>NW_024870868.1:2420000-3620000 GCF_019054845.1 Dipodomys spectabilis | reverse complement strand
AAAAAAAACAGCTGGAGGTTGAGCTGTGGCTCCAATGGCAGAAATGAGACTGATTTCTGGGACAGCACCCACATCTTGAGATAAGCTTCAGGACCAGTACAAACAAGAATAAAATAAATAAATGAAAAGAAAGGTAGAAGAAGAAAAGGGAGAGCAAATTTCAGAGGATAAAATAAAAACTGAGGTAGCTTACACTTGTTATTAAAGTTACTCAAGGGTCACACATCTGAGACTCAGTGTTCAAGGCCAGCCAAGGCAGGTGAGTCCATGGACTCATCTCTAATTAGTCAACTACAGTTTTTAAAAAAATCCACAAATTGTGCTGTGGCTCACGTATTAGCATGCTAGTATTAAAAATGTACTGGGACGGGGCTGGGAAGTTGCCTCAGTAGTAGAGTGCTGCCTTGCATGCATGAGGCCCTGGGTTCAATTCCTCAGCAAAAAATAAGAAAAAAAGCCAGAAGTGGCACTGTGGAACAAGTGGTAGGGCTCTAGCCTCAAGCTGAAGAGTTGAGAGACAGTGCCCAAGCCCAGAGTTCAGGCCCCATGACCGGCAAAAACAAAAAGTACTGGGACAATACCCAGGCTCTGATTTATAGCCCTAAGCCCAGCATACATATAGAAATAAAAAATAGAAATTAAAAAATGTATTGGAAAATCCAATTAAATTTTCCAAATGAGCCATGAGTTTTTGTTTCATGTGTGTAATCCTAGAAACTAAGATAGATGAAATCTGAGGATTATGGTGTCTCATCATCAAATCACCAACAAAACAAACAAACAAGAAAAGAGAAGTGAGGCTGTGATTGGAGTTGTAAGGCACCAGCCTTGAGTGAGAAAGCTACAAAACAGTGCCCTGAGTGCCTCAGAGATCCAGCCTCTGGATCACAAAAAAAAAGATAAGAAAAATAGAACCCAGGGCTGGTGACTCATGCCTGTAATTCTAGAACCTCAGGAGGCAGAAATATGGGGATCCAGTGTAAAGACCAAACTTAGCAAGAAAGCCCAGAAGACAGTTCTTTGTGGCACATCCTAGGGCTGGAACTGTACTACTCCCAGATTTGTGGCAGTTAATTGGAGGTAAGGATCTTAGACTTTCTGCTCAGCGTGGCTTTGAACCATGATGGTCAGACTTCAGCCTCCTGAAACAGGCCAAGCCTTGCATGAGTTCTAGCTCCAGGACCATCACCCACAAAACAATGAAATGAATAAATGTAAAGAAGGGTAGAAGAAGAACCAATAACCGAGGCTTCAATGAGCCAATCAGCCAATCATTGGTGGCTCATAACTGTAATTCTAGTTACTCAGGAGGCTAAAATATGAGGATAATATTTAAAGACCAGACCAATTAGGAAAGTCCATAAGACACGTGTGTGTGTGTGTGTGTGTGTGTGTGTGTGTGTCTGTATGTCTGTGTGAGAGTCCTGTTGCTTGAACTTGTACTGTTTTTCTCAAGGCTCTATTATTCTCAGCTTTTTAGTTGTTATAATTGGAGATATCATGGACTTTCCTGCCCAGGCTGGTACAAACGTTGATCCTCAGATTTCAGCCTCATGAATGTGGACTGGCTCTACTCATTTCTAATTAACCACCAAAACAGAAAAAAAAAAAAAAAAACCCTGGAATTGAGCTGTGGTCAACTGGCAGAACTGGGCAATAGTATCTGGTACAGCACTCAGACCCTGAGTTCAAGCTGCAGGACAAACACAGAAGAAATAAAAGAAAAGGAGGATAGAAGTACAAAACCTCTATCAGTGATAGAGGTTGAAATGAATCAAACATTGGTTGCTCACACATGTTATACGAGGTACTCAGGAGGATGAAATCTAAGGATCACAGTTCATGACCAGCCAAGGCAGGAGAGTCCATGAGACCCATGAGACTCATCTATCTAATTTGCCACCAAAAATAAGCTACAAGCTGTACTTTGGCTCATGCGGTTGAGTGGTAGTCTTAAACAGTAAGCTTGGAACAGCACCTAAGCACTAAGTTGAAATCCTAGACACATATTTCAAAAAACAAAAAAAAAAAACACAAACTAAAAATGATGGGAAAAGAGAAAGCCAGTTTCAAAATGAGCATTGGTTTTGGTTCATATGTGTATTCCTAGCTATTCAAGGTTCAAAGCTAGACTGGGCAAGAAAGTACATGAGACTCTTATACCCAACTACCCAGTGTAGATATCATTGTAGTTGTAAAACATTGTATTTGTTGAAAAAGCTAAAAAAAAAAATTGTTTATTGATCCAGGGATCAATTCCTGGTGCTAAAAAAATGTAGGAGAAGAGAAGAAAGGCCAATTGTAAATTGAAACATAAGCCTGGTGCTTGTTGATCGTGGGGGCAGAAATCTGAGGATCAACTTTCTTTTTTTCTTTTTCTTTTTTTTTTTGGGTCCAGACGTGGGGCCTGAACTCTGGGCCTGGGCACTGTCCCTTAGCTCTTCAGCTCAAGGCTCTACCACTTGAGCCACAGCGCCACTTCTGGCTTTTTGCTTTTTGCTTATGTGGTGCTGAGGAATTGAACCCAGGGCTTCATGCATGCAAGGCAAGCGCTCTACCTCTGAGCCATCTTCCCAACCCCTGAGGATCAACTTTCAAGGCCAGGTCAAGAAGCAAAATCCAGGAAACTTTGGGTGTATGTGTGTGTGTGTGTGTGTGTATGTTTGTTTGTGTGTGTGTGTGTTTGTATTTGTGATGTGTGTGTTTGTGTACCATACTTTGCTAGTACCCTAGCATTATCAGATTTTGGGTGGTGAATTGGAGATAAGAGTGTCATCGATTTTCTGCCCAGGCTAGTTTTGAAACGTGGTCCTCAGATTTCAGCCACCTAATTCATCTGGAATTTGAGCTATGACTTAAGTGGCAGAACTGGGAAAATATTTTCTGGGACTCCACCTAAACCCTGAGTTGAAGCCCCAGGACATGCACAGAAGAAATAAAGAAGAGTAGAAGTAACCAAGGAAGAGTGAGTGACAAAGGCTTAAATGAATCAAGCATTGGTGGTTCATACATGTTCTACTAGCTATACAAGTGGCTAAAATCTGAGGATGATGGTTTATGTCCAGCCCTGGCAGGAGAGTTCATGAAAATCTTGTCTGTAATTAATCACCCTCCCCAAAAAAGGGACAAAAAGTTATAGTGTGTCTCATGTAATAGAGGATAGCCTTGAATAAAAACTTCTGGGACAGAATATGAGCCCCAATTTGTAGACCCAGTAACAACACACACATGCAAAAAAAGAGTAAACAACAGTAGATAGTGGAAAGCACATATTAAAGTTTTAAAATGACACAAGGGTTGTTGGTCCTGTGTATAATCCTAACTCCACAAGAGGCTGACATCTGAGGATTGTGATATCAAGTCAGCCTGGGCATAAACGTGCTTGAGATGCTTATCCAAGCTACCTAGCACAAAGCCCTGAGCTGAAGCTGAGGTGATAAAGTAGCAGCCTTTGTTTAAAAAGCTAAGAAATAGTCCCCAGAGCCAGAGGTCAAGCTGTAGGACCACTAAAAATTACAAATAAAAACAATAAATAAAAAGGACAGTGGAAGAAGAGAGACTGAAATCTGAGGATCAGAGTTCAAAGCTAACACAAGCAAGAAAATCCATGAGACTTTGTGTGTGTGCATCTCGGTGCCATCCTGCAGCTTGTGTGTGCCATCCTTGAACTTGTGCTGGTTTGTTCAAGGATAGAGTTCTACCACTCCCAACTATTCAGTGGTTAATTGGAGGTCATAGTCTCATGGACTTTCCTTCCCAGGCTAGCTTGATTTATGCTAGGCTTTGTCTCAGACTCTTATCTCCAATTAATTGTCAAAAATAAAAGAAAAAAAAACCTGGGAATTGAGTTATGGCTCAAGTGGCAGAATTGGGCAATCAGTTTCTAGGACAGCAACCAAGCACTGAGTTCAAGCCCCAGGACAATCACAGAAGAATTAAAGGAGGGTAGAAGTGCAGAAGGAAGATCCAATGACAGAGTTCAATGACAGATCCAATGACATTGGTAGCTCACTGATGTTCTATCAGCTACTCAGGAGAATGAAAGCCTAGGATCACAGTTGAAGGCTAGCCCAGGTAGGAGAATCCCTGAGATTCTTATGTCTCACTTGTCACCAAAAATATGCCACTAGCTGTGCTCTAGCACATGTGGTAGAGTGCTAGTCTTAAACAGAAAGCTCTGGGACAGCACACAGACCCTGGTGCTGATGCCCTAGCACAGACACTTACAAAGAAAAGAAAAAAAAGCACAAATTATAAAAGATGGGAGAATGAGAAAATTATAGTTTCAAAATGAGTCATGAGTTATTGGTTTATGTGTGTATTCCTAGCTACTCAGAAAGATGAAATATGAGGATCACCGCTAAAAGCCAGCCTGGGCAGGAAAGTGATTGAAATTCTTTTCTCCCACTACCCAGTAAAAGCTGGAAATGAAGGTGTGATAGTAGTTGTAAAGTACTGAAATTTCATGAAAAAAAAAACTGGGAAATAGTTCCCTGGTCCATAATTCAGCCCAAAGTCGACCAAAAACAAAACTGAAAGAAGAGGAGAAATGACCATTTGAGATTTGAAAATAAGCCTGGGGCTGGTGGTTCCTGCTTATTATTTTAGCTATTCATGGAGCTGAAGTCTGAAGATACATTTTAAGACCAGTCCAAACAGGAAAGTCCATGGGGCTTTTTTACTGTGTGCCTAGGGCTTGAATTTGAGTATTTAGTTGATGCAAATAGTCTCATGGACTTTCCTATCCAGGATAGCTTCAACTTCAATCCTCAGATTTCTGCCTCCTGTGTCTTGCTGGGCTTTACATGATACTCTTATCTCCAATTAACCACCAAAAGGAAGAAAAATAAAACCTGGTGATTGAGCTGTGGCTTCAATGGCAGAAATGAGAAAATAATTTCTGGGACAGCACCCAGATCTTGATATTAACTTCAGGACCAACATACACACAAACAATAAAATAAATAATTGCAGAAAAGTTAGGAGAATAAATGACCAATTCCAGAGCTTAAAATGAGCCAAGCATAGGTGGCACACATCTGTGATGGTAGCCACACGGGAGGCTCAAATCTGAGGATCACAGTTGAAAGCCAGCCCCGGTAGGAGAATTCATTGACTCAAATCTAAGTAGCTACTTAAAACAAAACAAAAACTAATAGCCACAAGTTATGCTGTGGTTCATGTCTTAGTGTGCTAGTCTTGAATAAAAACTTCTGGGACTGCAACTGGGCTGATTTTTAGACCCAGGACCAGCATACACAAGAAAATAAAAATACAAATAGAAAGGTGTAAGAATGGCTGGGAATGTGGCTTAGTGACAGAGTGCTTGCCTACCATGTTTTAATCCCTGGATTTGTATCCTCAGTACCTCATAAATAAAAAAGGCTAGCAGTGGCACAGTGGCTCAAGTAGTAGAGTTCTTACCTTGAGTAACAGAAGTTCAAGGACAGTGCCCAAGGCCTGAGTTCAAGCCCCAGGATTAGGAAAACGAACCCCCCCCCCCCCCGTGAGAAAATCCAATTAAATTTTCAAAATGATCCATGTAAGAATATTTGGTCGATATGTGTAATCCTACTGACTCATAAGAATGAAATCTGAAGGTTGTTGTTCATAGCCAGCCTGGACAGGGAAGCGCATAAGTCTCCAACTAACCAGCAAAAAACGCCAGAAATAAAGCTGTGGTTGTAGTTGTAAAGCACCAGCCTTGAAAGAATAACTTATTGAAACAGTGCCCTGGCTCAGAGATTCAGCCTCAGGATCACAATAAGAAAATTAAATGCTTGGAAGTAGAGAACCAAGAACTGTTGGCTCATGTCTGTAATTCTAGAAATGCAGGAGACTGAAATATAAGATCCTGTGTAAAGGCAAACCCAATCAAGAAATTACAGTAAACTGTTTTGTGTGTGGTGGCCACACTGGGGATAAGTTTTTGTTGATTGAAGGGAGATAAGAGCTTCATGGACTTTCCTGCTCAGGCTGCTTTCAAACCATGATGGACAGATTTCAGGCTTCTGAATTAGGCCAGGCCTTGCATGAGTTCGAGCTCCAGCACCAACACACACAAAAGGAGTGAAATAAATGAAAAGAAGGGTAGAAGAAGAAGAAAGACCAAGTAACAGAGGTTTTGATGAGACAATCATTGGTGGCTCATGTCTGTAATTCTATATACTCAGGCTGACATATGAGGGTACTCTTTAAAGCGCAGCTCAGGTATAGGTGTTCATAAGATACGTGTGTGTGTGTGTGTGTGTGTGTGTGTGTGTGTGGGTTTGCCAGTCCTGGTGCTTGAACTTGCACTATTTTGCTCAATGGTCTACAACTCTCAGACTTTAGTGGTTACTTGGAGATAGGAGTGTCATGAACTCTCCTAAATTTTCAGCCTCCTGAAATTGGCCTAGCTCTATATGATTCTTTTCTCTCCAATTAACCTCCCCTCAAAAGCCAAATGTTATGGTTGGTCCCATGTATGCCATGAGACAACATCTGAGCTTCAATTTCTACTCCCAGGACAAGCAAAAATGGAAAAAGAAAAAGAAAAAAAGGTGGAAGCAAGCACATATTAAAGTTTTAAAATGACCCAAATGTTGATGGCCATGTGTGTAATCCTTACTACACAAGAGGCTGACAACTGAGCATTGAAGAGTCAAGTCAGCTTAGGAAGGAACGTGCTTGACATTCTTATCTCTAGCCACATGGCACAAAGCCTTGAGCTGTGGATGAGGTGGTAAAGCACCAGCCTTGAGTTTAAAAGCTAACATATAGGCCTTAGAGTCAGAGGTCAAGCTACAGGACCAATAAAATTTTCAAAGGAGAGAGGATGAAGAGAGGCTGAAATCTGAGAGCATGGGTCAAAGCTGGCCCATGCAAGAAAGTCCATGAAGCTTTCTCTGTATGTGCATTTGTGTGCTATCTTGTGGCTTGAACTTATGTTGTTTTGTTCAAGGACAGAGCTCTACCACTCTCAGGTTTTCATTGATTAATTGGAGCTAAGAGTCTCATGGGCTTTCCTGCCCTGGTTGGCTTTGAACCATGATCCTCAGAATTCAGCCCACTGATTCATGCTGGGCTTTGCATAAAACTCATCTCCTATTAACTACCAAGAAGTAAAAAAAACAAAAACCTGGAGTTGAGCTGTGACCAAAGATGCAAACTGGGCAATCACTTTCTAGTACAGCACCCAGGGCTTTAGGTCAAGCACGAAGACAAAACAAGTATAGCCACAAATTATAGTTTGGCCCATGTGGTAAGCTACTAGTCTTGAAATAAATCTCTGGCATTGTATCAGGCCCTGATTTGTAGTCCCAGGACTAGAACATATACAACAATAAAAGCAAGGAAAATTTTAAAAATAAAAGTGAATAAAACATATTAATATTTTTAATTGATCAATGGGTTTGTGGTTCATATGTATAATCAGAGCACCTCAGGAAGCTGAAATCTGAGGATCATGGTTTGAAGCCAGACTACCCAGAAAAGTACATTTGAAACTTATGTCCAATAAACCAAAAAAATCTAGAAGTGGAGCTGTAGTTGAAGTTGTAAAACATCATCCTTGAGTCAGAAAGCTAAGAAACAGAAGGGCACTGCTGGTTCTAGCCTGTAATCCTACTACACAGGAGGCTGAGATATGAAGATCATGGGTCAAAGCCAGCCTGGTCAGGAAAGTTCATGAGACTCTTATCTGCAATTAAACACCAGAAAACCTGAAGTGACTCTGTGGGTAAACTGGTAGAGCATTTGCCTTAAGCTGAAGAGCACAAAGACAGCACCCAAGCTGAGAGTTCAACCCCTACCTCCCTTCAAAATAACTAAGAAACAGCAATGTGGCCCAAAGATCAAGTCTACTGGACAAAATTTAAAAAAGTATTGAGGTTGAAGGCAAGAAAGAGATGGTTAAAAATAGTAAAATAAGCTGGGTACCAGTGGCACACGCCTGTAATCCTAGCTACTCAGGAGGTTGATATTTGAGGAAGAGTTCCAAGCCACCCCGGGCAGGAAAGTCCGTGAGACTCTTAACTCCAATAAACCACCAGAAAACTGGAAGTGGTTCTATGGCTCAAGCGGTAGAGTGCTTGCCTTGAGCTGAAGTGCGCTGGGACAGCACCTAAGCCCAGAGTTTAAGCCCCATGAACGACCAAAAAAAATTAATATAAGTCAGCAGTTGGTTCCTAACTACCCAGGAGGCTGAAATCTAAGGGCTGTAGTTCAAAGCCAGCCCAAGCAAGAAAGTCCATGAGACTTGTTTGTGTAATTACCAGTATTAGGGCTTGAACTTGCCCTGTTTTACTCAAGGCTAGAGTTCTACTACCCACCGCTTTTTGGTGATTAATTGGAGATAAGAATCTCAGACTTTGCTGCTCAGACTGACTTCAAACCAAGATCCTCAGATTTCATCCTCCTTAGTTGTGCTGGGCTTTGCATGAGACTTTTCAAAAGAATGAATCTGGAAGTTGATCTGTGGTTCAATTGGCAGAACTGAGAAAAATCTCTGAGAGAGTGGCCACTCCCTATATGCAGAAAAAAAAATGCTAAAAGCTTTCAAAAATAAATAAAAGTAGTTGTAATATAGAAAAAATAAAAAAAAAGTTTAATATGATATAAAGAAAAGCTATGTTTTTTTTAATGTGGCAAATGAGAACATAGTACAAAGTTTCAAAATGACACTGAGAGTAAGGGAAAAAGGAAAATTTTTAAAAATCATGTAAATATTAAATACAAGCTGACATGACCAAAATATAATGTGATCAAAAGCTTATCTCTCTCTTATCTCTCACTTGTAATTGCTTACAAATAATTATCCCTCCAGTTTCAGCAGATACCACAGTGATTTAAACATGACCTCTCTATGAAGCCTTAACTGTGTAAGGATCTTCCTGCTTTAGCCTCTTGAGTTAATACTGCAAGCATTGCTCTCATTTTAATATATGAGGTTTCCTTTAAAACTCAGAATTAATATTCAAATAATGGATTTTCTGTAATGAATGACTAAACATCAGAGATCCACCAGAGATCCTCTGAGGAATACAATCAAAACAGTAGAAAAGCACCTACCACTCAAGGTAGGTAACAGAAGGAAGATTTAGCGTTTTTTTGGATGTGCTGGGGGTTGAACGTAGGGCTTCATGCTTGCTAGGCAGGTATAAAATTCAGTGACATTAATTATATCCACACTGCTTTGTAACCATTACCTCTATTTGTGAACTATCTTTTCGATACTGATGGAATCCACACAATCATTGAGTAATAATCACCCCAATGACCTGCCCCAGAAATTGTAATCTTCCAGTTTCTCTTATGAAATGGTTTAGTCAATATGTTTCACATAAATAGTAGATTATTTTTGGTGTCCATCCATGACAGACATATATTAAATTGCAGCTTTTCTGTGGATGTCATAATCCATTTATGCATACCTCATATTTTATAAACCTGTTCATCTGATAGACACTCTAGGTATTTCCAACTTCTGACTATTGTAAATGTTGCTGTTATCATTGGCATATGAGCTATTAGTTTTTTTCTTTTCAGTTCTTTTGGTTATGCAATGAGCAATGGGATTGCTGGGTAATGTGGTCATGCTATGTTTTGTTAGAAGAATGTGTCAAATTCTACCATAATTGTTATATCACTTTTCATTACCACAGAAATGTAAAAATGGTCAATACAATACACAAGAGTATTTCAAATCTTCCACAGCTGTGCCCTAAAGGATCATTTTTCTTACTTTTTACTTGTTTTTATTTAGGTCATGCAGGCCTGGAACTGTGAAGCATTGTCTAGAGCTGAAGTGAGAACAATACCAAATGCCACTTACCTAGCCTCCAAAAAAATTTAATCTGGTAGTCATTTTTTTCTAGAGATAAATTTTAGTGATTATTTGCATTTTTTACTCTTTTAAAATAAGATTTTGAATTTTAAAATGACTTATATAAATGTAACATCTCTGTGTACCTTCTTTTTAATAAGAAGAAAAATTATATTTACAAAAAATATAAAAGGACAAAATAAGCTTCCCAGCAGGAAAATACATTACAATCACAGTCTGATTCTGACCCAAGCAAAATAATACAATAAGAACTCATCTAAAGTAAAATGAAGTACAGGGGCTGGGGACAGGGGTCAAAGGGTAGAGCACTTGCTTGCCCAGCACCAGCCTCTGAATCAAAACCACAGTACTGCCAAGGGATAAAATAAAGTATTAAACTTAAGGAAACATGCAAATAATAGTATGAGGGATAACATAGATGTACACACCTGTAATCCCAACACTTGGGATACTAGGCAGGAGAATTATGAAGTTAAGATCAGACTTGGCTATATAATGAGACTGCAAAGAATAAAATAAATCAAACTATATTTTTAAAGACTAGGGTGTATTTCAAGTGTAATTCAAGTAGTTTTGAATGTGCAAGGAACTGATACAATGCACAAAAATTACATGCTTTGATAACTACAACGTTCAGTTACACTGCAGTATAAGGTGCCCCTTGGCTGGAATCTCTCCTGAGGTAACCTAAGGCAGTTGATGCATCTGTCTTCTTGGCTGGACTGAGGGTGTTGCTGGGCAAAATGTTTTGATCTCCATTCTTGAATCCCACTTACAACTCTTTTTTAGTAGACCACCTACAAATCTCTCCCATCTCAATAACAGGGTCTTCTGTGTTTCAAGTGAAGTTATCTTTGATATCTCTTAGGGCTCTCCTCCCCTTTGTCTGGAACTGCTCTGTTCTTAGGCCCACATTCAATAGCTTGTTCTGAGAAGAGTGGTAGTTATTTTGCTAGCCTCCTCTATCCACTGCCATTTCCTCCTCAAATTAGTCTTTGGTATCAGTATGAGTCTGCTCAGAGGGTAGAGCCAGTCTGGGCTGGCTTTGAACCGTGATCCTCAGATCTCAGCCTCCTGAATAGCTAGGTGTGAGCCACTGGCACCCAGCCATCATTTCTTTTTTCCAGGAAAATTTAGGGGGATTGAATAGCACAGCAGCACATATATTTGATAGCAACTGCCCCAGGGTGAACCAGATGCTCAGACCAAACCGCTGACCTTGTTATTACCTTTGGTATCCAACAAGATGTTGTTGGACTTAAGGTCTTGGTGTGTGATTCTATTCTAGTGTGGGTAGTGAACAGCACTTATAATTTGTGTGAAGAGCCTCTTGGTTTCATCCTCATATAGGTTGCAGAATTTTCAGATCCAACCCAGGTGGTATCCTCTACTGACCAGTTCCATGATGAAATACACATACTCTTCCTTCTCCATCACCTGGTACAACCTCATGATGTGTTTGTGCCATACCGTCTTAAAAATGTCCACCTCATTCTTTAACTGATGACTGGAGAACTCTCCTTTCAGGAGTATTTTAACTGCCACTGCCATGTGTGTGAGGTGAGGATGGGCCAGCTTCACTTGTCCATTAGTACCATGGTCAATGAGCTCTTTCATCTGGTATTGTTTGATGATCTCCTCCTTCAAAGATCTGGAGGATGATTCTTTGTATTCTTCCATGCTTCTGCTATGGTGGCAGGCAGCAAGTCTACCTAAAATTAACTGAATAAAATAATGAAAAACCCAGAAAAAGTAAAAATAAATACTAAAATCCAAATAACAACTCACCCCCCAGCCAAAAATATCATGGATTTAGCTTTGAGACAGTCCAGTGGGTCACCAATCAAGAGCTCCTAAAGGTGTTAACTGACATAGGTTGGAGTATAGTGGCTTCCTATATATCCTGCATGACCTCTCAAAATGGAGCTATCACAGCCCAGCATAGTGACATCATAGAGGAAATGGACCAATCAGAGTCTGGGCCAGTGAGGTCAGAGAAAAAGTGGACCAATCATAGCTTGCCAGCATTGCTACTGTAGCTCATAGGCTTCAAAGACTGTGGCTAAGGACTCCATGTGGGCTTGAGGTTGCTCTGGTCATATTATGCCATTCCTGAAACCACTAGGACAGTACTCAAAGTCCTCTGACCTTATAGAAGACTCCTGAATCTCGTAAATTGCTTCTGTGGAGACACTAACCAATAGCCTCCATTCTTGATGCCCACCTTATCCTATATCTTGTTCCACCAATGAAATGGCAAAAAGGCCTCTGCCTTCTCAAGGACAGCTGTCCTACAACTTGCTCCTGAGGGGACAAGGTCCAGAATATCTGAGCCACAATCCTCACAATTCACCTTCCTGAGTAGTTAGGATTATATGCCTGAGCCATCGTTAGGTACTTAGCTCATCGCTCACATTTGGAGGAAGTATATATATTTGTTAGAAAGGTTGGTATTAGATATGTCCTTTAGCACCTTAAATTTGTTGCCCTTGCTGTCTAATAGTTAATCTAGTGTTGGATGAGAAATTTGTCATAATATCATTGAAGATCACTTGTGTGTGATGAGTTGTGTCTCTGTGCTTTGGGAGATATTCTGTCTTTGACTGTTTAATTAGAATGGGTCTTAGTGTGGACCTGTGTAATTATGTTAATTGACTTCTTTAAGCTGCTAGATTCCTGCATAGAAGGGTTCATGCTTTCAATCAAATTTGGGATGGTTTTGGTAATTATTCCTTCAAATACTATGTATTTTTTTCTCCCTGTATGTTATATATATACACACACACACACACACACACACACACACACACACACACATTATACATACAATACATATTCACATTGCGTATGTGAATACACATGTATATGCCTACATATTTATATTATATATACATTTATATACATTTTTTTTCACATGACATCCTCTTTTGTGATTGTTTATGGAGGAAGTCTAGATTGATCCCAGCTACTCCATCAGAGTTAGAGTTAGAAGTTTTCCATTTTATTTCTTGGTGAAAATTTTCTCAGCAAGGATATTTAAACTGGTACAAATCAGAGCTAGCCTCTCTCTCTCTTTCTCTCTCTCTCTGATTTCCTGCCTGTCAGGTCTCTGAGCACAGGACCATGGCTTACCAAGTTCTTCTAGTGTGTGCTGTGATCTTCTAGTGTGTCCACTGTCATGTTGTGCTTCAAAGGCCACCATGCCTGCACCTGGAAGAGGAGCTGTTCCAAAGTCAGCCTACACAGGTGTGCCTGCCTCTTTCTTTATGTCAAAGCCCCCATAGCTACTGGGGTGGACATAGTAGATGCCAATGTGCCAGGACTGCTGACTGCTGACTGTGGGCGACTCAAGCACAGCCTTTTTTACCCAAGTCAGAGGTCTGCGTTGGATCCTGGGGGCATTGCCCTGTTAGTGACTGTGCTAGGAGCAAGGCTGTGCACTGCAGAAGCCTCATTGTGGCCTGACTTCTGGGGAACAACATATGTCAAAGGCTTCTCTGGGCTCTTTTCAGAATACATGGGCATGTTCAGGAAGCAGAAGCTGACTCAAGGGGCTCCTAAACACAGGGTGGGCAATGGACCTTGGAGGAACAGGGCTATCCAGTTTGGCAGGGGGACAGGTGATGAGCCTGTATTAGTAGACTGCCGGCTTCCTAATGAAAAGTTAGACTTTCTTGCTACCCAGAAATATCCCCCTAAAACTGGATGCACCAGAGAGTCCCATGCTGGTGAGGGGCAAAATCCCAAAGACCAAAGTAGACAGACCAGGAGTACATGGTGCTCTTGGTGGGCAATTCAACGCTGGCACTGGCAGGAGGAGCTGCGGGTTCCCTAACACTGCATGTCCAGGGAAGCCAGAGCTCAAGCAGACACCAGGATTGGCTAGCTGTACACTAGACAGGCTGGAAGGTGAAACCTTGCTGGATAGCTTTACAGAGTCTGCAACTTGAGGCACCTGAAGGCACAAGAAGCTGCCTAGCATCTACTCAGACAAAGAACTTGGGGACAGCAGCTTTCCCAACTTGGAAATGAGTGTTCAGCTCACTAGAGGATGCTTGGTCAGTTTGGGTCTGGGAGGAATGGCAGGCCTGCTGCTGGATGGAGCAGATGCCCCTTCCAAGGCTTCTGGGGAAAGGGGAGCTCCTCAAAATGGGCTCATGGGAAGGCTGGTGTGTCTTTCCCAAAGAGAGCACCTCCAGCTTGTTTGGCTGTTTGCTTGGGTAGGGAGTCGCCTCTAGGGGACAGTGATATTAGGAGACAGTGTTTGTGAGATTATCCCCAAATGAAACAAACCCCTGAGGGAGCAAAAGAGTAAGGATTGCTGAACTGCCCACAGAAGGTGGAGTTGAGGTCATGGCTGCTTCTGTCTTGAAGGACCCTGAGGCTTTGTCACCAGAGGACAAATGAGTGGACACTGGCATGGAGCCTGATAATTTTAGGAAAATTATCAGAGAGCCCTACTTAGCTTGCATGTCACAGCAGGACTAATACTGGGTGGGGAGTTTGGGCTGTTGTCGGGAGCCCTAAAGGGAGTCTTTCTGCATGATAGGCTTGACTATCTCACTGGAACATCTCGAGGCTGTTTACAGAATCTGGTCTTTTCATCCTGCCCCAAACACCAGGTAGCTGCTAAGGACCACCTTTTCACACTGCCCTAAGCAAACATCCTGCAGCTGCTACCGCCAATGAAAAAGCTTTCTTATTCTAAGCATATAAATACCCCTGTGTGAAAAATAAAAATTTGCATCTTGATCAGAATCCTTGTCTTGCTGTCATTCTTCGTGTCTCTTGTCCCTTCATTCCTTCTTGCTTAGGTTCATTGCCCTCCTTGAAGTCCTGCGGGTGGGGATAGGCTGTAAAACTGGGTATTACAGCTTGTTCTTTTTGAAAGGCTGAGGACTCCTTCTGGCAGCGGTTAGAACTTTATGAGGTCTGAGAACATTATGTGATTAGGTGTGGTCCTCTGAGCTTCATCTTTGGGCTGTTATAGGGCTGAGCCCTCCCTCCCTGCTCTCCTGGTGCTCTCAGGATGTGGGCTGGTGTCTGGCGGGTAGAAAAGGGCAGTGTGTTTACCCCCTGACACTCACTGTGAAGGGATTGGCAGGGAGGATTGTGCCATTGGGAGGTCTGTATGTTCTTTGAGTAAGGGAATCTACACACCTCAGAGCACATCTTGACTTTCTCTCTGAACATTTGTTTTGTTTTTTTTTGGAATAGTAGTCTCTGAAATGCTTAAGAGTTCTAAGGCTCCAGAAGCTTTCTTGATTTCCAGACATGTCCCGGGCTTGTTCTTTTTCATCTTACACAGCTCTAACTTCCTCCTTTAGTCGTGGTCTACTGAGCCCTTTGGCTCTGGCATAAATGAGAAAAGACAGGCAGGGCTGTCTTGTTGCTAAGGAAAAACAGACAGGGCTGTCTTGTTACATAGTTTAATTTTATTCTCCAATGTTGGTAAATAAAGCCATCAGATTGGACTTCAGGAGCTGCCCAAGATCATTGCTCCATCCTTTTTCCCTGCTCTTACCATACTGCCTTTCCATTTAAATTTATTTTCATTTTCAATTTTTGTATTGGTGATTGAATTTAGGGCTTCAATAAGCCAAGCATAGTGATGTGAACCTAAAAGCTTAGCTTTTGGGGAGGCTGAGACTGCAAAAGTTGTGTTTTCAGATCAACCCAAGCAGAATTCTTTGAGACCTCATCTGAACAGAAGAAGCTGTGTACAGGGGTGTGCACCTCTCATCCCAGCAGTGATGGGAGAGGAAAGTGGGAGGACTGAAATCCAGTTGCACACCTGAGCAGGTAATGAGACCCTGTCTCAAAAACAGCAAAAATTATACAAGTGTGGCTCAATACTACAGTGTGTATCTGGAAAACATGAGGCCCTGAGTTCAAACCTCAGTACCATAAAAGGAAGACAACCAGTTATGTTTGGAAAGCTTATTAAAAGTAGTCTTTTTAAAAAAATGTATTTTGATATTGGGTTTGAACTCTGGGCATTGACATTTTACCTTAGTGAAAATTTTCACATAAGTCTGAACTTTGTTTTTTTTGGGATACAGTTGACCCAGTGTAACAATAAGATGTACAAAACACTAAGTTGAAAATGAACTTTACAACTTTGGTGGGGGTGGGATGGGAAAGGTATTTTGTGGAGGTGGGAGGGAAGGTAGGGTAGGGAGAAAACAAAGGAGGAGGTAACAATGATCAATAGGAAATGTACTCAGTACCTTGCTCATGTAAATGTAACCCCTCTGTCCAGCATTTTTACAATAAAAATGTACAAAAAGAGACTAATCTTATACCATTGAGCCACAGCTCCACTTCTAGCTTTTCGTGTGTGTGTGTGTGTGTGTGTGTGTGTGTGTGTGTGTGTGTGTGTCTGTGTGTCTGTGTCTGTGTGTCTGTGTGCCAGTATTAGGCTTGAACTCCAGGACTGGGCACTGTCCTTGAGCGCTTTTGTTCAAGGGTAGTACTGTACCACTTGGCCCACAACTCTCCTACTGGCTTTTTGTGGTGAAGGCGATAAAAAGTTTTGTGGACTGTTCTTGCCCCGGCAAGCTTTGAACGGAGATCCTCTGCTCTCAAACTCCTGAATGGCTAGGGTTATAGGTGTGAATCAGCAGTATATGGTAGGAGAAGTGTTCTTAAGCAGAAATAATGTGGATGTGCTGACCTTGTGCAATTTGGTGGCATGCTTTTTTTCTTAGAAAGGAATTCCTTTACTGGGAGGCCAGAGGTTACCCTGGAAGCTAGGAAGGCAGAGGAAATGCAATCTCCTATCTCCAGAGGGACCTTTGGTATGATGGTTGTAAGACCATCATCTTCCTTTATCAGAGCAGATATCTATGCTAACCTGAAGGTAACATTGTTTTCTTCATCAGCTTTGTCTTGGTTGCATTAAGTAAGAAAATTACTTGATAACTCTCACCAAAGTTCACCAGAGAGAGGGGGGAATGAAGCTTTAAAGTGAGGCATTAGATACTACACGAATATACCAGAGGGGGCAAGGAGAAATGAGAGTTCATAAATACAGATTTTTATTTAAACAAAATAGGGAGACGACATGAATATATGTCAGTACTGGACAAGTGTGCTCAAAGCTTTCTAATAAACTAGCATTTAAAGGAAGTATTTTTGTCATGCAGGACTGCTCATATTACCTATGTAGATTGTCTAATCCCTTCACTGTCTTCCCAAGGGAAGATACTGTCCCTCCAGCTCAGAGCAGAGCATCTAAGATAACATCTAGCAGTGGAAGATCATTCAAACAGCTGGTGAAGTGTGGACAAGCTGCTCTAATCCTGTTTCCACCCAATTCTAGCCTTTGCTGTATAGAGTTCACAGATCAGGGGAGATGCTTGAGAATACTGATGGACCCACAAGTGTGTGTGTGTGTGTGTGTGTGTGTGTGTGTGTGTGTGTGTGTGTGTGTGTGTGACAGTACTCATATGCCAGCATGGGGCTTCTTTTGGTCTCACAGGTGTTTACTCCTTCTTCCCCAAGTCTACTGAAAAGATTTGTCTTTCACTGCCGGAAATGCAGCAGAGGAGGAAATGATACCCGAATTCTCAACTGGTAGATCAGATGGGGCCTTCTATGTGCTCTGATTTCTATTAATGCTAGTGTTAATACTAACCCATGCCTGGGAATATTAGCTGACACTTTTTGTGTATTTTGGCACTAGTTTTTTTTGCATGGATTAAGCAAAAAATTCTCATAAGAATATCAGGACATAGTGTTAAGTATAACATTCTGTAAACATACAAACACACATACTTGGCAGCAGTCTTCATTATGTAAAGTGGACCACGAACTGTAGAGAAGTTCAATGAATGCCTCTCAGGGACCAGATCCTACAGTCAGCACTTTGGAGCAGGGACTCACAGGAGTTTGACCAACAAGTTGGAGAAAAGATGATGTGGATCACATGCCATTGTTGGCTACTGGCCTGATCTGGAGGGATGCAGGTTTTGCTATCCTAGCACTGTCCCCCATGGCCTGGCCTGGCCTGGCCTCACCCCAACCCCACCTAATCTTTGGCACAGGAAGGACAGTTTTGTCCTTTTGGCCATACGTTCATCTGACACATAAGGTTGGCTCCATAGAATTTCCAGAGGACAGCAGGAAGATATTTAGAAGATACATTAACTGAGGTCAAAAGGGCAAAGACTTACTGTAGGTCTCACATTTGGTTAATAGTGGGGGTTTTTGACTCCTTGATTCTCACAATGCTCCCTTAGAAAAATAATCTTGTAGATTGGAAAACAAAGAGGCAATTTAAAAAATCTATATGTAATGTTAATTTTTATTCTTGAATTACTAAAATGCATGCAGAACCTGTCAATTCAAGAAGCACAAAATGGCAGATAGTGTGAGCTTTACCCCTGTCCCTCTACTGTGGCTCTCTTGTTCCAACCTGGGGTGACCACTGCTACTAGTTAGTTAGGAATTCCTACATCTAAAGTAAATGTTCACAAAAGGAGACTTATTGTCCACAGCTACCAGAGGTCCACCAAACTGCTAGCTTAAAACAAGGCCAAATTTCCTTTCACACTATAGAGATTGAAACTTCTACACTCAGGTTCATAGCCCTGAGCCAAGTCTGTGCTGGAACCACATGACTGAAGGTGATAGCTCTTAATTCACCAAGGAAGAAATCTTCAATAGCTGGAAGTCCGCTCTCTGCCTTTCCCAATAGGTCACAGTATCAGCTATGAGGACTAAGGAGTTACACAGGATTTTCAGAGATTACTAGACATTGGGGCTTAACTTTTGTAATGGCAAGTTTTGCTTCAGATCAAATACTGGGCCTGCACAACAGCAGCAGCTCAAGTGGAAGTGATGTCCAGAACTTGTGTAAATGTCTCAGAACATTTGAATTTTTTTTTTTTTTACAGAATTGTCTTTTTTCCTACAATCCACAACTGTGGCCAACTGGGGGCTTTCTTACAGATAGCTGACAGAAGATACAACACTGGATCTAGTTTATACCTCTTTCTACAGACTTGTTCTGGAACATGACTGTTGCAGTCTTAGATTTACAAGTCCACTTTCTATCCCTCTCTCTTTCCCCACACTCTCTGTCCTTCAGTGGACAATTCAAATGTAACTTGTTGAAAAAGAATCTTGGAAAATTGTCTTAACGTTAAACAGTAGTGTCCACCTTTCAAGTCTGCCAATATTGTTAACCCAGCTGGAGAATAAGCAAGATAAAAAGTAAATGCACAAACAGATGCATACACCGACACACACACCTACAGCAGATAGTCACATACATACACAGAGACACAAAAATACCCCACAGGACATATAAACCTTGTTCTCTTAATAATTTAAATAGACAAAAATATGTGATTCAGGTAGGAAATCACTAGGGTGGGTGTACACCTGTGTGCACGCGCGAGCACACACTCTCTCATACACACACATACCCCCCCCCACACACACTGGAGCTTGAACACAGGATATGTGTAATGTCCCTGAGATTTTGTAATGAAAGCTGCCACTTTACCCATTTGAATCACAGCTCTACTTTGGCTTTTTGATGGCCAATTGGATATAAGAAACACACTGACTTTTCTGCCCAAGTTGGCTTCAAACCACAATACTCACATCTCAGCCTCCAGACTGGTTGAACAATTTATATTCTCACTAACGGTGATAGAGCTCCCTTTGGCCACATCCATGACATCATTTGTTGCTAATCACTTTAAAAAACATTTTTATTGGCCTTCCTTACTGGGGTGAGGTGGAATTACAGTGTTGTTTTGGTTTACATTACTTATATGTTCAGATTTGTTGAACATTTCTTCATGTATCAATTGGCCATTCTTACTTCTTCTGAGAAGTCTCTCTTTAGGGCATTACTTCATTTAGTAATGGGGTGTAATTGGGGTGTTATTTGAGGGTTTCTTGGGGGCTAATTTTTTGTGCTCTATGTATATTTTTTCTATTAGGCCTTTGTCTGATGCAAAGCTCATAAAATTCTTCTCCCATTCAGTGGGTTTTCTATTTAGCTTGTTATGTCCTTTACCAGGCAGAAACGTTTAAGTTTCATCCAATACTATTTATGTAGTCTTTCTTTGATTTGCTGTAATTCTGGATCTTTACTTAGAAAGTTTGGACCTGTGTTCTAGGAGCCATGGTGTTTCCCCTGCCACTTCTTGTAATTGTTTCATGGTGTCTGGCCTTATATTGATGGCTTGGGATATATGGACAGCATTAATTTGATCTTCTTACAATTCCTTGGTTCACAGAGACTGTAAAGTGGTACCCTTTCTAAGTAAGATGAGGTGGTTCCTGGTGGTTTGGAAGGAGGATGGCTTCCCAGAAGTGTGAATATGGAAATCATAAGTGGGAAGCTCAGGCATTATTATAGTAATTACATATTTATTTATAAGTACATTGAATCCCGATCAATGACACTTTTCTCATCATCTCCCCCATCCCTGAAACTCAATTCCTTCTCTTCAATTTTCCTAGTTTCATTGGATATGCATTGAAAAATATGACTTCATTCACCTGCTCCCCACTTTTGAATTTTCAGTTTCTTCATACTCATTTTATTGTACTGTTAGTTTTTCCAATTAATTACAACATTTAAAGTCTTTCTTACATTTACTGTACTTTGTGCAATATGTTTATGTATATGTGCACAAAACCTTTATGTGTTTACTTGTATATTTAAAAAGTGGACCTATCTTCCACATGTGAGAGAAAACATGCATCCTGACTTCACAAAAATTTTTCCAGGTCTATCCACTACTTTACAAATGATGTAAAAATCTAATCTAAGAGTAAAAATCCTCTGTGTATATATACCATATTTTCTTGATCCATTCATTTATTGAAGGCATTTGTGCTATATCTATACCTTGACAATAAACTGTTATATGGGTGGCCTTCCTTTATCCTGATTTGTAGTCCTTTGGGTAAATGCCCCAAACTGGTATTCTGGACCACAGGGTAGTCCTAGTTTGTTTGTTTGATTTTTAGTGTGGTTCAACAAGTTCACATTCCCACCAGCCCTGTTTTATGTTCCTTTGCCTGCACATCTGTGACAAACACTTAAGCCACGGCATTACTTCCAGCTTTTTCTGTTTAAGTGGCACTGTGGAATCAAACTCAAGCCTTCATAAATGTTAGGCAAGCACACTACCTCTAAGCCACATTCCAAGCCCTTGGGTTATCTTTTAAATGCCATTTTTTATCATGAGTTTTCCACTGTCTTGCTCATTCTGGCTTTGTACAGTGATCCTCAGATCTCAGCTTCCTAAATACCTATGATTACAAACAATGAGCCACTGGTGCCTGGCAAGTGGTGATTTTTAACCTACTTTTAATTTTCCTCATTAATGGAAGAGCTGATTAAGTAACATGAAGAAAGGAGAAAGCCAGAGGCAAAAGTAAAGTAGTGGATACTAGAAAAGGACAAAAAAGTGTTACAAAAATTGGCAAAATGAAGTAAAGGTTGCAATTTATTTAACAATAGAAGACCAATGTTGCTTTTTTATTTTACAAACATCCAGTGGTTACATACTGCTGGTACATTCCATTAACATTAGGAGAATGAGGGGACATACAAAATGTTTACTACATTTGAACTTTTCTGTATACTAAACTTATGCCAACACAATTTATTGTAAAAAATGCCAAAAAGGCCAGGTGTGATAACATATGCATGTAATCTCAACTCTTAGGAGGCTAAATTAGAGGATTGAAAGTTGTTATATAGGTTATACGAAAAGTACGTCTCAAAGATAAAAGAAAGGGAAAGGAAAAAGATGAAAGGGAGAATAAACAACTCCAACCAAATATTTCATGGGCAATTGTGTCAAAGAAAATACCTTCTATTTTCCTTATTGTTAGGTGTCAAACCCGAAAAATGGCCCATTGTAAACAAGTTTTTTACTACTTGAGTATGCCTCGAGCCTTTTTATTCATATGGTGTTTTTTAATTTGTTTGGTTGGTAGTTTTCATTTCTTTTTTGTTTTTTTTTTCTTTTTATTTATTTTTTGTGAGGATAGGCCATGCTTAGCTCAGGTTAGTCTTCTACTTGTGATCCTCCTGTTTTTACCTCCTGAATAGCTGGAATAATTGGTATATGCCACCTCTCCCAATATATCTCTTATTTGACTACTGCAGAAATTTTTATTTTTTATTTTCTTAAATTTTATTTTATTTTATTTGAGAACATACTGTACAGAGGGGTTACAATTACATGGGCAGCGTAAAAACAAACACATTTTCAATGTTAAAGGCTGGAAAAATATCTACCAAGCAAACGGCCCCCATAAACAGGCGGGAGTTGCAATCCTAATATCAGATAAAATAGACTTCAAAATAAAATTCGTGAGAAGAGATAAAGAAGGTCACTACATACTAATTAAAGGATCTCTCCTTCAGGAGGATATTACAATTCTAAATATCTATTCGCCAAACAATGGAGCACCCAAATTTATCCAAGAAACACTACTTTCCCTCAAATCCCATATAGATCCAAAGACATTAATTGTTGGGGATTTTTTTTTTTAAATTTTATTTTATTTTATTTGAGAACATACTGTACAGAGGGGTTACAATTACATGGGCAGGATAATGCATACATTTCTTACCAAGCATTGCAGCCTCCTCCTTTGTTTACCCTTCACCTCCCTTCCCAGCCTCCCCCCTCCCTCCCACACAATCATACCCCCCAACCCCCACCCCCCCACCGACATTGTAAAGCTGGTTTTGACATGACATTTTGTACTTTTCATTGTTGCAACAGGTCCACCTGAATCCTTAAACGACTTGTTTGTCCCCATCTCCTCCACATGTTATACTGACATCAAATATAGTGAAAGCGGGGGTTACACTGTGGGGGAGGGACATACAAAGCAACAAAGAAATAATCTTATAAATGCGTTAGAAACACATGCATGAAAGAAACAAAAACATTAAAATACATATTTGAGGGTTCGTTTTCCTAACATCACATTATCTGACTTTTTCCGCTTGACTCATACCTATACTAGATATTGCAAATAAGGGAAACCATGGGACCTATGTTTCTTTGGGCCTGGCTTACTTCACTTAATATAATTTTTTCCAAGCCTTTCCATTTCCTAACAAATGGGGAAATGTCATTCTTTCTGATGGAGGCATAGAATTCCATTGTGTATATATACCACATCTTCTTGATCCATTCATCTACTGAGGGGCATCTGGGTTGGTTCCATGTCTTAGCTATGGTAAATAATGCTGCAATAAACATAGTTGTGCGGGTAGCTTTAGTGTGGCCTTGTTTGTGATCATTTGGGTAAATGCCCAAAAGTGGGATTGCTGGGTCATTGGGGAGCTCTATGTGGAGTCTTTTGAGGAACCTCCATACTGCTTTCCAAAGTGGTTGAACAAGTTTACATTCCCACCAACAATGAAGTAAGGTTCCTTTCTGTCCACATCCCCTCCAGCATCTGTTGTTGTTAGAGTTCTTGATTTTTGCTGTTCTAACTGGAGTGAGGTGATATCTCAATGTTGTTTTGATTTGCATTTCTTTTATGGCTAGGGATGTTGAACATTTCTTCATGTGTCTATTGGCCATCCTTCTTTCTTCTTCAGAGAAGCTTCTCTTTAAGTCTTTCGCCCACTTACTTATTGGGCAGTTGTTTCTTTGAGGATTTGTTGTTGGGTGGTTTAATTTTTTGAGTTCCAAGTATATTTTAGATATGAGACCCTTGTCCGTTGTATGGCTAGTAAAGATCTTCTCCCAGTCTGTGGGCTTTCTATTGATCTTGCTAGCTATGTCATTTGCCCTGCAGAAGCTCTGCAACCTTATACAATCCCATTTGTCCAACCTTTCTTTGATTTGTTGTGTTTCCGGGTCTCTATTCAGAAAATTTCGGCCTGAGCCTAGGAGACCCAGGGTTTCTCCTATTCCATCCTGTAATGTTTTCAGAGTGTCTGCTTTGAGTTCAAGGTCTTTGATCCATTTGGAGTTGATTCTGGTGCAGGGTGATATATAAGGATCTAGCTTTAGTTTTCTACATGTAGTTAACCAGTTTTGCCACCACCATTTACTGAAGAGGCTGTCTGTCTTCCATTCTATTGTTTTAGCTCCCTTATCGAAGATTAGATGGCTATAGGTCTGTAGGTTCATTTCTGGGTTTTCAATTCTATTCCATTGGTCCTGAGGTCTGTTCTTATGCCAATACCAAGCTGTTTTGATTACTATGGCTTTATAGTAGAGTTTGAAATTCGGTATTGATATTCCTCCAGCAGTGTTCTTTCCGTTGAGGAGCGTTTTTGCTATTCGGGGTCTTTTATTGTTCCATATGAATTTTTGGATTGCCTCTTCTATTTCCTTGAAGAATGAGGGTGGAATTTTGATAGGTATTGCGTTGAATTTGTAGATAGCCTTGGGAAGTATTGCCATTTTCACGATGTCAATCTTTCCAATCCAGGAGCGTGGGAGGTTTTGCCATTTTTTAAGTTCTGTGTTGAATTCCTTTTTCAAGATTTTAAAGTTTTCATCATAGAGGTCCTTCACTTCTTTAGTTAAGTTAATTCCTAGGTATTTTATTTTTTGTGGGGCTATTACAAATGGAGTTGCTTTCCTAATTTCAGCCACAGTTTTCTCATTGTTGGCATACAGAAAAGCCATTGATTTTTGGGGGTTAATTTTATAACCTGCTACTTTGCCAAAGTTTTGAATCAGCTTGAGTAATTTGGGAGTGGAGTCTATGGGATTCTTTAAATATAAGATCATGTCATCTGCAAAGAGGGAGAGTTTTATTTCTTCTTTCCCTATTTAAACCACCCAACAACAAATCCTCAAAGAAACAACTGCCCAATAAGTAAGTGGGCGAAAGACTTAAAGAGAAGCTTCTCTGAAGAAGAAAGAAGGATGGCCAATAGTCACATGAAGAAATGTTCAACATCCCTAGCCATAAAAGAAATGCAAATCAAAACAACATTGAGATATTACCTCACTCCAGTTAGAACAGCAAAAATCAAGAACTCTAACAACAACAGATGCTGGAGGGGATGTGGACAGAAAGGAACCTTACTTCATTGTTGGTGGGAATGTAAACTTGTTCAACCACTTTGGAAAGCAGTATGGAGGTGCCTCAAAAGACTTCACATAGAGCTCCCCTATGACCCAGCAATCCCACTTTTGGGCATTTACCCTAATGTTTACAAACAAGACCACACTAAATCTACCAGCACAACTATGTTTATTGCAGCATTATTTACCATAGCTAAGATATGGAACCAACCCAGATGCCCCTCAGTAGATGAATGGATCAAGAAAATGTGGTATATATACACAATGGAATTCTATGCCTCCATCAGAAAGAATGACATTGCCCCATTTGTTAGGAAATGGAAAAACTTGGAAAAATTATATTAAGTGAAGTAAGCCAGGCCCAAAGAAACGTAGGTCCCAAGGTTTCCCTTATTTGTAATATCTAGTATATGTATGAGTCAAGCGGAAAAGTTCAGATAATGTGATGTCAGGAAATTGAACCCTTAGATGTGTATTTTAATGTTTTTTTTCTTTCATGCATGTGTTTCTAACACATTTATAAGATTATCTCTTTGTTGCTTTGTATGTCCCTCCTCCACAGTATAACCCCTGCTTTCACTATATTTGATGTCAGTATAACTTGTGGAGGAGATGGGGAAAAACCAGTTGTTTAAGGATACAGGTGGACCTGTTGCAACAATGAGAAGTACAAGTTGTCATGTCCAAAACGAGCTTTAGAACTTTGGTGCGGGGGGTGGGGGGGGGGAAGGAGAAGGATTGGGATTAGGGGGGGAGGGGGGAGGCTCGGAAGGGATGTGAAGGATAAACAAAGGAGGAGGCTGCAATACTTGGTAAGAAATGTACGCATTATCCTGCCCATGTAACTGTAACTCCTCTGTACAGTATGTTCACAAATAAAATTAAATTGAATTAAAAAAAAACAACAACAACAACAACAACAAAAAAACAATTACATGGGCAGGATAATGTATACATTTCTTACCAAGCATTGCAGCCTACTCCTTTGTTTACCCTTCACCTCCCTTCCCAGCCTCCCCCCTCCCCCCTACCCAATCCTTCCCCCCTTTCCCCCCCCACACCGACATTGTAAAGCTCATTTTTGACATGACATTTTGTACTTCTCATTGTTGCAACAGGTCCACCTGAATCCTTAAACGACTTGTTTGTCCCCATCTCCTCCACAAGTTATGCTGACATCAAATATAGTGAAAGCGGGGGTTATACTGTGGGGGAGGGACATACAAGCAACAAAGAAATAATCTTATAAATGCATTAGAAACACATGCATGAGAGAAAAAAAACATTAAAATACATATTTAAGGCTTCGTTTTCCTAACATCACATTATCTGACCTTTTCCGCTTGACTCATACATATACTATATATTTCTTATTTGACTACTGCAGAAATTTTTAAAAAGAAGAAACACCTCCTAATTAACTTTATAATCCCCATGACAAAATGAGAATGTATTTATAGTAATTTTATTCATGAAGAGAAAGGCAAAAAATCCTAAACAGAAGAAAATATGTATCAGAAATGAAGGACCGTTTACATTTATCCTTTTTCCCTCTTTCCTATGCGTGTGTTTTCCTGAAGATTTAACACTGGATTTACACATGGTAATCAAGTTATTCTAACACCAAGCTGCAACCCTACTTACATAGTTAAAATTTAGAAAACCTAATGCAATTTATCATACTGAGTAACAAAGAAATCCCATATATTCATCTGAACAGATGATGACACAAAAGTATTTAATATTTTAATATATCTGAAAACTCTGAAACTGAAGGAAATAGCTTTAGCTTATGTAGAATATCTATCAAACACACACACTGTTTTTTAAAAATTAGCTGAGGTATTTCTGATGCAATCAAGAGATAAATTTGTTTTCAGTGATGGAATTCGATGACACATTTGATGTTTTAACGAAGAAGAAGAAGAAGAAGAAGAAGAAGAAGAAGAAGAAGAAGAAGAAGAAGAAGAAGAAGAAGAAGAAGAAGAAGAAGAAGAAGAAGAAGAAGAAGAAGAAGAAGAAGAAGAAGAAGATCACAATGGAAAGAAAACACTGTAATTTGTGAGCAAGATGACATGGTAGTCTACATAAAAATTCAAACATGTTTACAGGTATACACCAAGAACTATTCAGTAAGTTGGTTTAACATGAAGTCAACCAATGAAGAAATAAAATCTATGCAAGGAATTTGTAGCTGAGTGGTAGAATATTTGCCTATTATCTGTGAAGGGTCCTTGATAAATCTCCTGCAAAATTGGAAACAGACCAAAAATTTAAAAACATAATACACGAAGGACAATAAAGCACAGGGTTTGGGGCAGGTAAGTGGTTTACTTCCAAAATAGAAGTAGCAGCAGATGATTTTGGTGGTACGTACTTGGAATCCAAACTTCCATTTCTTTGGTGGTTCAAATGTTCAAGACCAGTCAGCTAAAAAAAGCACAACAAATAAACAGGAGGAGGAGGAGGACCATGAGAGAAGAAAAAAATAGAGATCTGAAACAAATTAAACTTCATCTGGATGGTGGAAAGAAGTCTGTCAACTATATTGTTTTCTTTAAAATAAGTTTCTAGCCTTTCTACCATATGAGGACGCAGCAAAAAGTGAGCACATTAAACCTGGTGAAGCTGACCTCTCTGTATCTTGAATTTTCTAGGTTCTAGATCTTGTCCTTCAGAATGTCTGTTTACTACAAATACCTTGCTCTAAGCTATTGGGACCTGGAGTTTTGTTATAGCATCACAATGGCATTGAAACACCCAGATATATCTCTTTCTCTAAAGGATGTACTCTTTCTCTAGCTGTAGGAAAGACTGATGGATTTGGCAGTCGGAGAATTCAAGCTGAGGACCTCCAATTTGCTAGGAAGGGGTTCAACCACATAAGCCCCTACTCCATCCCTTGTCCTTCACTTTGAACATATCAACACAATAACTTATGGATTTCAAGGTTTCTGCTGTAAACTATCTGATAAGAAACTATCATGGGGTATGATGATGCTCTCTTTTCTCTCACTCCTATAGATGTTAGTAACCCACTCCATGGTGCTGTATGGAATAGGGAATTTTGCTACATTATCAGAAGATTCTGAAACGATACCACTATTTTTTTTTATATCAGGCACTCCAGGTATAAAAAAAAGTCCTTGAATATCTTGAGTAAATTGAAGAGGTTTTTAAAAGCCAAAAGTTAGAGCAGCTTTTCAGATTATGAATGCCATGTAGCATCCTACTGGATTTAATTTATAAGTAAGAAAACAGCAGCTTCCATGACCCACCTAAGCCAAAAACGTTCTTGGTCTTAGTTTCTTTGCATTTTAATGTAAATGAAAAAAGTGCCAGTTTATTGATGTATAAGAGGACTCTTAGCATTACATATTTAAATAGTTGTCAAAATTCACTGAGTTGAATAGAAAACATGCTTAATTTATATTAAAGTTGTAATGTGTTGTCATTAATACATGAATGTATTGTATTAGTAAATACTGAAAAGGAAAAACTTATTTCTACAGAGGATTCATCTTGGCAATAGTCATTTTATAGGAGACTAATACTACTTACCTTCAAAAATATCTGGATCCACTTTAGTGAGAGTTTCCCAGTTGGACACTGTCATGCACCCCTTTCTCCTAGAAATACATAGGAATCTACTTTGTTATTTGAGTGTTGGAGCAAGCTCCAAAACCTACACATGTGGTGAATGGAAGCCACTGGTGGGTATATGTTTGGTTCTTGCATATGGCCAGGGATCTAGCAGGATCAGGCCTAAGGAAATGGGTTGTACTCAAGGACAAAGTCTACTGGCTGATGTCCCCCTGGGAGCAAACACTAGGACCTGGCAGCCACCAAGGACAGAAGGCATTGGCTGATTCCCTTGTACTTCTTGCAACACTGCCATGGCAGCAGCAGTGGCATCCTATTCTACCCTCGCATCCCTGTGGAAACCTTGGCAGTAGTCCTCCAGGCTCAAGACCAAAAGAGCCAGTTGGCTCATGCCAAGCTGTGATTGATCTATTGCAGCCATTGTGAACAGTCTCTGCAATCTATTACAGTGCTGGAAGTTCCTGGTGACCTGCTTGACTCAGTGCTACGTTGACAATTGTGTGTGTTTGTGTGTGTGTGTGTGTGTGTGTGTGTGTGTGTGTGTGCGCGCGCGCGCGTACTTTTTGGGGGCAGTGGGAACTTTGTGTTGTTTGGGTTTGGGTATTTCCTTTTGGTTATTGCTCTGGGGTTTTTATTTTCTTAGCCAAGTTTAGGTAGATTTACTCTTTGCCATCCTAGCAGAAAGATGGGAGAACACAGTGAATTATCCTCAAACTCTTTAGAGGAGGAGACCTTAATTGAGCAATACATTATGAAGAAGATCATTGGCTATGGCAGGATGAGATTTTCATTGAATAATACAGTGTGAATGCAATCATTGGCTATGGACGGAAGAGGTTTTCACTGAACAATACAGTATGAAGGAGATCATTTGCTATGGTAGCTATCCAAATGTAAATTTGACCTAGCACCACCTCATAAACCTCAAGATGGTAGTGAAGGGAGAGTTCAACAATTGTCAGATCAAAATTGAGATGGATATTATTAAGACTTTCCATCACAGACACATGATCAGGTCGTACCAGGTGAGGGAGAAGGATGAGCACCAATACTTGGTAATGGAACTGGCCACCCAGAGACCTCCTGAGATAAATGTGAAAATCATACCGCCTATTCAATAATTAGGTTGTTCAAACAGACTGTGTGTACTGTGCATTACTTTAACAAAAATAGAAATGCACACTGAGACCTTAAACCCAATAGCATCCTGTTGGATGACAAATGCAATGTGAAGGTCAATGACTTTGGCATAAGCACAAGGATTACCCAAGGGTGGTTGCTTAAGGACATATTTGGTACCTTGATTTTGTCCCTATAAAATATTCCTACAGGGCTGGGAAGGTGGCTCAGTGGTAGAGCGCTTGCTTTGCATGCATGAGGCCCTGGGTTCAATTCCTCATCACCACATAAGCAGAAAAAAAAGCCGAAAGTGGCACTGTGACTCAAGTGGTAGAGTGCTAGCCTTTAGCTGAAGAGCTGAGGAACAGAGCCCAGGTCCAGAGTTCAGACCCGACGATTGGACCCCCCCCCAAAATATTACTGCATGAAAACCACAATGGCTGCAAAGTAGACATCTGGTGCTTGGGAGTCATCTTTTGTATTTTATGGAGATGGCAAATTTCCCATTTGAATATATGAATTTTAGCCAGATACAGATAATTGTCTTGGAGGTCACGTATATTGCTCCATTCACCTGTCTCCAAAAGGACAAAATATCATCTTGAAACTGTAAACTGCAGACTCAAAGCATAGGCAGAGTATAGAACAAATAATGGAGTCTAGCTCAACCAAGTCGAGGAATATTTCTTATATCCTGATGAACCACTATGTAATGAGCTGAACCCTATTATTCTTGCACTCATGTGTGACATGAGTTACAGCCTGCTTGATACCCACAAATCAATATTGGACAGAACATTCAATGAAATCATGGCCATCTATTTTTTTTTTTTATTAAAAATGACTTAAACTAGAATGCCAGCAGCAAAATTAAGTCAATGCCTACAATTGTTCCAGTACGCCCATCTCATGTAGAAATTTACACCTTTCCTGTTCCTCTACAATGGAAAACCTGACTTCCTGCCTGTCATTGGAATTTCAATTGTCCTATGATGACAAACCAACAATACTGAAGAGAAGTGCCACTCTTCCTTCCATTCTCCTCTGCTTCCTGCAGAAGAACTCCTGTTCCAGTATGATCACACACCATGAATCTATGGTTTAGTTTAGTTCCTCTTTCTTCCTGAGGAACAATGGGAGATGCTGGTAAGAGGACAAAGTCCTTCCCTTTGGGTAATAAGATCACAAATTCTATCTCAAATAAGAGACAGGATTGGAGGAGAGTTGCTAGCAGTATACCTACCACTATTTGCAGAATATGATGCTGTGTGCAGGCCTAAAAATAACATTCACAGATTACAAAGAAAGTTTTTTCAAGAGAAAGGGTTCAGAGCCCTTCCATAATAAAACAACAGTACCCAGGTCTTCAATTCAATTTCACACTGGGGAATTCCAGCTTGAATCCTTATCTACAGACTTGGACAGTTCATCTAACAATCATTCATCATTTTGGATGACATGGACAATACCCATTGTCCAGGTAGGTGTTTTAGTACTTTAAATATTGGAGAAAAAAGGCCTAGGATGTATCAAAAATAAGGTTTTCCTTTTTGGTGGAAGATTTACCTTTTTAGACTACAACCCACATAATATTTAAAGAAAGGATGGATATGGGAGGAAATCTTTCAGTTCTTCGTTTTTTTTTAAGTTTACTTATTGAATCTTTCAGTTACTGAACCTGGCTTAATTTGTGAGGTATACACACACATACACACAAACACACACACATGCACATATATATATGTCGGGTCTTCATCTGTCCCGCGAAAGAGGGACGGAGTCCGAGGAAAGGTAAGTGCGGCCTCTCACCCGTTCCTCATTCTCCCTCAGCCCTGGAGACAATCAGATGCAGCAGGGAGTTGTCAAGCAGGAAAACTCATTTATTAACACAGAGCAAGCCATTTTAAAGCAGAAAAAGAGTGGGTGGCATGGCAGGGGAGGAAGAGGAACAAGTCACTGTCAAGGTCACACCCTATCATGCACCTAAGCTTCCACGGGCTGTTTACACACTGAACATAAAGCAAATTGGACTCTGCCCACTCAACTCCCTCTCAGCGCCATCTTTGCTGCCCATGTGCTCTACAGATTCCCCCTTTTTTGTTTTAATGCAGACCCACCTCCCAGTTAGTTATCCTTTCCCCTCCACTGTAAAGGTTATTTTAACAGGATTACATTGGTAAGGATAGCATTGGCTATGCAGGGGGTTCAAGCCAAGTCTGGGGGGCGAGATTTGCCAGATAAGGATAGGGAGGGCCCTTGTGCATGATCTAAGGGCCCATCCCAGTTACCTCACATCCCCACCTAGCACAGTAATAAACAGTCCCACCACAGAAATGTCTGAAGCAGTTCAATTAATTCCTGGGCATATATAAAAGTCAGTATCTCGTAAGGTCATCCTCTTCAGAATATGGGAGCAGCTTGGGTATTGGGAGTTCCACACATGCGGCATGGTGCATCCTCGTGGGACCCCACACTCAGGCCATTCTACTATAGTCCAGAAAAACAAGGAAAATTTAAAACAAATTCTGCAGACATAGCAAAGGAATCCTGGGCAACTGGTGTCTTTTAAGTAAGACAGTTCCTTGTACGTACCTTTAAGCAAGCACAGGGGTCAAAATGACCTTTGAGCTTTACTGTCAGCTCCCAAAGGCTCCCAACATCTCCCCAGTCTTTGTTTAAAGAAGCGAACCCACCTGTCTTAGGTTGGGTGGACCACCTTGTCTGCCTTACCCATCATTGGGAACTTCTTCAAAGCGAAGCTGAAGGCCCTGTCTTAGGTTGGTCAGACTGACACCCCCTCTTATCCATCTCTGGCTGCGATTCCTCTCGGGGAATTTTATTCACTTGGAGCTTGATCTTATGTAACTGGCTGGCTAAGCTCATAAGAGTTTTGCAAGGAAGTCATAGAAAAACCATCAGCAAAAGCATTACCAGGCCAAAAAATGTCATTAGCAGTCCTTTTACATTAGTCAAGGATGGGATAGCAGTCTTTGCCACTTCAGAGTCCAGAGGGGGGGCTTGTTCTAATCCAGCTATTTGCCTGTGGGGTTGAAAAAGACCTAAACTGGAAGCATAACAAAAAGTGGTTGTTTAGCAATAAGTATGGATTCAATAATGCTGCTATACGAGCAATTAGTAAAAGAATAATTACAGCAGGTAACATTAAAATAATTGGCTCCTACAGAAATATTAAACAGTCGATACAAAATGACATAGGTCATTATGTATCAAAATGAAGGTCAGGCCACCAGGTCGAAGGGACAGCTTCTCTTGTGGTGCTATTGATGATTTCTGCATTGCCCGTGCTGATCATTGCCCAGGTCACCCATTGAGGTTGATGCAGATTCCATAGGGCCACTGCCAAGACTGGGAGGGCCAGGACAGCCAACAGCTGGAGTATCAACAACTGCAATTGTTAGAGAACACAAGAGCTTCTCAAGGGCTGGTTGCCCTTGGGGATGGTTAGTAGTTATCTTTCTGGCTTTTCTCTTTTAAACACAAGCCTCGGCCACCATAACCATTTTTCTTTCCTTGTTGGTTAGCTTATCCTTAGGCATCCTACTGTATAGAGGAAATTGGTAAAAACTTAAGGTTCCTGGCAGGGATCCAAATGGGGGCTGTCTCCCCTATGGGAGAAAAGAATCCAAATCCCCTGCCCATAGTAACTAGGGGGTCAGGTCTTCTCCATTTTTGTGTCAGGGGGTCCTTCCACCTGACTTTCACTTGGGGCTTAGAGTTTAGTTGCCCCCATTGCTTCCGTAATCTGGATTCAGTTGCCCCTTTTGAAAAATTTAAAATGTTAACGGTAAGCAAAACTATCTGTAACTGTATATGGGGGCTAACTCCCCCTTTTTGTTTAAATAATTGCTCCTTAAGACATTGGTGATTTCTTTCTATAATTTCTTGGCCTTGGGGATTATAAGGAATTCCTGTAATATTTAATGTGCCATTTGTCAAAAAACTCTGACATTGCTTTACTAACAAAACAGGGTCCATTATGGGTTTTAACTTGTGCTGGTAGACCCAAGGTGGCAAAGCATTGAAGAAAATGTGCTTATGAATGTTTAGTTCTTTCTCCTGTATATGATGTGGCCCACCATGCTCCTGAGTAGAATCTATAGAGACAAAGATATATTTAAACTTGCCTAAAGCTTGGAGATGAGTAACATCCATTTGCCAGAGGATGTTAGGTTTAAGGCCTCTGGGATTTACCCCTGGTGGTTGTAATGGGGGTACTTTTAAGAAGGGCTGGCATGTTTTACAGGTATGTAATATCCTTTTGAGGTCCTTTACAGGAATCTGAGGAGATCTATGCTGAACACCTCTCCAATTAATGTGGGTTAAATCATGCAAACAGGTAGCCTCTTGTAACATTAATACTTGCATGCAAGTCGCTAACTGGTCTGCCCAATTATTGCCTAGGGATAAAAACCCAGGAAGTTTTGAATGCCCTCTCAAGTGCTGAATATGAATAGGGGCTCCCGCCCTTCTAATAGGCCTTTAAGGATAACCATAAGAGGGGAAATATTGTTTTCATCCAGCTTACTATGTGCCTGGGGAATATGAGGAAGCAAGTTAATCATATATAGGCTATCAAAATACAAATTAAAGGGTTTTTGAATGTCCTGAAGAGCCATAATTACGGCCTGCATTTCTTTATATTGTGCTGACCCTTGACAAGGTTGAAATCTTTGTTGGCTCGGGGTCTTTTGTTGCTCCTCAAATGCTGCATACGCAGAGCCTGCTTTACCTCCATCAGTAAAAACATGGAGGGCTACAAGTTTAGGTTTGGTCAATGGCCACTGCTCCACCCAGATAGGGCTTCTGGGCTTCTGGGGACAGTGGCCTTTAGGATTGGGGGTGCACCGAGCGGGTCCCCTATGTTCTTCTCTGTAATTATGAAAGTTAAAAAAATCCTTTTCCTTAACTCCCTCTAGATCCTGTTTAAGCCTTTGTGCTTCTTCTCCATCCAGGATATCATCATAGGCTGCTCAATGGTCTGTAGTGACCACGACTTCCATTTGTCTTAGCGTGTCTTGCCCTAGTAAATTGGCAGTGAGGTTTTTTGCCACTAAAGGGCATATCTTTCCCTGTTCTCCATCTGGGCTAGTCCATTTCATAAGGGCGACTGTCTCTTTGGACTAGGAGTTGCCCCCTACCCCCCCAATATCGGGGGCCCATGTGCAAGCTTAAAGTCCAAGGGTACTTCCTCCTCCCTGAGTATGGTTTGATCTGCCCCCGTGTCAATTAAACAGTGAAACCTCTTTCTGCCTATGAGAATACTCATTTTAGGGTGGATTCCTTCTACCAGGGGGACGGTCCAATGGACCTCGGTCACCCAGCCACGAGGCTGCCTGGGCCTCACAGCAGAGGGGGTTCCTCCTTGAGTTAACGGGGCTGGAGGATGCCCCTCCCCTAGTTTAAACGCTTCCCATTTACAAAAAATTTGTATTGATAATCCTTTTTCCAATGGTACCCCTTCCTGCACCTGGGGGAGGGTGTAGGGAGCGGTTTGGACCACCCAGGCCTGTTGTCGGAGGGATTGTTGTGAATAGTCCCTCTTAAAGTGCCTCTCCTGCCCACATTTAAAACAAGTCCCTCTCCCCATTGGTCCTGGAGTTCCTCGGCCCTGGGCTTCCAGTGCCTGGGTAATAGCCTCAGTCATAGCAGATGTCTGAACCTGTAAAGCTAAAGCTAATGATTGGGACTGGTCCTGTTGCATTACCACATCCTGTGAGGCCACCACCCACCTGCTCGGGGAACTCTCTCTCAATCCCTTGCAGGCCATGTGGTGGTCTGCATTCATCCCTTCCCAGACTAGCAGCTTTATAAACTGATCTCGGAGGTTTCCTGCTGGCAGCTTGTGGTTAATACTCTTTTAGAGTTGGTCTACAAACTCAGCTAGAGGCTTACCCGGTTTTTGTCTCACTCCTGCTATGGGGGACTCAGTAGTCCAATCATCCAGTTTGTACCAAGCAGCAAGTCCTACCTGCCTCACCTGGTCAGAGTATGGGCCAGGTATTGTGGCCTGTTGGAGAACCAGTGTAGTACCCTTCCCCCGTCTCTGTTAACATGGCATAAATAATAGGTATCACGGGTTATTCTCTGCTTTCACTCTGCATTCCCCCTTAAAGAAAGCACACCGTTTAATAAACTGAGAACTAGTAAGGACAGCTTTGGCCACATCCAGCCTAGGGACACATGGGTGAAAAGCAATGTCCTGTAATAGGGTTTGAGCCCAAGGAGAATTTGGGCAGTACTCCGCCACCGCCTTACAGAGCTCTTTAAGATCCTTAGCTTCCCATGGATACCATTCCAAGGACCTATAAGCTCCTGGTGCCAGAGTGACCGGATACGCTTAGAGAAGTGAATTCTGTGGCCTAGGGTCCAGGCTTTCCGGTGGCCCTTTACTTCCAGGGTCGGCCTCCGAGTAGGTTACTTCCCCAGCCCTCGGCCCCTCCATGGAAGGTCGGTAGGGGTCCGAGTCTTGCAGGTCCCTCTCGCAGGTCACGTACCTCCTCTCCAATCAGGGGAATAGGGAGGGGGCCTAGGACCATCAGGGGCACCTGAATCAGAGCGGGTAACCTTCACCCTTGTTTTGACTTCCACTGTGTATGTTTCAGTGCGTTCTCCGTCGAATTTGACCCATTCCTTTTCTTTCTCACTTCCCAAGTCCTAATCCTCCTTTACTCCTTCTAAGCCTAATGTTGCCTCCTCCTCCTTCTTCTGTGAGATAGTATTACCCATACTAAGGGTTTCACTTACCCTGAGAGACCACTTAGCCTTGGCCGGTATCTTTTCCTTTCGTGCCCCACGTTGGGCACCAGATGTCAGGTCTTCGTCCATCTATCCCACGAAAGATGGACAGGGTCCGAGGAAAGGTAAGTGCGGCCGGCCACAGACCCATTCCCCAGCCTCCCTCAGCCCGGGAGACAATCAGACGCAGCGGGGAGTCGTCAAGCCGGAAAACTCGTTTATTAACACAGAGCAAGCCATTTTTAAAGCAAAAAAGAGTGGGTGGCATGGCAGGAAAGGAAGAGAAACCAGTCATTGTCAAGGCCACACCTTATCATGCACCTAAGCTTCCATGGTCTGTTTACACACTGAACATAAAGCAAATTGGGCTCTGCCTATTCACCTCCCTCTCAGCACCATCTTTGCTGCCCATGTGCTCTACAGTAAATCGGGCTCTGCCCACTCTCCTCCCTCTCAGCGCCATCTTTGCTGCCCACGTGCTCTACACACACACACACACACACAGTATATATATACATACATAGTATGTATATATTTCACAAATATATTACATATTAAATATATCATATAATATTATATATGTAAAAAATACACAATTTTGGAGATGATATGTCATGGAATTCTCTGCCTTTGCTTTAAGGCAACATTCTTCTCATCTCAGCTTCCTAACAATCTAAGATTATAGACCGGGACTAGGCAAAAAAGATTTCCTTTTAAATGCTACCGAGAGCCTGTCTTTAATTTCCAAGAAACACTAGAAACTTGAAGATAATAGAATGACGAAGTGAAATAGAACACTTCACTCACTGGAAAACTTTCAAAATTTATTTTAGACAAAAATTAGGGTCAGTGTTTAGATCTATCCTTGAAAAAATTAATAAAATATTAAAGACAGGTATAGATCCCAGTTGGAAGTGTGGAAGTAAGAAGAAGGCCCATAAGTTCAAGACCTAGTACTGGTCCATAACCATATATTTAATGAAAATTAATTTTGTAGGCCAGAACTTGTTTTTTTTTTTTTTATCTTTTGTGTTCAGAGGAATGTCTGCATTATGTGTAAACAGACTGCTCTACAAGGTATCTTTCTGGGTTATACAGTAGTTATTACATGGCTCTATGTAGACATTCAGCTTTCTAATGATTTTTTTCTACATAAATCAATAATGTTAATTAAGTGTCACGAAGAACGCCAAACCTCCATTTTCGTGCCCACCTCCATCCTTGTCCTCCCTATTGTCCAGCAGTTTGTGTCAGTCAGCATAACTGAAGCTGGCACATGGAACAGACATGGACTCGATGGATCCTGGCTGTGATATGGTCCCAAATATAGCAAATACCAGAATCAATGAGATCCAAGCAGCAGTCCAGGGTTCCTAGTTGTATGAATGCCCTCGGCTTCCAATGGTCTCACCTGTCTCTACCAGAAGCCTGTTAATGGCCTGTCACCATCAAAGCTCACACTGAAGTTTAACTTCTCAATGTAGCAGTGTCAGGAGGTGGAACCTTTAATAGAGGATTCTGTCATAAATGGATTAATGCCATCTCATTAACTCTCAAGGGACTAACATGATCACTGTTAGCAGTTGTAAAAAAACACCCTAAGAAATGGAAAAACTTGGAAAAAATTATATTAAGTGAAGTAAGCCAAGCCCAAAGAAACATAGGTCCCTTGGTTTCCCTTATTTGCAATATCTAGTATGTGTATGAGTCAAGCGGAAAAGGTCAGACAATGTGATGTTAGGAAAATGAACCCTTAGATATATATTTTAATGTTTTTTTCTTTAATGCATGTGTTTCTAATGCATTTATAAGATTATTTCTTTGTTGCTTTGTATGTCCCTCCCCCACAGTATAACCCCTGCTTTCACTATATTTGATGTCACTATAACTTGTGGAGGAGATGGGGAAAAACAAGTCATTTAAGGATACAGGTGGACCTGTTGCAACAATGAGAAGTACAAGTTGTCATGTTGAAAACGAGCTTTACAAGGTCGGTGTGGGGGTGAGGGGGTGGGGGGGGAGGATTAGGTGAGGGGGAGGCTGGGAAGGGATGTGAAGGGTAAACAAAGGAGGAGGCTGCAATGCTTGGTAAGAAATGTATGCATTATCCTGCCCATGTAATTGTAACCCCTCTGTACAGTATGTTCACAAATAAAATAAAATAAAATTAAAATTAAAAAAAAAAACACCCTAAGCCCTTACTCACTCTCATTCTAGAACATGCCATGATTCCAAAATCGTATATGATGTGATGCACCTAGAGGCCTTGTCCCATGCACTACTATGCTATTTAGAATTTCCAGCCACCACTATTGTGAGTGAAATAGACCTCTTTTTCCGTATGAAGTATACAGCTTCGGGATTTTGTTAAATCATGACAAAATGGACTGAGATGCTATACTTTATTGTCTTTTCCATAGAACTGAGGATAAAACTGAGGGCCGTTCACTTACTAAGCCGATATTTTACCACTGGAGCCCTCTAAGGCTCCAACCTTTTTTTCTTTTACAGTTTGCTTTTCATATAGAGTCTTGTGCTAGTTTCACTCAAGCCAGCCTCAGAACCCAATCCTCCTATACCTCTGCCTCTCAGTAGCTGGGATTATGGGCCTGTGACACCATACTTTGCCACTTAAGAAGGCACTATTCTTTTGGGGAAAGATGATACAGACCACTGAGTTCCGTGTGTGTGTGTGTGTGTGTGTGTGTGTGTGAGTGTGTGTGTGTGTGTGTGTGCGTGTGTGTGTGGTGTATGTGTGTGTATTCATGGAAATTGGTCATGATGATTTATTTAGTACTGAGAGTGAATCTTCCTGGATGATCTGTATTCTTAATTCCGTTCACTCAAAAAAATTGCTTCTCTGGGTCTAGTGAGTCACAGTTGTAATCCTAGCTCCTCAGAATGCTGATATTTGAGGATCATATTTTGAAGCCAGGTGAACCAGGAAAAGTCCATGACACTCTTATCTTCATTTAAACACCAAAAAGTCACAAGTGGAACCTTGGCTTAAGTAATAGAGTAGTAGCCTTGAGGAAGAAAAATAGGAATAACAACTGAGTTCTGATCAAGTTTCAGGACCAGTACCCAAACAAAATCTCTAGATAACAATGGGCTATTACAATGAGCTCTTGTGCTATTGCAAGACACAATGAGATGTATAAGTCGTTATGTAGAAAAATGAATTTTACAACTTTGGTGGGGAAGAGGGGGGTGGAGGAACCGGTGGAGGGGGCAGGGGGGAGGATGGGAAGGGATAGAAAGGGAAAGGAGGAGGCTACAATGCTTGATAAGAAATGTACTCATTATCTTTACCATGTAATTGTAACCCCTCTGTACAGTATTTTCACAATAAAAAAAAGAAAAAATGACACAATTATACTTAATGAATTATCTCTACAGGACAGTTGCACTAAAAAATTCTAGTATTACTTCATAAGGTATGTTCTTTCTGGATCATCTTTTTGCCCCATTGTTTCTCTGAGAATGATGTCTTGATTTTGAAATAGAGGAGAAAAATTCAGTGATGAATTTGGCCTCTGGATCCCTCCCTCATCTATTATTGACATGTTCTCTCTTTTTATTTTTTGGCAGTCCTGGGGCATAAACTAAGGGCCTGGGCACTATCACTGAGCTTCTTTTTTCTCAAGGCTAGCACCCTCCCATTTAAGCCACAACACACTTCCGGCTTTTTCTCTTTATATGGTACTGAGTAATCGAACCCTAGGCTTCATGCATGCTAGGCAAGCACTGTACCACTAAGCTACATTCCCACATGTTCTCTTTAAAAAATATGTCTAACCTGTTTATTTCTGTCCCATCTCTGAAGCCACTGCCAAAGCTCTTGAATCTATTTGTTTCACTCCTAACTGCCTTTCATTCACTGTAACGCAAATTATTTTCTACTCCATCGAAAGAATTATCTTTCATTTTCTTAAACTGCACACTTGATAAGCTAAAATCAAACAACAACTCAATATTTCCAGTGTTTGAAATTGAGGACACTTAGATTAATAAATAGTTAATAATGAATAGCTAATAATCTACCGAAGTCAATGCACAAAAACCCAGATGCTTGGGAAGTCTTTTATTTTCTGCTAACCCCACAATATGCTCTGGTAGATAACAAATTTAAAGTCTACAGATGTAATTAGTTCCCACAAGAGGTGCTTATGAGTTACTTCCAAGGAGTGAGTGCAAATTAAGGCCTTTCTAGAAGTCAGTAACACAGAGTGAATGAAACAGTAATGAGGGTATGTTTGTCAAGGAAGTATGGGGGTACCTGGCAGCTGACAACAGTGGCTGTATGATAGGTGTCCAGACAGCAGAAACCATAATCTTACAGCTAGAGGATCTAAAACCTACCAGGCATCCTTTAAGTTTGGAAGAGGTCCACACATTTCATGAGAGATTATAGCCTGGTGGCCTCCTGCTAGAAACTGAGCAACTGCTACAAAAAAGCCACACCCAAACTACTAGCTCAAACTTGTAGCCTACAATAGTTGGTATTCAGTGAGCAAACATTAAATTTCTGGTAACTTGCCACACAACATGACAAAAACATCACTCAGAATGCTGGTGGCTCACACTTGTAATCCCAGCTACATAGGAGTCTGAGATCTGAGGCTCTAGATTCAAAGGGATTTCAAGCAGCAATGTCTATGATACTCATATAGAAAAAAACCCTGGATATTGGTATGGCACAATACCCTAAGTTGAAGACCAAGTACCAACACACACACACACACACACACACACACACACACACACACACACACACACACACACACACACAAATTGAAAAATGAAAACATTTGTTGAAAACAACCTGGTATTTTCTTTGCTGTGTGTAAAACTCTAACATGTCTTAAACTTTTCCTTGTGCTTGAAGAAATTTATTAAAATTCTATAACTACACAATGACACAAATGTGTTGACCACACACTTTTTATATATCATATTGCAATTTTTACTGCAAACAGAGGAGTTTTCCTACTAATTTAATCTAATTATTGGCAGAAAGTGAATCTCATATCTTGGTATTTCTCACAATACCTTAGTTGAAATTAAACATAATGTTCTTAATTAATCAAAAGGAAAAACTTACACTATATCTAAGGGACATTCCTTTTTGTCATTTTTCCTACAAATGAAATTAATTGATTGCAGCACTTAAAAATATTTTATGCCAAATTAGTACAAGATTCTGATTAAAACTGAAAAATTTGAAGTGCTCTCAATTTCTGCCTCATTTAGATAAAGTACTTAAAGATGTCTTTGGTTTTCCATAAAGATATCGTATCCAAAAATTCATCCATACTGTAGAAATAAGTTAACTATAGGCTACCTATAAATTCATATAGATGTTTCTCAATTCACTAGAGCAAAAACACAATAAATTCCGACCTAATTCTATAAATATCCCATGAAAATATCTAGAACATTCCATTTTTCTCAGAACAATGAAAGCTGCCAACAAACTCACTAATAGTAAGAGAAGAAAAAAGAGCAAGGTTGTGATGGCTGACATTTTACAAAACCCTTATTCGCATATGGGTATACACACAAAGCCATACAATGTTCAGGTTTACCTGGTAAGAAAAAGAACTCACCCCACAGAGAGAGAAAGACAATTGGGAGGAAGAAGATAGACTTAAGAATTACCTGAATGCATATCTTCCCATCCATTTGCTTCGTAGAGTTTTCCTGGTGCCCCATTGCTCACTAAGTCAGACCTCAGTCATCCAGCGGAATCACTGGCACCCAGGACTTAGGTAACACCAATAATCTGCTCTCCCTGTGCAAAAATCACCAACTAAATGAAAAAGAAAACAAAGTGTATTTCAGGGTCACATAAAAAAGAACCCCCCCCACACACAAAGAACCACATGCTTTGGGGAGAAAGAAAATTTTGTGTGTGTGTGTGTGTGTGTGTGTGTGTGTGTGTGTGTGTGTGGTTTGTGTGTTGGTAGAGGTACTTAAACCCAGGACTTGGGAACTATCCTTTAGGTGCTACCCTTTAGCTTCTTTGCTCAAGGCCAGTGCTCTGACACTTGAACAACACTTCACCTTTTAGTCATGAAGACAAGAGTATCATAATGTTTCCTACCCAGGCTGGCTTTGAACCTTGATCCTTAGATCTCAGCCTCCCAGTAGCCAGAATTACAGGCATGATCCATTAATGACTGGCATTTGTGACAGACCAATGTATTGACTTCAAACCCCAATACCAGCACAAAAACCAAAAGCAAAACCAAACTTTATAGCATATAAATATACTGATAGCATATTAAACAAATATAATGAAATGTAGAGATCTTGGTGAAGGATCTCAGAGAATGACATCATTATTAGCTTTTCTGGCTTTAGAAAACCTAAAATTACTTTCATAAAAGTAAAATAACTACAGAAACACCTAGTACCAAGGTGTATGTTTCAAATAAACCACCTGTTGAGAACAAACTGAAAATGCAGAGGAAAACTAAGAATTTTAGAATTAAGTGATTGCTAAGCAGAAAATATACCTGATCATCTGTACCTTCCAACTCTTTCAAATAGGCTACAGTAATGACACAAAAACTATTCTCCTTCTCATTACTCCTTATTTAAAAAAACAGGTCTACTTTATTCTCTTTAGGAATACTTTGAATATTTGATTCACTTTTCCCAAAATGTGACTAAAGAAACTCAGTCTTTCAACAACTCCAAATTTTTTATCTTAGCATTTAAATAATTATATCATGTATCTTCTTTGGGTTGGGGGTATCAGAACAACTTTTAACTTGTTCTTTTACCTTTGCTGTTGGGTAGGTGTATTTTCACAAAAGAGAACAGGGAAACACTCAGTAGATCACCTGATTTAAATGTAAGTGGCTAAAGCTACCAGCACAACTATGCTTATTGCAGCATTATTCACCATAGCTAAGATATGGAACCAACCCAGTTTCCCCTCAGTAGATGAATCGATTAAGACAATGTGATATACATGCATATATAAATCTACATATAATGGAATTCTATGCCTCCATCAGAAATACTGATATTGCCCCATTTGTTAGGAAATAGAAAGACTTGGAAAAAATATATTAAGTGAAGTAAGCCAGGCGCTAAGGAACATAGGTCCTATGTTTTCTGTTATTTGCAATAGCTGGTATATATCTAGGACAAGCAGAAGAAGTCCGAAGCTATGTACATATGACCATATAAGATGATGTTAAGCAAAATGAACCCCGAGAGTACACACGTGGTGTTTTCTTTCTTGCCATGGTTTTAAACATATTTATAATGTACTTTATGATTTTTTTAATTTCTTTTGTATGTTCTTCCCTCATGGTATAACCCCTGTTTTCACTCTATTGATTCTGGTGTCCTGCATCTTATATATACATTTTTCTAATTTGGGTAGGGGAAGGGAAAAAAACAAAATGCTTAAATAAGGATACAGGTTAACCCATTGTAACAATGAGATGTACAAGACACTATGTTGAAAACGAACTTTACATCTTTGGAGGTGGGGGAGGGGATGGAAGAGTTAGGAAGGTCTGAGGGAAGGGATGATAGGGGAAAAACAATGGAAGGGGTAAAAATGCTCCATAGGAAATGCAGTCATTACCTTACTCATGTATCTGTAATCCCTCTGTACTGTATCTTTACAATAAAAATATATGTTAATAAAAGGAAAACAATAAATTTAAGTGGTAACTTACTCAAGCGGCTGAGATCTGAGGATCATGGTTTAAAACCAGCTCAGTCAGGAAAGAGAGAGACTCTTATCTCCAACTGAAAACCAAAAAGCTGGAAGATGTAACTCAAGTGGGAAGGTGCTAACCTTGAAAAGCAAAAATTGGGGATGGGGACAGAGGACACCACCCAGGGCCAAACTTCAAACCCAATGACCACCACACATATACACAAAATTCTAACTAACAAAATTTCATATCTACATCATCTGAACTGCCTAATTGGAAATGTGCATAAGAACTTAAAAATATTTCTATTTTTAAGAAATACATTTTAATACATTTCTACTGTAAAAATACTGTATATAGGTGTTACGGATACATAAGCAAAGTAATGAGTACATTTCTTATCAAGCATTGTTGCCTTCTCCTTTGTTTTTCCCCTACCATGCATTCCCTCCCACCTCTACAACTACACTCCTCCTCCCTCCCCCCCTTAATTGTTAAGTTCGTTTTTCTACATAGTGTCTTGTACATCTCATTGTTACAATGGGTCAGCCTGAATCACTATTTAAGCATTTTGCTTTTTCCCTTCCCCTCCCCAAATTAGAGAAGTGTATATACAAGATACAGGGCACTGACATCAAATACAGTGAAAATAGGGGTAATACCATAGGAAAGGAACCTACAAAGAAACAAAAAAATCACATGGTACATTATAAATATGTTAGAAACTATAGTAAGGGGGAAAATAACCTGTGTCCCTATCTTGGGGTTCATTTCACTTAACACGTCTTATCTGTTCATAAGAAATACATTTTAAAAAAGAAATATATCAACACAATTTTTTATATGTGCAAAATCCATTATTATTTGGGACCATGACATTGTTTGAAAACTAAGAAAATAAAGGTTGATCTAAATATACATATACCTCTTTCATTTGCACACTTGTAATTTTCCCTTGGATTTTAAGAATAATATAGTGTTTTCATCCTAATGCAAACCAGATGACCCAACTAGTCACAAACACATCAAGATAACAAACAAGGAATGTGTAAGAACTAATTTTTTTGGAATCCTTGCAAAATGATCTAATTTTCGATTTAATTGTAATTTCCCTTTCAGTACAATATGTAATTGGGAATTACAAAGTTCCATCCTGTATATTTAATGTTCGGGATTTTGTGTTTCTCTCTCTGTATGTAATTTCCATGAGTGCATGAGAAAATGGAAGGAAATCCACTATGTGTTCTCTTCTTCTCCCTCTCCCTCTCCCTCTCCCTCTCCCTCTCTCTCTCCCTCTCCCTCTCCCTCTCCCTCCCTCCCTCCCTCCCTCCCTCCTCCCTCCCTCCCTCCCTCTCTCTCTCTCTCTCTCTCTCTCTCTCTCTCTCTCTTTCTGCTTGCCTCTCTCCTTGTGCCCTTGAGAGGTGAAGTGCAGACGGGGTCTCAGGGAACCTCCTCTAGATTCCTTCTCAAAGCAAGCCATCCTGGCTTAATTCTCTTTTTTTTTTTTTTAAATTTTATTTTATTTTATTTGAGAACATACTGTACAGAGGGGTTACAATTACATGGGCAGGATAATGCATACATTTCTTACCAAGCATTGCAGCCTCCTCCTTTGTTTACCCTTCACCTCCCTTCCCAGCCTCCCCCCTCCCTCCCACCCAATCATACCCCCCCTCCCCCCCCTCCGACATTGTAAAGCTGGTTTTGACATGACATTTTGTACTTCTCATTGTTGCAACAAGTCCACCTGAATCCGTAAACGACTTGTTTGTCCCCATCTCCTCCACATGTTATACTGATATCAAATATAGTGAAAGCAGGGGTTACACTGTCGGGGAGGGACATACAAAGCAACCAAGAAATAATCTTATAAATGCGTTAGAAACACATGCATGAAAGAAACAAAAACATTAAAATACATATTTGAGGGTTCGTTTTCCTAACATCACATTCTCTCACTTTTTCTGCTTGACTCATACCTATACTAGATATTGCAAATAAGGGAAACCATGGGACCTATGTTTCTTTGGGCCTGGCTTACTTCACTTAATATAATTTTTTGCAAGCCTTTCCATTTCCTAACAAATGGGGCAATGTCATTCTTTCTGATGGAGGCATAGAATTCCATTGTGTATATATACCACATTTTCTTGATCCATTCATCTACTGAGGGGCATCTGGGTTGGTTCCATATCTTAGCTATGGTAAATAATGCTGCAATAAACATAGTTGTGCTGGTAGCTTTAGTGTGGTCTTGTTTATAAACATTAGGGTAAATGCCCAAAAGTGGGATTGCTGGGTCATAGGGGAGCTCTATGTGAAGTCTTTTGAGGAACCTCCATACTGCTTTCCAAAGTGGTTGAACAAGTTTACATTCCCACCAACAATGAAGTAAGGTTCCTTTCTGTCCACATCCCCTCCAGCATCTGTTGTTGTTAGAGTTCTTGATTTTTGCTGTTCTAACTGGAGTGAGGTGATATCTCAATGTTGTTTTGATTTGCATTTCTTTTATGGCTAGGGATGTTGAACATTTCTTCATGTGTCTATTGGCCATCCTTCTTTCTTCTTCAGAGAAGCTTCTCTTTAAGTCTTCTCCCACTTACTTATTGGGCTGTTGTTTCTTTGAGGATTTGTTGTTGGGTGGTTTAATTTTTTGAGTTCCAAGTATATTTTAGATATGAGACCCTTGTCCGTTGTATGGCTAGTAAAGATCTTCTCCCAGTCCGTGGGCTTTCTATTGATCTTGCTAGCTATGTCATTTGCCCTGCAGAAGCTCTGCAACCTTATACAATCCCATTTGTCCAACCTTTCTTTGATTTGTTGTGTTTCCGGGTCTCTATTCAGAAAATTTCGGCCTGAGCCAAGGAGACCCAGGGTTTCTCCTATTCCATCCTGTAATGTTTTCAGAGTGTCTGCTTTGAGTTCAAGGTCTTTGATCCATTTGGAGTTGATTCTGGTGCAGGGTGATATATAATGATCTAGCTTTAGTTTTCTACATGTAGTTAACCAGTTTTGCCAGCACCATTTACTGAAGAGGCTGTCTGTCTTCCATTCTATTGTTTTAGCTCCCTTATCGAAGATTAGATGGCTATAGGTCTGTAGGTTCATTTCTGGGTTTTCAATTCTATTCCATTGGTCCTGAGGTCTGTTCTTATGCCAGTACCAAGCTGTTTTGATTACTATGGCTTTATAGTAGAGTTTGAAATTCGGTATTGATATTCCTCCAGCAGTGTTCTTTCCGTTGAGGAGCGTTTTTGCTATTCGGGGTCTTTTATTGTTCCATATGAATTTTTGGATTGCCTCTTCTATTTCCTTGAAGAATGAGGGTGGAATTTGGGATACACTTTTAAGCAAGATTTTTAGACAGTAAAATTATGGTTGATATTTTGATGAAAGCTGTAAGACAATTGTTTCATAGATTTTTATAGAAGCTATTCAACAATTGTTGGATAAATTTCAACAATGCAAATGTGTGTTCTGTTTCATCTGATGGTGTTACATATCTAATCATCTAGGGTTAGGAGGAAGTTGTCTTCATTTTCAAAATACAGAAATGGAGGCAAGAGGAGACTTAGTGTGTATCTGAAGGCTGATGTGTAAATGACAACTGAGACTGAGCAGAAACCACAATCCATGGCTCAAATTCAATTCATGATTTGCAAACCCCGTGTCTATACTAAAACTTAAAATTTTTGTTCTAGGTGGGTGACATTGGACATGTTTCTTAGAGTTGTCATGTGTTGTTTTATTCCTGTAAACAGGTAAAAATATTGGTGTTTTCACTTTTGTAAAGGGTTATTCACAGAACATGAAATAAAAATTCCATGAAATCTGAAGTTCTTTATGCATTTTTGAAAATTATTATTGGAAGAATCAAGATAGTGAAATTATTTACATTCCTTACATTCCAGAAAACATTATCTGAACACATTTCAGAAGAATTTCTATAACATTTTTGTAATATATGGGATTTGGATGTGCTTATTTGCCTTCTCTCTGTATCTTCTTATTTGGGTTATTTATTGTCTTATTCGTGTGTTTAAGAGTCCTTTATATATATAAAAATAAAAGCTATTTGTGAAGAACTTTATATTTTTCTTCATTATATTACCAAAAATGCCTGCTAGGTGTTTGAATACAAATGGAAGACATCATTGCCTGACTTCAGAACAACTGGGAATATTTTCATTCTAATGCAGTACTCTTTATCAGGTCAAGAAAGTTCCCATATAATAATTTTGACAAAATGCACCATTCTGGTATTTTGAAAAGTGCAGATTTATTTTAGGGTCACAGCAGGGAATTGCCCTGTGACCTGTCTCCTCTACAGGCATGGAATCCTTATTTGCAAACTGTTGATCATACTAGAAGTAATTTTTGCTTATAGGACTATTAAATTTTTGGCCTATGTACTCAGGATGTTTTGCCAGGAAACAAATCCACACATAGAAATTAGATCATCACAACTCTTTAAATTGGCATTAGCAATACATATTTGTATTCTTGATGTGCAATATCACAAACTGTGTTTGTGACAGAATAAATATAAGTGGATCACCTAGAATCTGGTTAGTAAATTTTTGAGAATTTTCTCATACTTTCAGACCTTTCATAAACATAAATAAGACAAACCAAATGAGGTGGTTTATACCTATAATTCTACCTACTCTGAAAATGGAAATATGGATAGTCACTGTTCAAGGTCAAGCTGGAAGACATACAAGAGACCTTCTTCTCAAACAATAAAAGCTGGGTGTGTCAATGTGTGGCTGTCATCCTACCTATGTTGGACATACAACTAGGAAGTTCACTACCCAAGTATCCTAGGAATAAACAAATGCAAGGTTCTATCTCAAAAATAATTGAAGCAAAAATTGCTGGATGTGGCATGAATCAAGTGGTATGGTGCCTGCTTGGCAAATGCCAGGCTTTGAATTTGAATCCAAGTATTTACCAAAAAAATTAAAAGTAAACAATATGAATTAATTCTCTGAACTTCTCACTTAGTGTAATTATCATATGTATTCTCCAAATAAACTTGTAATGAAGGCAGAGAATTAAATAATCCAGATCAATATAAAACTCCAGAATCATAGAATGGCAAAGATTCAGCTTTGAGATCATTCAATGTCTGGATCTTACTGTTCTTAGATCCACAATCTTATAGGAAAAGAAAAGAATGTATATGTACAATACATTTATATACTCCCTTCAACCAGTTTCACATATCGAAATTCTATCTCAAATGTAATGTTATAGAAGTGGGCCTTTGTGTGTACATGGATGGTAATTAAGTCATGCAAGCAAAACTTCATGAATTGGATTTAAATAAACAAAACCAAATAGATTTCACTCCTGAACTTTAAAACAGGGCCTCACTCAGAAATAAAAAAATCCTGACTATGCTGGCATTGTAATCTTGGACCTACAGGCTCCAGAATGGAGAAATAAATTTGTTGTTTATAAGCAATTCAGTGTCTGGTAATTTGTCATCATACGTCAAAAGGACTGACAGTAAGCCAGCTGAAAAGGACTGTTGTCCTTTTCTTTCTGTTTTCTTTCTTCCTTTCTTTCTTCCTTTCTTTCTTCCTTTCTTTCTTTTGGTTGTGGGGCCTCAAATCTGGCCCAGGGCACTGTCCCCCAGTTCTTCAGCTGTAGACCAACGCTCTATCACTTCAGCCTAGGCCCCAAATCCGGCTTTTTCTGAATATGTGGTGCTGAGGAATTGAACCCAGGGCCTCATGCTTGCAAGGCAAGCACTCTACCTCTGAGCCACCTTCCCAGCGCCAGTTTCTCTATTTTATTTTTCCATCTTTCCAGAGTCCTTCTGATATTGAAAAATGCTAAAGCTCCATAGAGAAACGTTTTAAAAGTGCCCTTTTGTCCAATTCTGACTTCACAAATTTTGGAGTGTAAGGAATGACATCAAGTACCCGAGAGACCTAAGACAGGACACTTCATCGTCTTCCACTTTGCTCATCAGCACCTAGTGCAAATTTACACTATATAAACAAATCAACTAATGGTAGTTGTAATAAATTTTAAAATGCATAGCCAGAAAACACTTTATGAACACTCTTGCACTGTAGTCTCATGGGATTCCACGTCCAAAATAGGAAACTGAGGTTTAAAGAGAGGTTGCAAAACTGGTATATTGGTTCATTTAAACTCAGATTGATCTATAATCCTACTTAGGCTAACATACTATGTGCACTTATTTTTCTACTCACAGAAATTTTTTCAAGTTCTACACTCTTATATGCTACCATGGTATCTTTATCCTGGGTGCTTTACTGGTGCCCCCATGTCATATCAGCTGAAGTTGATACATCTGTTCCCACTCAGATAAAACAGCTGAGAATTGGGCAACGGTACTTTTAAAATCTCTCATGCAGTAATAATGTGTAATTAACAGTATGAAATCCTGAGCTAGAGAATAAAACTTGTAGACAGGCACCAGAGGCTCAAGCATGTAATCCTAGCTCGTCAGGAAGCTGAGATCTGAGGATCATCGTTCAAAGCCAGCCCAAGCAGGAAAGTTCATGAGATTCTTATCTCCAATAAACCACTAGAAAACGGAAGTGGCATTGTGGCTGAAGTCGTAGAGCCCTCGCCTTGAGCTGAAGAGCACAGGGAAAGCCCCCAAGCCCAGAGTTCAACCCCGTGACCAACCAAAAAAAAACAAAAAAAAAGAGGAAGAGAATAAAACTTCTATGATGATGCTAGGCCTACCTCACAAATCTTTCTTAGTCTCTTCCTTCCTTCATTTTTATTGCTGGGGATTGAACCCAGGGCCCTGTGCATATTAAGAAAGTGCCATAACACCAAGCTATATGGCCATTTCCATCTCTCCAATTTCACTCTCCAACTCACCTTGCTCCTGGTACCTTACATTCCTTGGTCATAATATTTGGAGAATACTGAACTTCCTAAGTTTTTCATCATTTTACAGAATATTTGTTTTCTCCCTTCCTATGTATCAAGACACTGTGCAGGAAGGATTTTTTTCAACTCCCCAGGCAGATTTCATATATCATTACATTTATAATAACAACTCACTTAAATAATTGTTTGTCTTCTTCAGACTATTAGTAGATCCATGTTGAATCCTTGCTTATATATAAACAGGAATAGAATTCTTCTTGTGTTATTTTACTCTTTTTGACTAGGTCAAATTTTCCTGCATTTGTAGGAAAGGTTTTTCTGCATGAATAATTTTCAGGACATTTCTGCATATTGTTTATAATAAAATTAAGAGATTTCTAGCCAAAGCAAACAACTCAGAATTCTAGAGCTTAATGACTGTACTCTGGGTACCTGTGCACTTGGCACTGCATTTGGCATCTTGGTATTACAAAAATAGACAATCTATATTGAAAGTTGCTGTCTTTTTGGTTTCCCCCTTTTCAGCCATATGAAGCATTTAAGGTGTATAGCACGTAAAATGTGGGAGTATGAGCTGGTAATTTTTTAAAATATTTTTATTGTAAAATATTGTATAGAGGGGTTACAGTTACATGAGTAAGGTAATGAGTACATTTCCCGTTGAGCATTGTTACTCCATCCTTTGTTTTCCTCCTACATTCCTCTCTGTCCTTACTTCCCTAACTCTTCCTTCTCCTTATCCTGAAGTTGTAAAGTTCATTTTCAACATAGTGTATTGTACATCTCATTGTTAGAATTGGTCAACCACTATCCTTGTTTCAGCATTTTGTTATCCTTCCCCTCCCCAAATTAGAAAAATGTATATACAAGATGCAGGGAACGGGAATCAAATACAGTGACAACAGAGGATATATGAGTTGGTAGCCTTTAGCCTTCAAATTCCAAAACAAAAATAAGCAATGAAAGATCAAATTTGTTCATAAGGGTAATCTCTGCCTTCCAAATGATGCCCTGATTCTTCCATTAAAATAAAATCCTGTTCCAGGCTGAAATGCAGATACCCGTGGAAATGATGACATTAAGTTGCTATTATTTAAATACGCCTTCCTATTAGTGAAATACCATGGAAAAGGTTTTTACAAAAACTGGATGATAGCAAGAGTCATTTCAGACAAAGTTTATAGTGGGTAAGGTGGGTAAAAGTTACAAAATTGGAACCATATGTTGGGAAAAAGAGTAACTTCACAGGGAGGAGTAACTTACTGTCTTAGATGAGCCAAGTTAAGATGGATCATTATGTAAGAAGAAAGTTTGTATTTGGTTCTTTCTAACTAGCAGATACTTGTCTATAAAAAATGAATACTAGAGTGAAAAATCCAAAAGAACTTTGATGATACATATAATATTTTGGAGACAACAAAGATTTTCATTAATAAAAACAGTTCAATTAATTATGGAATTTATAAACACTGGACTCCCATGTAATCATTATAAGTGATGCTCTTAGAACAGTATGAAATTTCTAAGGATGTTATTGGGTAGGAAATATACGCATGATACAATGAGATGAAAAGTCAAAGTATAAAGTAGGTTCACACCTGTAATCCTACCTACTCACAAGGGTGAGATTTGAGGATCATGGTTCAAAGCCAGCTCCCGGAGAAAGTCCATTCAACAACCAAAATGCCAGAAGTGGAACTGGGGCTAGCACTGAGGTGGAAAAAACGCAGAGAACAATGTGCAGGCCCTGAATTCAAACTGCAGTTTTTGTAATAAACAAATGAATAAGCAAACATATATGAACCCAAATTGTAGGCATATATATATATATATATATATATATATATATATATATATATATATATATCTGTAAGGCAGAGGAGTATAACCATGATGTTCCAGTGTTCACATTGTGGAGATCCAGAATGGGAACAGCACAAAAATTTACTTAATGGAAATCAAAAGTGACAATACGTTGGAAATGATCTGTACAACTTGGGCGGTGGGATTGAGAGAGCCAGCGAAAGAGGAAGGAAATGAGGGAGGGTGTAACAAGTTACACAAGAAATGTTATAACTGCTTTACTTATGTAAGTGTAATCCATCTGTACATAACCTTGACAATAATATTAAAATTACAAAAAACAAAACAAAGATTTTATTTATGATATTATATTTAAAAGTATATTTTAAAAGAATTATATGCATGTTTTAAATTTCTAATGCATTGTCCCACTCTATGGGATTATACTGGAATATTGGAAGAATTACTTACACATGAGTCCATGAATAAGGACCCCAATAAAAATTCCACAAAGAAATGTAAACATGGACCAAAGGGTCCTAATCATAATACCTTACTTCTATAGCAAATCACACAATCTCCCAAATCCTCATAATTTAATCATGATGATGAACCAAAGTCTCCATTTGTAGAAATACATACTTGCAACAAGGATGGAAAAGGCACCAAGAGCCAAAGTAATGATACACAATTTTAAGAAAGATTACATAATAAAGGAATATGTCCCACAAATTTCCAAATCTAAATCTGGGAAAGTCAGTTATCTTTGTCATACTAATAAAAAGGCACAAATAAAAGCTAACTGTGGGAATCAAAAAGATTGTCTGAGAACAGGTGTTCATTGTGACAGCAAAGTAACTCCAGTGTGAATTACTATGTCTCTCTTTCCTTGTCTTATTCCCACCTCATTCTTTAATTCTGAAGGTCAGATTCTGGGGAGCCAGTTCTCTTAGCTCCAGTAATTAACAAAAGGGTGGTTGGAGATACAATTTGTTCACATAGTTCATGGATTCTCTTTCTTTATTAAGCTTACTGAGTAATAATGGGACTATAAAACACAAGAAAGTCTTAAGTTTCCCACTAATTTTTAAAATGCCTTCTGTAAGAAGAATCAAAATGAATGAAAAAAAAACAACTCAGACCAACGGTATCTCCTATTCCGTCCTGTAATGTTTTCAGGGTTTCTGCTTTGACTCCGTGGTCTTCGATAAATTTGGAGTTGATTGAATGACATTATCCCATTTGTTAGAAAATGGAAAGACTTGGAAAAAATTATATTAAGTGAAGTAAGCCAGGCCCAAAGAAACATAGGTCCCATGGTTTCCCTTATTTGCAATAACTAGTACATGTCTCAGACAAGCAGAAACGGTCAGATAAGTTGATGTTAGGTGAAATGAACCCAAGATAAGTACTCAAATGCTTTTTCTTTCTTGTTATTGTTTCTAACATAATTAAGATGATTCCTTTGTTGATTTGTATGTCCCTTCCCCTGGTACAATACCTGTTTTCACTGTATTTGATGTTGGTATAGTATGTGGAGGGGAAGGGAAAAATTGTTTATTAGGGTTACAAGTGGACTCATTGCAACAATGAGTACAAGACGTTATGTCGAAAAACGACCTTTACAACTTTGGTGCAAGGGGAGGCATGGGGGTGGGGAAGGGGGAGATGAGAAGGGATCATAAGGGGAAACGAAGGAGGAGGCAACAGTGCTTGATAAGAAATGAACTCATTACCTCGCTCATGTAATTGTAAAACCTCTGTACGGTATTTTCACAATAAAAAATGTAAAAAAAAAAAACCCTCAGAAACCATATAAAGATATTTGTGGTGTACTGATACCAGGCAAAATTAAAATGTCATGTGTAAATACCAAATGACATTTACAAGCACAGATCCTAATTCTTCTGTGAGCTACTGTGATAATTACACATTTATACTTTCCAACAAAATCACCATTGAGAATACCATAGCCAATTCTTATCACAGAAGCAATGCTGCAAAGAATTGCTAAATTTTTCATCTATTCATTCCTAGAGTTGACAGAGTTGATTCTGCTGACGTTGACTGTTTGATCCTCTTCCTCCTCACAAATAAATGTGCCTATGTAGAACAATTTATATCTATATCTTAACTTGATGGGTTTCTAGAATTTCTGGTCTGATCTTCAATCTGAGTACCAGCTATGGAGCATATGTAGTTTAGGAAGATGGACTGTTTCTTAACAAACAGAAACACACTCTAAAACAGTTTTAACAGAAACATCTTTGATAATGGAAATATTCTATATATGCGTTGTCTAACAGACTAGCCACTGGCTATATGTGGCTACAGAATCTCAAACATTAATAGTGTCTGAGAAATTAATCCTTCCAATTTCAGTTAAATGAAGTTTTAAATAATGAGATTCATCTACTCTGTTAACTGGACAGTGCAGTTTTCAAATAAGGCAGCTGAAGTTCTCACAAAGATGGTGATAATATATATCCAAGTGAAGAAGATTCTATTGGATACTAACTGCATGCCTCTGAATTATCTGAGCTTTTATGTCTTATAGAATTCAGTCATCACTCACCTAGTCTGACAGCTGGGAAGAAAGGGGTAGGAGATATACAGAAGCTACTTGGGTTACTGAAAATTGTTCCTTGAAGATGAGGATTGTGCATGAATCTTTTCTATATTTAGCAGACAGCAAAGTGTGTAGAATCCTGTAGGAGGTAGAAATATAATGTTTGTTTTTCATTATGTCAAAGTGGTGCTCTGTTTATGAAAATGGGAGAGAAGTGAGACAGGTGAATTCTATAAATATACAAACAATACAAAATTTGCTACATTCTATTCCATGATAGGCCCTGGAATGAACTTTGGTTCTTTGCACATACTATAGATATTTACACACTAAAAAACAGAAATGTAATCCTTTAATACTGTTAAAATACTTAGACTTTCTTCTTAAAATATATTCGTGGACCTATTTTTTCCTTAATTTCTTCCACACCTGCATTAAGAAATGTCTCTAAAAGAAAAACTTCTAGATGTGTAAAATTTGAACTCCATCTAATTCTTTTGTTGAATTGTACTCTAGATAGGATTGAAATCCTTATTTCATCTTAAGGCTTAGAGCTAGACAAAGAATAAGTATTCTCAACAAAGTGTCAAGCCTCATTTTTAAGGAGAGCTATGTACTTATTAGGAGAAATATGTATCTGTCTTGGTAGCTAGGAACCTTCAAGAAACAAAAGAAAAAGAATAATTTCATGGCAGTCTGAAGTATTTTCATATACCTTCAAGTGAACACTAGCTGCTCTATATTCTATAGTATATTTGCAAGAATAGTTTCATAAGCTATTTCTAAGCTATTGTCATCCTCCAGAGTAAAGTTCAGGTATGCCTAGGTCTCATTATATAGATTGTGGTTGCTCAAAGTCAGAACCTATTGTTTGTATAGGTTTCACATGGCTATCTTTACTTCACTCCGTGGCACTGAGGGCTGGGAGATTCACTTCAAATATATAAATACACACACATACCCACACATATCTCACTGGCTTTCACTATTGTTGTACAAATTAACTCCTTTTTGCCTCTAACCCAAGAGTATCATAAATCTTCTAGCATACACGAAAATGTGACAAGTTCATTATTAACTTGCAAGTAGGTTATATCTCTAGGTTCACACAATTCTAAATACTCATATGAAGAAAAATATATATCTAGAGTTTTGGTGTGCTTTTATATTACAAAGCTCTCAATTTTCATCTTATTTGCCTGGAAGAGGCAAGAGTGCTCGATAGGTAATGTACTCATCACCTTACTCATGTAACTGTAACACCTGTACAGTATTTTTACAATCCAAAAAGTACAAAAAGGAAAAAAGGGAAATTGGATGTCACATATTTCCTTTAGAACTAACTAAATATAGGGGCTTTAAGGTTCTACAGGTTTTATGGACCTAGTAAGTTTTGGATATGCCCCAAGACCATTACTAAAAGCTGAGGGAGAGAGATCCAAAAGTGGAAGTAGATAGGTGACCAGAGCATAATTTTGTATCTTTAGTTCACTGTTACAATAACAGGAGTACAAATCAATATGATGGTTTGTAGATACAAGACCAGAAGACATACTGGAAAATGACATCAGAGTAGGGTCATTCATTGTGGGAAAACACAAATCGGGAGGCAACAAAGGATGCAATCAACAGTGTCCACAATGGAATAGAATTGAAAACCCAGAAGTGAACCTACAGACCTATAGCCATCTTCGATAAGGGAGCTAAAACAATAGAATGGAAGAAAGACAACCTCTTCAGTATGGTGCTGGCAAAATTGGTTAACTACATGTAGAAAACTTAAGCTAGATCCTTATATATCACCCTGCACCAGAATCAACTCCAAATGGATCAAAGACCTTGAACTCAAAGCAGACACTCTGAAAACATTACAGGATGGAATAGGAGAAACCCTAGGTCTCCTTGGCTCAGGCCGAAATTTTCTGAATAGAGACCCGGAAACACAACAAATCAAAGAAAGGTTGGACAAATGGGATTGCATAAAGTTGCAGAGCTTCTTCAGGGCAAATGACATAGCTAGCAAGATCAATAGAAAGCCCACGGACTGGGAGAAGATCTTTACTAGCCATACAACGGACAAGGGTCTCATATCTAAAATATACTTGGAACTCAAAAAATTAAACCACCCAACAACAAATCCTCAAAGAAACAACTGCCCAATAAATAAGTGGGCGAAAGACTTAAAGAGAAACTTCTCTGAAGAAGAAAGAAGGATGGCCAATAGACACATGAAGAAATGTTCAACATCCCTAGCCATAAAAGAAATGCAAATCAAAACAACATTGAGATATCACCTCACTCCAGTTATCTATAACTTTCTCTCTCTCCTCAAGTACATCCACATTGTGTTACTGTGTGATCTGTCTGCCTTTTTGTTTATATATTTGTCTGATTCCTATTTGTCTGCTTCCTGTTTGCCTGCTTCCTCTTTGCTTACTTACTTAATGTTCCACCAAGTTTTCTTACCATCCTGACATGTTTTTTGCCATCTTGGCCATGTGGTTGGTTTTTATACAACCCCACACTTTTAACAAGTACTTAAAGGTCAATTAATATGATAGTGTGTCTTATTATTAAAATTGTTTTAAAGGTTTGACTTTTACTTTGTTTGGTGTTGCCTGTTTTTCTAGCATTGAGCCCATGGTTTGATCATAAAATGGGCAAAATGTATTTTGCCACTAGAATTCTGAAGAACTTATGCCCGATTTTCATTTTTTAAAAAAAAATCATGCCTTAAAATTTTTGTGCAAAAGTGTGTGTGTGTATGTAAACATGTTTAAAGTACTTTCATTGTAATGGATAAAAATTGTTATCATGGTCTAAAATTATTTGCTTTTTCATTTAATGTAACTAATGTAAACCTGTGTTAAAGGACATAATTATTAATTTTGCTGTTTGTTAAAAGGAAAAACTTTTATCAACAGTAGTGGTGATGTGAGCCTAAAATCTACCAAACTGATCTGACCCTACTGCCTGACTAGGAAGGTCCAAAGTAAATTGTTTTGAGGCAGTTCTGAGATAACTGGCTCTACAGGCCAAAGTTAAAAAAAGGAAATGGTTTTAAATTCAAACCACAGAGAAGCTCATCAATTTTGGTGTAAACAAATGTGTCTACGAGTTATGACATTATATTTATTTTAAAAAAAGAAGGGAAAAAGAAAGAAATTAACATTAACCACAAAACAGTTGAGTAGCATGATATGAGTACATCTTGAATTTTACAAGATAGGAAAAAGAGTGAAGCCTTGCTAAAGTCACACAGGGGGTGGACATTGAGAGGAGTGAAGCCCTGGTAAAAACGAAGCATTCTGGAAGGAAGGGAACAGAGCCTCATTAAAGTGGCTCCTGTTGGCTAGGCAAGTCAGAGAGGGACAGGGCTAAGGAAAGTAGCAGGAGTTGGCTAGGTGGGGCTATTAGGGGCAGAGCACTGTTCTCACTGTTGAAGGGTTTCCATTCACTGCAGCTTGCTGAGCAGGTGAGCTGGAGACTGAGGCTCTCGTGACTTTTGTAGTGGATTTAAATTCACAGGTAGTGATTTCAGATGCTGTGTAGAGAGAGGTCTTATTACCTCACCAGATCACAAACCCTCTGAATCTGGCCACCACCTGTCCACATTTAGCTGACTCATGAGACACTTCCCTCATTTGAGAGATGATTTCTCAACTTTTCCATTGAGTAAAAGAAAAAAAAAAAAACTCTGATGGCAGCACTTCCTATCAGCAATGGGCTGGTTCTTCATTCGCCTTCTCTGAAAATATCAGCACACATGAACATATAACAGCTCCTGTCATCTCTCATCTTCCAACCCCTGGTCTTTCTGAGCCCACTTGGTCCTTTCTGAAACCCGGAAGCTATTCAGGATGCCAAGAACAATATAAATCATGTAGAGTCTCAGCTCTAAAGAACACTTACCTGAAATTTCTGAGAAAATACAAAGAACATAAAGGAATGGAATGAATATCTTTTGATAACCAAAGGAACTGAAAGATGTGTGTGTGTGTGTGTGTGTGTGTGTGTGTGTGTGTGTGTGTGTGTGCAATATAATAGATAATGACAAACACTCCACTCTAACACCCTTTCTATTATCAGAGTTATGTAATACATAACACATGAACCAAAAGGTGTTAGAAATTTGCAACTCCAAAGACTTCAAACCCTGTTCTTATACCAAAAGGATGAAATTCTCATGCCATCTTTTGAGGCAGTACTCAATACCCTGGTGGTATTTATTTATCAAGATTCATTATAATGTCACCTTCTTTTGGATTTTTTTTTACTTTTTCTGTGACTGGAATCATGAATCCTTAGAATTGTATGAATAAATGTCCCCAAACAATATCACAGGAGGCTTCTCTAGTCTGGATAGGTTTGTTCTGGGAGAAGCCATTCTGACAGCAGGCTAGGAACACATGAGAGAAATGGTCTTATGTCAGAATTGTGGCCTTAATAGGTTAGCTTCAAACTTAAATGGGATGGAGGAAGAAGTTCCATTAGAGGAGCTTCAAACTTAAATGGGATGGAGGAAGAAGTTCCATTAGAGGTCATCTCTCTCAAGGGTTTGGAAACCAAGAAAAGTGATGGTGGACTCAGTTGTTAATTGTTATTTGAGACCTCACTATGGGTAACATAAAAACAGTAGCAACAGCCAGGCACTGGTAGCTTATGCCTCTAATCCTAGCTACTTAGGCTATACGGACTACAGTTGGAAACCAGCGTATGCAGTAATGTCCACCACACTCCTATCTCAAATTAACCACCAGAATTCTGGATGTGGAGCTGTGACTTAAGAGATAGGCTGTAATCCCTGAACAAAAAAAAAAAGCTCAGGAGCATTCAGGGCCTGAGTTTAATCCCTAGCACAGGCACAAAAATGTTAGCAGCAAAAACATGTCTACTATGGAGATTTCAGGACAATTTAGGATGTGGATGTTCCAAACTACCCTTGGAGACTGTGTTTTGATAGCGACTCTTACTTTGCCTATAAATGAAGTGTGCCTAACTTCAGCAATGAGAGCGGACATGGGTAGAATCCTTTCTGAATGTGGGAAGAGGAGAGGCTAGCTGGATGATGGAAGAAGTCTAAGTTTGCAGCCCTTAAACACTGTTCTTACATGGTGGCAATCACCTGATAGTCCCCAGGATTACCTGGGAAGCATGGAGAATAATATGGAAGAAAGTACTTCTTCTTTTTTTTTTTTTTACTAGAGAGTTATAAGATGAATTGTTTTTCTTACAGCATAAAGGGAAAAGTTGTGTCCAGAAAAAGGAACCAATACCTCACCTTCCTGTGTTGATATTGTGACATCCTGAACCAGATTGTCCTCTAATTCAAGCTGCTTGTGAATGATTACCTGCTACGCAGCCCTGTGCTGGTTGCTAGGTGGGTACCCCCTTGGCCACCATAGAAAACTGTCACTTTCCACTTAGCAGGTAGTCCTACTGGAATCTGTGGCTGCCTGGATATGATCCCATGCCCCCAGGACTAGACTAGAGGCTGGACTACCAGGCTCTAACTGTGCAACCCTACACACCTATACATGCTGAAGTGGAAGCACTGGGACTGGAATGACATCCTTGGGCTGGAAGGAAGACCAAAAGGGGAGGGAGAAATGGAAGAAATCTTTGGAGCCAAGATGAAGAAAACAAAGGATTCATTTTGTCTAAGAAAGGGAAGATCCAGCCTAAAGGCTCTCCTTGCATATATGAATGTATGAGGACTTGTTGGGACTATAGCTAGCAAGTGCAAAGTCAAGATGTACCCTATGCTGGTGGCAGAGCCATACCTGGGAGTATCCAACATCTTTGGGCCATTGAGTGGACCTTTATGTCCTCTAGACATGGTAGCAATGGCTTATCATATCTAAGTGGAAGCTAGGCCTTAGACTCACCCCTCACTCCACCAGCTTCACCAATGTACTCTCCTCAGCATCCACGCCTGACAACGCAGAAGGTCAATGTATACTCTCTTGTGGCATCTGGGCTGGTCCACACTATGAGCACTTAGACTATGCAGATTCTCTCTGTTCTAAATCAGAGGATCTTTTCCAGATATGACCTCCCTATGGCACATGCTCATGTCAGTGAAAGCTGATTTCTGTGATAGTGTGTTAATAATTGTTTAAAGGGAACTGGGGAAAGTAGTATCATCCATTGGATCCATGTGGATTTAGATTATGGTTTGGTAACTAGCAACAAGCACAACAAATTTGGTCAATAAGTCAATATCAAGGACTACTAAAGCTCCACACTGGTTACACATACCTATAATCCTACCTCCTCAGGAGGTTGAGATGTTAGGCTCAGAGTATGAAACCAGACTGTCCAGAAAATTCCTGTAAAAGTCATAAGTACAACTAACCATGAAAAATCTGCAATTGGTAGATCTCTGGCTTTGAGCTTAGGGATAGTACACAAAGCCTCCTTTTCAGCATCAGTACTAGCATGCGCGCACGCACACCACACACACACACACACACACACACACACACACACACACACGTGTGTTTACATGCCCAGACACACATATGTTAACTAGTTAGGCATGGAAGATTGAAATGTAAATTCAGTCTCTAGGCATATGCTATATTTTCCTATCAGACATTAATTACCAGGCAAGATTTGAAATTTACTGTAGCAAGCATTTTAATTTTTATTGCCCAGCTTCTGCCACTGCTGGGATCACATTTCTTTCAATCTCATATATCACCTCAATCTACCTTGCTCCTTTTAAAATATGTACATTGAGTATAATGATTGTATTTATCCACTCTTCCTTTCTCCATGCCTTTGCTCCTTTCCCTTGACTTCATCCTGCCACCACTCCTCACCAACAACACATGTTCCATCTTCCTGATATTTATTTTCTTAAATTGTAAAAATTACTCAAAAGAGTTACACCACTGCAATCCTCCCGTGTATATGCTATACTGTAATTATTCAGCTTGTATAGAAATGCCTATGACCCTGTATGTGTTTTCACAAATGTGTATACTTTAAATCTAACGTCCATATGTGAAAGAAAACATGTTCCTTGTATCTCTGGTCTAGACCTACTTCTCTTAACATGATTTTGTCCGTCCATTTCCTTAAAATGATACAATAATATTCTTCCTGATGGATGAGTTAAATTCCATTGTGAATCTATACCACATTTTCTTGATCCATTTGAAGGCATCTAGGCTGATTCCTAACTTGGCTACAGTGAATAATGCAACAATGAACATGGGTGTGCAAATATCTTTACCATATCATGACTTGTAAACATTTGAATAGATTCCCAAGAATGGTTTGGCTGGATAATCCTATGTTGGTTATTTTAAGAATCCCTAAACTGGGGCTGGGAAGGTGGCTCAGTGGTAGAGCACTTGCCTTACAAGCCTGAGGCCCTGGGTTCGATTCCTCAGCACCACATAAGCAAAAAGAAAAAAGCCGGAAGTGGCGCTGTGGCTCAAGTGGTAGAGCATTAGCCTTGAGCTGAAGAGCTGAGGGATAGCATCCAGGCCCAGAGTTCAGGCCCCACTACTGGATCCCCCAAAAAAACAAAATCCCTAAACTGCCTTCCATAATTTCTACACCAGTTTATATTCTCACAAATAATGCATCCTCACCAGCATTTGTTGTTTGTAATTTTGATGATGACCATTCTCACTGGGGTGAAATGGAGTCTCACTTTTTCTGATTTGCATTTACTTCATGACCAGAGATGTTGAGCATTTCCTGATGTGTTTATTGACCTTTTTTACTTCTCTTCTTAAGAAATCTGTATTTAGTTCTTTTGCCCATTTATTTATTGGGTTATTAATTCTTTGACTTATAATTTCATAAACCCTTCATTTCTGGATATTAGACCCTTATTGAATGTTCAGCTGGTTCTCCCATTCTCCTATTTTCTGATGCTATTTATTTCATTTGTCTGAAATATATATATATATATATACTTGCTGTACATTAGTTTCAAATGGAAAGCACAAGTTTAATTAAAATAATTGATTTTAGCTAGGTGCAGGTGGTTCACACCTATAATTCTAACTAGGAGGCTGAAATCTAAGAATTGTAGTTCATATATAGCTTAGGCGGGAAAAGTCCAGGAGACTCATCTCTAATTAATCAACAAAAAGCCAGAAATGGAGTTCAGGCTCAAGTGATGGTGCAGTAGACTTAAGATGGGGTGGAAAGCTCAAGGACAGCACCTAGACCTCTGAGGTTCAAGCCCCAGGCATGCACGCACGCGTGTGCGCACCCACCCACCCCCTACACCCCCACACACATATACACACACACACACAGTTGATCTTTATTATATTCATTTTGCTTCTTACAATATATTATCTTTTTTAAATTGGTTATTTTAAACAATTTGAGAAAATTGATAGAAATGATGCAGACGTTTTAATTTTCCTGAGTCCATTTGAGAGCTTATTGCTAATAAGCTCTGATCACCCTAAGTGTTTTATTTGATACCTCTCTAAATAAATATGTGCTTCTATATAGGGCCAAAACAAACAATCCAGGTCCAGAAATATATTCACATTAATACATCACAAGAAACTAAATTTGAAACTCCATTGTTTTACTAGCAAACATAACCCTAATATTATTCAGTCTTGGCATTCTCACTTGCCAAAAGGATGGTTGGTATTCCTTTCTTATTGTTTTATTTTCATCTTATTTAATCTTTAGGTAGTTTTGCACAGGGTATCCATCCAATTTGTCAGTTTCTAAGGTCTCTTTCATCTGTGATCACTTACCACTTTACTTTCCTACCCAAGGCATTTCCAGCCAGGCCCAGTGTTGTGGTGTATACTTAAGGAACCCACTCTCATTGCAGTATGATTTTCTCTCCTTTATACCATTCAACCTTGTTAATTGCATGTAAGATAACTTCTTGTGACACACAGTAGATTATGTCAGTGGTGTAGATCTTTAAAACACAAACTGGTTAAGACACAGAAAAGTAAACAATTTCTACTTAGAATAGTGCTCCCATCTTTACATGGTTATTAACTATTTAAACACCTTCATAACATATTCAACTGGAAAAGATTATAATTATATTATTATAGTTGACCTCTTTCTTTCTTTCTTTCTTTCTTCCTTTCGCTTTCTTTCTTTCTTTTTCTTTCTTTCTTTCTTTCTTTCTTCCTTTCTTTCTTTTTGTCATTCATGTGGCTTGAACTCAGGGCCTAACACTGTCCAGGCTTTGAACTGCCATCCTGAGCTCAGCCTCCTAAGTAGCTAGGATTACAGGTATAAACCACCAGCTTCTGGCTAAAGTTGACCCTCTCATTGTAAGAAAATTCTCCTTCTTTATTGGTTTTTTTCATTGATTGCCATGTCATAGCTCCATTTCTGACTTTTATGGTACTTAAGATAAGTTTTTACGGAGCCAAGTACATGGTAGGTACTCAGGAGGCTAAGCTTTGAGGCTCATGGTTCAAAACCAGCCCCAGGCAGCAAAGTCTGTGAGACCCTTAGTTCCAATTAATCACAGAAAAAAAATGTGAAGTCACTAGAGTTTAAGCCCCAGGACTAGGCAGAAAAAAAGCAAACAATCAGAAAAAAAAGTTTCATGGACTTTTCTTCCCAGACTGGCTTCACACACATCCTCAGACCTCAGCCTCTTGAGTTGGTAGGATTATAGGCATAAGGTCCCAATAAAAGAGCTTGGTCAGTTTTTTAGTCATATATAAACATCACTACATCATCAGCCCTTGTTTTGTTCAAAGTTAAATTTCTGAGATCACCTATATTGCTGTGTGTTCTGGTGGTTTATATAATCTGATTGCAGTGTACTATTCATTTATGTAATTGTTCTACTCATCCATTGTAATGTAATTGATATTTGGGTGGTACTTAATTCCTAGCTGTTCTGAATAGTGCTCTATAAACATTCTTGTAGATATTTTTAGTGAACATCTTACACGCATTTTCCCTTTGGCCAATAGTGAGAACCATGTTTCTAGAACTTAATGATGTTGCAACTTCCATTCCTAAGAACAATGTAAAGCATTCCACTGACTCCCAATTCTCACCTCACCAGGTTTTCATTACAAAATTAAATATTATTATTATTACTATATGCCTGTAGTTAAAGAAGCACATGATTTTTCTTTTTTTTGGGGTCCGGTAATGGGCCTGAACTCTGGGCCTGGGCGCTGTTCCTCAGCTCTTCAGTTCAAGGCTAGCGCTCTACCACTTGAGCCACAGCACCACTTCTGGTTTTTTTTCTTTTTGCTTATGTGGTACTGAAGAATCGAACCTAGGGCCTCAGGCAAGCAAGGCAAGCACTCTACCACTGAGCCACCTTCCCAGCCCCAAGAAACACATGATTTTTTGAAACACTGAAGCTTTAAATAACAAAAAGTATTATCTTTGCAAAAAAGCTCTCTCATGTTATATATTATATATATTATAGTATATACTATGTATACACAATTATACTATAATATATCATAGATATAATCTATGATAATCTATAATATATTAAATATCATAGATAAAATCTATATTATTTTATGCCATATATAAGCTATGATATAAATTATATATTATAGATATAATCTGATATAGATTATATAGTGTTATTTATCATGTATAATATATAGTATATGTTATATACTATTATATATCACAGATATAACCTATGACATATATAGATATAATATTGATATTATAGATACAATCCATAATGTAATTAATAATATAATATAGATACATAAGAATATAATTACTACAGATATAGTATTTAATATAATATAGATATAATCTATGATAAATATACTGCAAAATAAACTATAAATATTTTGTAATTATAAAGAAATATAATAATCTATTATATATATATATATATATATAAATAAATCAGTCTTAACTGAAAGATACTTTTGTTCCAGTACTGGGGCTTGAAATCAGGGCTTCATGTTCTTAGATTTGTGCTCAAGTCTGGCACTCTATCACTTAAGTTACACATCTATTTTCACCATTTTGGTGGCTTGTTGGATATGAGTCTCATGGATTTTTCCCACCAGGGCTGGCATTGGAAACTTAATCCTTAGATCTCAGCTTCCTGAGTAGTAAGATTACAGGGTTGAACCGTGGATGCTTGGCTAAAATAAATCTTTTAGAAAGATGCAGTCTGTGGTTCACTGTAAATATGCTGCTTGTATGAGAAGGCACTAGGTGGTCATGTTGTTTTACTGTGGAGATCAGAGTCAGGGAGAGGAGGGAAAGGAAGAAGGGAAAAGAAAGGAGGGGAAATGAAGAGAAAATAAAGAAGGGAAGGGAAGGGAAGTGTCACGGTCGCACTATTATCATATAGATATAACCTTATGATTGGTTCTTCATAATTAATTAATGGTTTAAATTCTTTATGTTAGCTGGGTACTTATGGCTCATGCTTGTAATCCTTGCTACTCAGAAGGCTGAGATCTGAGGATAACAGGTCCACCTAGGCAGACAAGTCAGAGAAACTTATGTCTAATTAACCACTAAATATCCAGAAGTGGAGCTGGTGCTTAAGTGGTAGAGTGCTCGCTTAGCCTGCAGGAAGCTCTGGGTTTGATTCCTCAGCACCACATACACAGAAAAAGCTGGAAGTGGCGCTGTGGCTCAAGTGGTGGAGCACTATCCTTGAGCAAAAGAAGCTCAGGGATAGTGTCCAGCATTAAGCCCCAGGACTGGCAAGGAAGAAAGAAACAAAAAGAAAGAGAGAGCAGGGGGAGAGGAGAGGAGAGAAATAAGAAGAAGGAAAAATGCTCAGGGACCGCACACCAGGACTGGCAGGCAGCAGGACAGAGTGGGGGTAGAAAAGACATGCATTCTCTTCCCTTTCCTTTAGATAAAATGATTCCTGTCAATATGACATTAGAGCCGATCATGAAAAATTGAACAATAGTAAGCCTCTGATTATATGTAAAGCAAAATATAAATGTCTATAATATAAAACAGAAGCAATAAATAAAATATAAAAATATAGTGATAATGGCTAAGCTTTCTTTAACACCTTCATTAGGGCAAGCACTGAAACTGCAATTTTACTTTTTTTTTTTGTCCGTCGTGGGGCTTGAACTTTGGGCTTGGGTGCTGTCCTTCAGCTCTTCAGCTCAAGGTGAGCACTCTACCACTTGAGCTACAGCGCCACTTCTGGTTTTCTGGTGGTTTATTGGAGATAAGAGTCCTACAGTCTTTCCTGCCCGGGCTGGCTTTGAACCGTGATCTTCAGATCTCAGCCTCCTGAGTAGTTAGGATTACAGGCATGAGCCACCAGAGCCCAGCTTGCAATTTTACTTTTAATGAAACCCCTAAAATCCTTGTTCCCTAATTCAGCTTGCCCCAGGCCGTTTGGCCTCAGTTTTGTTTAGAACTTTCATCACCAAGCTTTCTCAAAGAAAGTGGCTTTGAAGTGTGCAAGCTATCACAGTGGTTCACAAAAGATGTTCTCCTATTTATATCTCAGCCACAGGAAGTGCCTCCATGAATTGCATGTCCAGTTTCAGTAGACTTTCCTTTGCAATGTCATATTCTGCAAATTAAATAATTGAGGACAAAAGAATACAGTACTAGATGATGGTGATCTAGATGCATTGAACTAATGAACAGCCATGTTGAATTGAAACTTTTTTGTAACTTTTTAAAAAAAAGGTCCCCTCATAATAAAAATAAATAATAAGGCCAGGCCTCGGTGACTCATGCCTGTAATCCTAGCTACTCAAGAGACTGAAATCCAAGGATCCCACTTCAAAGCCATCCCTGTTAGGAAAGTCCATGAGACTCTTATCTCTAATTCCCTACCAAAATATTTGGAAGTAAAGATGTGCCTCAAGTGATAGAGTGCTAGGCTTGAGTGATAAAACTCTGAGTTCGTGCTACAGTACCAGCACAAAAAATAAAACAATAAATGGAAAAAGATACAGTATTAACTATTCTTGATTAAAATTATATTTATATAAAATTCTAAAGCCTAAACTAGAGATGGTAGCCTGGATTCTGAGACAGAGCCTGAAGACCGAGATCTTAGAACTATAGGAACGACCATCTTAGCATTCAAGACATCAAATATTCAAAATGCATAATACAGACATAAATTCTGTGGATATAAGGGGAGAAAGCACTGCCTCAGACCCAATTTACCACAATCCTAATATTTGAGTTCCATAACTAGGGTTCAGATAAAATTGTATGGAATTCCAATAAATAAATACATACATAAATACATAAATATATAAATCTAGCTGGACCCTGGTGACTCAAGCCAATCATCCTAGCTACTCAGGAGGTTGAGATTGTGAAAATCAAAGTTCAAAGTTAGCCCAGGCATCAAAGTCTATGACATTCTTGATAATTAACCACAAAAAACAGGCAGTAGAACTGTGATACAAGTGTTAGAGTGCCAGCCATGAGTGAAAAAGCTAAGAGTCTATACCCAAGCCATTGTACCAGGAGAGACAAAGAGAGAGGGAGGAAGGAGGAGAGAGGGAGGGACTGGTGGGGCAGAGGGAAGAAGAGAGGTTCGTGGGTCTTAGGAATTGTGTGACTTAAGGGAACGCTTGTCAAGGTGTTGCTGCAATTATGTTACTTCTCTAATTAAGAAATAATAACAAAAACAAAAGACAAATATGAAAGCAACCCAACTTCACTTTGAACTTGACCTCTCCTGCATTTTCTTTTCTTGTTTTATTCACAGGAAAGGGAGTTTAATGTAAATAATATTTCTAGATAAACAAACCATGACACTACTTTTCTACCCCCATCCCTTTTCAATACATTTAACTTTGGCTACTATTTAAAAAAAACTAAAGCAAAAACAAAAATTTAGTACTTGATATTTCTCTCCTTAACATAATTAAATATTTTAAAACTATCAAACTATAAGTAAATGTCTGAGCATTAAGATACATAGGTATCTAGGGATCACTTGTAGGTATAAAGTAGTTAAAATGACCCAAAGCTATAGCTCTCTTGCAAACAAAAGTCCTACACAAAAGTCGAAAAGAAAAGTTAAGCAAAGCAGACAGAAATGGAACTCTTATTTCTTTCAATGGTCAAAGCAAGAAAGATGCTCAAATTTTTATACAGAGATTAAAAAATAAGAACCACTGCAATACAAATAAGAATTTTTTCAATTTATAAGATGCTGGGTAGGAGAGAGAGTAAAAAGAATCAGAGGAAGAAATAAACGCCAGACAGGATGAGTCACATCATGCTCTCCACCTCCCGCATCATCAAATTTCCAGTCTCTAAAATAAACAACTTGGTTAAAACTCTTTTTACCAATGGTATAAAACCTTTAATTTATTCACAGCATGGCTAAACAGAAGCATGGTGTCTTTTTTGTTGTTGTTTTTCCTGAGAGCATGTTTCACACCATTCTTTTCTAGGACTTGAGATATAAGTTCTTTTATTCCAGAGCAAATAGAACCTCTTGTTTGTATAAAACCTGAACTTGTTCCATGGTATCCATCAACTTTGAAGGGAAGAGTTACTTCCTAACTACAATAGTGAATCACTTAGTAGCTTTAACAATCCATTGAGTCATCCTTCCAGAATCTTCCTTGAATTTCATCAGTCTTTTCTTTTGTTGCTTAGAGAACTTGGGCTGTGGTTAGATGAATCTCATATAAGACATACTCCTTAATGGTTGAGCATCATAAACTTTCTCAAACAGGCAACTCTCTACATTAACCTAATTGGATTTTCTTGATATGCAAAGCTAGGAGGGTAGTGGGAGAAAAAAAAGCAAACTAAATGACTCCAAACCCAAACTCTAGCACTAACTGTACCCATAAAAACAGATGGCAGCAATTTTAGTAGAGTAGAGACTTACAAGGGAATGGTAAATTAATACATCTTGGAAGCCCTGCATTCATGTACCCTGTAGTCAGACTGTAGTAGTTTTACTTACATTTTTATTTCTATATTTCAACTTTCCCACCTAGCATGTCACATTTTATTGACATTGAGGGTTTTTTTTTTTTTTGCCAGAATAAAGACATATTTAAACTAATTGAAATAATATTGATTCCTCAGTAGGGAAAATGGTGCGGTTTTTTAAATTATAGTAATTTCATATCATGAAAGAAGTTGGGGTTATTTCTTCAGGAATAGTCACAAGTTCTTTAGACTTAAAGGTGTTTAAAAAGTCCCTAAATCACACTGGATCTGTATTTGTTGCCCTGCAGTCTCTTCCCCATCGCTAAAGGAGGGTAGACCTGGCTGAGCCAGTGGGACTGGTCTCTGCTCTGTGTCTGGTTTTTAATGTCCACAGGCTTGGCAGGAGCTCCTGAGGTGAGAAGTTTATCAGCCCTGGGCTCTTGGAAAAGTTCATCACCAAAGAATGTCCCCCAAGGGAACAGAACACAACCCAGCTCTGTCATCTGTCTTCTGCTTCTTATTAGAGAAGTCCTTTAAACAGCAAATTTGTTTTCCTAGCACTTGAGCATGCTCAGATGCATTGCTTCATTTGCTGACTATTTCACTGATGGGGGGGGGGCGGGGAAGCAAAAAAAAAACCTGCTACAAGAATTTCCTTAGTAACCCTGAAAGGTCATGGGGTTCATCAAAGCACTTCCCATTTGGAGCACTCTTTCTACCCAGCATTTTCTCTAATAATTTCTCTAATACTTCCAGCATTTCATCTCTGTGGCCTTTTTGAAAAAGTGAAAAAGGGCTGGTCCACTCCCCCCCCCCAAAAAAAAAAGAAAGCAAAGAGGGCTGGGAATGTGGCTCAGTGGTAGTGTGCTTGCCTAGCATGCGTGAAACCCCTCGGTTCAATGGCTCAGTACCACATACACAGAAAAAGCTGGAAGTAAACACTGTGGCTCACGTGGTAGAGCCTTGAGCAAAAGATGCTCAGGGGCAGTGCTCAGACCCTGAGTTCAAGCCTCAGGACTTGCAAAAAGAAAGAGAAAGAGAGAGAGAGAGAGGAGAGAGATGGACAGAGAGACAGAGGCAGAGGCACAGAGAGAGAGAGAAAGAACGAAAGAAAGAAGGAAGAAAAGAGAGAGAGGAAGAAAGAAGAAAGAAAGAAAGAAAGAAAGAAAGAAAGAAAGAAAGAAAGAAAGAAAGAAAGAAAGAAAGAAAGAAAGAAAGAAAGAAAGAAAGAAAGAAAGAAAGAAAGGAAGAAAGAAAGAAAGGAAGGAAGGAAGGAAGAAAGAAAGAAAGGAAGACAGGGATGAAGGAAGGAGGGAAGGAAGGAAGAAGGAGGGAAGGAAGGAAGAAGGAGGGAAGGAAGGAATGAGAGAGAGGGAGGAGGAAGGAAGGGAGGGAGGGAGGGAGAGAGAAAGAGAGAAAGAGGAGAGGAGGGGGGAGAAAGATCCATTGGAAGAAACACATTTCTAATAATTCCAAAATTTTTCTCCCCAGTCCCATTCCCATTCCACATTCCCAATTAAACAATTCTAAAACTTGCATGTGCATATGGAGTATCCACACTCTCTCAGGTATCGTTTTAAAGGAATAATCAGCTGGGTGCAGATGACTCATGCCTGTAATCCTAGCTACTCAGGAGGCTGAGATCTGGGAATCATGATTTACAGCCTGTCTAGGCAGTTAACTCTTTGAGACTCTTATCTCCAATTAACTACTCAAAAAAGTCAAAAATGGCACTGTGGCTCAAGTGATAGAGTGATCACCTTGAGCAAAAGAAGCTCAGAAAGTGTCCATTTTGCTTAACATCATCTTATCTGGTCCTATGTACAGAGCTTTTGACCTTTTCTGCTTATCCTATACATGTACTAGTTATTGCAAATAAGGGAAACCATGGGACCTATTATGTTTCTTTGGGCCTGGCTGAATTCACTTAATATAGTTTTTTCCAAGAGTTTCCATTTCATAACTTTCTGATTGAGGCATAGAATTTCATTATATATTTATACCACATTTTCTTGATCCATTCATCTACTGAGGGGCATCCGGGTTGGTTCCATATCTTAGCTGCAATAAACATATTTGTGCTGGTAGCATTAGAATGGTCTTGTTTGTGATCATTTGGGTAAATACCCAAAAGTGGGATTGCCAGGTCATAGGGAAGCTGTATGTGGAGTCTAAGCGAAATGAACCGCAAGATAGGGACACGTTTTTTCTTTCTTTCTTACTATTGTTCCTAACGAATTTATAATGTACTATGTGATTTTTTTTCCATTTTTTATTTTATTGTAAAAATACTGTACAGAGGGGTTACAATTACATGGGTGAGATAATGAGTACCTTTCTTATCAAGCATTGTAGCCTCCTCCTTTGTTTCCCCTCCCCATCCCTTCCCATCCTTCCCCCGCCCCCCCACCCAATCCTCCTCTCCCCCTCCAAAAGTTGTAAAGCTCGTTTTCGACATAACGACTTATACATCTCATTGTTGCAATGGGTCCACCTGTATCCCTATTTAACCAATTTGTTTTTTCCCTTCCCCTCCACAAATTATACCAGCATCAAATACAGTGAAAGCAGGGGTTATACTGTGGGGGAGGGACATACAAAGCAACAAAGAAATAATCTTGTAAATGTGTTAGAGATAATCACATGTAAGAATAATACATTTGAATACATATTTTAGGGTTCATTTCCCTAACATCAACTTACCTGACCTTTTCTCTTGACTCAGAAATATACAAGTTATTGCAAATAAGGACAGAAGGGAACCTTACTTCATTGTTGGTGGGAGTGTTCAACCACTTTGGAAAACAATATGGAGATTCCTCAAAAGACTCCACATAGTGTTCCACTAAGACCCAGCCATCCCACTTTGGGGCATTTACACAAATATTCACAAACAAGACCACACTAAAGCTACCGGCACGACTATTTTTATTATTGCAGCATTATTTACCATAGCTAAGATATGGAACCAACCCAGATGCCCCTCAGTAGATGAATGAATCAAGAAAATGTGGTATATATACACATGGAATTCTATGCCTCCATCAGAAAGAATGACATTGCCACATTTGTTAGGAAATGGAAAGACTTGGAAAAATTATATTAAGTGAAGTAAGCCAGGCCCAAAGAAACATGTGATTTTTTTTGTTTCTTTGTATGTTCCTCCCCCATGGTATAACCCATTTTCACTGTACTTGACGTGGTTCCCTGCATCTTATATATACACTTCTCTAGCTTGGGGAGGGGAAAGGGGAAAGGAAAAAGCAAAATTCTTAAATAGGTATGCAGATTGACCCATTGTAACAATGAGATGTACAAAACACTATGTTGAAAAATGAAGTTTACAATTTAGGCGGGGAAGGGGGGGAGGGAGAGAGTGTAGTTGGGGAGATGGTTAGGGAAGGGATGTAGAGAAGAAAAATCAAAGGAGGAGGTAACAATGCTCAATACCTTGCTTCTGAAACTGTAACCCCTCTGTACAGTATTTTTACAAAAAATGTATTTAAAAGAAGGAAAGAAACAAAATGTCCAGACCGAGTTCAAGCCCAAGGATTGGCAAAAAAAGGAAGCAGACTTCTATATGTAATAGCATTCAGGAATAATAATAATAATAATAATAATAATAATAATAATGGAAGAATGATATCTTGTTTTGGTTTTGGCTTAGTTTTAGTGCTTTTATTTTTTGGGTTTTCTTTTCGTGACAGGGTCTTGTAATACAGCCCAGACTGCCTTGATCTCTTAATCCTCCTGCGTCCAGAGTGCAGGGATTATAGACATGCATTACCAAACTTGGCTACTTTTTAAAATAATATAGTATACATAACCTTATTTTAATAATAGTATATATATATATATAAAACCTTTTAACTATTTTAATAATAGTGTATATAACCTTTTAATATAGTGTATATGTATAACATTATTCACATTATGCTTTTTCTTTGGTTTTTGTTGTTGCTGCTATTTTTGAGTGTGCTAGTATTAGGGCCTGTGCACTGTCCCTAAGATTTTTTTTCCCTCATGTCTGGTGCTCTACCTTTTGAGCCACAGCTCCACTTCTGGCTTTTCTGCTGGTTGCTAATCCTATAATGGTAAATTGATTAAAAGCCTGTTTCTATGTGACAATATTCTAGTTGTATGTATGTATTCAAATGTATTTCTTAAAATTCATGTAATTCTTAGAAACTCTAATATTACATTTTATATTATATATTATTATGTTACATAAGTTATATTACTAGTTCTTAAAGATTCTAATATTATATACGTTTTTTATTACCATTGATATATCTAGTTTGACTTTGTTGTTGGTGGTGGTGGTCATGGACCCTGAACTCTGGTCCTGGGAGCTGTCCCTCAGCTCTTCAGCTTAAGGCTAGTACTCTACCATTTGAGCCACAGCTCTACTTCTAGCTTTCTGCTGGTTAATTGAAAATAAGAGTCTCATGGACTTTCCTAACTGAGCTGACTTTGAACCACAAACCTCAGATCTCAGCTTCCTGAGTAGCTGGGATTACAGATGTGAACCATCAGTTCCTGCTTCGGTGTGAGTTTCTGTGGATTTTTCTTTTCCCCAACTCCAGTGACTGAATCAGCACCTTCAAAGGACCCATGACCACATGTCAAGACTCTACCAAGTTCCAGATGCCAATGAATGGTACGGAATTTGGTCTCAACTCTGATATAAAGCAGCAAAGCAGGAGGAAGGTGGCTTTGTAGTCAACCTGACTCAGGTTTAAACCCTTGCACTGACACTTAATCTTCTAAATAACCTTGAGCAGGTTATTTTACAGTTCTCTGGCTTCTTGAAATAAAATTAATCACACTGAGTTATTGGTTCTATTGGTTGGTTTAAAGATAGTTGACAATGCAAAGTAATGCTTAAGTCTAACCTTGATCTGCTACTTTTTAATTCCTCAGCCTGAAGCATGAATTATTCTGTATCTAGACTCCTTCATTCTCAACATGAAGACACTCATTGTGATTTCTCATAGAAACTTTGGAAAGATTAAAAATGGTGTGTGTGGAGGAGGCCAGTTGAGACTCATGTGTGTCTGTGTGTTTCTGTGTACTAGGGCTTGAACTCAGGGCCTAGCCACTATCTCTTCTTAGCTTTTTCCCTCAAGACTGGTGCTCTACCAGTTGAGCCGCACCTCCACTTCTGGGATTTTGATAGTTTCACAGACTTTCTTGTTCAGGCTGGCTTCAAATCTAAATCCTCACATGTCAACCTCCTGAATAGTTAAGGGAGATGACAGGTGAGCAATTGCCACCCAGATTGGTAGGATTAAAACTCTGCCTTACAACATTTGGAACATGTTAAGTGAACACTTGATGTTTTAGTTATTTATCAAGTTTCTAGCATTCGTAACTACGTGACACCTTAGAGACGCGGTCCCTTGAATTGTCCTGGGGGGGGGGGGTGCTGTGTCTAGCTGTATTCTAAGACTTTGTGCCCATAATGATGATGAGAGGAAAAACTGGCCAAGTGAGCAAAAGAAATTTATATTTGTACAATATTCTAGAAAATACACTTCATTCTTTATTCTAGGACTTGTTTATTTAAAAATGTTTCTTATCATTGGAATATCTGATCCTTAAAGAATGAATTAAAAAGCTGGGTGCTGATGTTCATACCTGTACTATCAGCTACTCAGGAGGCTGAGATTTGAGGAGGGAGGTTCAAAGCCAGCCTGGGCAGGAAAGTCCTTGAGACTCTTATCTCAGATTATCCAGGTGTAGCTCAAGTGGCAGAGCTTCATCATGAATATAACAGCTAAGTGAGAATATGAGACCCTAAGTTCAAGCCCCAGTACCAGCACTCCCCCACTCCCCACCAAAAAGCTCATAACTCAGTTGCTTTCTGCACCTAAATATCTGTTTATTTTTGACTGAAGTAGTTGGAGCTGAAGTTGGAACTGCTATAGCAATTAGGTTACTTTGAAAATATTTACTATTTTCATTAAATAGTGTTTATGCTGGGAAAAATATTTTACCACTTTCAGCATTGGCTTTTAGAATGATACATATTTATGTTCTAATGATATATCCAGATTTGGAACCTTTCTTATATTTAAGATTCAAAAAAATGATATTGACATAATTTTTCCTCAAGCATTTGTATAATTCTATGAATAATGATTTTCTTTTCTTAACTTTTCTTTTTCTTTTTCTATTGTGAAAATACCATATAGAGGGGTTACAATTACTTGGGAAGATAATGAGTACATTTCTTATCAAGCCAATAATTACTTCAATAATCATCCAAAATATTCTGATTGAAAGAAGAGATAAATCTATCATTGAATGGGGAGAGAAATGTGAATATTAAAATCATCATTCAGAACATATACTAGTTATTGCAAATAAGTCTGAATACAATTTTGAATTTAAATTTAAAGCATAAGAGGACACCTCTTATAAGAGGTGTCCACAGTAGAATTGGAAGTGAACTTGTGACTTGGGCAATAAATGTGTGCATTTTCATGCTAGCTTTTTTTGTATAAGATAACTCTTAGAGATATACGTTTATTATCTGTTGTACATATTTGATTACAATTTTAATGTTTGAATGATTGCACCCATTTGCTTTTGCTATGTACAAGTTACGATATATTTTCTGTTCCTAATAAGTGAAAATATAGTAAGTGAAGACTAATTTAAACAGGAAATAAACATTCTGTCTGTGCTTAAAAATGATAAAATCTTACTGTGTCATAATTCTTTTTTTTCCTATAATTCTTTTTTTTCCTCCTGGCTTCCAAAAGAACAGTGCTCAAGAATCAGCACCCTACTGCTGCCATTTGGGGCCTGAGTTCACACAGTGGAACATGGGCTGACAAAGGAGAAAGGCCAGTGTTGGCTCACGTAAGAGGGGTGGTCCTGGAAGTCCAGAAAGCAACTACAGCAGAGGAAAGAACTCGATTATACATTGCAGTGGCAGGAATAGGACCCACACATTCAAGGTGCCATCTGTGCACAGTCCTGCAGTGGTAGCCAGAGTTCAGGAGGACCAAGGCGTGGCATTTGTGTGATCTGAAATGACCCAAGTTCAACAACGGGGATTTCTGACACAAGCAGGTCTTGGAGATTCTGGGCCATGTTTCAAGTCACGTTAACTGATGCATGGCTGAAGCACAGAGATTTGTGTCAAAGGCATCCGTGACATGTCTCACTGCCTAATGACCTGACCCTACCTGATACCGCATAGAGTGACAGATTCTGAGGTCACTGCCACCCTGTGCAGCTGCACTTAAGAAACCTGCCTAGCACGAGGATGCTTGGTTTGTCTCAATCCACAACAAGGAAGCCATATTCCAGTGGAAATCCTGCCACCAAGGAGAGTTATTCAGTCACCTCAAGATTCTCACAAAAAAATCAAATGAAGAAGAGAAACTAGTACAAAGAAACGTAGGCTGTGTGGTTACCCTCATTTGTGGGAGCTAGAATGTGCCTATAAATCTGTAAGTAAACACACTGGATGTTTTAAAAAAAAACACAATTCACTAGGACATGATAAATTAGACACATCTCTAGGCAATCACACACAGTAAGACCAAAGGAGGATATCTTAGGAGAGGAACACAAAGGCACTATGCCTATGCACCTCTGATCATACAAAATGATATTTATCCAAATGAACTCCAGAAAAATGAAACAAGAGGTTTTTTCTCATTGCTGTTTTTGTTTTATTTTTTCTTGTCCATGTATCTGTCTTTTGGAGGGCATGCAGGGACATAGAAATGGAGGGACAAAGGAGAAACAAACGCAGCCGTGGTATTCACTGGACACTGTGGAAAATAAACTCTACAGCTTGTGGTTGGGCATGGGAGGAAAAACTGAGAGAGAGTGAGGGAAGGGGGGACATTGCCCAAAAAGAAATGGACTCATTACTGGACTTATGTGACTGTAAGCCCACCTGTACATCACCTTTAAAATAACAGTAAAAAATGCATTAAAGTAAAATACCTCAGTGGCTGGTAAAAGTGCAGTGGTGGCAAAGGTCATGTGATGGGACTCTGCCAGCCACAGAGGTCTGGAAAGCCTTAGGCCAATCGTGAACTCATGGCCTTATGCAAATACCCATGACACTCAGTCAGTCTCAGTCGTGAGTTGCAACTCTTATCCACACTTGTGGTCTGTTGTGAAGTGTTCATGCCCAAGATGTTCTCTTTCACCCCTGCTGACACTCGAGACCCTGCTTTGTTCACTGAGGATGGCACTGATTCTGCTCTGTACTCTCTGTACTTCTGACCATGTTGTGACTTACAGTGGTTTTTTAGATTGTAGTCTTCCAATACATGTGTTTGCATCTATTAACATACAAACATTATTTGCACATTAAACACTTAGGCATGTTCTTCACTTCTCAAAATCCATGGTCTTCACATTTCTCTGTTTTAGTCACTGTGAGAAGAGCTCACGGGAAAAGCTTTGCAGGCCTTGGCTAGACAGCTGGTGGGTACAGAAGTGGGGGCCTCAGCTGGGTCTCCCCCAGGACCAGGTGCTGTGTGGGTAGCAGGTGGTAGGGGGGGCCTGGGGTATTTGCACTCCAGTCTGGAACCATGAGGGCTTGAAGATGAGGGGGTTCCATAACAGGGTATTGGCCTGGGGATCTGAGGCTCAAAAATAGTCCAGGAGGAAGTGGGCCAGAGACTGCTGGGGGGAGGGGGTGCTGAGGGTGCCCTGAGGCCTTAGACTCCCACTGTGGCCTGAGGCTCAGACTCTAGGACCTAGAGCTAGAGGAGATTATGTGGGGACCTTGCAGCCCAGGAATAGGGGTTCCCCCAGTCTCTCCCAGCCCTTGCTATGGTACTGAAACTTGAACTTCGGGCCTTGAAATCTTGCTTTCCACTAAAGGCTGGAGCTCTACCCCTTGAACCACACATCTACTTCTAGCTTTTGGGTGGTTAATTGGAGATAAGAATCTCTGCCAGCCATCTGTCCTGTGATTCTCAGTTCTCAGCCTCTTGAGTAGTTCGGATGACAGGCATGACGCTCAGTGCCCAGCTCAACTTTCTTATTTGTCATGTAGAGTTTTCATATTCAGGAATTCAGTTTGATTTTTCAATAATTCCAACTTTAGTAAAATTATTTGTCATATCTTTCTTGTTTCTTGTGCTCTTAATTTGCATCTTCTTTGCATTTATTTATGGGTTTATTTGCTCCTTTTTTTGTCAGTTGTGGGGCTTGAACTCTGGGTCTGGGCGCTGTCCCTCAGATCTTCAGCTCAAGACTAGTGTTCTTCCACTTGAGCCATAGCACCACTTCCAGCTTTTTCTACTTATGTAGTGCTGAGGAATCGAACCCAGGGCCTCATGCATGCTAGGCAAGCACTCTACCACTAAGCCACATTCCCAGCCCCCATTTGTATCCTTTTTTCAGCTCATTTAGTTATTCATTTATATTCCCTTTGGATTCAATTAGGTATTTATTTATCTTCTCTTGGATTTCACTGAAGTGTTTATACATACCTTCTTTTCTCTCATTAAATGTTCTTATCATCATTCTCCTGGTTGATCTCAGTGTGTGAGGTTCCATCCCCTTACTATCATGCAGAGCCTTTGTTATAATATCACTTACTTTTTGATGCCTCTAATTGCCTTTCATTTGTATAATTTGTGTGCTCTTTGTACTGAACTTTGCTCATCTGAAATTTGTTGTCATTTCTGGTTTGAAGTTTCAGTTATCTAACAACTTTCCATGGAATTATTCTGTCTGACTTGGCAGGTTTGGGTTGTGGCACGGTTTATGTGTCATTTCTCACCACTGGCTTGGGTATAACAAAGTCCCCAATTCAATACCAAGTACCATTAATTGCAATGCCAGATATATATCTGACATTGTACATATTCTATATGTAATAGAATACATTATTCGTACAACTTCTCATAACTATGGGAAAGGAACTAGTGTTCCTATATGCTATAGGAAGGGGTTAGACAAACAAAATTTATTTGTGTAAGAGTTAAAAATAAGGAACCATTCTTGTGCAAGAATATAGTTCAATTATTGTGGAAAAGAATGATATCATTAGATATTGCAAGGGACAGAAATGTTTAGAATTTTTTAAAAGAAAGGAGAATGACACAACTTAGTTCATTATGAAAGCTTGAAAAGTGAAATAAAAAATTAGAGAGAAAACTGGCACCAGTGGCTAGCAACTGTAATCCTAGCTACTCAGAGGGTTGAGATCTGAGGATCGTGGTTCAAATCCAGCTCAGGCAAGAAAGTCCATAAGATCTTATGTTCAATTAATCACTGAAGTGGCTATCTGGCTCAAAGTGGTAGAGCACTAGCTTGAGGAAATGAGCTTGGGGCTGTGCCCAGGCCCTGAGTTCAAGCCTCATGACAGGGATAAAGAGAGAGACAGAGACAGAGAGACAGAGAGAGACAGAAAGAGCAATATATTAAAAAGATATAGGTAAAAGCAAGCAAGCAAGCAAGAGAGAGGGGAAGGGAGGGAGGGAGGAAGGGGAAGGAAGGAAGGGGAAGGAAGGAAGGAAGGAAGGAAGGAAGGAAGGAGGGAGGGAAGAAAGAAAGAAAGAAGGGAAGGAGGAAGGGAGGGAGAGAGGGAAGGAAGGAAGGAAGGAGAGGGAAGGAAAGAAGGAAGGAGAGGGAAGGAAGGAAGGAAGGAGAAAGAAGAAAGAAGGAAGGAAGGAAGGAAGGAAAAGAAAAGAAAACTACCAAGTTCTCATACTTGTAATACTAACTACTCAGGAGGCTAAGGTCTGAGGACTCTTGTTCAAAGCCAGCCAAGGCTAGAAAGTCTGTGAAATTCCTATCTCCAGTGAACCAGCAAAAAATGAAAAAGGGAAGTAGAGCTGTGGTTCAATTGGTAGAGCATCAGCCTTCAGTGAAAAAGCCAAGCAAGAATAAGAAGCTCTGAATTTGGAGTACAGTATATTTATTTTCTTTTGGTACTTCCTAACTTTGTACTGGTAGCACTTAGCTTGCTAACTTGCCTTCCTGATTTCCCCCAGATAGCTGTGCCCTTATTTCTGGCATGTAGAGACACAGGGACTCCTCATCCTGGCTTCTTCCTGCGCCAAGGTCTTAATGCTATTTCCAATGACCCCAAGCTCCAACTTAGCAAGAAGACTCACCTGGACACCAGTGATTCAGACTTCTAATCCCAGCTATTCAGCAGGCTGAGATCTGCAGATCAAGGTTCAAAACTAGACCAGGTAGGAAAGTCCATGAGACTTTTATCTCCAATTAATCAGCAAAAATCTGAAAATGGAGCTGTGGCTCAAGTGGCAGAGTGCTAGCCTTGAGCACTAAGCTAAGGGAGAATGCTTAGGCCTGGAGTTCAAGCCCCAGTAGTGGCATACACAAAAAATTGTTAAAATTCAACAGATTGATGCAAATGTGTATATTTTCTTCGGTAATATAATTTCATTTTCCTAAGCTTATTTTTGTTTCATTTTCTTCTGATTAAGTTGGTGCTCAAAAAAACAATTTTGCATATATGTATATATACATATCTGTGTGTATATGTATATACTTATGTATATAGGAGTGTTTGTCTTTCTTTACTCTATCCCTATTGAAGCTTTTCACACATTGTCTTTTGTTGTTGTTGTTGTTACCAGTACTCAAGCTTGAACTTAGGGCCTCATGCTTTTGCTTGGCTTTTTTGATCCAACTAGTGCTCCATCACTTGAGCTACATATACACGTCTGGCTTTTCGCTGGTTAATTAGGGATAGAGTCTCTTGGCCTTTCCTGCCTGAGCTGGCTTCAAACTAGTTTCCTCATACCTCAGCCTCCTGAGTAGTTAGGATGACAGGTGTGAGCCACCAGTGCCAGTTTCACATTATCTTAGTGAACATTTTAATTTCGCCTTCACACTGCCACCCACTCTGTTTGATTAAATAATATGTTGATGTGCTCAAATTTCTGTTTACTCTAGCACAGGAATTCCAGCCAAGATAATTATATTCATGGCTTCAGGAACCTGCTTATTATAAAATATTGAAGTAGGAAAATTTGTCTTTGTGCTATCCAGCACAGGATTTTTATCAATTTTGTTTCCTCTTTCCTCCATTTTTCTTCCTTGCATATAACAACCTACTTTATTTCTTCCCATCAATTCATGGCTTTAAGTTCTTCCATCCATAGTCTTTGAGTCTAATTTTAAGCATGTACAGAGTTAAAAAATATAATAACATGGTCAAACACCTGTAATCCTGGCTACTAGGAATATTGATATCTGAGGATTGTGGTTAAAATCCAGCCCAGCCTGAAAACTCTGTGAGACTCATCTCCAATAAACCAGCAAAAACAGAATTGGAGCTATGGCACAAGTGGTAGAGTATCAGCCTTGAATGCAAAAGTTAAGAGATAGTGCTCAGGCCATGCGTTCTAGCCCCAGTACTGGCACATGAAAATTAAAAATACTAAAATGAACAATATCCCATCCTACTATTTTCACTAAAATACTAATAAATATGACAATTGTCTGTTTTTGCTTTTGTTTATCAATATGATATATGTCATCTTTGATTCGAACAGTATATTTTTCTTCTTTACCAAGCTTGTGACGTTGTCAGGAATTCAAGACTAAATGAGAATAATATTCTAAAGCAGCATGTCAGCATTTCTTGATAACTTAAGTTAATTTAAATCTGTTGAGAAAAACTACTTACTGTAGGAAAAATCAGCCAAGCAAGAATGCAAAAGCCATAAGTTCAAGCCCCAGTACCCAGCACATACCACACACACACACACACACACACACACACACACACACACATACACACACACACAGAGTACTTACTAAATCCAAAGTTGTTTAAGGCACATAAGCAAATGCTAGTAAGTTACCAGTACCTATTTTGTATTCCAATGATAAAACAAAGGTGTAGATAAACAAGGCCACTTCCAACAAACCAGATTGTTGGTGTTCAAGACCTAACTTGAGTCCACTCCATTTGATGCAATACTGTTCAAAGGAACATTCATTCAGTGAGGAGTAAAACATTGTACATCTGTCAGAGATAGATGTTAACAGATATCCTTGATTTTTAACATTATAGGTGGTATTTGAGCCAGATGCTGGTGGCATATACCTGTAATCCTGTCTACTCAGTGTTCTAGTTTGAACCCACCCAGGTCCAGAATGTCTGTGAGACTTTTATCTCCAATTAACCACAAATAAGCCCGAAGTAGAGTTGTGATTCAAGTGGTAGAGCAATAGTCTTGGACACAAAAGCTCAGGAACAGCACCCAGGTCCTCAGTTCAAGTGCCAGAGCTAGCAAACACAAACCAAAAATGTGGTATTTGCAACCAAGGAATACATTTTAATTTGATCTCTTTTTAGCCAATTTAATGTCTGAGCTCTTGATCTGCAAGCCTCTTGGCCACTCTACTCCTGGAGAATAACAATTATTCAAGTGGAAAAGAAGGATCTAGAATGATTCTCCATTAGAGATGCTGATGTTTGAAAGACTATGCGAAAAAAAAAATACTTCAGTCTCTAAAAGAATATAGCACCCACAGTGGAACCTCTGAATTTGTTAATTGGTGTATCTAGGCTTGAACTCAGAACCTGGGCTTTGTCCCTCAAGGCTAGCACTCTACCACTTGAGACACATTTCCACTTCTAGTCTTTTTGGCAGTCAACTGGAGTTCAAGTCCCATGGATTTTCTTATCCGAGCTGGCTTTGAATAACGATCCTCAGATCTCAGCCTCCTGAGTAACTAGGATTACAGGCTTGAGCCTGTGATGGCTAATTGAAATTTAATGGTACCTACTACCAGAAATGGTAGTTAAGACATTTACATCCACCACAAAAGTCCAAGTTAATTTCTGCTTTGGTTTCTCCAACACACTTAAGAAAAAGATCATTAGAGATCTATCATTAAACCTTAATAGTAGAATTCAAATACTCTCTGCTTATTTTATTTTTTTTATAACTGTGAGAATACCACACAAAGGAATTACAACTACATGGGCAAGATCTTGGTTTATTTTGAGTCCTGCTAAATCCTAGATGTCCAGAGACAGATCCCAAAATACAAGTGTTACGAGGTCAGAGACAGGAGAGTTCCCTGAAATTGCATTAAAATTCATATTAACAATAATATCATTTTTTTAACTACCAATCTAACAAGTACACTGAATATAATTTTTTCCAAGCCTTTCCCTTTCCTAACAAATGGAGTAATGTCATTCTTTCTGATGGAGGCATAGAATTCCATTGTGTATATATACTACATTTTCTTGATCCATTCCTCTACTGAGAGGCATCTGGGTTGGTTCCATATCTTAGCTATGGTAAATAATGCTGCAATAATAAACATAGTCGTGCTGGTAGCTTTAGTGTGGTCTTGTTTGTGATCATTTGGGTAAATGCCCAAAAGTGGGATTGCTGGGAAATAGGGGAGCTCTTTGTGGAGTCTTTTAAGGAACCTCCATATTGCTTTCCAAAGTGGCTGAACAAGTTTACACTCCCACCAACAATGTAGTAATGTTCACTTCTCTCCACATCCCCTCGAGCATCTGTTGTTATTAGAGTTCTTGATTATTGCCATTCTAACTGGGGTGAGGTTGTATCTCTATGTTGTTTTGATTTGCATTTCTTTTATGGCTAGAGAGGTTGAGCATTTCTTCATGTGTCTATTGGCAATCCTTCTTTTCTCTTCAGAGAAGTTTCTCTGTAAGTCTTTAGCCCACGTATTTATTGTGCAGTTGTTTCTTTGGAGATTTGTTATTGGGGGATTTAATTTTTTGAGTTCCAGGTATATTTTAGATATGAGGCCCTTATCCATTGTATGGCTAGTGAAGATCTTTTGCCAATCTGTGGGGTTTATGAATCGTGCTAGCTATGTGCTTGGCCATGCAGAAGCTCTGCAATTTTGTGCAATCCCATTTGTTCAACCTTTCTTTGATTTGTGGTGTTTCTGGGTCTCTATTAAGAAAATTTCGCCCTGTGCCAAGGAGACCTAGGGTTTCTCCTATTCCATCCAGTAATGTTTTCAGATTGTCTACTTTGACTCCGAGGTCTTTGATCCATTTGGAGTTTATTCTGGTGCAGAATGATATATAAGAATCTAGCTTTCATTTTCTACAAGTAGTTAACCAATTTTGCCAGCACCATATACTGAAGAGGCTGTCTTTCTTCCATTCTATTTTTTTAGCTCTGTTATCGAAGATTAGTTGGCTATAGGTCTGTATGTTCATTTCTGGGTTTTCAATTCAGTTCCATTGGTCCTGAGGTCTGTTCTTGTGCCAGTACAATGCTGTTTTGATTAATATGGCTTTGTAGTAGAGTTTGAAATTTGGTATTGATATTCCTCCAGTCCTGTTCTTTCTGTTGAGGATTGTTTTTGCTATTCGGGGTCTTTTACTGTACCATATATATTTTTGGATTGCCTCTTCTAATTCCTTGAAGAATGAGGTTTGAATATTGATAGGTATTGCATTTGGAGATAGCCCTCGGAAGTATGGCCATTTTCACGAACTTGATCTTTCAAATCCAGGAGCATGGAAGTTTTTGCCACTTCCTAAGTTCTGTTTTGATTTCCTTTTTTAGGTTTTCAAAAGTTTTCATCATAGATGTCCTTCACTTCTTTGGTTAAGTTAATTTCTAAGTATTTTATTTTTTGTGGGGCTAATACGAATGGAGTTGCTTTCCTAATTTCAGCCCCACTTTTCTCATTGTTGACATACAGAAAAGCCATTTTTGAGGGTTAATTTTATACCCTGCTACTTTGCCAAAATTTTGAATCAGCTTGAGTAATTTGAGAGTGGGGTCTGTGGGATTCTTTAAATACAAGATCATGTCATGTGCAAAGAGGGAGAGTTTTACTTCTTCTTTCCATATTTAGATCCCCTTTATGTTTGCATCTAGTCTTATTTGTAGCTAGGCATTCTAATACTAGATTGAAGAGAAGTGGAGAGAGTGGACGTCCTTGTCTCGTTCCTGAGTTAAGAGGAAATAGTTTCAGTTTTTCACCATTAATTAGAATGCTGGCTGTTGGTTTGTCATATACAGTCTTTATTGTATTGAGGAATGTTCCATGGATTCCTAATTTTTCCAGAACCTTCATCATAAAGGGGTGTTGGATCTTGTCAAATGCTTTTTCTGCATCTATTGAGATAACCATGTGGTTCTTATCCCTGCTCCTGTTGATGTGATGAATTATACTAATTGATTTCCGTATATTGAACCAGTTTGCATCCCTGAAATGAATCTTGTTTGATCTTGGTGTATGATTTTTTGGATGAATTGTTGAAGTCGATTGGCCAAAATTTTGTTGAGAAGTTTTTCATGAATGTTCATCCAAGAAATAGGTCTATGGTTCTCTTTCTTTGATAAGACCCTGCCTGGTTTTGGGATGAGAGTTATGATGACTTCATAGAATGAGTTCTGTAGTGAACTTTCTCTTTCAATTTCATTGAAGAGTTGGAGGGTTATTAGTGTGAGCTCTGCTTTGAAGACCTTGTAGAATTCCGCAGTGAAACCATCTGGACCTGGGCTTTTCTTAGATGGGAGATCTCTTATTATTGTTTATATTTCAATGCTTGATATGGGCCTGTTAAGGTGATTTAACTTACCTTGGTTTAGTTTTGGAATGTCAGTATTTGCTAGGAAAAGGTCCATTTCTGCCAAGTTCTCAATCTTATTAGCATAAAGTTTTGAGAAGTATTTCCTTATAGTGTTCTGAATCTTGGTTATTTCTCTGGTGATGTTTCCATTCTCATCTCTGAGTTTATTTATTTGGGTGTGTTCTTTTCTTTTTCTGATAAGATTTGCTAAGGGTCTGTCAATTTTGTTAATTTTTCGAAGAACCAATGTTTTGTTGATTCTTTCTATGGCTTTTTTTGGATTCTAATTCATTTATTTCGGATTAAATTTTAATTATTTCTTTCTGTCCATTGGGTAGGGGTTTATCCTGCTGCTCTTTTTCAAGGAGGCTCAGATGTCTCATTAAATTGTTGGTTTAAGATCTCTCCAATTTGTTGATGTAGGAACTCAGAGCTATAAACCTGCCTCTGACTACTGCCTTTGCTGTGTCCCAGAGGAGCTGGTAATTTGTGTGCCCATTTTTGTTGAATATCATGAACATTTGAATTTCATTTCTAATCTCTTCCATGATGCACTCATGATTCAGCAGTGTGTTGTTCAGCCTCCATGTGTTACACGAGTTTCTTTAGTGGCTTTTGGTGTTGACTCCTACTTTTAATCCCTTGTGGTCTGAGAGAATGCAAGGTATAACTTCAATGTATCTGAATTTGGACAAGTTTGCTTTGTGGCCTAAAATGTGGTCTATTTTGGAAAATATTCCATATGCTGCTGAGAAAAACGTGTATTCTGATGCTGCTGGGTGAAATCTTCGATAGAGGTCTGTTAAAACTAGTTGATCTATGCAGTTGTTCAGATATGCAGGTTCTTTGTTGAGTTTTTGCCAAGTTGATCTATCTAGTGGGAATAGTGGTGTGTTAAAGTCCCCAACAATTAATGTCTTTGGATCTATGTGGGATTTGAGGGAAAGTTGGGTTTCTTGGATAAATTTGAGTGCTCCGTTGTTTGGCGAATAGATATTTAGAATTGTAATATCCTCCTGAAAGAGAGCTCCCTTAATTAGTATGTAGAGACCATCTTTATCCTTTGTAAATAATTTTAGTTTGAGGTCTATTTTTTTTATATTTTTATTTATTTATTTTTTTATATTTTATTTTATTTTTGTGAACATACTGTACAGAGGGGCTACAATTTCATGGGCAGGAAAATGCGTACATTTCTTATCAAGCATTGCAGCTAGTTTGAGGTTCTATTTTATCTGATATTAGTATTGCAACTCGTGCCTGTTTATGGGGACCGTTTGCTTGGTGGATTTTGTTCCAGCCTTTCACATTGAAATTGTGTTTGTTTTTATGGGCAAGATGTGACTACTGAAGGCAGCAGATAGAAGGTTCTTGCTTTTTAATCCAACTAGACAGTCTATGTCTCTTATTTGGAGAGTTAAGTCCGTTAATGTTGAGAGATAGAACTGAGAAGTATTTGGGAGTTCCTGCTATTTTATCCACCTTCTTGGGGGCTGTGGCAGTGGGATTCTTTCTATCCTTCTTGGATTTTCAGTTTGGATACGGTTTCTTAGCCTTTTTTGAGGTCTTGTTGGTTTTCTATGTGTAAGACATCTTTAAGAATCTTTTGTAGGGCTTGTTTGGTGGAGATATAGTGTTTCAGTTTTTCTTTGCTATGGAAGGTTTTTATTTGACCTTCATTTATGAAGGAGAGTTTAGCTGTGTACAGTTTTCTTGATTGATTGTTGTTTGTCTTAATGGCATGGCATACATCATTCTAGGCTCTTCTTGTTTTGATTGTCACTGCTGAGAAATCTGAGGTGATTCTAACTGGTTTCCCTTTATAGGTGATTGATCTTTTCTCTTTGACAGCTTTAAGGTTCTTTTCCTTGGTCTGAATTGTTCCTGTGAGGATTATAATGTGATGCTGGGTTGTCCTGTTCTGGTCTGGTCTATTTGGAGTTCTAAAAGCTTCTTGTATCTGAATAGGCTTATCCTTTTGCATGTTTGGGAAGTTCTCTGCTAGGATCCTGTTAAATAAATTTCCTAGAACATTAACTTCTGTTTCTAGGTGCTCCTCTACACCCATTATTCTCAGATTAGGCCTTCTGATGGTGTCTTCCAAATGTTGAATAGATCTATCATATTTCTTGGACTTTTCTTGGATGTTTGTATGTTCTTCCTCTATAATATCTAGGCTTTCTAAATGCCTAAAACTTCATAGGAACATAGTAAATATCATTGAATACTAGATACATGGCTTTGTCACTCTCTACTAATATGCATTTATTGGCATACTACCACCTGCCTATCCATTTATGGCTATTTTGGCCACCTCTGGGGCTTGATCTCAGTGCCTGCCAAGAATTTCATCCTGGAGTAAGAAGCCAAGTGTGACACCTGTTTTCCTTTTCTGGGAGAGTTCTGGGTGTCATGCGTGATGGAGAACAAGTCTACAAATCTCGCTGCTATGTGATAGTATGTTTAGGTGTCCTCACAGTCGGTAAAATAAAAGGTAAATAAATGAACAAAACAACAAATACAATGAATAACCACACCAAACATGATATAGACTGAACATCTCTATGGAAGTTCAATCCTATTTTTAAAATATATATAAGGTGTATGACTGGGGCATGAATTCAGGCCTAGGAAACAGGCCTGAATTTCTGGTCTTCAAGCATACTGAGCTTCCTCTTCCCCCACAGTGCAACATAGTTACCCAGTCCCTAAGTTCAAATCCAAGTCCTTGCAGACAAAAAATCGCACATTCCAAGCCAAGGGGATTCATTAGCATTTTTAATATTTTTTTTAAAGTTCACTTTGCCTTTATTTGAAACATTTTGATTTTATAAAATGAGAGTTTTTCAAAAAAGAGGTTTAAACTTTTACATTTCAGCATAGCACATTGGTGTTTTTGACCATCTGCCATAAAAAGTGAGAATGAAAATGAGGATATCATTTCTCCCTAGAAGGTTGGGACAGTTGATGTTATTTCTTCTTTTTTCTTTTTCTTTTTTTTGTCAGTCGTGGGGCTTGAACTCTGGGCTTGGGTGCTGTCCCTGTGCTCTTCAGCTCAAGGCAAGCTCTCAAGCACTTGAGCCACAGCACCCACTTCCAGTTTTCCAGAGGTTTATTAGAGGTAAGAGTCTCAGACTTTCCTCCCTGGCTGGCCTTGAGTCGCCTTCCTCAAATCTCAGCCTCCTGAGTAGCTAGGATTATAGGCATGAGCCACCCATGCCCGGCAGTTGATGTTATTTCTATTTAGAGTTATTTTTACAATTATAAAATGTCTGCAATTGTGTCCTGTGAGTTTTCCTCAGTGCCTACCACGAAATAGACTAGGGGAGTCCTCATACCACCAAAGGTTGAGTTTCTGAATAAACACTTCTGTGAGGACAGTAAGTACTTGTAAGCAATTTGGGAAGAAACTGGATTATAAAATGAAAAACAAAAACATTGGTACTAAGAGGTAGCTCAGCAGTGGAATAGTTGCCTAAAGAACATAAGACCCTGGAAGAAAAGTTTCCTAAAGCTTAGAATGTTACAATTTTGTATGAACAAACTTCTTTCCTTTTTTTTTTTTTTTTGTCGGTGGTGGGGCTTGAACTCTGGGATTGGCATTATCCCTGCGCTCTTCAGCTCTTTGCGAGAACTTTACAGCGTGAGCCACATTGCCACTTCTGGTTTTCTAGAGGTTTATTGGAAGAAAGAGTCTCCTGGACTTTCCTACCCAGGCTTGCCTTGAACCGCCATCCTCAGATCTCAGTCTCCTGAGTAACTAGGATTTTATGTGTGAGCCACTGACGCCTGGTGCGTGAACAAACATTTTAAGATTGATTCTAAAGAAAGAAACTTCGAACATACTTTTGTACAAATAATTAACAAACATTTTAAGATTGATTCTAAAGAAAGAAACTTCGAACATACTTTTGTACAAATAATTTATTGGAGGTAAGAGTCTCCATTAGTGCCATGGTTAAGGCACTAATTCAGAAGTATTTTTTCATTGGCTAGTTTCTTAGTTTATTTATATATATATATATATATACATTATTAATTTATATATACACATTATTAAAAACATAGTTTTGAAGTGTACCTAAGAACATATGTGCTCATGTAAAATCATACAAATGCACAAGCTTGATATTTTTTTCAGTTTGTTGGTACCATAAATTAGGTGGGATTTGTGTACTGTTGTTTTGTTCTCTGTTTTTGGAGGATTTCTCTCCCCTTTATCCCCCTACCCCCCTCTCCCCGCACTTGAACTCAGCTTGCTCTTTCTTGGCTTGGTTGTTCGTAGCTGATTTTCTACCCCTTCAGCCATACCTGTAGACTGGCTTTTTGCCAGTTAATTGGAGATGTCATCTCTCAGGCTTTTCTGCCTGGATTGGCTTTGAAACTTCGTCTTCTAGTTCTCACCTCCTGAGTAGTTGGGATTACAGATGTGAGCCATTGGGGTGCCTAGGGATAAATTAATTTGGTTGATGTATTCTTTCTGTTTTTCTAAGCATGGGATGATCTACTATAGTATTTCAATGAATGTCTTGGGTCTGAAGTAAGATATATAATACATATGCAAATCTCTACAGTTCTAATGAGATGTAATCAATTTAATACATGTTATAAGTGTAATAATAGTCAGTAAAATAATGAATGAATAATACAAAAAATAAAATAAATACACTCAAAGAAAATTACAATAAATATAAGTATGTAGATATTAATCATTATTTCAAATGTGGATGAATATTACATTAACAGGGCTGGGGATTGAATTCAGGCTTAGGGAACAGGCCTGAATTGCTTGTCTTCCAAGAGGGTGAGTTTCCCCATCCCCACCACCCCCAGTGAATTAGAGTTACCCAGACTCTGAGTTCATTTCCCAGGCCTGGCAGAAAAAAAGGGCACGAATTCCAAGCCAGGGAGCTTCATTAGTATTGTATGTATGCATATATGTATGTATGTATGTATATATATATATATATGTATGTATATGTATATATATATATATATATATATATATATATATATATATATATATATATATATATATATATCATGGGACTTGAACTCTGGCCTTGAGAGCTGTCCTTGTGCTCTTCATCTCAAGGCGAGCGCTATAATGCTTGAGCCACAGCACCTCTTCTGGTTTTCTAGTGGTTTATTGGAGATAAGTGTCTCACAGACTTTCCTGCCCGAGGGCTTTGAACTGTGATGTTCAGATCTCAGCGTCCTGAATTGCTAAGGTTACAGGCGTGAACCATAGCCGGTGCCAGGCTATTTTAAATACTTTTAAATTATTTATTAATTTATTTATTTTTATTTTTTGCTCAGCATGAGGCTTGAACTGATATCATGGCAACTCTGCCTCAGCTAACATCACCCTAGGCTGGGATGGTGCAGCCTCTGGACACACAGCCCATCCTGGGATACTAGGCCTCGGGGGCTGACAGGAAAACAAAATAAAAATGGCACCAAAAAAAAACAGGAACCACCCACAGATGGCAGTTTCTTGGTTTTCCTTCCTTGCATGGTGACCATCCTGGGTCCAAATAACACTGCTGCAACCTGTAGGTCATCTGGCATTGCTGAAGGCTGGCAGGCTGTCAGCTAAGCCATAGGCCAACCTGCACACCTAGGCCCTGAGTTTGAATCCCAGTCATGCTACTTACAAAGGGCTGGAGAGCCTAAGAAACTATTGCCTGTCAATAGGAACACCAGAGAAATGTGATCATTGTCATGGTTGGATGAGTAGTTCATCAATCAGTCTAGTATAAATTTAGACCCAATAATCACAGAACACAGATTAATTTTAATTCATAGTTTATTATGCATTAAAAGAATACTATTCATTAAATGGAGTCCTCACTAAAGACCTGAAATCTGTATGAACATAGTATATGTCATTTAATTCCACATAGACATCACTGGCAGTATCAAAATATCTAAATATATATTTATCTGTATACCATCATCTGCATAGAAAGGTACTGCTATTTTGGCCAAACCTGTGGCTCCATCCTAGGTCCTGGGATCCATTTGGCAGCTGAATGGGCTAGAGGCTGCCATGCTGACACTCACCCATTCATGAATTGGGACTTCTTGGCCCTCAGTTCAGGTACCAGCATTGCCAAAAATTTCATCTCGGAGTAAGATTCCAAGTGAGACACCTGTTTTCCATTTCTGTGTAAATGCTGGGTGTCAGGTATGGTGTACATAGTATGTGTGCAAAGCTACATGTTACGGAATAGATTGGAATAAATGTAATAAATGATATAGGTGTACTCACAGTCCATAAAATAAAGGTTAATTCAATCAATCAATAATAATATATCACTCCAACAAACACGATACAGACTGAATATATAGATGTAAATATAAATCACATATTTAAAATGTCTATAAATGTTACATTTTTCGGGCTGGTGCTTGAATTCAGGCCTAGGAAAGAGTTGAGAAGTTCATGCATGATTCACATAGGAAATGATAGGCAAGACCTCTGGCACAACAATTATTTTTCATTAAGACTTCACGAAATGTGACAATAATAATTACATTCAGGAAATCGAGGCATTGGGAAAGATCCAAGAATTGGTAGTCACATGGCAGATAGAATTCCAACAAAGCTTGCCACATCTTCTCTATACAAGTAGGTATTTATTAGCATACTAGCTTCAGCTTTTGAATGGATGAATATGGTGCACAAACCCCACCCCGGAGCTCAATATCAGGTCCTGGGTAGGGCCTAGATACTTAATAGCTCAAAAGATGGTATGCTCATATGGACCCATTAGAAAGATAGGCCTGCTAGGCCTGGAGTTCAACTCCCAGCAATGCCAAAAGGTTCATCCTGATGTGAGAAACTAATCCTTACAGCTGTTTTCCTGTCCTGTGAAAGTCCTAGGCCTCATCAAGGATGGAGAATGCTATATAAGCAATTCCATAGCCATGGGAATAGGTTGTCATCCATGGCAGCACAGATATACATGCCACCATACTCAATAAAATACAAAATACATCCATGAATAAAACTCAAAATTAAAAAATAACTACAATGAAAGCAAGATGCATACCACACCTGTATATAAATAAAGATCCTATGTTTAAAAGAGGTAGGCTTCATATTTTGTCCACTGCTGGGGCTTCAAATCAGGCCCTGGACCAGGCCTCACATTCTAGTCTTCAGGGATGATGAGCTTCCCCTTCCCCCACAGTGCAACGGGGTTACCCAGATCTGAGTTCAAATCCCAAGCCTGACAAAAGATTCATCCTGATGTCAGAAGCCAGTCTTTACACCTGTTTTCCTCTCCTATGGAAGTCCTGGGTCTCAGCTAGGATGGAGAATGAAAGCATAGGCAACCCTATAACCATGGGAACAGGTCATCATACATGTCAGCAGAGTTATACCTGTCACCATACTCAGTAAAAAAACACAATACCTCCATGTATTAGACACAAAATAAGGAGAAGGATTGCACCGAACGTAAGATGCTATCCACACATATATGTCAATACATATCCTATGTTTCAATTATGAATTTATGCCTGTTTATGACTTAGCTCCTTAGTTACTCACAGGCCGGTGCCCTCACCTTGACTCTTTCGCCAATTGGGCCTGCTAGGCTCTCAGTTCAAATCCCAACACTGCCAAAACATGAATCCTGATGTGAGAAGCCCATTGATCCACCTGTTTTCCTGTCCGGAGAATGTCCTGAGTCTCAGCTAGGATGGAGAAGGTGTAGGAAACTCTATAAATATGGGAATAGGTTGCAATCCATGTCAGCACAGTTATATCTGTCATCATATGCAATAAAATACAAAATGCATCCCTGAATAAGACACACAATATAACTACACTGAAAACATGATGCATTCCACACATGTATGTGAATAGAGATCCTATGTGTAACATAGGTGGGCATATGATTTTTGCCTGAGCTGGGGCTTCAATTCAGGCCCTGGGACCAGGCCTGACTTTGTAATCTTCAATGATAATGAGCTTCTCCTTCCTCCACAGTGCAACAGAATTCCCCAGACCTGAATTCACATCCCAGCTCTGGCAGTAAAATTCTTAGCTAAGGTGCTTCATTCATCATTTTTCAATTTTTTAATATTTTTTTGCCAGACATGGGGCTTGAACTCAAGTTGTGGCAACTCTGCCTCAGGTCTGATCATCCTAGGCTGCAGCCTCTGGACCCACAGCCCATTCTCGGATCCTAGGACCCCAGAGTTTGTAGGAAAAAATAAAAAGCTGGAGGAGAAAAAAGCGGCTGGAAGTTCCACCTAGCGCTTTTAGGTTTATTTTCATTTGAATGTTGACCATGGTGAGACTGAACCCGGTGGACTGCAGACTGAAGGTGATCTGGTGTGGCTGAAGGCCTGCTGGCTATCGGGGGAGCCACAGGACGACCGGGCAACGGAGGCCCCGATGTCGAATCCTGGTCAGCCATCCTACATTGAGGGAATGGCAGGAGTTCCTGAGATACTCAATTCCTGACCTAGGAAGAGCCGTGAAATGTGATCAATCTCTTCCTTGAATGAGTAGTTCCTGAAGATTCGAGTAGGAAATGATAGTCAAGACTTATGGGGTATCGATTATTTTTAGTGAAGAATTGATGAAGCGTGACCATAATCATCACAGTCATTAAATAGAGGCATTGGGGAAGATCCAAGAATCTGTAGTCACAGGGTAGATTGGATTCCATCATAGGTCACCATCTCTCCTACTCTATACAGATAGGTACTTATTTGCTTACTACCTTCAGCTTATGAATGGATGACTATTGTGCTTCCCCTGCCTTACCCCTGGGACTCGATCTCAGGTCCTGGGAATGGCTTAGCTCCTTAGTGGCTCACAGGCTGGTGTGCTTACCCATTTGCCTATTGGGCCTGCTAGGTGCTAAGTTCAGATCCCAGCAGTGCCAAAATATTCATCCTGTCAGAAGCCAGACGTTGCACCTGTTTTCCTTTCCTGTGTGAGTCCTGGGTTTCAGCTAGGATGGAGAATGCATAGGCCACCCTGTGGCCATGGGAAAAGGTTGTCATCCATGTCAGCCCAGTTACACCTGTCATATCAAGAACATACATAATACATCCATGAATGGCATGCAACATAGAGAGGATAACTACGCTCAATTCATGAGGCAGTCCACACACGGATGTGAGTATACATCCCATGTTTCAATGATGCATTGAGGACTCTTGTGGCCTCCCTGGGGCTTGATCTCAGCTCCTGGGAACAGCCCAGCTCCTTAGTGGCTCACAGGCTGGTTTGTTCATGTGTACCCATTGGGCAGTTGGGCCTCCTAGGCCCCGAGTTCGAATCACAGCACTCCAAAAATTCACCCTGATGTGAGAAACCATTCGGTGCACCTGTTCTTCTGTGCTGTGCAAGTTCTGGGTCGCAGCTAGGATGGAAAATGCATAGGCAACTCTATTCTAATGAGAATAGCTTGTTATCCAGTTCCCCACAGTTATATCTGTCATCCTATACTCAAGAAAATACACAATACATCAATGAGTAAGACACCAGATAAAGACAATGACTACACCGAACAAAAGATGCCGCCCACCCATGTATGGAACTAGAGATCCTCTGTTTAAATTCTGAATTTATGACTACTATAGTGCCCACCGGGGCTTGATCTCAGGTCCCAGGAAAGACCTAGATGCTTAGTGGCTCATGTGCTGGTGTGCTCACCATGACTCATCCACCACTTGAGCCTGCTAGGCCTTGAGTTCAAATCCCAGCACTACCAAAAGATTCATCCTGATATGAGAAGCCAATGGTTGCACCTGTTTTCTTATGCTATGAAAGTCCTGGGTCTCAACTAGAATGGAGTATGTCATATAGGCAACTCTATACTCGTGGGAATTGGTTGCTAGCCATGTCAGGATAGTTATAACTGTTATCACACTTAGTAAAATACATATTGCATCCATGAATAAGACACGAAATCAAGAGAATGAGTACACTGAATGCAAGATGCCGCCCACCCATGTATGGAAATATAGCTCCTGTCTTTATGAATTCATGAGTATATTGATGCCCGCGGGGCATGAGCTCAGGTCCTGTGAACGGCCTAGCACCTTAGTGGCTCACAGGCTGGTGTGCTCACCTTGACCCATTCCCCAATTCTGCTTGCTGAGCTCTGAGTTCAAACTCCAGCAGAGCCAAGAGATTTATCCTGATGTGAGAAACCAATGGATCCACATGATTTTCTGTCCTGTGAAGGTCCTGGGCCTCATCGAGGATGGAGAATGCTATATAGGCAACTCTATAGCCATGGGAATAGGTTGTCATCCATAGCAGCACAGATATACCTGCCACCATACTCAATAAAATACAAAATACATCCATGAATCAGACTCAAAATTAAAAGCAAGATGCATACCACACCTGTACGTAAATAGAGATCCTATGTTTAAAAGAGGTAGGCTTGTTATTTTGTCCAGTGCTGGGGCTTCAAATCAGCCCCTGGACCAGGCCTGACATTCTAGTCTTCAGGGATAATGAGCTTCCCCTTCCCCCACAGGGCAACGGGGTTACCCAGATCTGAGTTCAAATCCCAGACCTGACAAAAGATTCATCCTGATGTCAGAAGCCAGTTATTGTGCCTGATTTCCTCTAATGTGGAAGCCCTGGGTCTCAGCTAGGATGGAGAATGAAAGCATAGGCAATCCTATAACCATGGGAACAGGTTGTCATCCATATCAGTACAGTTGTATCTGTCACCATACTCAGTAAAATTAACAATACCATCATGAATTAGACACAAATTAAGGAGAAGAAATGCACCGAATGCAAGATGCTTCCCACACATATATGTCAATACAGATCCTATGTTTCAAGTATGAATTTATGCCTATCCTGGCCCTCCCTGGGGCTCACTGTCAGGTCCTAGGAACGGCCTAGCTCCTCAATTGCTCACATGCTGGTGTCCTCACCTTGACTCTTTCACCAATTGGGCCTGCTAGACTCTCAGTTCAAATCCCAACACTGCCAAAAGCAGAATCCTGATGTGAAAACCTATAGGTCCACCTGTTTTCCTGTCCTGTGAAAGTCCTTAGTTTCAGCTGGCATGGAGAAGACATAGGCAACTCCATGGACATGGGAATAGGTTGTCATCCATGTCAGCACAGTTATATCTGTCATCATACTCAATAAAATACAAAATGCATCCCTGGCTAAGATACACAATTAAAAAAACTATGATGCATTCCACACATGTATGTAAATAGAGACCCGATGTGTAAAATAGTTGGGCATATGATTTTTGGCAGTGCTAGGGCTTCAATTCAGGCCCTGGGACCAGTTCTGACCTTGTAGTCTCCAAAGGTGGTTAGCTTCCCCTTCCCCAACAGTGCAACAGAGTTACCCAGACCTGAGTTCAAATCTCAGCTCTGGCAGTAAAATGGTGCGAATTCTGCACTAGGATGCTTCATTCGTGTGTGTGTGTGTGTGTGTGTGTGTGTGTGTGTATACACATTCGTATATATATATGAATGTGTATATATATATATATACACACACATTCATATATATATATATATATATATATATATATATATATATATATATGCCTTACCTCTGACCATCCTATGCTGTGGCCTCTGGACCTACAGCCCATCCTCGAATCCTAGGACCCCACGGCTTGCAGGAAAAAAGAAAGCTGTGAGGGCAAAAAAAGTGGTGGGAAGTTCCACCTGGTGCTTTTACGTTCATTTTCCTTTGTACGGCGACCATGGTGCATCTGAACCCGGCGACCTATAGAGTGAAGGCTACCTGGAGTGGCTGAAGGCCTGCAGCTGTTGGGGAAGCCCCAGGCCATCCAGGCCAAAAGGCCCAGAGGTCGAATCCTGGTCATCTCCCCTACATTGAGGGATTGGCCTGAGATCCTGAGATACTTGTTTCCAGATATAGGAAGAGTTGTGGAATGTGATCAATCTCATCCTTGAATGAGTAGTTCTTGCAGGATGTGAGTGGGAAATGATAGGCAAGATTCCTGAGGTATCGATTATTTTTAATGAAGAATTGATGAAGCGTGATCATAATCATCACAGTCATGAAATGGAGGCATCGGGAAAGATCCAAGAATCAATACTCACAAGGTAGAGTGGATTCCATCACAGGTCGCCATCTCTCCGACTCTAAACAAATATGCACACTATCTTCAGCTTATGAATGGATGACTATTGTGCTCTCCACCTGCCCTACCCCCAGGGCTCAATCTCAGGTCCTGGGAACAGCCTAGTTCCTTAGATGCTCACATCATGGTGTCCTCACCTTGACCCTTTCTCCAATTGAGCCTGCTAGGCTCTGAGTTCAAATCCCAACACTGCCAAAATAGGAATGCAGGTGTGAGAATCCAATCCGTCCACCTGTTTCCTGTCTGTGAGAGTTCTGGGTCTCAGCTAGGATGGAGAAGGCTTAAGCAACTCTATAGACATGGGAATAGATTGTCATCCATGCTAGCACAGTTATATCTGTCATCATGCTCAATAAAAAAAATGCATCCATGACTAAGACACACAATAAAAAGAATAATTGTACTGAACAAATGTATGTGACTAGAGATCCTATGTTTAAAATAGATAGGCATATGATTTTTGCCAGTGCTGGGGCTTCAATTTAGTCCCTGGGAGCAGGCCTGACCTTGTAGTCTTCAAGGATGGTAAGCTTCCCCTTCCCCACAGTGCTATAGTGTTACCTAGACCTGAGTTGGAATCTGAGCTGTGGCAGAAAAATGGTGCAAATTCTGAACTAGGGTGCTTTATTAGTTTTTAGGGGTTTTTTTGTTTTTTTTTTTGTTTTTTTTTTTTTTGCTAATCAAAGGATTTGAACTCACTTCATGGCAACCCTGCCTCAGCTTTGATCACTTTAGGCTGGTGAGCTGCTACAGGCCCATAGTCGACCCTATGATCCTAGGCCCTGAAGCCTTGCAGGAGTAAAAAAAAAAAAAAAAAAAAAAAAAAAAACCCACACAGAAAAATAGCCACAGGATGGATTTTTTGCATTTTCTTCCATTGCATGGTGACCAACCTGGATCCAAATTACATGGCTACAAAGGGTACTTCACTTTGCATTGGCCGCGGCTAGCAGACTATTGGGGAAGCCACAGGCCTGTATGTCATCATAAGCCTTGATTTTGAATCCTGGTCCTGATACCTACCAATGGGGGAACTTCCCAAGAGACTAGTTCCTATGCATGGAAATAACTATGGGATGTGAGCAAACTTATGATTAAATGAGAAGTTTCTGCGGGCATCATTCTAGTCTAAAATTATATGCAATGATCCTAGGATGTTGATTGATTTTAATGAATGGTTTATTAAGCATGAAAACAATACTATTCCTTCAATGGAATCATAATAAATACCTAAGAATTGGTAAGAATGTAGTTGATGTCATTGAATCCTAGGTAGATGACTCTGGAATTCTATACAAATATATATTTATTGATATATACCACCTGCCTATCCATGTACGGCTATTTTGTCCACCCCTGCGGCTCAATCTCAGGGTCTGGGAACTGACTGGCAGCTTCCTTGGCTAGAGGTTGCCGTGTTGACACACCCATTCATGAATTGGGTCTGCTGGGCCTTGAGTTCAGATCCCAGCACTGCAAACAATTGGATCATGGAGTAAGAAGCCGAGTGTGACACCTGTTTTCCTTTTCTCTGAGAGTCCTTGGTGTCAGACATGATGGAGAACACGTCTACAAATTTAGATACTATGTGATGGGATGTCATCAATATAATAAATGGAATGTGTGTCATCACAGTCAATAAATGGTAAATAAATGAATAAAACAAAAATACAATCAATAACCACAATATGGACTGAACATATATATGTAAGTATAAATCCTATCTTTATAATGTATATAAACAGTATGTTTTCCAGGGCTGGGGCTTGAATTCAGGCCTAGGGACCAGGCCCGACTTTCTTGTCTTCAAACATGGTGAGCTTCCCCTTTATCCACAGTGCTGCAGAGTTTCCCAGATCCTGAGCTCAAATCCAAATTAGAAAAGATGGCGAGAATTGCAAGCCAGGGACTAAATCTGTGTGTGGGGGGGAGGGGTTTTTTGTTTTGTTTTGTTTTGTAAAGCAAGGTCTTAAACTCAGATCATGGCACTCTGCCTCAGCTTCTATCACCCTAGGCTGTGGTGCAGCCACTGGAGCCACAGCCGATCCTGGGATCCTAGACCTCCAGGCCTTGTGCTGGGAAAAAATATGCACAGAAAAAAAGTGGCAGAGCTGGGCGCCGATGGCTCAAACCTGTAATCCTAGCTACTCAGGAGGCTGAGATCTGAGTATCTTGGGTGAAATCCAGGAAAGTCCATGATACACTTGTCTCCAAGAAACCCCTAGAAAACTGGAAGTGGCGCTGTGATTCAAGCAGTAGAGTGCTTGCCTTTAGCTGAAGACCACAGGCACAGCGCCCAGGCCCAGTGTTCAAGCCCTATGACTGACGCCACCCCCCCCAAAAAAAGTGGCAGGATTGCGTTTTTACATTTTATTCCTTTGCACTGTGACCATTTGTGTCTGAATGACACGGCTCCAAAGGGTACTTCACCTTGCATTGCTGAAGGATGGTGGGCTATTGGGGAAGCCATAGTCTTGCATGGCAATGTAGGCCTAGTGTTGAATCCCAGTAATGACACTTCCAGATGGCGGACATCCTAAGAGACTTGTTCCCATATTTATTCACATATTTATTGATATATACCTCCTGCCTATCCATGTATGGCTATTTTGTCCACCTCTGCGGCTCAATCTCAGGGTCTGTGAACTGACTGGCAGCTTCCTTGGCTAGAGGTTGCTGTGTTGACACACCCATTCATGAATTGGGTCTGCTAGGCCCTAAGTTCAGATCCCAGAACTGCAAACAATTGGATCATGGAGTAAGAAGCCGAGTGTGACACCTGTTTTCCTTTTCTCTGAGAGTCCTTGGTGTCAGACATGATGGAGAACACGTCTACAAATTTAGATACTATGTGATTGGATGTCATCAATATAATAAATGGAATGTGTGTCATCACAGTCAATAAACGGTAAATAAATGAATAAAACAAAAATACAATCAATAACCACAATATGGACTGAATATCTATATGTAAGTATAAATCCTATCTTTATAATGTATATAAACAGTATGTTTATGTAGTAATAATGATGGAATGTTATCAATGGCACGGTTGAATGAGCTGATCGTGACTACTACTCGTATAAAATTAGACAGCATGATTTCAGTAGACTGATTTTATTTAATATGAAGCATTAAAAGAATACTATTTCTTAGAGAGACACAATAATTTCAGGACACTGATTTACTTAATAGTTTTTTAAGGATGAAAACAATAACATTAATTACATGGAGGCATAATAAATACACAAGAATTGGTAGGAATATAGTCTACATAACTGAATAATGTGTAGACATGTCTGGCACTCTATAAAGATATATATTTATTAGCATACTACCATCTGGGTGTTACTCTGTTCTTATTTTGTCAAACCCTGGGGCTCGATCTAGGAACTGCCTAGGAACTGCCTGTCAGCTCAATTTGCCCCAGGATGGTGTGTTGACACTCACCCATTCATGAATTGGGCCTTGTAGGCCGTGAGTTCAGATGCCAGCACTCCCAAAAAATGAATCGTGGAGTAAGAAGCTGATGGTGACAAACGTTTTCCTTTTTTGTGAAAGTCCTGGGAGTCAGGTATGAAGTTGAACACATATGCAGACCTATATCCTATGGAATCAATGTTCTATGTGCTATAATTGTCAATAAAATAAATGGCCAATACATGAATAAAACAAAAAATAAAAATGAATGCACTGAATGCTATATGGAATCAACCTATGTATATAAATAGAAATCATATATTTAAAATGTACATGAATAAGATGTTTTCTAGTGCTGGGTATCGATTTCAGGTCTAAGGAACAGATTTGAATTTCATGACTTCAAGGAGGGGAGCTTCCCCTTTCCACACAGTGCAAAAGAGTTACCCAGACCATGAGTTCCGATTCCAGTCCTGACAGAAAAAATGGCAGCTGTATACTATGTGATGTCCAATTCTTAGGTATTTCATTCTGCCTCCATTTAATGAATGTGATTGTTTAAATGCTTCATAAAGTATTAATTAAAATTGATCAGTGTCCTATAATATAATTGTGTATAATTTTATCCTAGAATCATTCAAGAACTGCCCATTCAATCACATATACCACATGGCATTGATATTCATATGGATAGGATTGAGTTTTTTAGGATCACCTGACATTTAGAGGTGGCAGGACCAGGATGTGGGCTCCAGGTCTTAAACCTGAGGATAAGGAAATCACTGGTCTGTCCAAGAACATCAGCAAGACCAATGATTAGGCAGGCACCAATGGCTCTCAGCAGTCCTCCTTGATACTTAGAAGGCTGTGATAGGAGGATCATGGTCAAATTCACCCTAGGCAGGAAAGTCCTTGAGACCCCTGTCCAACTTCAGTGCCAACAAAGCCAGAAGGAGAGCCATGTGGCTTCACTAGTTGAAGGCTAGCCTTGAGCAAAAGCAGCTCAAGGACTGTGCCCAGATCCTGACAAGGTCAGGGGCTGGCAACAAACAGACATACACAACAATCTGTGCAGCCATCCACCTAAAGCAGGTCACCCTCTTGTCCCCAACTGGACTGGACAGAGTTTGATGTGAAAGGGGCTGCTGTCATCTTGACTCTGCCCATTTTGCTTGCATCACAGGATTCCGTCCACACCCCCATTCTTTCATGGTTCTTTCTGACCAATGGGAAACAGGAATGGTGGCCACGCCCACATTCCATGCTACCCGGTAGCACCTGGATTCCCTCAGTTGGATGACACCACTACTAACAGTTGAGGAAGGTAGAGGTGGCTGAGTGGTGAGCAAGATACTCGAGGCCACATTGGAGTAGAGTAAGAAATTGAGGTCCTTGACAGTGAGTGGGTGAATAGAGTATTTCCCAGACCTTGGGAAAGTGGCCAGCCCATCTTTCCTGTCCCAACGCTCAGATGTCTGAAACAACAGGACTCCATGAGAGAGCTGCGGGCAAGAAATTACCACAAGAACACTGGCAGAAGAATCCTCCTAACACATCTGCAACATTCAAGAAAACTAAGAACATGAAAAAGTGAAGAATCCCCAAGATAAACCCCACTGGGGAGTGTGATTCAAAGGAGAGTCCAGCCAAATGTGATGCTGACCATAGGCCTCCCCTGCCTTTGGATACAGTCACAGCCACTAGGGTCCAGAGTGTCAATGGTCCCGATAACACCAAGGATCTGCAGAGGTGTACTGACATGTGGTGCCCACCCTGGATCCCAGCAAAAGAAGAAAAGAGGTGCTCTGTGCCAAGATCCAACCACTGAAGCAGGAAAAGACAGACCTGCAGGATGAACGGGAGTAAGAGAGGGAGAAGATAGCCCAATTGCATGTAGCAATGAAAAGGGAGCTAGAGATCACAAGGCACCCATACAGAGGTTGGTTTGGGCAGAAAGTGATTTACAATGTTCATCAGCCCGTGTGCAGCAGGCGACCGATGACAGAGAAAGGGAGCATGAAGCTCTCACCAGCTGCCTGCAGACCGCAGAGTAGCATATGGCAGAGCTGGAGATGGTGGCTTCTGTGGTCATTGATCACAGAATGAGACTGAAATGTTCTTCGAACAGCTGAACGATGTGACCCTTCAGCTGGAGGAAAAAATCAGAAGCTTCAATGACTTGGAGCAAGTGAACACTGAGTTGCAGGAGAAGCTGGAAGCACACTGGACACAGTGGAGCAACATGAAGAGCAGAATCTGCAAGTTCCAACAAGCGCTGGCGGGGCGTGAGGTACTAAAGGGACTACTGGATAACCTGATCTGTGAGACACCTTCACAGAAGACCTGAGCATTGAGAGGTCCATGCAGAAGGAGAAAGCCCGGCGGCTGACCCAGTGGGTGAACCATCTGACAGAGGAGAAGAATCGAGGGGCAAGGCAGGTATTTGACCTAGAGAAGGAGCTGGGGAAACTGAGAAGAAAACTGGCAGAGACATGGCCCCCTTTGGGACCATCTCCGTCCAAATGGCAGGTGCAAGCCCAGACCTACTGCACGCAGATGGAGTTGAAAAACCTGGAGGAACAAATTCACATCCAGGTCCAGGAAAACCAAAGTCTCCGTTTCCAGAACACGGAGCAGCAGAAGCAACTGTGGAGACTGGAGGAGAAGGCCAAGGATCAGCAGGAGATCTGCAAGATCCCACGATGCGCATATGTGCAACGGACAGATGGAGGAACAGCTGGCCCTGCTGCGGGACGCTCTCCACATGGTGAGCAGTGAGAAGGAGAAGCTAGCCAGCATCTTGGATTCAGAGAAGCAGGTGAAGAAACATCTGTGGGAACAGCTGGACCACACAGAGGAGAAGATAGAGGAATGGAAAGAGGTGGGTGAGAGAGAAAGCCAAGCAGCTTGGGAGCTGCAGGAGTGGCAAGAGCAGTCTCTGGCCCAGCAGCAGGAACTCAGAGCCACCTATGAGCTGCAATCACCTTCAATGAGCAGCTGAGCTCAGAGAGAGGCAGCTGAAGAGGCAGCCTTGGCGGCAGCAGTGGCAGGGGTGATGTCGGCATCGGCGGAAATAGGTCTGGCTGTGCATGAAGCAGGAGCTGAGTTGTCTGCAGCTGAGGGGCACGAGAGGTCGTGCTCATCCTACCATACGCCCTCAGACCCCGCCCCTCCCTCCCTGACCCTCGCCAAGGTGCTGCGTTTCAAAAATGGCACTGCTGGCCTAGACCCGGGGAGCCTCTCTTAGTTGCCCGGCTGAGATAACGCACCCCTGGCCGGCTTGTCTCAGTGACCCAGTCCAGGTCCCTGGTCCTTGGACTCGGGGCCTGCCACACCTGGAGCAACTGCCTAAGCTTCTTCCAGCAGCCCACATGAGTGGTCACCCTGCGGGCCCACACCCTGGGACCCCATTGCCCAGCGAACCCCTCAACCCCTCCTCACAGCCTCCCCCATTCTGCGGACCCGGACCCGTGCCTCCCGCCTCCCCTCTCCTGTCCCACCTGTGCCTCCCCTGCATCCCACAGTGCCGCAAATGCACCCCAGGGATGAGGGGTGGGGGGGGTGGCAACCAGAGGATCCCTCTCATGTCCCTAGTGGTCAGTGTCCAAGGAAACGGGGAGATGCAGGGTTGGGTTAGGAGGGGGCGCCAGAGAGCTCCTGGCCTGGAGTAATGGAGCCACACAGCCACCCATCTGCACCCTTCCTCACCTTGGTGGGAACATGGTGGGTTCAGTCAGAGGTGGGGAGCAGCATCTCCAAACCTGCCTTCTCAGGTCTTTTCCTTTTTTCTGGGGGTGGGGGTGTTGGATGCAGAAGATAGACCCCCTCGCTGTGTGAGCCCTTGTCCTCTATGCTTGGTCACCCTTTCACCTGAGGAGGGTCCCAGAAGAGTGCACTAGGGACGTGAGGGCACTGGGGGTCAGATAGAAAATGAATATCTGGGAGGAACACACCCCTTCCTCCACACACCCAGCCTATTCTCCCCACCCCAGCTGTCATCAGTTCTCACAGGGTGATCACATTTCCCAGCTCTGCCAGAATCTGCTGGTGCTCCCGGTCCATCTGGTCTCCTCATCCTCCCCAAGAATGTGCCAAGTTGCCCAGAAGCATGTAGGCTGGAAGTAGGAAGTCCATCCATGTATGTAACATTTAGGACCCCATCCATTTCCCCAACACCGCCCCCACCCCAGGTCAGACACCCCTCTGGGGGCACCATAAACCCCTGCTTGTTATCGGTCCTGGCTCTGAGGAGCCACCTGTCTCAGGGCTCCTTTATCCAGCATCCTGGCCTAGGGTTTTGATTTATGTGGAGTTAAGGTTTGTTGTTCCCAAGAGGAAGATTCTGGCCCTGGAGAAAGGGAGAGTCAGGGTGGTTCTTTGTTATTAGAGTGGTGCTCCCCTTTGGTGAGATCCCCTGGTTCTGACAAGGGAACCCCATGCCCCAGCTTGTACATTGTGCCAGATGAGGAACTGACAAACTCAGGAGAGGCACTGCTCTGAGTCTGTGTGTGTGTATGAGAGAGAGAGAGAGAAAGAGAGAGGGGGGAGGGAGGGAGGGAGGGAGGGAGGGAGGGAGGGAGGGAGGGAGGGAGGGAGGAAGAAAGATCATCTTGTACAGCATGACTGTGCTCAGGTGAGCCATCAGTTGGCAAATTGCAGGTGCTGCATGGACCAGTCTTCTGTCATAGGTCTGGATTTGTGTGTGTGTATGTGTTTTGTGTGTGTGTATGTGTGTGTGTGTGTGTGTGTGTGTGTGTGTGTATGTGTTGGGAGAGCAGGGAGATGAGAACAATGGAAACATATTTAAGTCACCATGTCTAAAAAGAGCAAAAGCATTTTATTTGTGTGTATGTGTATTGTTCTTTTGTCATCAATGCCAAGTATGATCCCAGCCACAATTTTCGTTTTCTCCTTCACTGTTACATGAATCGTTTGGGAAGGTTTCAGTAGATGTTCCTTCCCACCTCTTTCCACCTCTCTCTTCTCCTTTCCTGTAGCTCACAGTAGCTGCTGGGCCTGTGTGGGTCTCCCCTTGGAGGTCTGTGTGAATCACAGACCAGTGTGGACACCTGTCCTTCTGTCTTCAGGCTGGTGAGGCAAGTGTGACCACAGCCACACTCATACAGCCAGACACCTGCTCTGGTGTGTAGAGTTGGAGTTAATTCAAGGGTTGGGAATGTGTCTGCCAAACATAATTAGAGAATGAGATGGGGGGAGTAGAGCAGAAGATGTGAAGCTAGGAGGGTCTGGTGGGTGGCGAATGGTGTGATATGGCAGATGGTTCACCACAAACAAGGATGAGAGGGGAACCTTACCCAGTGCTTTGGCGGTGTCCCTGGGCATCTGGGCAGGGGGCTCCAGGCCCCCACTGGTGGCATGGATTCCTTCCTAGGGTAGTGCACTGGTGGGCAGTCCTCCCTGGAGTCCTGTAGACTCCAATCTGTGTCCCGCCTGGGCTGTTTCCAGCTGGTCAGTGGTAGGCAAGTGCATTCCCCTGCTGAAGCCTGCACAGTATCAGGCCATGGCAGTTAGCTAGTGCTGGCTGAATGCCAGTTTCTGAAACCTGCTGTAGGCTGTCTGGAAGGAAAAGGGAACCACTGACTTTGGAAGCCTTTAAGTTTGATTGGGACAACTGAAATGCCAGTTTTTCCAGGAATTTTTCTTTAAGCTGGCAATTACTACTAATGAGTGGGATTCTGGGTCAAATTAGATGGACCATTTCAGCTGCCAAACAATAATGTTCAACGCGGCACAGGCAGAGTTCCCAAGCCAGATCATCTCCTGTCATGAACATCCTGCTTTGACTACCTTCCTCCAGCAGCTGCTGATTCTCCTCTGGTTCTCTCTAGGGTGACCACCACAGTCAAGGACATCATGGGGAGCAGAGATAGTGACCTTGCCATCCCCAGCCTGCCAGATGTGAACAGAGATGATTCACAGCACCTGCACTGGAATCTGGGAGATTCAGAGAACCGGGATGCCTCAAGGATCCTTTCTCTGCACCATGAAACTTGGGGGCCGGATGTGGTGGACCATCCTATCTGGCCCCAGGGGGAGGAGAGGAGGCCCCTTGAGCCAGGCTTTCACCTCACGTGCCTCATTCACACCTGAGGGCAGAATTGAGTGCCAAACTGAGGATTAGCCTCTGGACAAATTTTTTTGAGAAGAGAGGCATCGCAGAGGCCCCAGAATCCAGCGAGTACATCGTGGCTCACATCCTCAGAGCCAAAAGAGTTAAGTGCAGTGGCACCAGGAGGGCAGGACGAGGGACGAGGGAGAACTGTGGAAGAGCTACTTCAGGCTTCGACACCTTCCCCACCAACCCCTCCACCCCCAGGATGCTTACCTGAGTTGGATGGGAGTTTTCTGTAATATTGTCATAGAGAGATGCTCATTTATTTATCCAACAAACCATTACAGTGAGTGCCAGGTCCAGGCAGTCATAGACAATGAAAGGTTCCAGTGCTGGTTCCACAGCACATGAAGGAATCTTGGTTTGAGCTGGATGCAGGTGCTTCACACCTGTCATCCTAGCTACTTAGGAGGCTGAGATAGGAAGACTGAGGCTTAAGTCCCAGGAAGAAAAGCCTGTAAAACTCTTATCTCCAACAAACTACCAAAAAGTAAACACCAGAATTGGATGAGTGGCTCAAGCCTTGAGTTGGCCTTGAGTAAAAAGGCTCAAGGACAGCACCCAGGCTCTGAGTTCAAGGCCCAGGAGTGACATAAAGAAAGGAAAGAGAAAGAGGAGGGTAGGATGGAGGGAGTAAAGGAGGAAAGGAAGGAAGAACGGAACATGCAAGCCTTGGTTTGGAGTCCCTGAATCAAGGGAGCCAACCATTCACAGTCTCTGTGGGGACAGTTTCAGAGCTTAAAGCCAGTATGTAAGACCAAGCCACTGACCCCTCAGCAACTTCATGACATCCAGAGCTGTGTGGTTGCCAACTGCAGAGGGAAACAGCCTTGGGTAGACCCTAGGGCTCAGGGTGTGTCACCAAATTTCAGTCTCCCCTGGCCCACCGAGTTTATTTTCTCGTCAGATAAGAAGAAATTGTCCAAGGGATAGGGAAGTATAGGCTGAGGGAGTGTCAAGAGGTGGGTGGCAAGGGATAAGCAGGAAGATGAAGAGGGAGGACAATCCCAGGTCAGGTGTGTCAGGCCATTGGAGACATGACCTCACTTAACAACTTAGACCATCAGTGATTGAGACTTTGACCCAGCCACATGGCTGTTAAAAGTCCTGGCACTTTGGGTTCACCATTGACCAGCTGGCTGTCATCCACTGCTGGATGCCTGTGTGGTACATCCTTGGGGACTGGGACTTTTGTTGGCTCAATCTGAAGATGACACCCCCAGTGTTCATTCCTCGACCAGAGACAGACATAAGCCTGCCACTGACACAGGACATCCAGAGAATGAGGGGGAAAATCAGTCCCATGTTGCCCCAAGACTTCCTCTAGGGGACTGTAGGGCCCCATGACTGCCATTCTCAGAGATAGAGGTGGGACCCTTTGCTGGCTCAACCTTAAATCTAGATGGCAGATCTAGGATTCAGAGAGGGCTGACTGAAGGTGGGGCAGGGCTGGGTAGAGGCTGGTGGGAAAACCAGAGGTACTGAGCTCTGAGCAGGGTTGTTTCATTGAGGATACTCATAACCCAGGAACATTCCTGGGATAGATAGGCCTTTTCTCCTTCCCGAGAGAGAGGGACCTACAGCCCTCCAGTCTGCATCCCTTGGCCAAGAAATCCTTTCAATCCCATATCTTGTGGCTGGATAACTAGACCTCAACTGACTGCCCAGTGTCGAGGGATTTGAGTCCTTGATGAGGTCACGGGATCCTCAGTATGAGATTGCACTTGAACGTCCTGACTTGGTGCATGGTCAGTCCCATCTAAGACTGCCATAATCTAGGACATAGAATCTAGAGAATGGGGGTCTATTCTGTGAGTCTGGAGTATTATGTGTGAGCTTTGAGCTCCCGTGTGCCCACCTGCTTCCCTTTCTTGGGTGGGTCTATGCTAGAAAAAGTTTATAACTAGGGCCTGGGTCCCATCCCTTGTGTTATGCTCAAAGCTAGCACTCTACCATTTGAGCTACAGCTCCACTTCCAACTTTTTTGGGTGTTTAGAGATAAGAGTTCTCATGGACATTGCTGAGAAGGGTGCATCCAACTGCAGTCCTCAGATCTCAGTCTCCTGAGGGGATAGGATGACAGGCTTGGAAAAGTATCTTTGGCCAGGCTATCATCCTAAGTACTCAGGAGTGGAAATCTGAGGATCACAGTTCAACTCAAAGCCAGCTTGGGCAAGAAAGACCCTCATTTCTGTTAGGGAGGTGGGCTGCAGAGGAAAGACCCCAGACCTGACACCTCCCGGGGGACATTTGTTCTTGTGACAGAGCCAAGTCATTGCTGTGGATAAGGAGGAAGCCGCCATCAGACTGACCCGGAACAATGCTCAAAGATAGGTAGGCTGTTGAAGTATCAAACACACTCATGTCTGCTTCCCACTCCCAACAAGGAGGGGCAGTGTGGGTGGCACAGCCCTGGGACTAAGGGATTATAAATGGATGGTGGCCGTCAGGAGCTTGTGACTCCCACCCATCATCCTGGCTATTCAGGAGTCTGAGGGCTGATGGTCGTGACTCAAAGCCAGCCTGGGCAGAAGAGTCCTTGAGATTCTTATCTCTCATAAACCACCTCGCCCCCCCGCAAACCCACACACAAAAAAGCCAGATGTGGTGGTGTAGCTCAAGTGGTAGAGCCTCAGCCTTGAACAAAAGAAGCTCAGGGATAACACCCAGGCCCTGAATCCAAGCCCTAGGGTTCACACAATCATAATAAAATGAACAGTGTACACCTTTTATCTGACTACCAAGAAAGATGGATTCAGTCTTCTAGCTGGCTGGTACTTCTACCCAAAGGTAAGGGGCTTCCCTTGATGTTCCCCTAAACCTCTCCTTCTCTCCATTATCTATCCAGGCTTTGGTTGCAGGACAGAATTCAGATCATCCCCCTGGATATGACCTTAAGTACCTTCGCCCATCCACCTTCCTTGGGGTCAGGATCCTGATGCACTCCCTGCTGGGAGGATGAGGCACCACAGATATAAGGGTAGGTATCCCTGACACTCACACACACACACACACATACACACACACACACTCACACACACACAAATACCCCTGCCAACTCAGACTAACCTTTTCCAAAGACACTTTAGTTCTTTGGATTAACTGACCTAGGAGAGAATTTTGATCCCCAGTAACTGATTATTTTAACTTGGGCTTCCTAGTTGACTGGAGATAAACAGGAGCAAAAAAAATAATTTGATGCCTGTCACCTGGGGCTCAGGCTCATCCCTGTCATACTGGTTACTCAGGAGGCTGAGATCTGAGTATCACTATTTGAACCCAGCCATAATCTGAAAAGCCCGTGAGACTCTACTCTCCATGGAACCACCAAAAAGCCAGAAGTGGAGCTGTGGATAAAGAGGTAGAGCACCAGCCTTGAGCAATAAAACTCAGAGAGTCTGCTTCCAGATCCTCAGTGCAAGCCCACACAAAGAAATGTCCCTGTCTTATGACCACAGACTGCCTGGGCTTCGAGTGCCCTCACACGGAGTGTGATAAATCACCTGTCCCTGGGTGGTGTATCAGGGCCTTCAGAAATCCAGTAGTGGAACCCAGTCCTGCCCCTTTGTGCACTCTCAACCCACACTGGCCAGAAGGCAGAGTGTGACAAAGCCAGCAGACTGCAGAGCAGAGAGGCTCCAGCTCTGCCAAGGTGATCGTAATAGGCTTCTTGGAGGCAGCACTTGAAAAGGGGGTCCTGCTTAAGAAGGAGGATCTGACAGGAAACACAGAGAGCAAAGGTGCTGCAGATGATAGACAGCATAGCAGAGCATGTTCATTTCCAGCCAGGGCTGCAGGTGAGAGACTCGGTACAGTTGTGTGAGTCTTGGTATAGATGTACAAGACTGCCCCAATACAGTTCTCCAAGGGACCTTAGTGACATGTGGATGGCTATGCCCTGAAGCTCTTAGTAGATCTATCCATGCTTTGTGTCTCCTTCTTTGACAGAGGGGAGCTGGACACTCTTCTTCCCTGGGCACCCCTGGACCCAGTTATCAGCAACCCTCCCAATGTCTTCCACCAGGATATGGAGCAGCTGGCCCCAGAAATCCGCAGGTACCTGTTGAGTGGGGCGTGGGGATACAAGGCAGGCCCCAGAACTACTAGTGGGTCTGATCTTCCCTGGACGACCAGTCCATCCAGAGGAGGCAGATGGGAACTTAGAGAGGGCTAGTGATGTGGAGGGGGCTCTTTAAAGCCTATGGCCCTACCCAAATTCTCAGCCTCCCTTTGCTGTCCCTGAGGGAGGTAGAGGAGTGTCTAGGTGGTAGTGTCTAGAGGAGGACTAGGTGGAAATTCTGAAGGATGAGACACCATAAGCTGTGTGCCAGTGGCTCATGCCTGTCATCCCACGCCTATCATCCTGGACACTCAGGAGGCTGAGATCCAGAGGATCTCATTTCCCAGCCCAGGCAGGAAATTGTCACGAGAGCCTCATCTCCAATCTAACTGGAAGTGGAGCTGTGTCTCAAGTGGTAGAGCACTGGCCTTGAGGAAAAATAGACATCAGAGACAGTACCCAAGCTCTGAGTTCAAGCCCCTCAACCCAAAAGAAAGAAAGAAAGAAAGAAAGAAAGAAAGAAAGAAAGAAAGAAAGAAAGAAAGAAAGAAAGAAAGAAAGAAAGAAAGAAAGAAAGAAAGAAAGAAAGAAAGAAAGAAAGAAAGAAAGAAAGAAAGAAAGAAAGTTTGTAAGAGATGGTAAAGTAGTAGGGGTGCTGTAGTTGGGAGAACAGGTGCTGGCCTCACTGTACAGACATTTCTAAGAACTCCCCAGGTTTGCCGCAGTATAAAGCCACAGCACAGTGGGCAGTGCTTTACCAAGAACTCCCGAGGTCGTGGCCTGTGACAAGCAGGGACTGGATGAATGGTAGCAGGTGTGAGATGGTAGAGGCTGAGATCTGAGTATCGCGGTTCAAAGCCAGCTTGGGCAGGAAAATCTGTGAGACTTTATTTCCAATGAACCACCAGAAAGCCAGAAGTGGCACTGTGGCTTCAGTGGTAGAGCACTCACATTTAGCTGAAGAGCTGAGGGACTGCGCACAGGCCCAGAGTTCAAACCCCATGACTGACAACCAAAAATAAGGTAGCTGAGATTTCTGCATAGTGGTGTGTACATTTAGGAAATGCCAAGCTATGTTATGAGCCATTCCAGACTTGTGAGAGGCCCTGAGTTTTGTCTACAGTTTGTGTGAGGATAGTAATGCCATCTTCTTGGGGGTGGGATGTTCAGTGTGCTCAGGGACTGCTGAGGCCTTGGGCTACCTGTGTGAGTGTGTGTGTGTGTGTGTGTGTGTGTATGTGTGTATTTCCCTCATCTTCCTCTGCCCCCTTCCTGTGCTGCCTCTTTCTGACCTCTGATGGTGCTCCTCCTCCACACTGACCTTGCCCTTTAGCCCCCTATCAGGGTCAACAATGAGTCCTAAATTGCCAGAGGCCTGGATTCCAGCTTTTCTTTGGGGCCCAAGTCTGGCCTGTCCAAATCTTTTGCACCTCCAGGGGATTCTGGGTCAGCAGGGCTGGCTGGCATAAGTTCTCCCCTGCCTCTGGGGGGGGCCTTAGTCATGTGATGTCCTGTTCTTTTCCTCAGCTGGGCCTCTGGCTCATGTCCCTCCCTGCATGCTGGCAGTGGCGTGGGGGAAGGAGAGTTTGTGGTGGCTCTGGCCAACTCGAGCTTGATAGCTGACTGAAGGCTGCCCAAGCAAGGAGAATCCAGGGTTACATGGGATTTGAGGTAAAGGTGGCTTGGAAGTATCTATCGGTGTCTAGGAAATGTCAACGTACCTTGTTGCAGCAAAGTCTATTTTCCCACCCAGCTTGGCCTCTCATGTCCTTCTAGACAATTCTGGATGCCCAGAATACAGATGCACACACTTTAAATTCTAGGTCCAGGAAACTGGGGGGATTAGAGACTAGTATGGCCAATACCTCAATGTTCTGGGACATTAGCCTTGACTTGGCTATGCCCCCCTGGTTGTAAGTTCACTTCTTAATCCAGTGCAGGCCACACACCGGCCACTGTGGCGGTGCTGTGAAAGGAGCAGGAATGAAAGTGAGATCCAAGGTGACCAAAATCTGGATTTATGACCTGATTGGGGGTGGAGTGGGGACAAAGGGTGCCTTAAAAAATCTTAGAGCTGGAACTCAGGGCCTAGGCACAGTATCTGAGCTTCCTCTGCTAAAAGCTGACACTCTACCACTTGAACTACAGCCCAACTTTCATCTTTTTTAGTAGTTTAGTGGAGAGAAGAGTCTCACGGATTTTTACTGCCTGGGATGGCTTCAAGATGCCATCCTAAGAGCTCAGCTTCTTAACTAGCTAGGATTGCTGGTATGAGCCATTGGGCCCTGCTAAGGATATTTGTGTGTGTGTTGTGTGTGTGTGTGTGTGTGTGTGTGTGTGTGTGTGTGTGTGTGCATATTTTCGTGTGTGCATGTGTTTGTGTGAGTTTACCAACTTGAACTTGGAGCCTAGGTGGTATCCTTTAGTTGGTTTGCACAAGGTTGGTGCTCTACCACTTGAACTACAGTACACATCAGCTCCTTGCAGCCCCTGACTATGTGGAGAACAAAAAGCTCAAACCTGATCCTATTTCTTTGTCCTCAGGGGAGGGTATGATTCTTGTGAAGCCTGGAGGATTAGGGGTGGGGTAGGAGGGGTAACTGTACATGGGTGCTAGGCTGGGAGAGAGGCACTCTGTCTTTAGCCAAGAAGGACAGTGTGGCCAGGTGCTAATAGGTCATGCTCTCATATTCCTAGCTACTCAGAAGGCTGAGATCTGAGGATTGCCATTCAGAGGCAGCCCAGCTAGAAAAGTGTGTGAGACTCTTCTCTCCCAATAGCACCCAAAAACTGAAAGAAAAGCTCTGGTTCAAGTGGTGGAGTGCTAACCTTCAATGAAAAAACCTGAGGGACAGAGCCTGGGCCCTAAGTTCAAGCCCTAATACCAAGATGCACCCACACACAGAAAGGTGGTAATGATGAGCTGAGCCAGAACTGGGGGAAGTCCTGAGGCATAGTAGTAGTAAACTCTTAAGCCAGTTCAAGTGGTTTCTCCCTAACTCCTTCTTGGGCTGAGGGGTCTGCGTCATGGCAGTAAGTTCAATGGAACCTGCCCCTCCATCAGTGCACGGGGCCACAGGGCCAAGGGAAAGGACACTACGGATGCTCCTTAATAGTAGGCCAACGATTGCAGACCTTCATCTGCCCCTGAGCACTGGTAAGGAAAGCAGGGCTCTGAGCCCTGGGACTCCTGGGATAGCAACTGCTACAAGCAGCAGCCAGCTGGCTGTGGATTTGTGAGGCCACAATTCTTTCATGAGCCCAGCTCAACACCCGCTCGGGGTGTGCCTGACAGATTTGCACTCTTGTGATACTGCATGAGCAGGCATTACCTGCCATGCCATCTTGCAGCTTCTGGCCCTCCTTGCCCCAAACCGTGGTCCAAGAAGTTGATTTACCTCTCAGATCCACACTGCACCCATGAAAGTTGCCATTCTGATGATCTCCGTTCCCCAAGGCTAGACACTTCTCTGATAATATGGCTCACTCTGTAAGCAAAGGCCTCCAAATGGGCTGCTCTCAAGACTTGTAGGACACCTAGACATTGGGAGAAACTCAGGGGCCCACTGGAAAGTACTCTGGCTAGAGCCAAAAAGTGAGTTCCAAGCAGGCCAGGGGAGTTGGTCATGGGACTGGAACTCTGGGCCTGGGCGCTGTCCCCTCAGCTCTTCAGCTTATTGCTTGAGCTAGAGCATCACTTCCAGTTTTCTGGTGGTTCCTTGGAGATCAGAATCTCCCAGACTCTCCTGCCCGGGCTGGCTTTGATCCATGCTCCTCAGATCTCAGCCTCCTGAGGAGCTAGGGGGACAGGCTTGAACCACTGATGTCCAGCTCATCTAGCCATTCACCACAGTGGACAAGGAGCTCCTGAAAGCTTTTTTTAATGCAATTACTGGCCTTGAACTCAGGGTCTGGGCTCCAGTCACTTAACTTTTTCCCTCAAGGCTGGCACTCTACCACTTGAGCCACAGCTCCATTTCTGGCTTTTGGTAGTTCACTGGTAAGAAGAGTTTCACTAACTTTCCTTCCCTGAGCTGGCTTTGGTCCGCGGTCTCTGATCCCAGTCTCCTGAGAAGCTAGGATTTAAAGGCGTTGAACCACTGATGGCATTGGGTTAGAAGCTTTTCTTTTCTTTCTTTTTTTGGGGGGTAGGGGTGGGTCCGGTCATGGGCCTGAACTCTGTGCCTGGGCACTGTCCCTCAGCTCTTCAGCTCAAGACTAGTGCTCTAACACTTGAGTCACAATACCTCTTCCTGTTTTATTCTTTTTGCATATGTGGTGCTGAGGAAGCGAACCCAGAGCCTCATGCATGCAAGGCAAGCACTCTACCACTAAGCTACCTTCCTAGCCCAGAAGCTTTACTTAAGCAAGTATTCGTCCCTGCATTTGCCCTGACTCCTCAATGCAAAGGAGGCCTAAGGGTCAGGAGCTGTGAAAAATAAGCTTCCAGCCACAGGAGATGGCTGGGTTCCATGGTGAAAAGAAAAGCTAATCTTCTCTCTGGGCCCCATTCTGGGACTCCACCCTCTTTCATACCTGTGACTCAAGTACAAACCTTGACCCATCCTTGAATGTCCTGCCAGACTTGTCTGAAGCCACAGAACCTTCATTCCACACACACCACCTGCTCTACACCACACCTCAGGACCTTTGCCCATTCTGTACCTTCTGTCTAAGGCTCTCTGTCTTGTTCCAAGCCTTAGAACTCCTGTGGAATTTTGGCACTGGTTATATCACTTCTTGGAGCAAATCTTTCCTTCTTTTCTCTCTCTAGAGGTGGAACTTGTGCAGGCTTACTGGCAAATGCTCTATCTTGGTGTGTGTGTGTGTGTGTGTGTGTGTGTGTGTGTGTGTGTGTGAGTTCTGGGGTTTGAATTCATGGCCTGGATGCTATCCGTTTTCTGCTCAAGGTTAGCAGTCTACTACTTGAACCAAAGCTCTACTTCTGGTTTTTTAGGTGTTTAATTGGACAAAAGTGTCTCATATAGACTTTCCTGCTTGTAATTGTGATCCTCAGATCTCAGCCTCCTGAATAGCTGAGATTACAGGGGTGAGCCACCAGCAGCTGCCCTCTACCTCTTACCTCTCACGTCGGACCTCCTGAGTCCCAGAAGAATATGTCTCACCAGGCTCACTTTTTTTTTTTTTGGCCAGTCATCAGGCTTGAACTCAGGGTCTGGGCATGTTCCTTAGCTTCTTTTGCTCAAGGCTAGCTACAGTGCCACTTTTGGCTTTTTCTGTTTCTGTATAACTGAGGAATCGAACCCAGTACTTCGTGCAAGCTAGGTAATCACTCTACTGCTAATCCACATGTGCAGCCCAAGGCTGACTTGTAACAGGAGTTATGAGGGTGGGATTTATTGGCTTACCCCTTTCGGCATAGAAATTGCTATTTCATATCTTTGCCGAAATTTTGAACCAGTCTGTGACTCTGCAATGAGGAATGATGAATGAGTGAGAGCCACCAGGCCCTAGAGGTCTAGGCTCACGTACTACATAGGGATAGATAATAGGAATCCAGAACCTTCAACCACTCCTACAGCCTAAGAACTCTGAGGGCTTGTTCCAGCTTGCCCAAGTTGGATGGGCTGAGCATGGGCAAGCTGCCAAATGCCCATCATCCATACCTCATCCATCCATACACAGAGACATGGAGTGATTGCCTCCTTTTGGGGGGGGTGGGCAGTTCCATGTTTGTACTATGAGCCTAGGCCCTGTCCCTGAGCTCCTTCTGCTCAAGGGTAGCACTCTGAAACTTGAGCCACAATCCCACTCATTTTTTTTTTCCGGTGATCTGTTAGAAATAAGAGTGTCACCAACTTTCCTGCCCTGGCTGAATTCAAAATGGCATTCACTACATTCTCAGCCTCCTGAGGAGCTAGGATTACAGGCAGGTTCCATTGACACCTGGATTTCTTCTGTTCTTGTTCTTTTTTTATGTGTGACAATCTGAAATCTTCATGGTGTCATTCCAATGATTGGCATTCGAAGTAAATTACCCAGGCTTGGACTTGAAATGCTAGGACTGCCACCCACAAATGGAGGGAGATTCTGACAAACTCATTCTTAATGATTTTAATGATAATGGAATGCTATAAAAGTAATAATTAAATTTGCACTTGATTCATGATTCTATTTTAGAATGCCACACAAATATTATTGGATTTATATCTTCCATTTTAGCACTATTGTATGATTCCCCTAATGGATGGATATTAACTAATTTTTAATGAATGCTTTTATAAGTATTCAATCATGATACATCATTAAATGGTGGCATAATGTAATAACTAATAATTGGTAATAATATATATATATAAAATTTAATATCCTCACATTCCCTCTCTCTCTTTATATATATTATATATAATATTATATTATATGATATATTATATATGTTATATATAATATTATATTATATATTATATATTATATTTATTATATATAATATTATATAATATATAATATAATATATTATATTATATATAATGTATATAATATATAATATGTAATATAATATAATATATATAATACATATAATATAATATATCATATAATATTTTATAATATATTATATCATATAATATATATATCATATGATATATTATATATATTATATGTTATATATAATATTATATGACATATTATATATATAATATATATATATAAAGAGAGAGAGACACACACACACACATACACATATACATATCTATCAATGTATATATTGGACACTACTGTGGCTTGATCAAAGGTCCTCAGAATTTCCTGGCAGCTCAGTTTCCTGTAGGCTGGTGTGTTAAAACTGTGACCCCATTTATGGATTGGGCATTGTAGGCAGTGAGTTGAAATGCCAGCATGGCCAAAAATTTATTCGTGAAGTAAGAAGCCAATTTTGACACATTATTTTCCTTCTCTGTGAAAGTCCTGGGACTCAGTACGATGTATAATCCATATGCAAATATAATCTAGGTGATATGATGTAATGAATGAACTGTTATATGTGTAATAATACTACATAAATAAGGGTAATAAACATCATACGCAGTAAACCCATGTATGTAAATAGATCTCATATACGAATATTATTTTTTCTAGTGCTGAGGCTTGAATTCAGGCCCTGGGAACTGGTCTAAATTTCTTGTCTTCAAGGACGGTGAGCTTCCCCTTCACCCACAATGTCACAGAGTTAACCAGGTCCCAAATTCAAATCCCAGGCCTGCTGGAAAAATGGTGCAAATTTCAAGTCAGGGCCTTATTATTATTATTTATTCATTTTTTGGCCAAGCACGGGGCTTGAACTTAGGTCTTGGCACCTCTGCCACAACCAAACCTGGGATTCTAGGACCCAAGTTCAAATATCAGGGCGGCAAAAAACAAAAAGCAAAAAAAAAAAAACAAGGAGAAGGATAAAACTGAGAAGTTCAAGAAGGTAATATTACTTTTTTTTTTTCCTTTGTATTGTGACCGTCCTGGGTCTAAATGACAAGGCCCAGAAAATGCACATGACTTTGCATTGCTGATGTTTGGCGGGCTATTAGGGAAGCCATAGCCAAAACCAGCAACTTGGACCTGGAGGTCTAATCCCGGGACTTCCACTAATGAATGGTGGGAGTTTCTGAGAAGCCCATTCTGATGATACATCTGTACAAATGGAATGTTACAAAAGTAACAATTAAATTAGTAGTGTATTATTTTCATATTATAAAATTTTACACAATTATACTACATTGAATAATTTTCAATTAATACTTTATTATGTATTCAATCATGATAATTAAAAAAGGAAGGACTAATTTATTTGCCAATAATTAGTAGTAATATGGTATATGCAATTTCATAATATAGACATCTCTCTTAGTTTATACATTTACATCTATTTATCTACCAATCTACACATTTATCTGTTTATACACTTGTCACTCCTGGGGCTCAGTGGTAGAGTGCTCCCCTAGTACATACAAAGCCCTGGATTCAATTCCTCACTACCACATGCACAGAAAAATCCGGCAGTTGTGCTGTCGCTCAAGCAGTGAGCACTAGCTTTGAGCATAAAAGCTTAGGGACTGTGTCTACACCCTTACTCAAGACCCCAGACTGGCACCAAAAACAAAAAATAAAAGAATGTTCTGACTGCAACGATATAAGGATAGGACTGCAAATATCTCATCACAGAGCAAGCTGGGAGCCTGGTGCTGACAGCTGCTATCTAACCTGACTTACCCAGAGGTAAACTGCTGCAACCCAGCTCCATGGAGCCAGATGCTGCTCGCTCACTCACCCCTATCATCCAAGATAGTCCAGGGATGAGATCTGACACTGGTGGGTTTAAAATCCAGCCCTGGCAGGAAGTCTGTGAAATTCTGAGCTGTGGCTCAAAGTGTTAGAGCTCTAGCCTTGAGCTAAAGGTTTTAGGACTGTAGCCCCAAACTTTGAGTGCAATCCCCGTGGCTAACTCCCCCCTAAAACAACACCACTCCTTTAAACCATTAGATGTGAACTTTGTGCAGTTTGTGACATGTTTCTGAAAAAATGGTGATACTGATGAAAACACCCTAATTCTAATGACAGCCTTGTGAGAGACAGCTATGTGATAAGTCCTTCAAGAGGTGTTGTGTGCTGAGTCCTTCACAGGGTGTATTCTTTCATCTGGTCCTTGTAAAAACTCCACAAGTAAGATGATTGTGCACATGAAAAAGCTGAGGCCCCATGTCAGGGCCAAAATTATGTATGTACTGAACTCTAATGAGTTGTCTCCTGCAGACAATTGTTTTGGTTTATTTTTCTTGGTCGTAAATGTTGAACTCAGGGCCTGACTTTTCCCCGTTGGGCTCAGGGCTAGTGCCCTATCATGTGGAGTCAAAGACCCTAGGCATCTGTAGCTGAGGTCTATCATCCTGCCTACTCAGGAAGCTGAGATCTGACAATCAGGGTTCAAACGATCCCGGACACAAAAGGTCCCTACTCACCATTTAGCAATTTGAAATGGAAGCCAGGTGCCACAGACTCACCCCTGACATCCTAGCTGCTCAGGAGGCAGAGAGCTGAGGATCAGGGTCCAAACCAGCCTGGCCAGGAAATTTCTTGAGATGGTTATCTCCAGTGAACCACCAGAAAGCCTGAAAGGGTGCTGTAGCTCAAGTGGTAGAGTGCTAGACTTCAGCTGAAGTGCTCAGAGACAGCACCCAGGCCCAGACTTCAACTCCTCCAACTTACAAGAAAAGAAAGCAAGAAACCTGAAGTGAAGTGCTGAGAATGTGTCTTAGGGGTAGAGTGCTTTGCATATATGAAACCCTGGGTTTGAATCCTCAGTACCACATCTCTAGAAAAAAAGCCTGAAGTGTCTCTGTGGCTCAAGTGGGAGAGTGCTATCTTCATACAGGAGAAACTCAGGTATAGTGCTCAGGTCCTGAGTTCAATCTCCAGGACTGGTGTATGCACACACACACACAGAGAGAGAGAGAGAGAGAGAGAGAGAGAGAGAGACAGAGACAGAGACAGAGACAGAGACAGAGACAGAGACAGAGACAGAGAGATACCAGAAGTGTAGCTGTGACACCAAATGGTAAAGCAAAGTGCTGCTCTGAGCTCATGATCAGCACCCTGGCCCTGTGTTCAACCGCAAAACCTAGCCAGCCAGGGCCCAACTAGGAGAGGTCAAAGGTTTCAAAACCTGATGAGCTTCACCAGCCCTAGATGACCAGAAACATTGTGATATTACACATGTACTTAGATTTAGCAAGCTTCTGGAAACCTAGGGATGCACCATTGCCAATAATGAATCATTTCATTAGGTTCAGCTCCCTAGTTGTCTGCCAGAAGGACTCTTGAATTAATTGTAGCAATTTGTTTCGACAAGGGGACATAGTCTAACAAAGACAGGATAAGTGCACAGAACTTGGCCTGCCATGGAAGGTGGCACAAATGAAGGCTTCCTATCAAAACAGAGCACTGGGAGATAAAGAGCTTGGGTTACAAAGAGGCCTTTTTCTCCTGGACTTCAGAGCCCACCCACATTCATCCTCACTAATTGCCCCCAGATGAATTGTTTGTTTCACAGCTGTACAGGAGTGAGGATTTTTGTCTGCCTGTTCCAACAATGAGGCAGACTTCCTCCAGCAGCCTGGGGTATGGAGAAACCCTTGGCTACACTGGGAACAGTGAGGAGAGCCTCTGAACATACACTGTCTTGAAAGCACTCTCTATGCTATGAAATCATTCTATTCAAAGCAAATTTCCTAGCTGGGTGCCTTTCTTCATAGAGACTCGGGATGTTCACCAATAGAAATACATGCATACATACACAGACACATGGAGTTACTGGCTCTATTTTTGTGTGGCAGACCCTGAGGCTTGAACTGTTACCCTAGACATTTTCCTTGAACTGATTTTGCTCAAGGAAGCATTTTATTGTGTCTTAAACCATTATTACCCTAGGATAGGGGGCAGCTTTTACATCCACAGATGATCCAGGGATCCTAGAGCCTGAGTTCAACTCCCAGCACTGGAAAAAAAAAAACATCAAACCAACACAAATGGAGAAGGAAAAAACCAGGACGTTTTACATATCTGTTTTACCTTTGTTTCCTTTGCACTTGACCATCCTGGGTCTCAGTGACTCAGCTTGAAAATTGAAAATTGAACTTGACCTTGCATGGCTGAAGGCTGGTGGGCTGTCAGTGAAGCCCGAGCCCAACCCACACATCTAGGCCCTGAGTTGGATCCTGGGACTGGCACCTAGAAACTGCTGAACATCCTAGGATACTCACTCCTATGTATAGGAACACTAACAGAATGTTTGAAATGTACTAATTGAATTACTAATTAGCTAGTCATTGTAGTATAAGATTGTATGCAGTAAATACAGACCACTGATGAATTTAATACTTTATTAAGTCTTCTACTGTGATTAATTAATGGAGGCATAATTTTAGACCGAATAATTGATAGTAATAGAACATATGAAAATAAGATATAGACATCACTCTTTATATAGAGCTATACACTAGAATCTACATAAATACCTCTCTGTCTCTGTATACATTTATAGATGCATATGCATATGTAAATGCACACACATTTCAATCTACACATCTATGTGTTTATGTATTGGCCACTCCTAGGGCTTGATCTCTGGTCCTCAAATTAGCCCAACAACTTCACTTGCATCAGACTGGTGGGCTAACATTGACCATTCATGAAGTGTGCCTTCTAGGCCCTGAGTTCAAATCATAGAACTGCCAAAAACTTAATCCTGGTGGAAGAAGCCAATTGTCTCACTTATTTTCCTTATTGGTGAAAATCCTGAGGCTCAGGAATGATGTATAATACATAGGCAAATCTATATCCTATGTAATAGGATGTAAAAAATATTATTATATGTGCAATCATATTCACTAAAATACATAATAAATAAATAAAACAAAATAAAATGAATACACTAACTGCAATCTGCGTTAAACATATGTATGTAAATATAAACCATGGATTTAAAATGTATATGAGTGCTAGGACTTGAATTCAGGCTCTGGGAACAGTTTTGACTTTCTTGTCTTCCAGCATGGTGAGCTTCCCCTTCCCCCACTATGCTGCAGATTTACCCAGACCCTGAGTTCAAATCCCAGTTCTGACAGAAAAAAATGGCATGAATTCCAAGCCAAGAGCCTCAAAAATTTTTAAATATTTTTAATGTATTTATGTATGTATGTATGTGTATATATATATATATATATATATATATATATATATTTTATTTTGTCAAGGACAGGGCTTGAACTCAGGTCGTTGCAACTCTGCCTCAGCTTCGATCACTCTAGGCTAGGGTGCAGCCACTGGACCCACAGCAGAACCTGGATCCTAGGCCCCAAAAGCTGACAGGGGAAAAAAAAACACACAAAAAAAAAACCGACACAGGAAAAAAAAACCAACAGCAACTTGCAGAGAGCTGCAGGTTTTACATTTGTTTCTTTGCAATGTGACCTTCCTGGGTTTGAATGACATGACTGAAAAGTGTTGGTAACCTGGCATTGCTGAAGGCTGGCGGGTTTCCAGTTAAGCCACAGGCCAACATGGCAACATAGGCCCTGGGTTTGAAGCCGGGTCTTGACCCCTACCAATGGAGGGAGATCCTAAGGGTCTCATTCCTATTCATAGGAATACCATTGGAAGGTTGTGAATGTCAAGGTTGAATTAGTTGTTCCTGAATGATACTACTATAAAATTAAAGTGATTTTAGGAGGCTGATGGATTTTAATGAATATTTTTGACACATTAAAAGAATACTATTAATTACATGAACACAATAATTCCAGGAAAGTGATTGATTTAATTAATAATTCATTAATGATGAAAATAATATTACATGGAAGCATAATAAATACCTAAGATTTGGTAGGAATGTAACGTATATAACTGAATATTGTATACACATCTCTGGCACTCTATAAAGATCTATATTTATTTGTGTACTACCATCTGCATGTCAATCTGTTCTTATTTTGTCAATCCCTGGGGCTCGATCTCAAGTGCTGGGAACTACTTGTCAGCTCAATGTGCACCAGGCTGGCGTGCTGACAATCACCCATTCATGTATTGATCCTTGTAGGCTGTGAGTTCAGATGCCAGCACTCACAAAAATTGAATCGTGGAGTAAGAAGCCCATGGTGACACATTTTCCTTTCTTGTGAAATTCCTGAGTGTCAGGTGTGAAGTTTCATACATAGGCAAATATATATCCTATGTAATAAATGTAATAAATATTCCATGTGTAATAACAGTCAATAAAATAAATGGTAAATAGATGAATAAAACAAAAAATTAAATGAATAACTACACTAAGAACAATATGGCGTCAACATATGGGGCTCGATCTCATGGCCTGGGAACTGCCTAGGAGCTGAATTGGCGAGAGGCTGCTGCACTGAAAATTACTCATTCATGAGTTTAGATCCCAACACTGCCAAAAATGTAATCTTGAAGTGAGAAGCTGAGCATAACACGTTTTCTTTCTCTTTGAAAATGCTCGGTGACAGGTAGGATGTATAATTCGGGTGCAAATCTATATGCTATGTAATAGGATGTCATAAATGTAATAAATGTCATAGGTGGAATAATTGTCACTACAATAAATGATGAAGGGTTGAATTAGTGTATCATTGTAAATAAAATTAGATGCAATAATTATAGGATGTGTATTAAGTTTTATTAATATTTTATTAAGCATTAACAGAATAAAAATTGCATGCAGTCATAATTAAATACCTATTATTTGGTAGTGACACATGATGCATAATTTAATTATATATAGACACCTGTCTCATTCTATAAAATATGTAAATATATGTATGTATATATGTACAGATAGGATAATAATAGGATATTGAGTAATTTTAATTAATGCTTTATTAATTGTTCAACTGGGACACATCATTAAGTGGAGACATAATTTAATATCTAGTAATTAGCAGTAATATCTATAAGTTAATAATATAGGGATATCTCTCTTTTTGTGTACATAATATTTATATACAGCAATCTGTATATACTTATACCTTGTTCACTCCTGGAGCTCGGTGGTTGAGTGCTTCCCTAGTAAGCAGGAAGCCCTGGGTTCAATTCCTCAGTGCCACATAAATAGAAAATCCAAAAGTTCTGCTGTCATTCAATCAATTGAGTGCTAGCCTGGAGCACAAATACTTAGGGATAGTGTCTAAGCCCTTACTCAAGGCCCAGGACTGCTGCCAAAAAAAGGTAGAATGTTCTAACTGCAAGTATATAAGGCCAGGACTTCAAATGCATCACCACAGAGCAAGCTAGGAGTCTGGCGCTGACAGTTGGCACCTAACCTGACTTAGCCAGATGTAAACCGCTGCAACCCAGCTCCAAGAAAACAGACGCTGCTGGTTTACCGCCGTCATCCTGGCTGTGAGGGGGCTTTAAAACCCAGCCCTGATAGGAAGTCTGTGAGACTCCTGGAAATGTGGCTCAAAGTGGTAGATCTCTAGCTTTGAACAAATGGTATTAGAACAGTATCCCCATGCATTGAGTACAAGCCCCATTGGTAATCCCTCCAAAAAACTACCCCACTAAAACATTAGATTTGAACTTATATGGTTTATGAAATGTTCCTCAAAGAATGGTGATACTGATGAAAGCACCCTAATTCTAATGACAGCTTGTTTAATAGAGCTATGTGATGAGTCTTTCATAGGGTGCAGTGTGCTGAGTCCTGTGTTGGGTGCTGTGTGCTGAGTCTATCACATGGTGCTGTGTGCTGAGTCCTTCAAAGAGTGCCATGTGCTGTGTCCTTCACAGGGTGCATTCTTTCATCTGGTCCTTGTAAGAGCTCTACAATTGAGATGATTAGCAGACAAGAATATTGAGGCTCAGATATGTCCCCATAGCAGGGACAAAATTTTGTATTACTAAAGAGTGGGTGAGTTGTCTCCTGCAGACAATTGTTTCATTTTGTTTTTTCTCAGACATGAACCTTGAAAGTGCAGCCTTAGCAGTGACCCTTACCTCTTGGGCTCATGGATGACACTCCACCACGTGGAGCCAAGGACCCCCTTGCAGCAGAGTGCCACGGCCTAGGGGTGGATAGCTGAGGTCTGTCATCCTGCCTTCTCAGGAAGCTGAGATCTGAGGACCAAGGTTCCAAACTATTCCAAACACAAAAGGTCCCATGAGATTATATCTCCAATTCACAACTAAGAAAACTGAAGTGGAAGCTGGGTGCTTGTGGCTCATGCCTGTTATACTAGCTACTCAGGAGGATGAGATCTGAAGATCATGGTTCAAAGCTAGCCTGGGCAAGAAAGTCCTTGAGACATTTAGCTCCAATAAACCACCAGAAAACCTGAAGTGGCCTCTGGCTCAAATGGTAAGGCACAATACTTTAGCTGAAGACCTCAGGGACAGCACTCAAGCCCAGACTTCAACTCCTACAACCACCACCACCAACAACAACAAAAAGACAAACACAAACTAACAAACCTGAAGTAGAGCGCTGGGAATGTGCCTTAGGAGTAGAGTGCTTTGCATATATGACACCCTGGGCTTGATTTCTCAGTACCACATTACCAGGAAAAAGCCTGAACTGGCTCTGTGGCTCAAGTGGGAAAGGGCTATCCTTATACAAGAGAAACTAGGTACAGTGCTCAAGTCCTGAGTTCAAGCTGCAGGACTAGTGTATTCACACACACACACACACACACACACACACACACACACACACACACACACACAGAAAGCAGAAGTGAAGCTGTGACACAAAATGGTAAAGCACTAGTCTTCTGCTCTGATCTCATGGTCAGCATCCAGGCCCTGTATTCACAATCAAACCTAGCCATCCACTGCTTAACTAGGAGATGTCAAAGGTTTCAAAACCAGATGAGCTTCACCAGTCCCATATGACAGGAATTATTGTGATATCTGACATGTGCTTGGATTTCCCAAGCTTCCGGAAACCTAGGACAGGCATCATAGGCTAATCATGATCTGCAATGAAACATTTCCTTAGGTTCAGTGCCCTAGTTGTGTTCTTGAAGGACTCCTGAATTACATTTAGCACTGTATATGAACACCAGAACATAGCCTCACAAAGGCAGAATAAGTGCAGGGAACTTGGCCTGCCACAGGAGGTGGCACAGATGAAGGCTTCCTGTCAAATCAGAGCACTGGGGAGAGAGAGAGCCTGGAGTACAAAGAGGCCTTTTTCTCCTTACCTTCAGAGCCTGCCCACACTCATCCTCACTAATTGGCCCGGATGGAGTCGTTTGTTACATAGCTGTACAGGAGTGAGGCCCTTAGTCTGCCTGTTCAGACAATGTGAGAGATTTCTTCCAGCAGGCCTGGGGTGCAGAGAAACCCTCAAACTACACTGGGCCCAGTGAGGGGAGCCCCAGAACATACATTGTCATGAAAGCCATCTCTGTGCTATGAAATCATTGTATTGAAAACAACTTTCCTAACTTGGTGCCATTCACAAATACTACTCTGGAGTTTCACCTATAGGAATGCATCCATACATACACAAAGATATGGAGGTACAGGCTCTTTTGGTGGGGCAGGTACTGGGGTTGAACTATGAGCCTAGGGGTTGTCCCTGAGCTCCTTTTGCTCCAGGGTAGCTCATTACCCTTGAATCACAGTCCCACTTCTGGGTTTTTCTGTGATTTCTTAGAAATAAGCATGTCAAGGACTCTCCTAACTGGGCTGGATTCAAACTGATAATCTCTACATCTCATCGTCTGAGGAGCTGGGATTATAGTCAGCAGAGACTGGCACCTGCCTTTCTTTTCTTCATTTTTTAATCTGGACAATCTGACTTCTTCACAGGGTCATTCCAATGGTTTGAATTTATAAGTAAACTGCCCAATATTCTTTATTGCTGCTTTCTCTGAGAAGGATTCGCTATCCTCATCTTCCCCTCTGCTAACAGGTTAGAAGCCAAAAGTGAAAAATGAGTGTCATAGGATTTGGGAGCTAAGATTCACAGTTCATGCCAGCTCTGTCACTTAGCTTTGAGCTGCAGTGAATTTACTGTCTCCAGATAAGAGGACCAAAAGCTGAAGTGATCCTTACATTGTCTTCATTGGTCCTTTTGCCTATAAAATGATGTAATAGTTATGAGTGTTATGTGTCTCCAACCTTAAATATCTAGAACACACTAGAAAACCAGAAGTGGAGCAGTGGCCCAGATAGTAGAGCTCCAGCTGTGAGAGAGCCTAGCAGGAAATACAGGCCCGACCAGGCAAGCCTGGGTGGTCCTTATATCCAATTAATGACCAGATGGCTGGAAGTGGAGCTGTGGCGGTGGTATAGCCTCAGCCTTGAGCAAAACATCTGAGGAATACATGAGGCCCTGACTTTAGGCCCTGGGATGGCCATAAAAATTCAGAAAGAGAAGGTCATGTTATGTATTAGTGCTCTACCTACTTATGTGTGCATATTACCTCCCCGAGGGCAAACAGATCATATACAATGCTTCTGCTTTTATTTACTGATTCATTTTTCAGATATGCTTGTTGCACATACCACATTATTCTCTTCATTTCAGGCCCATCACTTTTCTCTTCTAGGGTTCCAGGCTTGTGTCCTTATATGATGTACTTAAAATCTCAGCAGCCTTTATTTATATTTTATTATGAGGCCAAGGACGGTACAGTCACAAATCAGGTAGGGGAAAAGGTTAGGTTTCGTAGAAATAACCGGTATTCAGAAAATTAAACTTGGAGATGTAAGATGGTAGCATACTTATGTAAAAACTTCCACTAAGCAAAAATGAGGGGGCTGGGAATGTGGATTAGTGAGAGAGTGCTTGCCTAGCATGCAAGAAGCCCTGGGTTTGATTCCTCAGAAGCACACACACACAAAACACCAGAATTCATGATGTGACTCATGTAGCAGAGTGCTAGAGACAGTGCCCAGGCCTTGAGTTCAACCCAAAAACTGGCAAACAGATAGCTAGTTGGGTTGGTAGGTATGTAGGTAGAGAGATGGATGGATGGATGGATAGATAGATAGATAGATAGATAGATAGATAGATAGATAGATAGATAGATAGATAGATAGATAGATAGAGGAAAGAAGGGAACAATTCCCAGTCATGAGGTCTTCTGAAGTGTGCCAGGACTCAGCATCACCTTCACACAAACACAGAGCAGGAAGACTGTCTCTATCCCACTTCTCAGGCAGCCGAAGACACCAAAGCCAAGAGGGCAGAGCCAGGTTCTAACTCAGGTGCTTGGAGTCAGTAGAGAAAGGGCCCTGCCTCTCCTTGACTGGGTATTTGCATTAAGTACATGAAGAATGAAGGAAGGAGAATGGATTGGCAGAGTAGAAGAAGGGCCTTCAAATCTGCCAGATAGAGAATCAAAAACCCACTTGCTAAGATCAGAGAGCAGGGTTTTTGTATTCTGTTCCTCCCCTCTCCCCCAATAAATTGGCTCTCTATTGTTAACCTAAAGATAGCCCGAGGCTCCCTTCACCTGAGGGAGGAAGGATAATTAGTCATTGTTTGAAGAGACTGAGAAAAGCCTGACCCTGGTGTAACTCTAACAAATGTTTCAGGTTTCCCGTCATTGCTGGTGTGCCTGGAATGAATGAAGTGGTTTTGCAGCTCACTTCCCTGTTGAGTGTGTACAAGCTGCCTCCTAATCCTGAGGTAAACTGTTTCCTGTCCTTCAAATACAGTGTTACACTGGAGTTCTTCCTGCTAACAGGGCTAAGGCTTGGATCCTGAGAATTTCATTTGAACCCAGGATGGGTAAATAATGTTTCTTTCCTGCTTCTATAGCTCAAGAAGTCTAAGAACATTTAGAGTACAAGTAACTTATCACCAAGGAAAACCCAGGAAGCTCTTGAACGTCTGACCTTTCAGCAGTGGAAGAGTGTCATAGACTTTCCCTCTCTGGTTGGCTTCACTCTGTTATCCTCAGACCTCAGCCTCCTGAGCTAGGGTGACACTCATGAGCTATTGGTTCTCTGCTAGGTTCAGAACTGTAATGAGATTGACAATACAAGTCAAATGCTTATCACAAAGGGCTTGTGGAGCAAATTAAGCCTTTTAACATTGGACCTTTCAGAACCCTTAGGACATAAGGTTATAATGCTAGAGCCTGAAAGTCTGTTCATATGGATGAGCTACACTTGAACCTTGAGCTCTGACTCAAATTCTGGTGTACATCAGGATTCATTTTCCAGAGAATGTTCTCCTAATTATCAGATAGGAAAAGTACTTTGATTAACCCTCAATTTTTCCAGTTGTGTGTCTTGAACTCAAGCCTGTGCACTGTCCCTGAACACTTCAGCACAAGGCGAACACTCTACCACTTGAGCCACAGCACCACATGGGGTCTTTTGGTGGTTCATTGAAGGTAAGAGGCTAACAGGCTTTCCTTGCCTAGGTTGTCTTTGAACTGTGGTATTCAGATCTCAGCCTGCTGAGAATCTAGTGTTCCAGTTGTGAGCCACTGGCATCTGGCCAATAGTTTTTGACAGGTCTGGGACTTTATCTTAGGGCCTTGGTACTGTCTCTGAGCTTCTTTTTCTCAAGACTAGCACTCTACCACTTGAGCCTCTCCACAGCTTCTGGCTTTTTCTTTGTATGTGGCACTGATGATTCAAACCCTGGCATTCATGCATGCTGAGCAAGTTCTCTAGCACTAAGCCACATTTCTAGCCCCACCCTTACAATTTTATCCCTTAACTTGCCTATCCTCAAGAAAAGGTTTCTGAGTATAAATCATTTAAAGAAATCTCTATAGGAAGGTGTCCAAAGACAAAGAAGACAAAGCTCATACTTGGGAGACACTCTAAACACGTGAAGACCATGACAATGCTACCATTTAATTATGTATCATATTTCAACACAAAAAAGTATTAATGAAAAATGAGTCAATGTCCTATATTATTAAATTTTGGCTGTATAATATTTTTATTGTGAAAATACTGTGCAGAGGGGTTAAAATTGCATGGGCAAAATAATGAGTACATTTCTTATCAAGCATTGTAGCCTTCTCCTTTGTTTCCCCTTCCTATCCTTTCCCATCCTCCCCCCTGCCCCCCTACTAAGTCCTCCCTCCCCACCAAAGTTGTAAAGTTTGTTTTCAACATAACGACTTGTACATCTCATTGTTGCAGTGGGTCCACCTGTATCCTTATTTAAACAATTTGTTTTTTCCTTTCCCCTCCACAAATTACACTGACATCAAATTCAGTGAAAGCAGGGTTTATACTGTGGGGAGGGACATACAAAGCAACAAAGAAATAATCTTTACTGTGTGGAGGGACATACAAAGCAACAAAGAAATAATCTTATAAATGTGTTAGAAACAATAGCATGAAAGAAAAAAAAAAAACATTTGAACACATATCTTAGGGTTCATTTCCCTAACATCAACTTATCTGATCTTTTCTGCTTGACTCAGATATATACTAATTATATAAACTAATTATTGCAAATAAGGGAAACCATGGGACCTATGCTTCTTTGGGCCTGGCTTACTTCACTTAATATAATTTTTTCCAAGTCTTTCTATTTCCTAACAAATGGGGCAATGTCATTCTTTCTGATGGAGGCATAGAATTAAATTGTGCATATGTACTACATTTTATTGATCCATTCATCTACTGAGGGGCATCTGGGCTGATTCAATATCATAGCTATGGTAAATAATGCAGCAATAAACATAGTCGTGCTGGTAGCTTTATTGTGGTCTTGTTTTGAACAATTGGGTAAATGCCCCAAAGTGGGATTGCTGGGTCAGAGGTGAGTTCTATGTGTCTTTTGATGAAACTCAATACTGCTTTCCAAAGAGGTTGAACAAGTTCACAATCCCACCAACAATGCGGTAAGATTCCCTTCTGTCCACATCCCCTCCAGCATCTGTTGTTATTAGAGTTCTTGATTATTGCCATTCTAACTGGTGTAAGGTGGTATCTCAATGTTATTTTGATGTGCATTTCTTTAATGGCTAGGGAGGTTGAGCATTTCTTCATGTGTCTATTGGCCATCCTTCTTTCCTCTTCAGAGAGGTTTCTCTTTAAGTCTTTAACCCACTTATTTATTGGGCAGTTGTTTTTTTTCAAGATTTGTTGTTGGGGGATTTAATTTTTTGAGTTCCAGGTACATTTTAGATATGAGACCCTTGTCTGTTGTATGGCTAGTGAAGATCTTCTCCCAATCCATGGGCTTCCTATTAATCTTGTTTGCTATGTTCTTTGCCATGCAGAAGCTCTGCAATTTCATGCGACCCCATTTGTCCAAACTTTCTTTGATTTGTGGTGTTTCTGGGTCTTTATTAAGAAAATTTCGCCCTGTGCCAAGGAGACCTAAGGTTTCTCCTATTCCATCCTGTAATACTTTCAGAGTGTCTGCTTTGACTCTGAGGTCTTTGATTTATTCGGAGTTGATTCTGGTGCAGGGTGATATATAAGGATCTAGCTTTAGTTTTCTACAAGTAGTTAACCAATTTTGCCAGCACCATTTACTGAAGAGGCTGTCTTTCTTCCACTCTATTTTTTTAGCTCCCTTATCAAAGATTAGATGGCTATAGGTCTATGCATTCATTCTGGGTTTTCAATTCTCTTCCATTGGTCTTGAGGTCTCTTCTTGTGCCAGTACCAAGCTGTTTTGATTACTATGGCTTTGTAGTAGAGTTTGAAATTTGGTATTGATATTCTTCCAGCACTGTTCTTTCTGTTGAGAATTGTTTTTGCCATTCGGGGACTTTAATTATTCCATATGAATTTTTGGATTGCGTCTTCTATTTCCTTGAAGAATGAGGTTGGAATATTGATAGGTATCGCATTGAATTTGTAGATAGCCTTGGGAATTATTGCCATTTTCACGATGTTGATCTTTCCAATCCAGGAGCATGGGAGTTTTTGCCACTTTCGAAGTTCTGTTTGATTTCCTTTTTGAGGTTTTTAAATTTTTCATCATAGAGTTCCTTCACTTCTTTGGTTAAGTTAATTCCTAAGTATTTTATTTTTTGAGTGGCTATTATGAATGGAGTTGCTTTCCTAATTTCAGCCACACTTTTCTCATTGTTGGCATACAGAAAAGCCATTGATTTTTGAGGGTTACTTTTGAATCAACTTGAGTAATTTAGGAGTGGAGTCTGTGGGATTCTTTAAATACAAGATCATGTCATCTGCAACGAAGTAGAGTTTTACTTCTTTCCCTATTTGGATCCACTTTATGTTTGCATCTTGTCTTATTGCTGTAGCTAGTCATTCTAATACTAGATTGAAGAAAAGTGGAGAGAGTGGACATCCTTGTCTCATTCCTGAGCTAAGAAAAAATGGCTTTTTCACCATTAAGTATAATGCTGGCTGTAGGTTTGTCATATACAGCCTTTATTGTGTTGAGGAATGTTCCATGAATTCCTAATTTTTCCAGAACTTTCATCATAAAGTGGTGTTGAATGTTGTCCAATGCTTTTTCTGCTTCTATTGAAATAAGCATGTGGTTCTTATCCGTGCTCCTGTTGATGTGATGAATTATATTAATTGATTTCCGTATATTGAACCAGCTTTGCATCTCTGAAATGAATCCTGTTTGATCTTGGTTTATGATTTTTTCAATAAATTGTTGAAGTCAATTGGCCAGAATTTTGTTGAGAAGTTTTTCATGAATTTTCATCCAAGAAATGGGTCTATACTTCTCTTTCTTTGATGAGTCCCTGCCTGGTTTTGGATGAGGGTTATGATAACTTCATAGAATGAGTTCGGTAGTGAACTTTCTCTTTCAATTTCATTGAAGAGTTGGAGGAGTATTGGTGTGAGCTCTGCTTTTAATGCCTTGTAGACTTCTGCTGTTAATCCATCTGGTCCTGGGCTTTTCTTAGATGGGAGATGTCTTATTTCTGTTTCTATTTCAATGCTTGATATGGGTTTGTTAAAATGGTTTAACTCATCTTGGTTTAGTTTCGGAATGTCAGTATTTGCTAGGAAAAGGTCCATTTCTGCCAAGTTCTCAAACTTATTAGCATAAAGTTTTGAGAAGTATTTCCTTATAATATTTTGAATCTTAGTTGTTCTGTGGTGATGTTTCCATTCTCATTCTGAGTTTATTTTTTTGGGTGTGTTCTCTTCTTTTTCTGGTAAGATTTGCTAAGGGTCTGTCAATTTTGTTTATTTTTTCGAAGAACCAACTCGGTGTTTTTTATTCTTTCTATGGTTTGTTTGGATTCTAATTCATTTAATTCTGATTTAAATTCAATGATTTCTTTCCATCAACTGGATTGCAGTTTTTCTTGCTGCTCTTTTTCAAGGAGGCTCAGATATCTCATTAAATTGTTGGTTTCAGATCTCTCCAATTTGTTGATGTAGGAACTTAAAGCTATAAACTTGCCTTTGAGTACTGCCTTTGATGTGTCTCAGAGGAGCTGGTAATTTGTGTGCTCATTTTTGTTGAATATCATGAACTTTTGCATTTCCTTTCTAATCTCTTCCATGACCCACTCGTGATTCAGTAGTGTGTTGTTCAGCCTCCATGTGTTACAAGACTTTCTTTGATGGCTTTTGGTTTTGAGTTCTAATTTTATTCCCTTGTGGTCAGAGAGAATGCAAGGAATAACTTCAATGTTTCTGAATTTGGACAAGGTTGCTTTGTGGCCTAAAATGTGGTCTGTTTTGGAAAATGTTCCATGTGCTGCTGAGAAAAACGTGTATTCTGATGCTGCTGGGTGAAATATTTGGTAGATGTCTATTAAATCTATTTGATGTATGCAGGTGGTTAGATCTGTGGTTTCTCTGTTGAGTTTTTGCCAAGTTGATCTATCTAGTGCAGAAAGTGGTGTGTTAAAGTCCCCAACAATTAATGTCTTTGGATCTATGTGGGATTTGATTGAAAGTAGTGTTTCTTGTATAAATTTTTATGCTTCGTTATTTGGGGAATAGATATTTAGAATTGTAATATCCTCCTGAAGGAGAGATCCCTTAATAAGTATGTAGTGACCTTCTTTATCTCTTCTCACTAATTTTAATTCGAAGTCTATTTTATCTGATATTAGGATTGCAACTCCCGCCTGTTTATGGGGGCCGTTTGCTTGGTAGATTTTGTTCCAGCCTTTCACATTGAAAATGTATTTGATTTTTTTTGGGCAAAATGTGAATCCTGAAGGCAGCAGATAGAAAGATCTTGCTTTTTAATCCAACTAGACAGTCTATGTCGCTTAATTGGAGAGTTAAGTCCGTCAATGTTGAGAGATAGAACTGAGAAGTGTTTGGGAGTTCCTGCTTTTTATCCACCTTCTTGGGGGTTGTGGCAACTGGGTTCTTTCTATGGTTCTTGGATTCTCAGTTTGGCTGGGTTTCTTCACCTTTTTGTGGTCTTGTTGGTTTTCTATGTGTAAGACATCTTTAAGAATCATTTGTAGGGCTGGTTTGGTGGAGATAAATTATTTCAATTTTTCTTTGCTATGGAAAGTTTTTATTTGACCTTCGGTTATGAAGGAGAGTTTAGCTGGGTACAATATACATGGTTGATAGTTGTTTGTGTTTACGGCATGGCATACATCATTCCAGGCTCTTCTTGCTTTAACCGTCTCTGCTGAGAAATCTGAAGTGATTCCAATTGGATTCCCTTTATAAGTGATTGATCTTTTCTCCTTGAGAGCTTTAAGGATGTTTTCCTTGGTCTGAATTGATCCTGTGAGGATTATAATGAGATGAGATGCTGGGTTGTCCTGTTCTGGTCTGGTCTATTTGGAGTTCTAAAAGCTTCTTCTATCTGAATAGGCCTATCTTTTTTCATGTTTGGGAAATTCTCTGCTAAGATCCTGTTAAATTTCCCAGACCATTAACTTTTGTCTCTAGGTGCTCCTCTACACTAATTATCCTCAGATTAAGCCTTCTCATGGTGTCTTCCAAATGTTGAATAGATCTATCCTATTTCTTGGATTTGTCTTAGATGGTTGTATGTTCTTTCTCTATAATGTCTAGGCTGTCTTCAATTCCCGAGATTCGATCTTCTTCATGGTCTAACCTACTATCAAGACTTTCTACTTTGTTTTTATTTCTTTTCCTTCTAGTTGGCTGGCTTTGATTAGTTCAAATTCTTTGTTGGAGCTTTGTTTTAGATCTTGTATGAACTGCTTTACTTCCTTAATTTGGTTATCAGTCTTTATTTTCAAATCACTTAGTTAATTGGTTATGGTTTCCTTGGACTGTCATTCCTTCTGTTGGGTTACATTCAGCATTCCCATTACGGTCTCCCTGACTTCTTTCAACTTTCTCTTTATGGATTCCATGAATGCCTTTAGCGATCTTTGTGTATTCTCATCCTGCTCTCTCATTTCCTGTATTACTCTTTGATTAGCTTCCTCACATTCATGCAATTCCCCTAGTTCTCTTTGAGTGTTCTCAGCCCTGCCCATTTGGGATGAAAGTAATACCAGTTTTGTGCTAGAACACTATCTTAAGTCAAGCATCAACCAAAGTCTGTAGTTGCACAGTCAAAATCTGCAGATACAAAAAAATCTAGTTCAACAGCTATATCTATTCAACATCCAACAACTATGTATTAATGGGTTACGAACTGCAAAGAAGAATTTGGCAAACCAGAAATTATTAGGTTTAGGGAAAGATGTGGGTAAAAATAGGATTAGAGGGATGTGGGCAGGCAGAGGGAAGGTTAACTTAACTAAGTACTAATCTCAAAGTGGGAAATAGGTTGGATAGGATGATAGTAGAGAGAGAAAAAAAAGAAGAAAGAGAAAAAAAGAGACAAGAAAAAATAGAAAAACAAAATTTAAAAGTTAAAAATTGAAACACTTAAAAACAAAAATTATGCAAATTTAAAAACATAATATTCAGAGAAGAACATGGATAGGATAAGAGAAGGGTAGGGATAGAAAGGAGATGTGAAAAACTTAAATATTAAAATGCTTATATTATATAAGTATAAAGAGGTAGTACTGCTATTAAGGAATTTAAGTCTAAGAGGTTTTGAATTGAGTAATAAATTTCTGCATTAAATGTGTGCACAATGGGATATAATGTCTAATAATAGACTATGGGTATATCTGAGGATGAGCAGAACATCAATTAAGTCACGCAAAGAAGAATGAAAGAGAAGAAAAGGTGAAAAGAATGAGAAGGAAAGAAAAAAACGGATCAAAAGGTCAATAAAGCTAAACAAAAAAAAATTTAAAAAGAAAAAGAAAAAAAAGAAAAAAAAGCACACACACATATACCCCTAAAATAAAAATTATAAGAGGAAGAAAATGTTAATAGAAAACAAATTTTTTAAGTTAAAAATAAAAAACAGTTTTAGAAAAAATTTCTTTATAAACGGTACAAAAAAAGAGTTTTTTGAGTTTTTTGGGTGGAATGGGAAGATCCTGTATCTCCCTTGTGTCCATAACCAGTCTCTAGTTGAAGTCTCCTGTCTGCTTGTGGTGTTTGATTTTCCTGTGGCTTGGTTGGTGTCTTAAGTCAGTTTGTTTGAGCAAGCAGAAAAATGCTCTGGTTTACCCAGGATTTTGTGATCCTCCTCCCAGGCTAGTTCAATGGGAGGGAGAGCTTATTTGAGTATCACAGAAGAGGGAGATGGCTGTTTTCTCTAGTTTGGAGATGCTGTGATGAGGCTATGTTCTGGGTAGAGTTGAGGCCTTTCAGCAAACATTAGCTTTTCCCTGAGGGTCTAGCTTCTGAGACACTCACAGAGCCTGCCTGGAGCCATTCTCAGGGTTTATGTTTAATGAATTTCAATTGATTGTCAAGGCTGCTGTAGGGAGGGGAAGCCTCTGTCTCTGTTTACCCAGTGAAGAAAGACACTCCTGGGGCTGGTGGCCCAGGCTTGGTGACTTTTCCCTGGGTCGAGCTGAGCCTGGCAGGTCAGGTTAGGTTCCTGTGACCTGCTTAATGACTCTTTTGTTTTCTTCCAAGGCCTGAGTTGGAGCTAGCTGCTCAGCCAGCCCTTTGTCATTATCAAAGATGGAGATCTCCCATAGTGGGGGGGGGAGGGGTGGCCTTCCCTCCTCTGCTCCCTGAGAGGATGTCAGGCTTCTACTCAAGCGGAGTCTTGGTTCCTGGGTCGTCTCTGGTCTATGAACTGCAGGATGATGATGTGTGCTCCTTGTCAGTTCTTGCTGGTGTTGAATAGAATCCACTCACTGGCCGCATCTGGCACCTTTGTCCTGGACTCTCTGTGTTCCAGGTATGGCATCTATGGCTGCTGCCAACACTGCTGCCACTGCCAGTGCCACTGCCACAGCCGCTGCAGCCACAGCTGTTGGCAAGTGCTCAGATCTGTCTCCTTGCCTGGATTTTCCCTCTCTAGCCTAACACTCTTTACTGTGATGGCACACTTTGTGTGATTCTCTGGCTTAGGACTGTTCATTGGAGCACTAAAACTGCTTTCTATAGAGAGCTTGTTTAGCCCCCAGCTTCTCCTCCACCATCTTCCTGGAACTCAGTCCTATATTATTGTGTATAATTTTATAATAGATATACAACATATATTAAATATTATGTGTATAAAAATACTAAATAGGGGCTGGGAAGGTAGCTCACTGGTAGAGTGCTTGCCTTGCATGCATGAGGTCCTGCGTTCAATTCCTCAGCACCATATAAGCAGAAAAAAAAGCCAGAAGCGGAATTGTGGCTCAAGTGGTAGTGCGCTAGCCTTGAGCTGAAGATCTGAGGGACAGTGCCCAGGCCCAGAGTTCAGGCCCACGACTGGACTCTCTCCCCCAAAAATACTAAATACAATAGACAATAAGTAAATGAATCTGAGAAGCATGATATATATATATATATATATATATATCCAGATAGACCTGTATTTGCCATTTTGTATTAGACCTGCTTGAAGAATGCAGCTGCTATTCTACAGGCCCTTGAGCCCCAGACACTCCAGGATCTGGAGCTGAAGTTAACACATTCCAGACCCCCCACCCGGGCCTGAGATCAGAGATAGTGGCTATCTGGCAACCACTTCCCCCGCGCCTGGATCAGAGACAGTGGCCATTTGGCAACCACTTCCACCCAGGCCTGGGATCAGAGATAGTGGCCATTTGGCTTAGTCTGCTAGCCCATCAATTATCAGACCCAGCCTTTTTCTTGCTTTGTATCGTGCCAATCATCTGCTAGAATTATGATTTAAAATTCCCACGTGGTGTATTGATTCGTTGCCTATACATACTGAGGCATTACCCCTACCAAAGAACATATAAAAAGTGCTGTAACCCTGTGCTGGGGGCCTCTCTCTGCACTCAGACATCAGTGCACAGAGTGGTCTGTGCTCGAGCTTGTCAATAAATGACTCATTGCTGCTTGCATTGATCTTTGGTCCCTGGTGGTCTTTTCGGGCGCTCCAAGTCTCTGTGCATTACAAATCAAGTAAAAACTAAAATAAATACAAAATCAATAATAAAAATCATAATATGTTATAAACATACATAAGAAAATATATATCATATATTACACATATATAGAAATATTTTTCCATTGCAGGGCCTTCATTCAGACCCTGGTAACTATAACCTGAATTTCTTTTCCTCAAGGACAGTGAGCTTTGCTTTCACCCACAGTGCAAAAGAGTTATCTGGATGGTGAGATCAAATCCCAGCACTGAAGGAAATACTGGCTCCATTTCCAAGGCAGTGACTTAATTCTTTTTAATGGAAGCAGCTATGTTTATTCAGTTCCATACTGAATATTAAAATAAAATCAGTGTGGAATTTTGTACATCTATTCAGACCTCTTTCCCTTACCCCCAAACTGCTTCTCTGAGGACGACATTTTTCATTTTTTATTGTAAAAATGTTGTACAGAGAGGTTATAGTTAAATGAGCAAGATAATGATTATATTTCCGATTGAGGATTGTAGCCTCCTCCTTTGTGTTCCCCCCCTCCCATCTGGACATCTACTCCCCCTGCCGAGCTCAGTGACTTAATTTTTATTTTTGGCTTTGCACCGGGTTTGAATTCAAGAAGTGGCAACTCTGCCCTTTCGTGCACACTGCTACAGATTTACTGAGACCTGAGTTCAAATCCCAGGCTAGGAAATAACACTGGCAGAAATTCCAAGCCAGGGAGCTTTCTTCCTTTTTAATTTAGTTAAATAATTAATTTTAAGTTATTCTTTATTTTGCCAACAGGGGGCTTGAACTCAGGTCGTGGCAACTCTGCCTCAGCTTCGATTGCCCTAGGCTGGAGTGTAACTTCTGGACCCATAGCCGATCTTGGGATCCTAGGCCCACAGGGCCTGCAGGAAGAAAAAAAAAGTAGCATAGAAAAAAAGTGGTGAGCTGCAGAGGGCTGGGGGTTTTACATTTTTTTCTTTGCACAGTGACTATCCTGGGTCTGAATGACACGATTGCAAAGTGGACCTGACCTGCCACTGCTGAAGGCTGGCGGGCTATCAGGGAAGCCATAGGCCTACCTGTCAACATAGGCCCTGGGTTCAAATCCCAGTCCTGACACCTACCAATGGCAGAAGATCACAAGAGACTCGTTCCTATGCATAGGAATACCAATTGAAAGAGTAGTTCATGCTTCGGTCTAGTCTAAAATTGGATGCAATAATCCTAGCAAGCTGATTGATCCTAATTAATAGTTTATTAAGCATGAAAAGAATAATATTACTTCAATGGTGGTATAATACATGCCTAAGAGTTGGTAGGAACGTACTAGGTGTTATTCAATCATAGATAGACAGCTTTGGTGCTCTTTACCAATATAAATTTATTTGTATAGCACCATCTGCCTATACATGTATCACTGTTTTGGCCAAACCTGGGGCTCAATCTCAGCACCTGGGAACCACCTAACAGCTTCATTGGCTAGAGGCTGCCATGCTCACACTCATCCATTCATGAATTGGGCCTGCTAGGCCTTGAGTTCATATCCTAGCACTGCCAAAAATTTAATCTTGGAGTAAGAAACCGAGTGTGACACATGATTTCTTTTTCTGGGAGAGTCCTGGGGGTCAGATATGATGGAGAACATATCTACAATTCTATATGCTATGTGATAGGATGTAAACAATGTAATAAATGGTAGAGGTGTCATCCGAGTCAATAAAATAATTGGTAAATAAATGTATAAAACAAGACATAAAATGAATAACCACATCAAACACAATATGGACTGAATATCTGTATGGAAATATAAATTCTGTCTTTAAAATGGATATAAGGAGTATGTTTTCCAGGCTTGAGACTTGAATTCGGGCCTAGGGAACAGGCCTGACTTTTTTGTCTTCAAGCATGGTCAGATTCCCATCCCTCACAGTGCTCCATATTTACCCAGACCTTGAATACAAATCCTTGGCCTGGCAGAAAAAATGGCACAAATTGCGAACCAGGGAGCTAAATATTTCTTTTTCAAATGTGGGCATTTGAAGAAGCCATAGTCCCTTATAGCAACATAAGCCTGCAGTTCGAATCCCAGTCATGCCACTTCTGGATGGTGGAAGATCTTAAAAGACTCATTCCCATTCACAGGAATAACGATGGAATGTTATCAATGTCACAGTTGAATAAGTTGCTCATGAAAGATACTTGAATAAAATTAGACATCATGATTTCAGTCAGCTGATTGATTTTATTTAATTATCTTATGAAGCATTAAAAGAATACTATTTCTCACAGGGATGCAATAATTTCAGGACACTGATTTACTTAATAGTTTATTAAGGATGAAAATAATAACATTAATTACATGGAGGCATAATAAATACCTAAGAATTGGTAGGAATGTAGTCATTATAACTGAATAATGGATAGACATACTGACATTCTATAAAGATATATATTTATTAGCATACTACCATCTAGGTGTCACTTTGTTCTTATTTTTTCAAAACCTGGGGCTCGAGTTAAGGTCCTAGGAACTGCCTGTCAATTCAATTTGCCACAGGATGGTGTGTTGACACTCACCCATTCATGAATTGGGCCTTGTAGGCCGTGAGTTCAGATGCCAGCACTCCCACAAAATGAATCGTGGAGTAAGAAGCTGATGGTGACAAATGTTTTCCTTTCCTGTGAAAGTCCTGGGTGTCAGGTATAAGTGTAATATATATGCAGACCTATATCCTATGTAATCAATGTAATCAATGTTCTATGTGCCATAATAATCAATAAAATAAACAGTCACTACATGAATGAAAGAAAACATAAAATGAATAACTACACTGAAAGCAATATGGAGTCAACATATGTATGTAAACATAAATCACATATTTAAAATGTACATGAATAGGATGTTTTCTAGTGCTGGGGATCGATTTTAGACCTGAGGTGTACACATGAATTTCTTGACTTCAAGGAGGCCAGCTTCCCCATTCCACACAGTGCAACAGAGTTACCCAGACTAAGAGTTCCAATCTCAGTCCTGGCAGAAAAAAATGGCACCTTTATACTATGTGAGGCCTAATTCTTAGGTATTTCATTATGCCTCCATTTAATGAATGTGATTGTTTAAATGCTTCATAAAATATTGAATAAAATGATCAGTGTTCTATAATAAAATTGTGTATAATTTTATCCTTCAAGAACTGCCCATTCAGTCATAACATACATCACATTCCATTGGTATTCGTATAGATAGGAATGAATTTCTAAGGCTCTTCTGCCATTTGGAAGTGGCAGGACCAGGATTCAAACTGTGGGCTCCAGTTCCCACCACTTAAACCCGAGGATAGGGAACTCACTGGTCTGTCCAAGAACAGCAAGATCAATGATTAAGCAGGAACTAGTGGCTCTCAGCAGTCCTCCTTGATATTTACAAGGCTGTGATAGGAGGATCATGGTCAAATTCACCCTAGGCAGGAAAGTCCTTGAGACCCCATCAGAGACAGTACCCAAGCCCTGAGCTCAAGGCCCTCAACCAAAAACCCCAGAAAGACACCCTTTGCCTGCAAGAGATGGTGAAGCAGTGGAGGTGCTGTGGTTGGGAGACCAGGTGCTGGCCTCAATGTACAGAAATTTCTAAGATCTCCCCAGGTTTGCCCGAGTGTGAAATTACAGCAGGGTGGGCGTTGCCTTACCAAGAACTCCAGAGGTTGTGGCCTGTCTTAGTCAGGGAGTGAGGTGAATGTGAGCAAGGGTGGGAGAGTAGTGTCAATTTTATTCTCTCCATCCATGGAAGTATGGTTTTGGATGCTGGTGTCAAAGTCTGAAGTGAAGGATTGCATGTGATTTGTAGCCTGACAAGTTGGGTTTCCCCTGGGTATAAGAAGGTAACTGAAGCCAGGTGCTGCCAGTGGCTCACAATTGTAATCCTAGCTACTCAGGAGACTGAGATCTGAGGATCGCGGATCAAAGCCAGCTTAGGCTGGCTTTGAACCACCAGATAACCGGAAGTGGTCCTATGGCTCCAGTGGTAGAGCGCGCACCTTCAGCTGAAGAGCTAAAGGACTGTGTGAAGGCCCAAAGTTCAAACCCCATGACCAACAACCAAAAATAAGGTAGCTGAATTTCCTGCATAGCAGTGTGTACAGTAGGAAATGCCATGCTGTATTATTAGCCATTCCAGACATATGAGAGGCTCTGAGTTTTTCTACAGTTGGTCTGAGAACGTTAGTGCTATCTTCTCGGGGGTTGGGATGTTCAGGTGCTCAGGGACTGCTGAGGCCTTGGGCTACCCCTGTGTGTGTGTGTGTGTGTGTATTTTTCCCTCATCTTTCTCTGTCCCCTTCCTGGGCGCCTGTCTGCCTCTTCCTGACTTCAGAGGGAGCCCCTCCTCCATGGCACCCTGCCTTTATCCCCCTATTTGGGTCTATAATGAGTCCTAAATTGCCAGAGACCTGTATATCCTAGCTTTTTGTTGGGGCCCAAGTCTGTCTGTCCATAACTTTGGCCGCCTCCAGAGGATTCTGGGTCAGCAGGGCCAGCTGGCATAGGTTCTCCCCTGCCCCTGGAGGGGAGGGGCTCAGTCATGCCATGTCCTTTCCATTTCCTCAGCTGGGCCTCTGGATGTATGTCCATCCTAGCAGGCTGGCAGTGGAGTGGGGGAAAGGTGGTTGCCAATGGCTCTGGCCAACTTCAGCCTGATTGATAGCTGACTGAAGGCTGTCCAAACAAGGAGGATCTGGGGCTACATGGAAGGTGAGGCCAACTTGTCTTGGAAGTATCCATTGGTGTGGGCCTCTTAGGTCCTTCTACACAATTCCAGATAACCATAATACAGTGGCACAGACTAAATTCCAGGGTCAGGGTAGAGGGGGTGAGAGACTGGTATGGCCAGTACCTCAATGTTCTGGGGCATTAGCCTTGACCAGGTTGTGTCCCCCTTGTGTAAGTTCAATTCTTAACCCAGTGCTAGCCACACACTGGCTACTTGTGGCAGTGCTGTGGAAGTGGCAGGAATGGAAGTGAGATCTAGGATGACCAAAATCTACATTTATGGCCTGTGGGGTTGGGGATGGCAAAGGGTGTTTACTAAAAAATAAATCTCAGAGGGCTGGGAAGGTGGCTCAGTGGTAGAGCGCTTGCCTTGCATGTCTGAGGCCCTGGGTTCGATTCCTCAGCACCACATAAGCAAAAAGGAAAAAGCCGGAAGTGGCGCTGTGGCTCAAGTGGTAGAGTGCTAGCCTTGAGCTGAAGAGCTGAGGGACGGTGCCCAGGCCTAGAGTTCAGGCCCCACAACCGGAACCCCCCCCCCAAAAAAAAAATCTCAGAGCTGGAACTCAGGGCCTAGGCACTGTCCCTGAGCTAAGACTCTATCACTTGAATCACAGCTCACCTTTCATCTTTTTTAGTAGTTTAGTGGAGAGAAGAGTCTCACGGGCTTTCTTGCCTGGGCTGGCTTCAAGCTGCCATCCTAAGAGCTCAGCCTATTGAGTACTGGATTGCTGGTATGAGACATTGGCACCTGCTAAAGATGTTAGTGTGTGTGTGTGTGCGTGTGTGTGTGTGTGTGTGTGTGTGTGTGTGTGTGTGTTTGTTTACCTGTTTACCGGGGCTTGAACTCAGAGCCTAGGTGCTATCCTTTAGTTTGTTTGCACAAAGTTGGTGCTGTACCATGTGAACTAGGGTAGCTCCGCTTCCCAGCTTTTTGATGATTCATTGGAGATAAGATTCTACCCAGGCTAGCTTTGAATCTTGATTGATCCTCAGGTGTCAGCCGTGAGTAGCTAGGATTACAGGCATGAGCCACTGGCACCCAGCTGCAAGGATGTCTTTTCATAGCTCTTCTATTCTAACAGCTGTCTATTTGCCCTGGCCTAGATCTCTGACTTCTACATCAGCTCATAGCAGCCCCTGACTGTGTGGAGAACATAAAGCTCAATCCTGATCCCATTTGTTTGTCCTCAGGGGAGGGTATGTTTTGTCTGAAGCCGAGGATGGAGGGGTAGCTGTACATGGGTGCTTGGCTGGGACAGAGAGGTACTCTGTTTTATCCAAGAAGGAAAGTGTGGCCAGTTAGATACTAATAGCTCATTCTCTCATATTCCTATCTCCTCAGAGGCTGAGATCTGAGGATTGCCATTCAGTGGCAGCCCAGCTAGAAAAGTCTGTGAGACTCTCTTCTGCAAATAACCACAGAAAGCTGGAAGAAAAGCTGTGGCTCAAGTGGTAGAGTGCTAGCCCTCAATGAAAAAACTCAGAGGGACAGAGCCCGGGCCTTGAATTCAAACCCCTGTACCAATATGTGCATGCACACATGCATGCACACACACACACACACACACACACACACACACACACAAACACACACACACCACAGGTGTTAATGATGAGCTGAGGTAGAACTGTGGGCAGTCCTGAGGCATAATCAGGGTAAACTCTCAAGGAAGATCAAGTTGTTTCTCCCTAAGTCCTTCTTGGGCTGAGGGGTCTGAGTCATGTCAGTAAGTTCCATGGAACCTGCCCCTCCATCCATGCACGGGGCCACAGGACCAAGGGAAGGACACTATGGATGCTCCTTTGTAGGTGACCCACGATTGCAGACCTTCATCTGCCCAGAGCACTGGTGAGGAAAGCAGGGTTCCAAGCCCTGGGACACCAGGGGTAGTGACTGCTACAAGCAGCAGCCAGCCACCTGTGGATTCCTGAGCCTACAAGTCTTTCATGAGCCCAACTCAACACTTGTCAAAGGTGTGCCTGACAGATTCGCACTTTTGTGATACTTACGTGAGTGGGCATTACTTGCTGTGCCATCTTGCAGCTCATGCCCCTCCTGGCCCAGAACCCTGGTATGAGACATCGATTTACTGCTCAGATCCATACTGCACCCATGAGAGATGCCATTCTGATGACTCAACCAATGACCTCCGTGGCCCAAGGCTTGACCCTTCTCTGATACTGTGGCCTATTCTGTAGGAAAAGACCTCCAAAGAGGCTGCTCTGAAGACTGGTGGGACACCTAGACATTGGGAAACCCTCAGGGGCTCACTGGAAAGTACTCTGCCACAAAGTGAGGTCCAAGCAGGCCAGGTGTTGGTCATGGGGCTTGAACTCTGGGCCTGGACGCTGTCCCCCAGCTCTTCAGCTTACACTTCAGCCACAGCACCACTTCCAGTTTTCTGGAGGTTCCTTGGAGATCAGAGTCTCCTGGACTTTCTGGCCTGGGCTGGCTTTGAACCGTGATCCTCAAGTCTCAGCCTCCTGAGGATCTAGGAGGACAGGTGTGAGCCACGGGTGCTGGGCTGATCTGGTGTTTCACTACAGTGGACTAGGAGCTCCTGAAAGTTTTCTTTACTTTTTTTAGGTGCCAGTACTGGGGCTTGAATTCAGGGATCTGGGCTTTGGTCTCTTAACTTTTTCCCTCAATTCTGGCACTCTATCACTTGAGCCACAGCTCCATTTCTGGCTTTTGGTAGTTCATCGGCAAGAAGAGTCTCAGTAATTTTCTCCCTCTGATCTAAGTTTCCTGAGTAGCTAGGATTTACAGGGGTTGAGCCACTAGTGACATTAGGCTAGAAGCTTTTCTTTTTTTGGCGGGGGGGTCCAGTCATGGGGCCTGATCTCTGGCCCTGGGCGCTGTCCCTCAGCTCTTCAGCTAAAGGCTAGCACTCTACCACTTGAGCCACAGCGCCACTTCCAGCTTTTTTTCTTTTTTGCTTATGTGGTGCTGAGGAATCGAACCCAGAGCCTCAAGCATGCAAGGCAAGTGCTCTACCACTGAGCCACCTTCCCAGCCCCTAGAAGATTTTCTTAAGCAAGTGTTCTTCCCTGCATTTGCCCTGACTCCTCCATGCAAAGGAGGCCTGAGGGTCAGGAGCTATGAAAAATAGGCTTCCAGCCACAGGAAATGACTGGGGTCCATGGTGAAAAGACAAGCTAATCTTCCCCTTGGGCCCCATTCTAGGACCCCAACCTCTGCCCTACCTGTGACTCAAGTACAAACCTTGACACAGCCTTGAATGTCCTGCCAGACTTGTCTGAAGCCACAGAACCTTCATTCCACCCACACCATCTGCTCTAAACCACACCTCAGGACCGTTGCCCATGCTGGACCTTCTGCCTGAGGCTCTCTGTCCTCTTTCACATCTTAGAACTCCTGTGGAATTTTGGCACTGGTTATATCACCTTGTGGAGCAAATCTTTCCTTCCAATCTCCCTCTTTTTTTTGTATTAAGTTTCTAGAGATGGAACTTGTGCAGGCTGACTGGCAAATGCTCTATCTTGATGTGTGTGTGAGGTTGTATGTGTGTGTGTGTGCATATGTGTGCCATTCCTGGGGTTTGAATTCATGGCCTGGGTGCTATTCTATCCCTGAGCCTTTGTGCTTAAGGCTAGGACTCTACTACCTGAACCACAGGTCTACTTCTGGCTTTTTGGGTGTTTAATTGGAGAAAAGTGTCTCATATAGACTTTCCTGCTTGCAATTGTCATCCTCAGATCTCAGCCTCTTAAATATCTAAGATTACAAGGGTGACCCACCACCACCTGCCCTCTACCCTACCTCTTACCTATAACCACGCCCTCCTCTGAGTCCCAGAACAATATATCTCACCAGGCTGACTTTTTTTTTTGCCAGTCTTGGGGCTTGAACTCAGGGTCTGGGCATGTTCCTGAGCATCTTTTGCTCAAGGCCAGCACTCTACCACTTAAGCCCCAGTGCCAGTTTTGGCTTTTTCTGTTTCTGTGGTACTGAGAAATAGAACCCAAGGCTTTGTGCATGCGTGCTATGTAAGCACTCTACCACTAAACCACAGACACAACCCAAGGCTCACTACTAATGGGAGTTATGAGGGTGGGGTTTATTAGCTTACCCTTTTCGTTGTAGAAATCGCTGACTATTTCATATCTTTGTCAATATTTGGGACCAGCCTGTGACTTGGCAATGAGGAATGATAAATGAGTGATAGCCACCAGGCCCCGGAGGTCTAGGCTCACATCATACAGAGGGATAGAGAATATGAAGCCAGAACCTTCGACAACTCCTATAGCCTAGAAATGTGGTCTCCTTAAAGGCAGTGTCTGGCTTCTAGGTGTCCCAATGGGACACCTCAGCCAGAACATAAGGCTTCAATTCTTTAAATGGCAGAGAAGGATGCTTTGTTCAAGTCGCTGGCTCAGACTTAGTACTCTCTGAGGGCTTGTCCCAGCTTGCCCAGGTTGGGTGTCTGGGCATGGGCAACATGCTGAATGCTCATCATCCATACAAAGATACAAGGAGTTATTGCCTCCTCTTTTTTTTGGCAGGTCTGTGGTTGTACTATGAGACTAGGCTCTGTCCCTGAGCTCCTTTTGCTCAAGTGTAGCACTCTGCCCTTGAGCCACAGACCCATTCATGGTTTTTCTTTTTCATGAGACCTCTTAGAAAGAAGGGTATCATGGACTTTTTCACGCAGGCTGAATTCAAATTGGCATTCTCTACATCTCAGTCTTCAAAGGAGCTAGGATTACAGGCAGGAGCCACTGACACCTTGCTTTCTTTTATTCTTGTTCTTTTTTTTGAATCATAACAATCTGAAATCTTCACGGTGTCATACCAATGGTTTGCATTCAAATTAAACTACTCAGGCTTGGAGTTTGAATGTAGGTCTGCCACCCACAAATGGAGGGAGATCCTGACAAACTCATTCCTGTTCATGTGAATGCTTATGGAATGTTATAAAAGTAACAATTAAATGTGCAGTTGCTTCATGATTCTATTTTAGAATGCCACAGAATAATTATTGTATTTATATCTTCCATTCTAGCATCATGGTATGATTAAGGATATTGACTAATTTTTAATTAATGCTTTCATAAGTATTCAACCAAGGATACTTCATTAAATGGAAGCATAATTTAATAACTAATAATTGGTAATAATATATATATAATTTAATATCCTCACAGTCCCTCTCTCTCTCTATATATATGTATATACATGTATATATGTATATAAATATGTATATATAAATATATATACATATATATCTCAATCTACACATCTATCAACATATATATGTATATTTGTATATATATATAAATATATATACATATGTCATCATACCTATGATCAAGCCACACTAGTCCCACATATATATATATATATATATATATATATATATATATATATATATATATATATATATGTAGTCCCATATAGTGGATTTGATTATAGGTCCTCAGAACTTCCTGGCAGCTCAGTTTCCAGAGGATGTTCTGCTAAGACTGTGACCCCGCTTATGTATTGGGCATTGTAGGCCATGAGTTGAAATCCCAGGATGGCCAAAAATTTATTCTTGTAGTAAGAAGCCAATTTTGACACATTGTTTTCCTTCTCTGCGAAAGTCCTTGGTCTCAGTATGATGTATAAAATATATTCTATGTGATATGATATAATAAAAAGAATGTTATATGTGTAATAATACTAAATAAATAAGGGTAATAAATGCCAACGCAGTAAACCCATGTATGTAAATAGATCTCATATATGAACATTATTTTTTTCCAGTGCTGAGGCTTCAATTCAGGCCCTAGGAAGTGGTCTGAATTTCTTGTCTTCAAGGACATTGAGCCATTCCCCTTCACCCACAGTGTCACAGAGTTACCCAGACCCTGAGTTCAAATCCCATGCCTGCCAGAAAAATTGGGCAAATTCAAGCCAGGGTCTTTATTATTATTATTATTATTATTATTATTATTATTATTATTATTATTATTGCCAAGTACGGGGCTTGAAGTCAGGTCTTGGCATCTCTGCCACTGCCAGCACTGGGATCCTAGGACCTGAGTTCAAATCTTGGGACATGCAAAAAATATAAAAAATAAAAAGGAGGAGCATAACACTGAGAAGTTCAAGAAGGTAGTTTTACCTTTTTATTTCCTTTGTATTGTAACCATCCTGGGTCTAAATGCCAAGGCCCAGAAAGTGTACATGACCTTGTATTGCTGATGTTTGGCAGCTATTAAGGAAGCCATAGCCAAAACCGGCAAATTAGGTCTGGAGGTCGAATCCCAGGACTGCCACTAATGAATGGTGGGAGATTCTAAGAAACCCATTCCCATATGCATCCATAGGAATGGAATGTTATAAAAGTAACAATTAAATTAGTAGTTAGTGTACGATTATATTACAAAATTATACACAATCATACTACATTGACTAATTTTCAATTAATATGTTATTATGCATTCAATCATGATACTTTAAAAAGGAACGAATTTAATTGCCAATAATCGGTAGTAATTTTCTATATGCAGTTACATAGTATAGACATCTCTCTCTTGTTGTATAAACATACATCAATTTATCTGTCAACCAGTCTACACATTTATCTGTTCTTATTCTTGTCACTCCTGGGGCTCAGTGGTAGGTTGCTTCCCTAGTACATACAAAGCCTTGGGTTCAATTCCTCATTACCGCGTGCACAGAAAAATATGGAAGTCATGCTGTTGATCAAGCAGTCGAGCACTAGCTTTGAGCATTAAAGCTTAGGGACTGTGTCTAGACCCTTACTCAAGAACCAGGTCTGGCACCAAAAAATAGAAAATAGAATGTTCTAACTGCAACTATATAAGGATAGGACTGCAAATACCTCATCACAGAGCAAACCAGGAGTCTGGTGCTGACAGCTGACATCTAACCTGACTTAGCCAGAAATAAACCACTGCAACCCAGCCCCACGGAGCCAGATGCTGCTGGCTCACTCAGCCCTGTCATCCAAGATACTCAGGGGCTGAGATCTGACACTGGTGGGTTTAAAACCCAGCCCTTGCAGGATGTCTGGAAAACTCTGAGCTGTGGCTCACAGTGGTAGAACTCTAGCCTTGAGCAAAAGATATTAGAACAGTACCCCAAACCTTCCAGTGCATTCCCTGTGGCTGACTCCCAGCCCTCCCAAAAAAACCCATCCCTCTAAATCATTAGATGTGAATTTTGTGTGGTTGTGACGTGTTTCTGAAAGAATGGTGATACCGATGAAAGCACCCTAATTCTAATGACTGCGTGTGGGATACAGCTATGTGATGAGTCCTTCATGAGGTGTGTGCTGAGTCCTTCATGGGGTTCATTCTTTCATCTGTTCCTTGTAAGAGCTCCACAAGTAAGATGATGGTGCAGATGAGAAACTTGAGGCTCACCAAAATTATGTATGTACTGAAATCTAGTGAGTTGTCTCCTGCAGACAATTGTTTATTTTTCTCAGTCATGAACCTTGAACTCAGGGCCTAGGCACTGACCCTTCCCTGTTGGCTCATGGCTAATGCCCTACCACGTGGAGCCAAGGACTCTCTTGCAACAGAGTGTTTTGATCTAGGCATCTGTAGCTGAGGTCTGTCACCCTGCCTACTCAAGAAGCTGAGATTTGAGCATCTGGGTTCCAAACTATCCCAGACATAAAGCATCCCATGAGAATATAATCTCCTATTCACCACTTAGAAACTTGAAGTGGAAGCTGGGCACCACTAACTCACGCCTGTCCTCCTAGCTACTCCAGAGCCTGAGAGCTGAGGATCAGGAGCCAGCCTGGGCAGGAAATTCTTGAGATGGACACTACTCTCCAGTGACCCAACAAAAACCTGAAGAAATGTTGTAGCTCAAGTGGTAGCGCACTTGGCTTTAGCTGAAGAACTCAAGGACAGTGCCCAGGCCTAGACTTCAACTCCTCCAACATACAAGAAGAGAAAGAAAGAAACCTGAAGAGGAGGGGTTAGACTGCTTTGCATGTATGAATCCCTTGGTTTTGATTCCTCAGTACCACATCACTAAAAAAAAAGCCTGTGGCTCAAGTGGTAGAATGCTATTCTTGTACAGGAGAAATTCAGGTACAGTGCTCAGGTCCTGAATTCAAGTTCCAGGACAAGTGTATTCACACACACACACATACACACACACACACACACACACACACACACACACACACACACACACACACACACAGATATCAGAAGTGAAGCTGTGACACCAAATTGTAATGCAGTGAGCTTCGGTTCTGAGCTCATGGTCTGCACCCAGGCCCTGTGTTCAACCGCCAAAGCTATCCATCCAGGGCTCAACTAGGAGAGGTCAAAGGTTTCAAAACCTGATGAGCTTCACTAGCCCTAGATGCCAGGAAGCATTGTGATATTACCCATGTGCTTAAATTCAGCAAGCTTCTGGAAACCTAAGGAGGCAACTTTGCCAATTAGGAATCTTTTAACTCGGTTCAGCTCTCTAGTTGTCTGCCAGAAGGACCCTTGAATTAATTGTAGCAGTTTGTTCCAACACTAGTACATAGTCTAACAAAGACAGGATAAGTACAAGGAACTTGGCCTGCCACAGGAGGTGGCACAAATGAAGGCTTCCTGTCCAAACTGGGGAAAGAGATAGCTTTGGATACAAAGACGCCTTTTTCTCCAGGGCTTCAGAGCCTACCCACACCCATCCTCACTAATTGGGCCAAATGGAGTTGTTTGTTACAGAGCTGTACAGGAGTGAGGACTTTTCTCTGCCTGTTCCAACAATGAGGCAGACTTCCTCCAGCAGCCTGAGGTGCGCAGAAACCCTCAGGCTACACTGGGAACAGTGAGGGAAGCCGCAGAATATGCACTGTCTTGAAAGCGCTCTCTGTGCTATGAAACCATTTTATTCAAAGCAAATTTCCTAGCTGAGTGCCTTTCAACATAGGGACTCTGGATCTTAACCGATAGAAATACATGCATACATACATGGGTAGACATGGAGTTACTGTTTTTTGTTTTTTTGTTTTTTGTTTTTTGGCAAGTCTGGGGATTATACTATGAGCCTAGGCACTGTCCCTGAGCTCCTTTTGCTCAAGGGTAGTGCTATGCAATTGAGCCACAACCCCAGTCATGTTTTTTTTTTATTTCCTGTGATCCCTTAGAAATAAGATTGTCCTGGGCTTTCCTGTCCTGACTGAATTCAAATTTTCATTCTCTACCTCAGACTCCTGAAGAGCTAGGATTACAGGCAGGATCCACTGACACTTGGCTTTCTTTTCTTCTTGTTCTATTTTTCCTCATGACAATCTGAAATCTTCACAGTGTCATTCTAATGGTTTGCATTTCTGAGTAAACTACTCAGGCCTGGAGTTAGAATGCCAGGACCGCCACATACAAATGGAGGGAGATCTTGAGAAAATCATTCCTATCCATTGGAATGCTTAATGGAATTTATAAAAGTTACAATTAAATTGGCAGTTAGTTCATGATTCTCTTATAGAATGCCACACAAAAATTATTGGATTATGTCTTTCATTCTAACACCCTGGTTTGGTTCTCCTAATTAAAGAATACTGACTTCTTTCACATTAATACTTTAGTAGGTATTCAACCATGATATTGCATTCAATGGAGACCTAATTTAATAACTAATAATTCATAATATATATAATTTAATATCCTCACATTGTCTCTCTCATATATATAGCAAACTACACATCTATCTATCTATCTATCTATCTATCTATCTATCTATCCATCTATCTATCTATCTATCTTTCTATATCTATATCTATGCCTATATCTAACAATCTATTTATATATATATATATATATATTTATATATATATATATATATATATATATATATATATATATATATCCCACTACTATGGTTTAATCGCAGGTCCTCAGAACTGGCCGGCAGCTCAGTTTGCCAAAGGCTTTTGTTCTACAACTGACCCATTCATAAATTATGCATTGTGGTCTATGAGTTCAAATCCCAGTATTGCCAAAAGTTTATATGTGCAGTAAGAAGCCAATTTCGACACATTTTTCCCTTCTCTGTAAAAGTCCTATGTCTCAGTATGATGTATAATCCATATGCAAATATATCCATGTGATAAGATATAATAAATGAAAAAAGTTATATATGTAATAATGCTAAATAAAATATACAATGAATAAAGAAGGGTAATAAATGTCATATGGAGTAAACCCCTGTATGTAAAAAGATCTCATATATGAGTATTATTTTTCCAGTGATGGGGCTTGAATTCAGGCCCTTGAAACTGGTCTGAAATTCTTGTCTTCAAAGATGGTAAGCTTCCCCTCCCCCACAGTGCCACAGAGTTCCCCAGACCCTGAGTTCAAATCCTAGGCTTGCCAGAAAAATGGAGCAAATTCCAAGCCAGGGCCTTAATTTTTTGGCCAGGCCCGGATCTTGAACTCAGCTTGTGGCAACACTGCCTCAGCCTTGATCACTCCAGGCTGGGGTACAGCCTCTGGAACCACAGCCCATCCTGAGATCCTAGGACCTGAGTTCAAATCTTTGGAGTGGCAAAAAAAGGTGAAGTGTTGGGAAGGTGGCTCAGTACTAGAGTGCTTGCCTTGCATGCATAAGGTCCTGAGTTCGGTTCTTTAGCACCACATAAGCAGAAAAATGCCGGAAGTGTTGCTATGGCTCAAGTGGTAGAACGATAGCCTTGAGCTGAAGAGTTGAGGGACAGTGCACAGACTCAGACTTCTGCCTGACAACTGACAAAAAAAAGAGGCTGAAGGAAGGAGAAGGATAAAACTAGGAAGTTCCAGAAGGTGGTTTTACATAGTTTTTTTCTTTGAATTGTGACCATCTTGGGTCTAAATAACAGGGCCCGGAAAGTGTACATGACTTTGCACTGCTGAAGTTTGATGGGCTATCAGGGAAGCCATAGCCAAACCCAGCAAACTAGGTCCGGGGTTCAAATCCCCACCACCTACGAATTCAGGAGATCCTAAAAAATGCATTCCAATAGACAACCATATGAATGGAATGTTGTAAAAGTAACAATTACATTACTAATTAGTGTATGTTTATATTATAAAATTATACACAATAATCATAGTACATTGCCTAATTTTCAATTAATACTTCATTATGAATTCAAACATGATACCTAAATAAAGGAAGAAATAATTTAATTATTGACAATTGGTAGTAAAATAGTATATATAACTTAATAATGTACAGACATCTCTCTCTTGTTTTATATGTATATATATATATATATATATGCATATATATATATGTATATATATAAAACAAACCGTATCTATTTCTACACTTGTCACTACTGGGACTCAGTGGTAGAGTGTTTGCCTAGTATGTATGAAAATCTGGGTTCATTTCCACACTATCACCTGCAAAGAAAAAGCCAGAAGTGGTGCTGTCACTGAAGCACCAAAAACAAGTTAGAAATTTATGACCACAACTATAGAATGCCAGGACTTCAAATACCTCATGACAGAGCAAGCCGGGAGTCTGAAGCTGAGGGCTGCCATCTAACCTGACTTAGCCAGAGGTCAACAGCTGCAAACCAACTCCATCAAACCAGACACTGCTGGCTCACCCCTAGCTGCTCAGGGATGAGTTCTGAAACTGGTGGTTTGAATACTCAGGCCTGGCAGGAAGTCTGCGAGACTCAGAGCTGAGGTGCAAAGTGGTAGAGTTCTAGCCTTGAGGAAAAGGTCTTAGGAGAGTACCCTCAATCTATGAGTGCAATCCCCAAGGCTGAGGACCCTGCCCCCCATTAACCACCCCTCTAAACCATTAGATGTGAACTTTTGTGGTTTGTGATGTTTTTCTGAAAGAATGGTGATACTGATGAAAGCACCTGAATTCTAATGACTGCTTGTGGGATAGAGCTATGTGATGAGTCCCTCCTGGGGTGCTGGGTGCTGAGTCCTTCACAGGGTGCTATGCGCTGAGTCCTTCATGGGGTGTATTCTTTCATCTGGTCCTTGTTAGAGCTCCACAAGTAAGATGATTTTGCAGATGAGAAAGTTGAGGCTCAGATATGCCCCCAAGGCAGGGCCAAATTTATGTATGTACTGAACTCTAGTGACTTGTCTCCTGCTGACAATTGGTTTGGTTTAGTTTTCTCCATCATGAACCTTCAACCCAAAGCCTAGGCGCTGACTTTCCTCTTGGGCTCATGGCTAGCACTCTACCACGCGGAGCCAAAGACCCCCTTGCAGCAAAGTGTCACCCGTTAGGTGTTTTTAGCTGAGGTCTATCATCCTGCCTGCTCAGGAAGCTGAGGACTTGGGTTCCAAACTATCCCAGAAACAGAAGGTCCCATGAGACTATTATCTCCTATTCACCACTTAGAAACTTAAAGTAGAAGCTGGGCACCAGTGACTTGCACCTCTCATCCTAGCTATTCAGGAGCCTGAGACCTGAGGATCACAGTCCAAAGCCAGCCTGGGCAGGAGATTCTTTGAGATGGTTATCTCCAAAGAAACACCAGAAAGCCTGAAGGGGCAGTGTAGCTCAAGTGGTAGACTTGAGCTGAAGAGCTCAGAGGCAGCACCCAGGCCCAGGCTTTAACTCCTCCATCTTAAAAGAAATTAAGAAACCTGAAGTGAAGTGCTGGGAATGTGTCTTAGGGGTAGAGTGCTTTGCATGTATGAAACCCTGGGTTTGAATCCTCAGTACCACATCCCTAGAAAAAAAGCCTGAATTGGCTGTGTAGCTCAAGTGGTAGAGTGCTGTCCTTGTACAGGAGAAACTAAGGTACAGTGCTCAGGTCCTGAATAAAAGCTCCAGGGCTGTTGTATGCACACGCGCGCACACACACACACACACAAACACACACACAAAGATACAAGAAATGAAGCAGTGACACCAAATGGTAAAGCAAAGAGCTTCTCCTCTAAGCTCAAGGTCAGCACCCTGGCCCTGTGTTTAACCTGAAACCTACGTACCCAGGGCCCAACTCGGAGAGGGCAAAGGTTTCAATACATGATGAGCTTAGCCCTAGATGACAGGAAGCATTGTGATTTTGCACAAGTGCTTAGATTTAAGAAGCTCCCAGAAACCTAGGGAGGCACCTTTGCCAATTAGGAATCTTATTAGGTTCAGCTCCCTAGTTGTCTGCCAGAAGGACTCTTGAATTAATTGTAGTAGTTATTTTCAACAGTGGAACATGGTCTAACAAAGACAGGATGAGTACAGGAAACTTGGCCTGCCATGGGAGGCGGCACAAATGAAGCCTTCCTGTCAAAACAGAGCACGGGGGAGAGAGAGAGCTAGGGGTACAAAGAGGTCTTTTTCTCCTGGCCTTCAGAGCCTGCCCACACTCATCCTCACTAATTGCCCCGCATGAATTGTTTGTTACACAGCTGTACAGGAGTAAGGCTTTTTTTCTGCCTGTTCCAACAATGGAGGCAGACTTCCTCCAACAGCCTGGGGTGTGCAGAAACCCTCAGGCTACACTGGAAACAGTGAAGGGATCTCAGGAACACGCACTGTCTTGAAAGCACTCTCTATGCTATGAAATCATTCTATTCAAAACAAATTTCCTAGATGTGTGCCTTTCTTCATAGCGACACTGGATGTTCACCGATAGAAATACATGCATACATACAGACACACAAACTTAATGGCTCTTTTTTTTGTGTGGCTACTCCTGAGGATTGAACTGTAAGCCTAGACATTATCCCTGGGATCCTTTTGCTGAAGGAAGCACTTTATTGTGTCTTAAACCACGATTACCCTAGGCTGGGGTGCAGCATTTACATACACCACAGATGATCCAGGGATCCTAAGACCCGAGTTCAACTCCTAGCACTGGCATAAAACCATCAAAGCAACAAAAATGGAGGAGAAAAAAAACAGGAAGTTTTACACAACCATTTTACCTTTGTTTCCTTTGCACTGTCACCATCCTGGGTCTCAATGACTCAGCTTGAAAATTGTACATGACCTTGCATGGCCGAAGGCTGAGGGCTGTCAGTGAAGCCTGAGCCCAACCCAGACACCTAGGCCCTGAGTTTGATCCTGGGATTGCCACCTACACATGGCTGAAGATGCTATGAAACTCATTCCTATCTATTCCTATATATAGGAAGACTAATAGAATGTTTGGCATGTACTAATTGAATTACTAATTAGCTAGTCAATCTAGTATAAGATTGTACATAATAAATATAGGTCATTGATTAATTGAATTAATACTTTATTAAGTCTTCTACCATGATTAATTAATAGACACATAATTTTAGACCAAATAATTGGTAGCAATAGAATATATAAAAATAAGATATAGACATAACTTTATATGTAGAGTTATGCAATAGAATCTACACAAATGTCTATCTGTCTCGGTATACATTTATTTATAGACGCATATACATATGTAAACACACACACACACACTACAATCTACACATTTATCTGTTTATATATTGGCCACTCCTAGGGCTTGATCTCAGGTCCTCAAATTAGCCCAACAACTTCACTTGCATCAGACTGGTGTGCTAACATTGACCCATTTATGAAGTGGGTCTTGTAGGCCCAGAGTTCAAATCACAGAACTGCCAAAAACTTAATCCTGGTGGATGAAGCTAATTGTCCCATTTGTTTTCCTTATCGGTGAAAGTACTGGGTCTCAGGAATGATGGATAATACATGGGCAAATCTATGTTCTATGTAATAGGATGTAAAAAATATTATATGTGTAATCATACTCACTAAAATACATAAGAAATAAGTAAAACACAAAATAAAATCAATAACTACATGAACCACAATATGCAGTAAACCTGTAAATATAAATCATGTATTTAAAATATATACAAATATTATTTATTTCAAGTGCTAGGACTTTCTTGTCTTTCAGCATGGTGAGCTTCCCCTTCCCCCACAATGCTGCAGATTTCCCAGACCCTGAGTTCAAATCCCAGGCCTGGCAGAAAAAATTGCATCAATTCCAAGCCACGGGGCCTCATAATTTTTTAAATATTTTAAATGTATTTATTTATTAATTTTTATTTTGTCAAGCACAGGGCTTAAACTCAGATCATGGCAACTCTGCCTCAGCTTTGATCACTCCAGGCTGGGTTGAAGTCACTGGACTCAGAGCCGAACCTGGGTTCCTGGGCCCCAAAGACTGACAGGAATAAAAATAAATAAAACGACACAGATAAGGTTTCCATTATTTGGAATAACTAGTATATATCTCAGTCAAGCAGAAAAGCTCAGATAAGTTAATGTTAGGGAAATGAACCCCAAGATAAGTATTCAAAAGGTTTTTTATTTCATTCAATTGTTTCTAACATACTTATAAGATGATTTCTATGTTGCTTTGTATGTCCCTTCCCCACGGTATAACCTGTGCTTTCACTGTATTTGATGGTGGTATAATTTGTGGAGGGGAAGGGAAAAAATAAATCGTTTAAATAGGGATGCAGGTGGACCTATTGCAACAATGTGATGTACAAGTCATTATGTCGAAAAATGAACTTTACAACATTGGTGGGGGGGAGGATCTGGTAGGGGGTCAGGGAAGGTATGGGAAGAGATGGGAAGGGGAAACATAGGAGGAGGCAACAATGTTTGATAAGAAATGTACTCATTATCTTGCCCATGTAATTGTAACCCCTCTGTACGGTATTTTTACAAAAAAACAAAAACAAAAACAAGAACAAAAACAAAACAAAACAAAAAAAACAAATCGGCAACTTGCAGATGGCTGCCGGTTTTACATTTGTTTTCTTTGCAAGGTGACCATACTGGGTCTGAATGACATGGCTGAAAAGTGTTTCTAACCTGGCATTGCTGAAGGCTGGCAGGCTACCAAGGAAGCCATAGGCCAACACGGCCACATAGGCCCTATGTTCGAAGCCCGGTCCTGACCCCTACCAATGCAGGGAGATCCTAAGAGTCTGGTTCCTATACATAGGAATACCGATGGAAGGTTATGAATGTCAAGGTTGAATTAGTTGTTCCTGAAGGATACTACTATAAAATTAAACAGTGATTTTAAGAGGCCGATGGATTTTAATGGATATTTTTTGACACATTAAAAGATACTATTAATTACATGGACGCAATAGTTTCAGGACAGTAGTTGATTTAATTAATATTTCATTAAGGGTGAAAATGAAAATATTAATTACATGGAGGCATAACAAATACCCAAGAATTGCTAGGAATGTAGTTTATATAACTGAAGAATGTATAGACATCTCTGGCACTCTTTAAAGATCTATATTTATTTGTGTATTACCATCTGCATGTCAATCTGTTCTTATTTTGTCAACCCTTGGGGCTCGATCTCAGGTGCTGGGAACTTCTTGTAAGCTCTATATACCCCAGGCTGGCGTGCTGACACTCACCCATTCATGAATTGGGCCATGTAGGCTATGAGTTCAGATGCCAGCCCTCACAAAAATTGAATGGTGGAATAAGAAGCCTATGATGACACATGTTTTCCTTTTCTGTGAAAGTCCTGGGTGTCAGGTGTGAAGTTTCATACATAGGCAAATCTATATCTTATGTAATAAATGTAGTAAATGTTTCATGTGTAATAACAGTCAATAAAATAAATGGTAAATAAATGAATAAAACAAAAAATAAAATGAATAACTACACTAAGTGCAGTATGGAGTCAACATACAGGGCTCGATCTCAGGGCCTGGGAACTGCCTGGCAGCTGAATTGGCTAAAGGCTGCTGTGCTGGCAGTCACCCATTCATGAACTGAGCCTTCTAGGCCCTGAGTTTAGATCCCAGCACTGCCAAAAATGTAATCATGGAGTGAGAAGCCGAGTGTGACACGTTTTCCTCTTCTTTGAAAGTGCTCAGTGACAGGTAGGATGTATAAATTGTATGCAAATCTATATGCTATGCAATAGGATGTCATATAGGTAAGAAATGACATAGGTGGAAGAAAAACAGATTGAATTAGTAGTGAATCATTCTGGGATAAAATTAGACTCAATAATTATAGGACTTGGATTAAGTTTAATTAATATTTTATTGAGCATTAAGAGAATAAAAATTACATGGAAACATAATTAAATACCTAATAATGGGTAGTAACATGATGCATAATTTAATTTGTCTCATTTATAAAATATGTGATTATATGTATGGATGTATGTACATATATGATAAATAATAACAGGATATTGAGTAATTATTAATGCTTTATTAATTGTTCAACTGGGACACATCATTAAATGGAGACATAATTTGAAACCTAATAATTGGTAGTAATATTATCTATAATTCAATAATATACAGACATCTATCTTTTTGTGTATATAATACTTATATAAAGGAAGCTCTACCTGTTTATACCTCGTTCACTCCTGGGGCTCGGTGGTTGAGTGCTCGCCTAGTAAGCAAGAAGGCCTGGGTTGGATTTCTCAGTGCCACATAAACAGAAAATCCAGAAGTTCTGCTGTTTTTCAATAAATTGAATGATAGCCTGGAGCACCAACACTTAGGGACATTTTCTAAGCCCTTACTCAAGCCCCAGGACTGCCTCCAAAAAAAGGTAGAATGTTCTACCTGCAATGATATAAGGACAGGACTTCAAATACGTCATCACAGAGCAAGCTAGGAGTCTGGCGCTGACAGCTGCCACCTAACCTGACTTAGTCATATGTAAACCGCTGCAACCCAGCTGCACGGAACCAGATGCTGATGGCTGGCTTAACCCCATCATCCTAGCTGTTTGGGGGCTTTAAAACCCAGCCCTGGCAGGAAGTCTGTTAGACTTTTTAAAATGTGGCTCCTAGTGGCAGAGCTCTAGCCCTGAGCAAATGTTATTAGAACAGTATCCACATGCTTTGAGTTCAAGCCCCATGGTTAACCCCCCCACAAAAAAACACCCCTCTAAACCATTAGATGTGATCTTGTGTGGTTTGTGAAATGTTCCTCAAAGAAGAGTAATACTGATGAAACCACCCTAATTCTAATGACAATTTGTGGAATAGAGCTATGTGCTGAGCCCTTCATAGGGTGCTCTGTGCTGAGACTTGCACAGGGTGCTATGTGCTGAGTCCTTTACAGGTTGCAGTGTGCTGAGTCCTGCATTGGGTGCTGTGTGTTGAGTCATGCAAAGAGTGTCACGTGCTGTGTCCTTCACAGGGTGCATTCATTCATCTGGTCCTTGTAAGAGCTCCACAACTGTGATGATTTTGCAGACAAAAAATTTGATATATATATAGATATATATATATATATCTATATATATATATCACATTCTATGCCTCCATAAGAAAAAATGACATTGCCACATTTGTTAGGAAATGGAAAGACTTGGAAAAAATTATATTAAGAGAAGAAAGACAGGCCCAAAGAAACATAGGTCCCATGGTTTTCCTTATTTGCAATAACTAGTATATGTCTGAGACAAGCAGAAAATGTCAGATACATTGCTCTTAGGCGAAATGAACCACACCATAAGGATTCAAATGTTTTTTTCTTTCATGTGGTTGTTTCTAATATATTAATAAGATGATTTATTTGTTGCTTTGTGGGTCTCTCGCCCACAGTATAACCCCTGTTTTCACTGTATTTGATGTTGGTATAATTTGTGGAGAGGAAGGGAAAGAGCAAATCGTTTAAATAGGGATACAGGTGGACCCAGTGCCACAATGAGATGTACAATTCATTATGTCTAAAAACAAACTTTACAACTTGCTGGGGGAGTGAAGGGGAAGGGATAGGAAGGGGAAACAAAGGAGGAGGCAACAATGCTTACTAAGAATTGTGTTCAATACTTTGCCGATGTAATTGTAACCCCTCTGTACGGTATTTTCACAATAAAGAAAAAAAGGAGTTTGATTAATAAAAAGAATATTGTGGCTCAGATGTGTCCCCATGGCATGGACAAAATTATGTATTACTGAAGGCTAGTGAGTTGTCTCATGCAGACAATTGTTTTGTTCTGCTTTTTCTCAGTCATGAACCTTGAACTTGGGGCCTAGGCACTGACCCTTACCTCTGGGCTCATGGATAGCCCTCCACCACGTGGAACCAAGGACCCCCTTGCAGCAGAGTGCCACTGCCTAGGGGTCTATAGCTGAGGTCTGTCATCCTGCCTTCTCAGGAAGCTGAGATCTGAGGATCTGGGTTCCAAACTATCTCAGACACAAAAGGTCCCATGAGACAATTATCTCCATTGACCACTAAGAAACCTGAAGTGGAGTTTGGTGTTTGTGGCTCATGCCTGTCATCCTAGCTACCCAGGAGGATGAGATCTGAGGATCATGGTTCAAAGCTAGTCTGGGCAGGAAAGTCCTTGAGACACTTAACTCCAGTGAACCACAAGGAAACTTGAAGTGGTGTTGTGGCTCAAGTGGTAGAGCACAAGACTTGAGCTGAAGAACTCAGGGAAAGCACCCAGGTCCAGACTTTAACTGCTACAACAGACAACAACAACAACAAGAAAAAGACAGAAACAAACTAACAAACCTGAAGCAGAAGGCTGGGAATGGGCCTTAGGGGTAGAGTGCTTTGCATATATGAAACCCTGGGCATGATTTCTCAGGACCACATCACTAGAAAAACCCTGAAGTGGCTCAAGTGGGAGAGAGATATCCTTGTACAAGAGAAACTAGGTACACTGCGTAGGTCCTAAGTTCAATCTCCAGGACTGGTGTATGCACGCATGCACACGGACACACACACACACACACACACACACACACACACACACACACACACACACAGAGACCAGAAGTGAAACTGTGACACCAATTGGTAGAGCACTGGGCTTCTGCACTGAGCTCATGTTCAGCACCCAGGCCCTGTGTTCAACCCCAAAACCTAGCCACCCAGAGCCCAACTAGGAGAGGTCAAATGTTTGAAAACCTGAGGAGCTTCACCAGCCCTAGATGACAAGAAGCTTTGTGATATCCAACATGTGCTTGGATTTCCCAAGGTTCCAAAACTTAGGAGAGGCATCATAGGCCCATCATCACCTGCAATTAAACATTTCATTAGGTTCAGTGCCCTAGTTGTCTGCCAGAAGGACTCCTGAATTATATTGAACAATGTATCTGAACACCGGAATATAGTCTCACAAAGGCAAGATACGTGCAGGAAACTTGGCCTGCCAAGGGTGGTGGCATAAATGAAGGCTTCCTGTCAAAACAGAGCACTGGTGAGAGAGATAGCTTGGGGTACAAAGAGGCCTTTTTCTCCTGACCTTCAGCGTCTACCCACACTCATCCTCATTAATTGGCCCAGATGGAGTTGTTTGTTACACAGCTGTACAGGAGTGAGGCTTTTTGTCTGCCTGTCCAGACAATGAGAGACTTCTTCCAACAGGCCTGGGATGCAGAGAAACCCTCAGGCTACACTGGGAACAGTGAGGGGAGCCCCGGAACATGCAATGTCTTGAAAGCCCTGTCTGTGCTATGAAATCATTGTATTGAAAACAAATTTCCTAGTTCAGTGCCATTCATCATAGCTACTCTGGAGATTCACCTATAGGGATACATCCATCCATATACAAATACATGGAGCTACACGGTCTTTTTTTTTTTTTTTTTGGTGGGGGGGCAGGTCCTGGGGTTGGACATTAACCCTAGTCGTTGTCCCTGAACGACTTTTGCTCATTAAAATTGAGTCACAGCCCCATTTCTGGGTTTTTCTCTGATCTCATAGATACAATAGTGTCAAATTTCCTACACTGGCTGGATTCAAACTAAGGTTCTCTACATCTTAGCTTCCTGAGGAGCTGGGATTATGGTCAGCAGTCACTGGCACCTGCCTTTCTTTTCTTCTTCATTTTTTACTCTGGACATCTGATTTCTTAACAGGGTCATTCCAATGGTTTGAATTTTTAAGTAAACTACCCAATATTCTTTATAGCTGCCTTCTCTGAGAAGGATTTTCTCTCCTCATCTTCCCCTCTGGCTACAGGTTTGAAGCCAAAAATGAGAAATGAGTGTCCCAGGATTTTGGAGCAAATGTCCACAGGACATGCCAGTTCGGTCACTTAGCATTGAGCTGCAGTGAATTTACTGTCTCAGGACGAGAGGACTGAAAACTTGAGCGATTTTCATACTGTCTGCATTGCTCCTTTTGTCTATAAAATGACCTAATAATTATGAATGTTTCTTGTCTACACCCTTAAGTATCTAGAACACACTAGAAGCATCTTCCTGTTTCTGTTTTTCTCTAGAACCTCTCGAGATTTAGACTAAAGGTTTGTGTGGAGCGGCTTCTCGGTGAATCCCTAAGGAAAGCCACTCAATCCTCCTCAGGAGATCGCCATTCAAAGCCAGCCTGTGCAGGAAAGAATGTGAGGCTCTTATCTCCAATAAACCACCAGAAAACCAGAAGTGGAGCAGTGGCCCAGAGGGTAGAGGTCCAGCTTTGAGAGAGAAAGCCAAGCAGGAGATACTGTCCAGAGCAGGCAGTAAAGCCTGGGAGGCGCTTATGTCCAATTATCGACCAGAAGGCTGGAAGTGTAGCTGTGGCAGTGGTAGAGCCTCAGCCTTGAGCAAAACAGCTCAGGAATGCATTGGGCCCTGTGTTTAAGCCCTGGGATGCCCACAAAAAATTCAAAAAGAGAAGGCCAAGTTATGTATCAGTGTCCTCCTACCAACTTATGTGTGTATATTACTTCCCTGAGTGCAAACAGACCCTATGCAATGCTTCTGCTTTTACTTACTGATTTATTTTTCAGATATGCTCATTGTGCATACTGCAGCATTCTCTTCATTTCAGGCCCATCGCTTTTCTCTTCCGGGGCTCCATGCCTGCATCCTTATATGATGCACACTTTGAAAGATTAAAAATTAGAGTTACATTTTACAATTGGTAACTGCTGGTTTTGCTTCTGTAAACTTGCTTGCACTAGCACTGACCCTTCCCCTCCCTGGAAATAAATAAAAACTTTCGGAGTCTAGATGTCAGCCCTGGGACAAGCTCTGTAGTCGTAAATAAAGAACAAACAAGTAAATTCTCCAAGTGGCCAAATGGGACCCAAGATAAGGGCCCAAGATAAGGACCACCTGGCAAGTCCAGCAAACTAGGCCAAATGTTAATCAATTACAAGCCTGTAACTATGTAAACTCCCCTCCAGGGTGACCGCTCCCCCTAGACTTCCCCTGAGCCAACTATTTTACAAAGAGTGTTATAAACTTCCCTGCATAGTAAAAATGATTGCTGGAGTACATAGTGACTTTTCAATGGGCCAATCCCGGGGACACCTGGTGTTATATGCTAATCTTGTGGATTTTGCCTTTAAGAATGCCTGTAACCGCTGCTCCGGGCTCCCTCCCTTGCCAGGGCAGAGAGACCGTTTGTACAAATGTCAAATAAACTCCTCTTGCTTATTGCATCTCCTGGCCTGGAGTCTGAGTTTCTGGGGCGCCCTCCCGTTGACGAAAGTATCCCAGGAGTCTGGGGTCTTTCACACTTAAGCTCTCAGCAGCCTTTATTTACATTTTATTATGGGGCCAATGCAGGAACAGTCACAAATCAGGCAGGGGAAGAGAAGATCAGGGTTTATAGTTATAAAAGGTATTCAGAAAAATTAACTTGGGGATGAAAAATGGTAGCATACTTATGTAAAAACTACCATTAAGAAAAAGATGAGGTGGCTGGGAATGTGGATTAGTGAGAGAGCGTTTGCCTAGCATGCAAGAATTCCTGGGTTTGATTCCTCAGTAGCACATACACAGAAAAAGCCAGAATTGGTGCTGTGACTCAAGTAGCAGAGTTCTCTAGAGACAGTGCCCAGGCCTTGAGTTTGGCCCAAGAACTGCCAAAGAGATACTAGGTAGGTAGGTAGATAGATAGATAGATAGACAGACTGACAGACAGACAGACAGACAGACAGGTAGGTAGATAGATAGATAGATAGATAGATACATACATACATACATACATACATACATACATACATACATAGATTTTTTTAGATACATAGATAGATACATAGATACATAGATTTTTTTAGATACATAGATAAGAAAGAAAGAAAGAAAGAAAGAAAGAAAGAAAGAAAGAAAGAAAGAAAGAAAGAAAGAAAGAAAGAAAGAAAGAAAGAAAGAAAGAAAGAAAGAAAGAAAGAGGATAGGTGAATCTGGTCTTGGATGTCAGTAGGAAAGAAGGGAACACTTCCAAACCATGAGGCCTTCTGCAGTGTGCCAGGACACCAGAGTCACCTTCACATAACCACAGAGCAGGAAGACTGTCTCTATCCCACTTCTCAGGCAGTGGAGGGCCCCAGAGTAAAGAGGGCAGAGCCAGGTTCTAACTCAGGTGCTTGGAGGCAGAAGAGAAAGGGCCCTGCCTCTCCTTGGACTGCGGATTTACATTAATGATGTGGAGAATTAAGGAAGGAGAATGGACTGGCAGAGGTAGAAGAAGGGCCTTCAAATTTGACAGATGGAGAGTCAAGAACCCACTCCCTAAGACCAAAAAGCAGGATTTTTCTTCTCTGTTCCTCCCCTCTCCCCTACTAAATTGGCTCTCTATTGATAACCTAAAGATAGCCTGAGGCTCCCTTCACCTGAGGGAGGAAGGATAATTAGTTATTGTTTGAAGAGGCTGAAAAAAGCCTGACCCTGGTGTGACTCTAACAAATATTTCAGGTTTCCCCCAATTGCTGGCTGTGCCTGGAATGAATGAAGTGGTTTTGCAGCTCACTTCCCTGTTAAGTATGTACATTCTGCCTCCTAATCCTGCAGGCCTAGGTCTCTGCACCTAGCCTGGTTTTTTGATACTGTTTCCTGTCCTTCAAATACAGAGTTACATTGGAGTTTTTCCTGCTAACAGGGCTAGGTCTTGGATCCTGAGAACTTCATTTATACCCAGGATGGGTCAATGATGTTTCTTTCCTGCTTCTATAGCTTGAGAACTCTAAGAACATTTAGAGTGCAAGTAACTTCTCATCACCAAGGGAAACCCAGGAATTCTTGAACATGTGACCTTTTGGAACCCCACTGGAGGACACAAGATGATTACAATCTTCATGTGAGTGGCTGGGCAGATGGATCTGCTACACTTGAACCTTGAACTTGGCCTGCTCTCCTAGTCCATGTCCTTCTTTGGTGATTGTCCTGCTAGCTCCTCAGGAGCTTCCAAGATAGAAATAGATTGATCAAACCCAAAGGGAGTTACTGGCTTTTTCCCTCTTTTTCTGTCCTTTGCTTTAAATGTTTTGCAGGTCTTTGGGCTTGAATTGTGGATCTAGGCTCTGTCCCTGGTCTCCTTTGACTCAAGGCTAGTGCTCTGCCACATGAGTCCCTTTCGGCTTTGTCTGTGGTGAAGTGGAAGTCAAAGCCTCATAGATATTCCTGCCCTGGCTGTCTTCACACTGTGATCCTCAGACCTCAGACTCCTAAGCAAGGGTGACAAGCATGAGCTTCTGTTGCTCTGCTAAGTTCAGAATTGTAATGATATTGAAAATACAAGTCAACTGCTCATCATAAAGGGTTTGGGGAGCATATTAACCCTTTCAACATTGGACCTTTCAGAACCCTGTAGCACACAAAGTTATAATGAGAGAGCCTGAGCATATGGATCTGCTATACTTGAACATTGGGCTCTGACTCCAATTCTGGTGTACACCAGCATTCATTTTCCAGAAAATGTTCTCATAATTAACAAATAGGAAAAGTACTTTGATTAACCCTCACTTTTTTTCCAGGTATGTGTCTCGAACTCAAGCCTGGGCACTGTCAGCTCAAGGTGAACACTCTACCACTTGAGTCACAGCTCCACGTGGGGTCTTTTGGTGGTTCATTGGAGGTAAGAGTCTAACAGGCTTTCCTTGCCTAGGCTGTCTTTGAACTGTGGCCTTGAGGTCTCAGCCTCCTGATTAGCTAGGGTTGTAGGTGTGAGCCACCGGCATCTGGCCTATTGTTTTTGCCAGTTCTGGGGCTTGAACGTAGGTACCGTGCTGTCTCTGAGCTTCTTTTTCTCAAGGCTAGCACTCTACCACTTGAGCCATTCCACAGCTTCTGGCTTTTTCTGAGTATGTGGCACTGAGGATTTAAACCCTGGCATTCATGCATGCTGAGAAAGCTCTCTACCTATAAGCCACATTCCCAGCTTCACTCTTACTATTTTATCCCTCAACTTGCCTATCCTCAAGAAAAAGTCTCTGAGTATAAATCATCTAATGAAATCCCTGTAGGAAGCTGTCAAAAGATGAATAAGACAAAGCTCACACTTGGGATAGACTCTAAACATGTGATGACTGTGACAAATGCCTCCATTTAATTATGTATCATGTTTCAACACTTAATAAAGTATTAATGAAAAATGACTCAATGTCCTACATTATTGTGTATAATTTTATAATAGATGTACAAAATGTAATAAATATTATGTATGTAATAATACTAAATACATTAAACAATGAATAAATGAATAAAATAAAAATAAAATAAATAAAAAACAATGATAATAATCATAATATGTAATAAACATACATATGTAAGTATATATCATAAATATTTTTCCATTGCAGGGCCTTACTGCAGGCCTTGGGAACTCTAGCCTGAATTTGTTTTCCTCAAGGACAGTAAACTTTGCCTTTACCCATGGTGCAAAAGAGCTACCTGGAATGTGAGATCAAATCCCAGCAATGGCAGAAATACTGGCCCCATTTCCAAGACTGACAATTTTTTTGATGAAAGCAGTTATGTTTATTCAGTTCCATACTGAACATTTAAAAAAAAGCAGTGTAGAATTTTATACAGCTATTCAGACATATTTCCCTTACCCCTAAAGTGCTTCTTCGAGCACTACATTGTTTATTTTCTGTATGATGTTTATTGTAAAAATGATGTACAGTGGGTTACAGTTATATGAGCAAAGTAATGAGTACATTTCCTATTGAGCGTTGTTGTCTCTTCCTTTGTTTTCTCCCTACTACCTTTCCCTCCCATCTCCACAACTACCTCCCCCTGCCAAGATCAGTGACTTAATTTTTTAAATTTTGGCTTGGCACGGGGTTTGAACTAAAGTAGTTTGAACTAAAGTAGGCGACTCTGCACCTTCCCTCACATTGGTATGGATTTACCAAGACCGTGAGTTCAAATCCCAGGATAGGAAATAAAACTAGCAGAAATTCCAAATCAGGGAGGTTTATTTTTTTAATTTAGTTAAATAAATAAATTATTTATTTATTTATTTGTTTGTTTGTTCTTTTTTTGCCAACCACGGGTGTTGAACTAAGATCATGGCACCACTTCGTAAGCTTTGATATCCCTAGGCTGGGCTGCAGCCTCTGGACCCATAGACAATCCTGGGATTCCAAGCCAAGAGGGCTTGCAGGAAGAAAAAAAAAGTGGAACAGCACCAAAAGTAGTGAGCTGCAGAGGGTTGGGGGGGGGGTTATAATTTTTTTCTTTGCGGGTGACCCTACTGGTTCTGAATGACACAGCTGCAAAGTGGACCTGACCTGCCATTGCTGAAGGCTGGCAGGCTATCAGGGAAGCCATAGGCCCACCTGTCAACATAGGCCCCAGGTTCAAATCCCTGTCCTGACACCTACCAGTGGCGGAGATCCCAAGAGACTCGTTCCTATGCATAGGATACTGATAGAAAGAGTAGTTCGTGCATTGGTTTAGTCTAAAATTGGATGCAAGAATCCTAGGATGCTGATTGATCTTAATTAATAGTTATTAAGCATGAAAAGAATAATATTCCTTCAATGGAAGTATAGTAAATACCTAAGAGTTGGTAGGAAAGTAGTAGATGTCATTCAATAATACATAGTCGGCTCTGGCACTTTTTACCAATATATATTTATTTGTATATCACCGTCTGCCTATCCATGTATCACTGTTTTGGCCAAACCTGGGGCTCAATCTCAGCATCTGGGAACCACATGACAGCTTCATTGGCTAGAGGCTGCCAGGCTCACACTAACCCACTCATGAATTGGGCCTGCTAGGCCCTGAATTCATATCCTAGCACTGTGAAAATTTAATCTTGAATTAAGAAGCCAAGTGTGACACATGTTTTCTTTTTCTGGGAGAGCCCTGTGTTTCAGGCATGATGGATAACACATCTAAAAATCTAGATGCTATGTGATAGGATATAAACAATATGATAAATGGTATAGGTGTCATCAGAGTCAATAAAATAAATGGTAAATAAATGAATAAAACAAGAAATAAAATGAATAATCACACAAAACAAGGTATGGGTTCATTTTCCTAACATCACATTATATGAACTTTTCTGCTTGACTCATACATATACTAGATATTGCAAATAAGGGAAACCATGGGACCTATGTTTCTTTGGGCTTGGCTTATTTCTTTGTTGCATTGTATCCCCCCACACACACAGTATAACCCCTGCTTTCACTATATTTGATGTCGGTATAATTTGTGGAGGAGATGGGGAAAAACAAGTCATTTAAGGATACAGGTGGACCCGTTGCAACAATGAGAAGTACAAGTTGTCATGTCGAAAACGAACTTTATAACTTTGTTTCGGGGGGGCGGGGGAGGGGGGAGAATTGGATGGGGGGTTGGGGGTAGGGTAGGGAGGGATGTGAAGGGTAAACAATGGAGGAGGCTGCAATGTTTGATAAGAAATGTACTCATTATCTTGCCCATGTAATTGTAACCCCTCTGTACAGTATGTTCACAAAAAAATAAAAAAAAAAATAAAAACATGGTATAGACTGAACATCTATATAGAAGTATAAACCCTACCACACCAAACACGATATGGACTGAACATCTGTATGGAAGTATAAGTGCTATCTTTAAAATGTATATAAGGAGTATGTTTTCCAGGCCTGAGGCTTGAATTCAGCCACCATACTAAGACGGTATGGAGGGAGATCCCAAGATATTAGTTTATGGACCTAGGAAGAGTCATGGAATGCCATTGATGTCATCTTTGAATCAGTAGTTCATGCGTGATGGAAGTAGGAAATGATAGGCAAGAATCATGGGGTATTGCTTATCTGCAATGAAGATTTGATGAAGCATGACAATAATCATCAGTTTTGAAATGGAGGCATCAGGAAAGATCCAAGAATCGGTAGTCACACAGTAGATTTGATTCCATCACAGGTGGCCATCTCTCCTACTCTATACAAATATGTACTTATTTGCATACTACCTTCAGCTTATGAATGGATGACTGTTGTGTACCCTCCCGCTACCCCCCACCTGGAGGCTCAATCTCAGGTCCTGAGAATGGCCTAGCTCCTTAGTGTGGCTCATAGGCTGGTATGCTCACGTGGACCCATTCACCTCTTGGGCCTGCTAGGCCCTGAGTTCAGACCCCAGCACTGCCAAAAGAATCATCCTGATGTCAGAAGCCAATCGTTGCACCTGTTTTCCTTTCCTGTGCAAGTTCTGGGTCTCAGCTAGGATGGAGAACGAATGGATCACCCTGTGGCCATGGGAATTGGTTGTCATCCATGTCAGCGCAGTTATACCTGTCATCATATACTCAAGAAAATACACACTACATCCATGAATAGCATACAAAATAGAGAGAATAACTACATTAAATGATCGATGCAGTCCACACACAGATATGAATATACATCCCATGTTTCAATGATGCATTGATGTCTATTGTGGCCTCCCTGGGGCTCGATTTCAGTTCCTGGGAATGGCCCAGCTCCTTCATGGCTCACAGGCTGGAGTAAACACGTGGACCCATTGGCCAGTTGGGCCTCCTAGGCCCCAAGTTCAAATCCCAGCACTGCCAAAAATTCACCCTGATGTGAGAAGCCAGTCTTTGCACCTTTTTTTTGTTTTCTGTGCTGTGCATGTTCTGGGTCTCAGCTAGGATGGAGAATGCATAGGCAACTCTCTACTTATGTGAATAGATTGTCATCCAGGTCAACACAGTTATATTTGTCATTCTATACTCAAGAAAATACACACCACATCAATGAATAAGGCAAAATAATGAGAATGACTACTCAGAATGCAAGTACTGAGTGGGTACTGCCCACCAATGTATGGAAATAGAGGTCCTCTGTTTAAATTGGGAATTTATAACTATATTGGCCCTCGCCATGGGGGGCTCGATGTCAGGTCCTGGGAACGGCCAAGCTCCTTAGTGGCTCACAGGCTTGTGTGCTCACCATGTCCCATTCACCAATTGGGCCTGCTAAGCCTTGAGTTCAAATCCCAGCACTGCCAAAAGCTTCACTCTGATGTGAGAAGCCAATTGATCCATCGGTTTTCCTGTCCTGTGAAAGTCCTGGGTCTCAGCGCAGATGGAGAATACTATATAGGCAACTTTATAGCCATGGGAATAGGTTGACATCTATATCAGCACAGTTATATCTGTCATTATACTCAATAAAACATACAATACATCCATGAAAAAGACACAAAATAAAAAGAATAACTACACTGAATACAAGTTGCATAACACATCTGTAGGTAAAGATAAATCCTATGTTTTAAAAAGATGGGCTTGTTATTTTGTCCAGTGCTGGGGCTTCAAATCACGCCCGGGACCTGGCCTGACATTCTAATCTTCAAGGATGGTGAACTTCCCCTTCCACCACAGTTCAACAGAGCTACCCAGACCTGAATTCACATCCCAGCACTGACAAAAGTTTCATCCTGCTGTCAGAAGCCAGTCGTTGCAAATGTTTTCCTCTCCTGTGAAAGTCCTGGGTCTCAACTAGGATGGAGAATGAATGCATAGGCAAACCTATAACCATGGGAACAGGCTGTCATCCATGTCAGCACAGTTATACCTGTCACCAATAAAATACACTATACCTCCATGAATTAGGAACAAAATAAGGAGAAGAAGTGCACTGAATGCAAGATGCTGCCCACACATGTATGTAAATATAGATCCTATGTTTAGATTATGAATTTATGACTATCTGGCCCTCCCTGGCACTTGATGTCAGGTCCTAGGAATGGCCTATCTCCTGCATTGCTCACAGACCTGTGTCCTCACCTTGACCCTTTCCTCAATTGGGCCTTGCTAGGCTCTGAGTTCAAATCCCAACACAGCGAAAATATGAATCCTGATGTGAGAAGACAATCGATTCACCTATTTTCCTGTCTTGCAAATGTCCTGGGTCTCAACAAGGATGGAGAATGCATAAGAAACCCTATAGACATGGTAATAGGTTGTCATCCATGTAAACACTGTTATATCTGTTACCATACTCAGTAAAATACACAATACCTCCGTGGATAAGACACAAAATAAGTATACCGAACAGAGATGCTGTCCACACATATATGTAAATATAGATCCTATGTTTACACAATGAATTTATAAATATTGTGGCCCTCCCTGGGGATCAATGTCATATCCTGGGAATGGCCTTCCTCCTTAGTTGCTCACAGGATGGTGTGTTCACATTGACCTATTTGCCAATTAGCCCTGCTAGGCCCTGAGTTCAGATTCCAGCACTACCAACAATTGGATCATGGAGTAAGAAGCTGAGTGTGAAACTTGTTTTCCTTTTCTCTGAGAGTCCTGGGTGTCAGGCATGATGGAGAGCACGTCTACAAATCTAGATGCTATGTGATAGGATGTCATTAATGTAATAAATGGAATGGGTGTCATCATAGACAGTAAAATCAATGGTAAATAAATGAATACAACAATAAATACAAGGAACAACCACACCAAACTTGTATGAACTGAACATCTATAGGTAAGTACAAAGCCTATCTTTATATAAATAACATGTTTTCAAAGGCTGGGGCTTGAATTCAGGCCGAGTGAACAGGCCTGAAGTTCTTATCTTCAAGTACGGTGAGCTTCCCCTTCATCCACTGCAGATTTACCCAGACCCTGAGTTCAAATCCAAAACGTGGCAGAATAAATGATGGGAATTGCAAGCCAGGGAGCTAAATTTATTTTATTTTATTTTTTCCCAGAGCGGGGCTTGAACTCGGGTCATGGCAACTCTGCTTCAGCTTCGATCACCTTAGGCTGAGGTGCAGCCACTGGACCCACAGATGATTCTGGGATCCTAGATCCCTAGGCCTTGAAGGGAAAAAAAATCATAGGAAAAATGTGGCAAGATGGCCTTTTTAAGTTTTCTTCCTTTGTGAGGTGACCCTACTGGGTCTAAATGACACTGTTGCAAAGGGTATTTTACCTTGCATTGCTGAAGGCTGGTGGACTATCGGGGAAGCCACAGGACCACGTGGCAACATAGGCCCTGATTTCAAATCCCTGACCTGACACCTACCAATGGCAGGAGATACTAAGAGACTCATTCCCATCCATAGGAATGTTATCAATGTCACGGTTGAATGAGTTGATCGTGAATGATTCTCCTATAAAATTAGACAAGATGATTTCAGGAAGCTGATTGATTTTATTTAATATTTATGAAGCATTAAAAGAATACTGTTACTTACAGGAACTCAATAATTTCAGGACACTGATTTCATTAATAGTTTGTTAAGGATGAAAATAATAACATTAATTACATGGAGGCATAATAATTACCCCAGAATTTGTAGGAATGTAGTCTATATAACTGAATAATGGATAGACATCTGTGGCACTCGAGAAACATATATATTTATTAGTGTCCTATCATCTGTATGTCAATCTGTTCATATTTTGTCAACCTCTGGGGCTTGATGTCAGGTCCTGGGAACTGCCTGTCAGCTCAATTTTCTCCAGGATGGCGTGTTGACACTCACCCATTCATGAATTTGGCCTTGTAGGCCATGAGTTCAGATGCCAGCACTCCCAAACAATTAATCGTGGAATAAGAAACTGATGCTGACACATTTTTTTTCCTTTTCTTTGAAAGTCCTGGGTGTCAGGTATAAAGTGGAATACATATGCAGACCTATAATCCTATGTAATCAATGTAATCAATGTTCTATGGGTCATAATAGTCAATAAAATAAATGGTCAATACAAGAAAAAACAAGAAAGAATAACTATACTGAGTGCAATATGGAGTGAACATATGTATATGAATATAACTCATATATTTAAAATGTACATGAATAAGATGTTTTTTAGTGCTGGGGATCCAATTCAGGCCTAAGGAACAGACTTGAATTTCCTGACTTCAAGGAGGCAGGCTTCCCCTTCCCACACAGTGCAACAGAGTTACCCAGACAATGAGTACAAATCCCAATCCTGGCAGAAAAAAATTGCACCTTTATACTATGTGAGGTCCAATTCTTAGGTATTTCATTCTGCCTCCATTTAATGAATATGATTGTTTAAATGCTTAATGAAGTATTAACTAAAATCGATCAGTGTCCTAGGATATAATTGTGTATAATTTGATCCTAGAATCATTCAAGAACTACTCATTCAATCTTGACATTGATCACATTCCATTTGTAATCTTATGGATAAGAATGAGTTTCTTAGGTTCTTCTGCCATTTGGAGGTGGCAGGACCAGGATTCCAACTGTGGGCTCCAGCTCCCACCACTTCAACCCGAGGATAGGGAACTCACAGGTCTGTGCCAGATCATCAGCAAGACCAATGATTAGGCAGGCACCAGTGGCTCTCAGCAGTCCTCCTTGATACTTACAAGGCTGTGATAGGAGGATCATGGTCAAAGTCACCCTAGGCAGGAAAGTCCTTGAGATCCCTGTCCAACTTCAATGCCAACAAAATCAGAAGTAGAGCTGTGTGGGCTCCAGTGGTAGAGGGCTAGTCTTGAGCAAAAGTAGCTTACAGAGTGTGCCCAGATCCTGAGTTTAAGGTCCAGGACTGGCAACAAACAAACATACACAACAATCTAAAGCTGGTCATCCTCTTGTCCCCAACTGAATTGGACAGAGTTCCCTGGGAAAGGGGCTGGGGGAGCCACTGTCTTCACTCTGCCCATTCTGCTTGCATCACAGGATTCCAGCTACACCATTCTTTCATGGTTCTTTCTGACCAATGGGATATAAGAATGGTGGTCACACCCGCATTCCATCCTGCCTGATAGCACTGGGATTCCTCTGTTGGTTGACACCACTACCAACAGTTGAGGAAGGTAGAGGTGGCTGAGTGGTGATCAAGAGACTCAAACCGTAGGAGGAAAGGCCTGGCTCAGCCCTGCCATGCACCTGCCCACGCCCCGGTCCCCTTCAGCATTCCACGCGGCATTGCATTCCAAACCTAGCACTGCTTGCTTGGACCCATGGCACCTCTTGGAGTCCTCAGGTGATGGCACGCCATAGGCAGGCTTGTGGCCCCAACCTGGTCCAGGACCCTTGTCTCTGCGCCAGGCCTAAGTATTTGCCATGCTACTGCCTTCGCTGCTGGAACCCAGTGGGAGCTGCCTCCAACAGCTTCTCCCAGCAGAACATGTGAGTGGCCTCCTCCAGAGCCCATACCCTGTGACCCCCACACCACGCGACACCCCCCCACCTGACTGGACCTCCGGCTCCCCCATGCCCTGCAGTCTGGCCAGGTCTCTGCCACAAATGTGCCCCAGGGGTAGGGGTGGGAGTGGGTGTTGACCAGGGGATCCCACCCCCATCCTTAGCTGCCAGTGTCCCAGGAAACAGGGAGATGCAGGGATGGGTGAGGAGGGGGCACCACAGAGCCCCTGGCCTGTAGCAGTGGGAGCCACATAGCCACACATCTGCACCCTTCCTCTTCCTGGTGGGAACCTGGTGGCTTTAGTCAGAGGTGGGGAGCAGCACCTCCACACCTGCCTTCTTGGGTCTTTTCCTTTTTTCTGGGGCTGGGGGTGTTGGATTCAGAAGATATGTCTCTCTTGCTGTGTGAGCCCTTGTCCTCTGTGCTCCGTCACCCTTTCACCTGAAGAGAGGTCCCAGAAGAGCCCAGTAGGGAAGTGAGAGTGCTGGGGGTCAGAGCAAAATGTGAATATCTGGGAGAAGCACCCCCTCCAAACACACATACACATACACCTAGCCTGTCCCCTCCTCCCAACTGTCAACAGTTCTCACAGCGTGATCACATTTCCCAGCTCTGCCAGCTTCTGCTGGTGCTCTCAGTCCATCTGGTCTCCTTGTCCTTCCCAAGAATCTCCCATAGGCCCAGAAGCATGTAGGCTGGAAGTAGGGAGTAAGTCCATGTATGTAGCCTTTAGGACCCCATCCTTTTCCCCAACACTGCCCCCACCTCGGGTCAGACACCCTTCTGGGGTCACCATGACCCCCTGCTTGTTTCCTCTCCTGGCTCTGAGGAGCCACTTGTCTCGGGACTCCTTCACCCAGTGTCCTGGCCTAGGGTTTTGGTGAATGGGGAGTCAAGGCTCTGGCCTTGGAGAAAGGGATAGGCAGGGTGGTGCTGCATCATTAGAGTGGTGCTCTCCTTGGTTGGGAGCTCCTGATTCCTCCAAGGGAACCCCCATGCTCTAGCTTGTACATTGTACCAGATGAGGAACCAACAAACCCTGGAGAGGCACTGCTCTGAGACTCTGTGTGTGTGTGTGTCTGTGTGTGTGTGTGTGTGTGTGTGTGTGTGTCTGTGTCTGTGTGTGTGCATGAGAGAGAGAGGGAGAGAGAGAGATATCATCTTCCTCCTTGTATAACCTGACTGTGCTCAGGTGAGTGATCATTTGGAAAATTGCAGGTGCTGCATGGACGAGTCTTCTGTCACTGGTCTGGATTTGTGTGTGTGTGTGTGTGTGTGTGTGTGTGTGTGTGTGTGTGTGTGTGTGTAGAAGTGGGTTGTAATAAGGAGGCTGGGTCCTTTGATAACTTGTGCCTGATACATTTGGGGGATGCATGGGCTCTGTGGCTGAGGTCTGGGGGCCTGGAAGCGGACTCAGCAACATTAAATTATAAGACCAAGGGACCTCTGTGCCTTCGAGCTGTCTACTCCTTTGGGCCTGGTTAGTGGCAGCTGGAGCTTGCGAGGACCTGGGTATGGGGCCCACAGGGGTTGGCTTCCCAGGGGGACAGAGAGCATGGCCAGCACTTAGTAAGGAGGTGAGCCCTACTGGTATGGAGTGCACCAGTATATGTCAGACTCCGGGTTTTCTCATCTTGACTTCTGATCGGTGAGGACAAACCTATTTTAAATCTTTTGCTGTGATCTTCATATCTCAGCCTCCTGAGTAGCTAGGATTATACCCATGAGCCTCTGGCACCGGGACTCTAGTTCTTTTTGGTGTATTAGGGTTTGAACTCAATGCCTTAGGCTTGCCAGTCAGGTCTTCTACCACGGTAGCCAAGCCTTTCTGTCTTGGGCATTTCCAAGACAGAGACTCACTCAATATGTGCTCAGGCTGGGCTGGATCATGGTCCTCCTATCTGTGACAGGCGTGCGCCACGAGGCCTGGTCCTCCTTAGTTGGTATGGTAGACATATAGCACCATGCTCAGTCATCGGTTTAGATGATTGTCCCAAACTTAGTTTACAGCAGCCATAAAGTTCTGGGTTGGGCCTCCACCATTGTACCTCAGTCTCCTCCTGGGACAGTTGTGAGGAAACAAGGGCTCAATACAGGGGGATCTCAGGAGCAGGGCCTGGCACAGAGAGACCGGCTGTCAGATATGGTTCTTGGCAATTCTGGGAGCATACGACAGGAAGATAACTGGGAAAGGGCTCAGATGGGGCCTGTTACTAGTCGTGTGACATGTACGAGATTATGAAACAAAACATGATTCTCTTTCATCCTTATCCTATTCCCATGAGGAAGGAGATCCTTCACTGTGTTCAGTTTTGTAGCTGGGGAAAATGAGACACGGCGAAGACAGGTGACCAACTCATGACCTCCAGTTGACAGAAAGCTCAGACTGACTTCTCTGCCATGGTCCCTAAGAGAATGAGTGGTATGCAGTACACTTCTTGTGGTGGGAAGTCCACTTCTTGTCAGTCGTGGGGCTTGAACTCTGGGCCTGGGTGCTGTCTTCAAGCTCCTCAGCTCAAGACTAGCACTCTACCACTTGAGCCACAGTGCCACTTCCAGTTTTCTGGTGGTTCTTTGGAGATAAGAGTCTCATGGATCTTCCCGCCTGGGCTGGCTATGAACCATGTTCATTATATCTCAGCCTCTTAGTTAGGATTATAGTCCTGAGCCACCAGCACCCAGCTTAATTGTAATTATGGCTTTCTTTCTCTCTCTCTCTTTCTCTCACAGGAGCTGGTTGAATGGGTGCTGAAGAGGTGGCCCAGTGTCCCCATGTGGCTGGAACCCAAGGTGACCCTCTCATTCTGGAGGTGGGCTGTGGGTCAGGAACTGTCTCACTCAGCCTGTTGAACCAGCCCCATGAGGTAAGCCCCTCTGTGCCCTAGCTAGACCGTCCAGCCTTATTGTCCATCCAGCCTTATTGGACTTAGTATTGTTTTCTATGTCCTTTTCTAGCAACTGGCCAAAATTATGATACATAATTATGGAATGAAAATATAATACCATCTTAAGAAAGTCATTTAGAGCTCTGGGAATGTGGCTTCATGGTACAGTGATTGCCTGCCATGCATGAAAACCTGAGTTCAATTCTTCAGTACCACATAAACAGAAAAAGAAACACTGGAAGTGGTGCTGTGTCTCAAGTGGTAGAGTGCTAGCCATGAGAGAAAGAAAAAGCCCAGGAATAATTCCCTAGCCCTGAGTTTAAGCCCCAGGACTATAGTACTGGCAAAAAAACCCCAAAAACATTAAAAAATTTAGTTAGTAAATGCAAAATAAATAATCCATACTTGGAATATATATTGCTCCTTCCATACTAATACCTGACAATATTCCTTAATTCATGTACTTTACCTATATTAGGATACTGTGTTGAAAAAAAAGTTTTGTTCATTAGGTCACAGCAATTAATGCTAGGAATGTGCTTAGATGTCAGGTGAAGATTAATTCTGGAAATTCAAAGATTCCAGGCTTTTGAGTGGTCACTGCTAATCACAATGAGAAGGATAGTCTAAGTGAGATTTGGAAATCTTTTTGGTCAGTCATGGCACCAAAAAGGCAGAGGCAAATTATCAGTTGGGACAAGAGAAGGAATAACTCTAGATGGAAGGAACAAATGATAGTAACTAATGCATACCAGAAACCATTCTAGGGAACCATTTTTGGTTATTGAAGAACTAGTTATCAACCAGGCTTATTTTTCATTGCCTTTAGCATTCTAAATCTCTTAGGCTAGTTCTTAATCTCTGTGTGAAAAATGTATCTCCTCCTATGCTGTTGTTCCATACCTGATCTCTTTTGCTTTCTAAAAATCACAGTCTTCCCTGATACTAAATACACCTACACAGATGGCAAGAGGTTGCTAATGTAAGGGTCCCATAGCTCATGAGTCATTAATGTAACAAAATGGAATAGGAGGACTTATTTATTGCTACCTCAATTTTTCTGAAAGCTGCCATGTCATCATTTGATTCAAATTTCCATTCTTTGTCTACATAGTGTCATTAAGTGCACTAAATGGAAATATGAGCTGGATCCTGGTGGCTTAAGCCTATAATCCTAGCTAATCAGGAGGTTGAGACCACAGGATTGTGGTTCAAAGCCAGCCTGCTCTGCAAAGTCCATGAGACTCTTATCTTCAATTAACAACCAGAACCCCAGAAGTGGTGACACAGCTAAAGTGGTAGAGCACTGAGCTTGAGCTGAATAGCTGAGGGACAGCACCCAGGATCAGAGTTCAAGCCCCACGACCAACAAAAAGTGCAAATATGACTTTAAGTTTCCCCAAAAGGAAGGACAAGGTCAATAGTAATCTTCCAAAGCAGAAAAAAAAAATAAAAAAATAATGCAGTGCACTTACTTTTGCTGAGTTATTTAAGTTATGGATTCTTGGCTGGACATATTCTCTTCTTTTAAAAATTGTCAAATATTAGCTTTATAATAAACTTCATTTAGTATTTCTTGGTTGGAAACAGAAGACTTGATACAGTTGATGACACTTGGCTTTTTTTTTTTTTTTGCCAGTCATGGTGCCTGAATTCTGGGCCTGGGCACTGTCCCTAAGCTCTTCAGCTCAAGGCTAGTGCTCTACCACTTGAGACACAGCACCACATCCAGGTTTTTCTGCTCTTGTGGTGCTGAGGAATCGAACCCAGGGCCTCATGCATTCAAGGCAAGCACTCTACTCCTGAGCGACCTTTTCAGCCCGTCACTTGGCTTTCTTACTATCTCAGTTCAAAGTAAACCCAGAGTCTGTCAAGCTCTCATCTCTAATTAACCACCAAAAAGTCCAGAAGTGGGGGTTTGGCTCAAGCAGTAAAGTACTAGCTTTGGGGGCAAGTGGACAGGAAAGACATCTATTCAGGGACATGGTCCAGCCTCTGGGATCAAGCCCCAGAACCAGCACAAACTGAACTAACAACCAAACCAAGAAAAAAACAAACAAACAAACAGGTATTTCTTTGGGACCCTCCTTAAAGGAGAACTGGTCTGAGAAGAGACTGCTTTTGCTGATTATACTCACTGGATCCTGCTTTTGTGGAATCCTTATTGCTATGGAGAACTCAGGACCACACTAAAGGAATGGATAACTAAATCCTGCAACAAGAGAATCATCTCAGGAGTGAAATATCCATCCATAGAGCACTTTAAAATCTCCATGTCTTTTTTTCTTTGCAGTAGAACACTTTTAAAACAATGCTATTTCATTTTGTTCTATGCTGGCCCTCAAATGGCACATTATTTCCTTTTGTAATACTCTCGACCAGAAGTTTACAAACAAGCTTTATATGAGTAAAATACACACTTGAAAAGTCAGGGATAGAGTTTCCCTCAATCCTTGGATCCTTTTCTTATACAGTAAAAAGGAAAGCACAAATTAATTTGAACTTTGTCATACCTCTACGTTCAATTCCTCTCCTGGGATCAGGTTCCACCTTCAGTAATAGTTACAATTCCCGTAACAATTTATGGTGCTGCTTAGGTATAAGGAATGTTTGCTGGCTTCACTGAAATAGCACAAGGACACCTTTGGACATCATGTAGCAATTTTTCAGAGACAACTTGGTAAAGAGAAAATATGGAATTTAAATTGCTTATAAATACATTATCCATGAGTACATTGAGTTCAAACATCATAAGTTCTCTGTAAATTAAGGTGAATTTTAAATGGGAAGAAGGTTCTCAGATCATTTTTTTGTGAGTGTATGTGTTGTGCATTATTTTCCAAATGTACAAGAGTTAACAGTAAGAGAAACAATAGCAATAATAGGAGAAAGAGAAGTTCTGTGTTTAAGGGTTCAATACAATATAGAAGACTCTACAAATAAGACAACATTGAAACAATGAAGCCAAGTTCAGTACGTAGATTTACAGAAGTGATATAGAGAAAGCATTTCTCCTAAGTGGAACATGAAGTATGAGGCCACTCCCTTTCTAAATCACACTTCCATCGTGCAAATTTGTAAAAAGTAGAATAGAAGAATGATTCTGGTTCCATGCAAGTCAGATATAAGAGAATGGACTTAACTGGAGAAAAGTCCATCTTGAAAGAGCAGGGATTATACTAGCAATTAACATGGAGGCAAAGATCATATTTCTTCTTATTTCCTATATATATATTTATATGTAAATATAATATGTATATAAATATATATATTTATATAAGATTTCCTATATATATATATATATATATATATATATATATATATTTTTTTTTTTTTTTTTTTTTTTTTTTTGCTGTTGGTCGTGGCACTTGAACCCTGGGTGCTGTCCCTCTGCTATTCAGCTCAAGGCTAGTGCTCTACCCCTTGAGCCATAGTGCCACTTCCAGTTTTCTTGTAGTTAATTAGAGAAAAGAGTCTCCGGGACTTTCCTACCTGGGCTGGCTTTGAACTTCAATCCTCAGATCTCACCACCACCCAGCTTAAGATCACATTTCTAACAGTGTACATTCAGCATATGTAATGTGTATGTTCATCTATCTTTATATGAATTTTGAGTTAAAAATCTGGGCTACAGGTTAGACTTCACACTCACAAAAATGTTTGTAGTTTAAAAAGTTGATACTCCTGGAAAAACAAAACTTAAGAATGTAAAGGAGTCTGGGAAGTTCAGTTTGCATCCAGCCTGGGCAGAACAGTCTTTGAGACACTATCTATAATTAACCAGCCAAAGCTGCATTGGAAGAGCAGTTCAAGTGATGGAATACCACTCATGAGCAAATTGTTGAATAAGAGTTTGAGGCTTTTGCATACACACATACAAGCATACGCATACACACAGAGGTACTTATATATGCACACATGAATACACAAATGAAACAACTCTCAGAATATGTAGAAAAGTTAGAAAGCAATAGAAAATATGTCCTGAGTAAAACTAGAATCAAGTGATAAATTTTAATATTAAAAAGTCCTCAAGTGAACTTTCTTCAAAAAAGTTTGAGACTATTAGATAGGTAGGGATCAGAGATAATAAGAAAGTCAAGTAATCATTATTAAAGGGATCGGATCCATGAAGGAATGAATCAGAGACCCCTGCATGTGCATCTGAAAATGTTCATATCCTGTGTCAAATGTTAGAACATCTTTCAAAATTGTACATAAACAGTCTGAGCAGTCAATGGATAAGATCATCAGAGAAGTTCAGAATTGCTAGTGTGTTTCTAGATTAAATAAACCAACAAACTATGGCAGGGCAATGTGATACAAGCCTGGAATTCTAACACTCAGACTAAGACAGGAGTTTAGAGAGTGGAATTACATAGTGATACCTTCCCTGGACCAGGTAGTATAATTTTGTCTCAATAAAACAAACCAAGTTACAAGAAAGGAATACAAAGTTCGAAGTTTGGGCTAATTTTGTCATTATGTTTTGAGAAGTCAAGTTTCCTATTGAAATGCAACTGATATATAATCCTCAGTTGTGTTTTAAATGCTCTCTTAATTACAGAACCTTCTTAGATGCAAAATAGCTCATGATTCCCATCCAAAATTTGAAAAAGTAAGTAAGTTTCATTCTGTTGGATGCCAAAGAAATGATGAAGGTTTACAAAACTTAAGCCTGGAGAAATAGCACAGTTTGTCTAATGTAGGTCTTTGTGGACCTTGCAAAATTAGAATTTAGATTCAAAATAAATAGTTTGGTTTTTTTTGTAATTCCATATTCTATAGGATACTACAAAATTCTTTTTAAGTAGAGGTTTTAACTGACAAATTCACAAATGATTCTGGCATTCTATTTGCCTAGAAATTCTTTCAAGAGAGTTATAATTAGAACTTAGTTAATAGATAATTCCAACAGTTCATGTATAAAATGATAATGTGAATAATCTAGACAGAGTTGCCAACAAATGGATGATATTAATTTATAAATTTAGAAAAAGCATTTTTTGAGGGTTTGGTATAACATGGTATGAAGAGAATAATTGTGTGACATCTTCTTTCTTCTACCTATATGTTACACAGGAAGCAATTTCCTTAATTATGTGCCTCTGTATACAATGAGACAAATGCTAGGTTTGGGTTCACTTTTATTTTATTTTTGTGGGGGGGTCTGGTCGTGAGGCCTGAACTCTGGTCCTGGGTACTGTCCCTCAGCTCTCCAGCTCAAGGGTAGTGCCCTACCACTTGAGCCACAGCGCCACTTCCGGCTATTTTTCTTTTTGCTAATGTGGTGCTGAGGAATCGAACCCAGGCCCTCATGCATGCAAGGCAAGCTCTCTACCACTGAGCCACCTTCTCAGCCCAATTTTTGTTTTTGCTTTATTGGTTTGACCTAGGGGTTGAACTCTGGGCCTGGACACTGTCTCTGAGCTCAAGGCTCCTGCCCTACCATTTCAACCTCAGTGCCACTTGTGTCTGGCTTTTTCTGAGAAGTTTATTGGAGATAAGGTTCTAAGGGACCTTCCTGCCTGGATGGGTTTTGAACCATAATCTTCTGATCTTAGTATCCTGAATATCTATGATAGTTAAAAAAGTATAAATATAAATAATATTTGCAAGTGTTCTGATCTCAAGAATACCACTGGGGGAAAAGTGATGCAACTGAGTTTATTGTGGTGTTCTTTGCAGAATTAGGAGGGCATCACAATACCAGAGGTGTAGTATTTTTTCACAGTAGAGATATGCTATTCATGATGGAATTAAGGGAATTTTAAGGTGCACCTTTCAAGTTGGAAACTGTTGGGCTAGGATGACTTTATGGCATAAAGCTTGGGATTGCTTACTCTTGAAGACTTATTACAGATGCTTCATAGTTTTATCCTGTAGCAGAATGTGGCTATTTTTCTGTTGACTTCTCAATCTGTAACACCCCATTGGAAACTGCATCTATTGCAGAATTATATAACATGAAAACAAGTACTGTTTTGAATCTCTCAGGTATGGAATGTTTAGAATTTGAAAATGAGTAGTTATTAGTCATAGGAATTTTGAAGAACACATATATTCTGTCCCAACAACTTATTTAATTTTAAAAGTTATGGGTTTCCATAGAATTAAACTGTTTTCGATTTTATGTGTGTGAAAGTGCTAAATTTATTTTTTCCAAAATATGCAAGTATATTGTGAAAATATTGTCTAGTTGGATAACACTCAAGTTGACGACCTTTTGATAAAGAAAGGGTAATTAAGTCAAATTAGACGCAAAATAGTATTGATTTTTAAAATTTTACTACATAAAAAATAATATTAACTATACCAATACAGTGAAATTTTATTTTATGCAGCTTATTTTTTAAATTTAATTTTATTGTCAAAATGATGTACAGTCGGGTTACAGTAATTGTTAGGTAGTGAATACATAACTTTTCAAACTTGTTACCCCCTCCTTCACTTTTCTCACAGTTTTCCTTCACCTCAGTACCCCTCACAAGTTGTAATGTATATTCCCAACATATTGTCTTGTGAGTATTGCTAATGCATTGTTTTGCCCTTTGTCATTTGTGTCACCATTGTGATGTTCCTTTTCCCTTCCCTAATTAAGGTAAATGTATACAAAATACACAATGTACCAAAATCAAATACAGCAAGGGATAAACCAACCGGGGAAAACCAAAGAAAATGGAAATCACATAATACATAAAAAACAACAACCACAAATAAAAATCTCTGATTCCATATCTTGGAGTTCATTTTGTTCAGTATCAGCTTATGTGGTCATATATTTGCATAACGAAGCCACTGGAAAATAATAGTTGCATGGACACTACATCGTGAAAACAACATGTTAACAGTTTTTGATGGTAAAGGTGGAATTAGGATTGATGAATTCGCGATTCTGATAAAGGAATTTCAAAAGAGTTTTAAAATTATGACACGTATATTTTAATTGTTCAAACTTTTTAACAACGTAGCCTATTAAGAACATTTAAAATTGCCTGAGAAAATAGGCTTTCATGCAAAGAAATCCATGGAGACTTAGTGGAGAGGGAGCAATGTGAGTGAAGATGGCTCATTTTCACACTAAACAAACAAACCTCAGAAACCTTGCTGTAAATCCTGTAGCTTCCCTTGAAAATTGTCCTTACCCAGGAAATATATTCACTGTATGAAACAAGGTTATAGTGCAATTTAATTCAAATTTCTTTAAAAAAAGACATCAAAATTTGTGAATTGACCTTTAATTACCAAACAGTAATTCTCTGAAAAAGATAATTTGGGTCAAAATATTTAGGGAGAAAGTGTCCTCCACAATGAAAAAAGGTATTGGGTTTACACTTTTCTGTTTGTAATACTTTCCACAATGTCTTTGCATGTGAAGCACTGAAACACAGAAAAAAAATCTGATTGGATACTTCAAACCAGTGATTTCACATTTCTAAATGGCTCACAAATATAATATCCTTATTAACATGAGATAGCTTATTGCATAAGCTATCTCAAAAAGTTTTGGGTTCAGAAAAAAATTGAGCACATGGAAAAGGTCAGAAATCAGTGTTCTTAGAAGCCCTAGCTAAGCAAATTGGCTTCAGCAGTGGAGGGAGGCCAAAACTTTTGACATAGATTGTAATATTTTTGCTACCTAAAGTGATTTTACAGAGCTTATTTGGCTCACTACAATGCAGAACTGATTGAATGAAAACATGAAAATAAATCCCACATCCAAAGGAGGCAACTTCAAAGAGTTTTAAAGGAGAAACCATGGAGATGTAGCAGTGGGGGAGGCCTTATAGTCCTTCAGCTTCTCTAGACTTGAAGTCAAGAAGCTGTGATTAATTGGAAATCAGGCAAGAGCTAAGAGGAGGACATAGAAGGAGAACATAGAAGCATTGTCCTTTGTAACAGACACTGTTATCCAAGGTATGGGTGATTTAACTTTATTCTCTTCCATACATCTTGTTGAGCAAATGCAAGACTAAGGGAAAAATAATCTATTGAAATAATTTTGCAAAGAATAACTTCACTGTTCCTGATATGGTATCTAAGGAGAGTCTTAAGAGAAGATAAAAGTGGAGTATTCTGCGGTTTCCTCTAAGCATCTTGTTAGCAAAATATATCTTTGAGGTTAGAAGTGATTGAACCAAAAAGTGGTGGAGTACTTATGTTTGTTAGCACTTTAGACACAAGAAGACTTTCTTTTTTTTCTTTTTTCTTTTCGGGGGGGGTCTGTTCGTGGGACCTGAACTCTGGGCTTGGGCGCTGTCCCTCAGCTCTTCAGCTCAAGGCTAGTGCTCTACCACTTGAGCCACAGCGCCACTTTCAGCTTTTTTCTTTTTGCTTATGTGGTGCTGAGGAATCAAACTCAGGGCCTCAGGCATGCAAGGCAAGCGCTCCACCACTGAGCCACCTTCCCAGCCCGACACAAGAAGACTTTCAAGGTAAAAGAAAAAAGAAAAATGGATATCCAAATATTTGTGATCACAGTTTCTTGGACTGGTTTTTTTGGAGACAAAGTTTTACATTAGAGTTTGTCCTGATTAACATCAATGTTGGGTTTTTATGGCAACCAAATGCAGGTGTGAAGTTTAATGGTCTCCCTTGAACAAGTAAACAGCATGATAAAAAATGGCAAATAATATTTAGTGAATTACTTTCACCAATTACTTTTCCAGAACAAAGAAGGAAATATATTACTCAAAATCAATTGACTTAAAAGTATGAAGAAAGAGTAGTGAAGAGAGATGAAAGAAAACTTAGAGGATTGTTTTCTCTCCAGCAGAGTAATGGGTTCTTGATATTTTTCTCTTCCATTCTATCTTCACAAGATATCAAGTGTGTCTCAGGACTGGAGTATCCAGTTCAGTCAGAGAGAACTCACAGAAGGAAGATAACATTTGAAGCAGATATAGTTGATTTATAACCTGAAACAATCTATATAAATCTGTTCAAATTTCTCCCCTACCTCAAATGCCCTCTTTTAATAGTTTTGTTTGCTTTTCCCAAGACTGCCCTTCATTAACTGCTTAAAATTTTGAGAGGTCATATTCATAATTTCTAGAGATTGCTGTTTGGTTGTAATTTTTGTGTGTTTTTTCACTGAATTTCAAAAGGTTGTGCAAGTGTGTTACAATTAAATATGTCCATCTAATTGTCCAATGCTCCTGGATCAGATTCACTCCTTCCATCATTGTCAACCAACTCCTTCTCCAAGATTTATTTCAGATTAACCACTTTCTTTATCACATGTGTACATTGATATTCTAGCTGAACTTGCCCCTTGTTCTATTTTTCATTCATTCTATGTATTTACTATTATTCCATTCTGGTTTCAACTTCCTGATAGTCATTCTGTTAAACTGTCTGTTAAAAGTTTGAAAGGTTTATATACATTCCATGGAGTTTCAATCCTGCATATACTTGAACTTATGTCAGCTTATATTTCCATAATTCATTCATCTGCAATAATAATTTGCAAGACTGGAGGTGTGAAGCACCTAGACATGATTTAATTCTCATCCATTTGGAAGATTAATCTTTAGTCAACAAGAAAGTTTAAAAATGGTTTAGAATGTATTCTAAACTACCAATTTTTATAAATGGATTTGTACAATGGTGTGTGATCATTTAATTTTACATGGGATAATATTTTCTACTACATTTAAGTTTTGAAAAAAGAAAATTAAAATGTACTATAATAGAGGAATATGATAGAAATAGAAGACAGATTTTATGTTTGTCATATCTCTGATGAGTACCCATATTCAAGACTTACTATGTTAGATAAGGAAAACATAAAATAACATATTATAAGGCAACTATTTGTGACTTTTTAAAATGTACCTTATTAAATGATGAAATTTACTTTATTAGCTAACGTTTGGGTTTGAAATATGGGAGGCTGATATATTTAACAAATTTTGGAAGGCATCTAATGACCAACACAAATGGTGGGTGGCACTATTTCTACAGTTTAATGAATGGTTGAACCTGATTGGCATTAGTGCTGGGTAAACAAATCAACTCTATTGTAACTCTATTGCCACTAAGTATCATCTATTTGTCAAATGTTATTTTGGTGAATGTGAATTTTTTTTAGAAGGTCGTGGGGCTTGAACTCTGGGCTTGGGCACTGTCCCTGCACTCTTGAGCTCAAGGCGAACACTCTACCACTTGAGCCACAGTGCCACTTCTGATATTCGAGTGGTTTATTGGAGATAAGAGTCTAACGGACTTTCCTGCCCGGGCTGGCTTTGAACCGTGATCCTCAGATCTCAGCCTCGTGAGTATTTAGGATTACATGCGTGAGCCACTAGCGCCTGGTTTGCGAATTTGATTTTTCAAAGATTATTTGAAAAAGAATACAGTGGGGGCTGGGAAGATGGCTCAGTGTTAGAGCGCTTGCCTTGCATGCCTGAGGCCCTGGGTTCGATTCCTCAGCACCACATAAGCAAAATGAAAAAAAGCCGGAAGTGGTGCTGTGGCTCAAGTGGTAGAGCTCTAGCCTTGAGCTGAAGAGCTGAGGGACAGCGCCCAGGCCCAGAGTTCAGGCCCCACAACCAGATCCCCCCCCCCCCCCAAAAAAAAAAAGAAATGTAAAAAAAAAAAAAGAGAAAGAATACACTTTCAGGAGATTAAATATTTTGAGAATGACAACATTTTTATACCACAGAATCAAGTTTTACTGAAGTACCAGTGGTTTTTTTTATTGTGAAAATACTGTTCAGAGGGGTTAAAATTACATGGGCAAGGTAATGAGTACATTTCTTATCAAGCATTGTTGCCTCCTCCTTTGTTTCCCCTTCCCATCCCTTGGCATCCTCCCCCTGCCCCCCGACCCGATCCTCCCCCCCTTCCCCCCCCCCCCCCCCCCCCGCCCCCAGCACCAAAGTTGTAAAGTTTGTTTTCGACATGACAACTTGTACATCTCACGGTGTTATTAAGCACTAAGGATCTTCTCAATTCATGTTTTTTTCTGAATTACATTTGACTTCTAAGTCAAGTTTTCCTGGCCTTAATAGACCAATTGTGGATCTATCCTTCCAGGAGCTATTTTGCTGGCCCACTTATGCTGGACTGAAATCTTTCATTAATCATTAGGGGAGGGGTATTAAAAATAATCTTGTGACACTTTGTGATTTTGTTATCTCATATGGGCTGGTCATCTGTAAATTGAAAGTTTGAATTGCAGTACTTTCTCTTAGATTTTGTGATCTCATCCTTCATTTTAAGTTGACTTGAATTTCACTATTGCTTACTGCTAATTCCTGTTTCTCAAGGAATTGGGGCCCTGAAATATTATAGGAAATGAGAAATTGACATGACTCTTCAATTACTTTCTGTTGGCATGTTGCCTGGGCCTAGTTGAGAAGTCTTGACCCTGTTATCTGATGATGCAGGTAACTGGGACATAGGATCCTAGGACCCATACATCTTGCAGAAGAATAATATCTTTTATACATCATATCAGAAAAATTTGGGTATAATCAATAGGAATGCTTCAGAAATATGGAGAAAAACATTGTGGAACCAGTGAGTTAAAACAATAAACAGAGCAGCAGAGTAAAATCCCTTATAGATTAGAGGAAAACAACATTTTTTTCCATGTGAATTCAGAAGAACAAGAACACTTAGAAGGTATCACAGGTTTATAGTGAAGACATTACATTGATACTTTTTACATTCTAGTATGTATTCTAAACCTAATTATTTATATTCCAATTCTCTTTATTGGAATAAATAATTATCAATTTATTTGTCAAATTATCAATTAATTCTACTAAGTTTCACTGTGTGAAATATGAAATCAGCACATATAAATATAAAATATATAACTATATGTAATATAATAAAAAGGGCACATGTTTTGCATTGTTCTGTTGTGGTTAGGGTATCAAAGACAACTCTGTTTTAAAGTATTATTGCATTATCTGTACCTCAGTGTTAGGTAGAGTTAGACCTAAAGCTTTACCATTTGTAGATTTAAAGCCTGGAGGCAAGAGGAAACACTGTGATTAAAACATTACCAATTTAAGGCCTAATAATGAGGAGAAACATGGACTTCTCCTGGAGCTATGGAAATATTTGGTGATAGAAAGGAAGTAGTGTAAGTTCCTGCCTGGTTGGAAGGTACACAGGCCAGACATCAGGAAATCACGCATATGAAGAATTTTTTCACCTTGGCGTTAGCTACTTTTGAAATGGTAGGTATAATAAACACTTAAATTTTGATAAAATACCTTCTAGTCTGAACAGTTCTGTCTGAACTGTTCATCTCTCTATGATCCCTTGTAACTAAGATTAGTTTTGTTCTAGTAAGACAAACTATGCTGTCAGGGTAGGATATTCTGGTTGGTATGTTCCTACGTGGAAGAAGGATAAAGGGTAGACATTTGTGCCAGTAAGACCTCATTTGGGAAAATTTCAGCTGCAGAAGTTTAGAAGTAGCTCTTAAGCAAGGCTTACTTTGAATCTATTAGCTCCACAAAGCTAACTCATTCACGTAAATAAGTACTTGAAAAAGTCATCACCTTAGGACCTAGCTATAAGTGCTTCAAAGTATGATCAAATCTAAAATGAAAAAGACTTAAAATTGTCATTGACAAAAAATGCAAATGTGAGCAATCGACCGAACAATATAATTTTTTTCCCACTATACACATTATTTTAGGGAAATAAGATCAATAGTATTGTTAGGAACAATAACGTTTCCTTGCTACAAATAGGCACCCAAGGATATAAGCCTATATAAAGATTGCATCATTAACTACTTAAATTTAGAGGATACTACATGCTTCAGCAGCACGTATACCCAAATTACAACAATACAGAGATTAACATGACACTTGCACAAGGATAATATGAAAATTCGTGAAGTATTCCATATTTTTCATTCTTCAGTTGCAGAAATGAAAAACAGTTATTTAAAAGTTGATTACAAAATTACAAGTGTAACAATATATGCAAGTGTTAGAATTAAACATTAGTTTGACATCAGTGTATTAAATCTTCACCTTAGAAAGGCCTTTACATGGAATAACCTTTACAAAACTTTTGAAATTAGTTAACATTGTCATTTTATCCAAAAAAAATATACTACTATAAGGTTCGATTCCTCAGCACCACATAAGCAAAAAGAAAAAAAAAACGGAAGTGGTGCTGTGGCTCAAGTTGTAGAGCGCTAGCCTTGATCTGAAGAGCTGAGGGACAGCGTCCAGGCCCAGAGTTCAGGCCCACGACTGGACCAAAAAAAAAAAAAAAGAACCTAGAAAAAAAATAATCTTAAATTTTCTATATGAAATACAATCTGAAAGGACACATTTATTAATGAATATATATATTATAAAACAATGTTGAATGTAAAGTATATCTAGGAAAGAATGAAATAGATTATGGATATTATGCAAACACAGAATATAGAATATTTTAAAATATACTTTTTTCAGACAAGAAGCAGAAATATCTTTAGTTTCTGTACTACTCATTTCAACAGATAAGATCAAATTATTTCTGATTAAAAAATCACAAACTGCAGAAATCATTGTAGATGTACACAAACAACTCAAATACATTTGACATCAAAGTCAGGCAATTCACTTGGAAAAATTCCACGGAATTTTTACAGTAAGATATTGCTGTTATTTGAATTCTGAAAATATTTTGTATGGACACAAAGAGTGGACTGGCATTTTGATGTTTAAGAAACGTAACTGATATCTTAGCTATGCTAAATAATGCTGCAATAAACATAGTTGTTTTGGTAGCTTTTGTATGGTCTTGTTTGATGCCCCTAAGTAGATGAATGGATTAAGAAAATAGAATTCTATGGAATGGAATTTTATTCCTCCCTCAGAAAGAATGTCAGTGCCCCATTTGTTAGGAAATGGAAAGACTTGGAAAAAATTATATTGAAGTAAGCCAGGCCCCAAGAAACATAGATCCCATAGTTTCCCTTATTTGTAACTAGTATATGTCTGAGACAAGCAGAAATGGTCAGATAAGTTGATGTTAGGTGAAATGAACCCCAAGATAAGGATTCAAATGTATTTTTTTCTTTCTTGTGATTGTTTCTAACATATTTATAAGATGATTTCTTTGTTGCTTTGTATGTCCCTCTCCCACCGTATAATCCCTGCTTTCATTGTATTTGATGTTGGTATGATTTGTGGAGGGGAAGGGAAAAAACAAATTGTTTAAATAGGGATACAGGTTGACCCATTGCAACAATGAGATGTACAAGACGTCATGTAGAAAAACGAACTTTACGACTTTGGCCGGGGAGGAGGAGTAATGAGGGGGGAGGGGAGTGGGGGGAGATGAGAAGGTATGGGAAGGGGAAATAAAGGAGGAGGCAACAATGCTTGATAAGAAATGTATTCATTACCTTGCCCATGTAATTTTAACCCCTCTGTATGGTGTTTTCACAATAAAATAATAAAACTCAACAAAAAAAAAAAAAGAAAAAAAAAGAGAAAAGAAACAACCAAACCATTACAACTGAATAGAACAATTTGTACAGCCTTCCACAACTTCAAAGAGGTAGTGATACATACTTATCCTTTTGGTAATATCAAAGGCAGTTTCTTCCAAGTTGTTCTTCAGACCTGGTTTGATATAATGGTTCAACAGAAGGCGATCCAGTGTATCTTTGCTATCTATATTCCCAGCAGCAAGATGCAAGGGAGTCAAGAGGCATTTAGTTTGGGCATTGGTATCTGCATCATGATGAAGTAAGAAAGACGCCACACTGGTATTATTTCACGAGTAACCACTGCGCAGGGGTGTCTAGCCATTAACAATTATTGCATGAATATCTGCTGCTTGAGGCACCAACTCATGGACAATATCTAAGTGTCCACTGTAGGCTTCCCGATGAAGAGGGGTATATTCATTGTCATCCCTAGTATTCACATGAGTGGCCTTTATGGAAAGTAGTCACCACACTCTAGTAAGCCGATTATTTTCAGCAGCCCAAAGAAGAAATTTGCTTGGATCCTACTCCATTTTTTTTTCTTGCAATTGATACGATTCCTCACTTTTTCATTTTGTTCCTTATCTTCTTCAGAATTGCCTAACTAGAGACTTTCAGTGCCAGTGAGAATAAGGTGTCCCTGTATTTCCCCAATAGTTTATAATGGTTGAACTTGTGAGAAAAATACAGTGAATTTTCTGCATCTGTTTATTTTCATGATGATTTATTTTCTCTTTTTCCATTTTTATTATTCCAAGTCATTCTAACTGGAAAGTAGGTAATTGATGGAGAGCAGAGGAAAGATGTTCCTCCATATTCAAAGGTACAGACTGAAAATGAAGATCAGTGTTGTTTTTATGTGCAGCTTCTTCTAGGAATGAGAAAATAGAAAGTGGCTCAGTGGTGGAGTGCTTGCCTTGCATGTATGAGCAATGGCAGGTCATGTCCACTTTGCAGCCTTGTCATTCAGACCCACTGTGCAAAGAAAAAGACATAGTACCCCAGCCCTCTGAAGCTTGCCACTTTTTGTGGTATCCTACTTTTTATTCTTCCTGCAAACCCTCAGGGCCTAGGATCCCAGGATCGGCTATGGGTCCAGAGACTGCACCAGAGCCTAGGGTGATGGAAGCTGAGTCAGAGTTGCCACGAACTGAGTTCAAGACGTGTGGTTGGCAAAAGAAAGAATAAAAAAAAATTAATTAATTATTTAACTAAATTAAAAAGAAATAAAGCTCTCTGGTTTGGAATTTCTGCCAGTTTCCTTCCTTAGCCTGGGATTTGAACTCAGGGTCTTGGTAAATCTGTAGCAATGTGAGGGAAGGTGCAGAGTTGCCACTACTTGAGTTCAAACCCTGTGCCAAGCCAAAAATAAAAAAAAAGTGACTGAGCTCAGCAGGGGGAGTAGTTGTAGAGATGGGAGGGAAGGGATGGTAGGGAGAAAACAAAAGAGGAGGCAACAATGCTCAATAGGAAATGAACTCATTACCTTGCTCATGTAACTGTGATCCCTCTGTACAACATTTTTGCAATAAAAATGTACAAAAAAGAAACAATGTAGTGCTCAGAGAAGCACTTTGGGGATAAGGTAAGGATGTCAAAAGCTGTACAAAATTCTACACTGCTTTTTTAAAATGTTCTGTATAGAACTGAATGAACAAAACTGCTTTCATTTAAAAAATTAAGCCACTGTCTTGGAACTGGGGCCAGTATTTCTGTAATTGCTGTGATTTGATCTCACCTTCCAGGTAACTCTTTTGCACCATGGGTGAAGGTGAATCTTACTGTCTTCGAGGAAAACAAATTCAGGCTAGAGTTCTGAGGGCCCAAATGAACGACCTGCAATGGAAAAAAATATTTCTATACATGTGTAATATATGATATATACTTACATATGCATGTTTATTACATATTATTATTTTTATTATTGATTTTGTATTTTATTTTTTATTTTATTCCTTTATTTATTGTTTATTGTATTTAGTATTATTATACACATAATATTTAGTACATGTTTTACATCTATTATAAAATGATTCACAATAATTTAGGACATTGACTCATTTTCATTTATACTTTATTAAGTGTTGGAACATGATACATAATTAAATGGAAGCATTTGTCACAGTCTTCACATGTTGTAGAGTCTCTCCCACAGATGAGCTTTGTCTTCTTTATCTTTGGACACCTTCCTATTAGGGATTTCTTTAGATGATTTATGATCAGAGGCCTTTTCTTGAGGATAGGCAAGTTGAGGGATAAAATTGTAAGGGTGGGGCAAGAAATGTGACTTAGTGGTAAGGAGCTCGCTCAGCATGCATGAATGCCATGGTTTGAATCCTCGGTGCTACATACTCAGAAAAACCCAGAAGCTGTGGAGTGGCTCAAGTGGTAGAGCTCTAGTCTTGAGAAAAAGAAGCTCAGAGAGAGTGCCCAGGCCCTAAGATCAAGCCCCAGGACTTTCAAAAATAATAGGTCAGATGCTGGTGGCTCACACCTGGAAAACTAGCTTCTCAGGAGACTGAGCGCTGAAGACCACAATTCAAAGAAAGGCTAAGCAAGGAAAGCCTGTTAGACTCATCTTCAATGAATCACCAAAAGACACTGTGGCTTAAGTGGTACTGTTTGCTTTGAACTGAAGAGCTCAGGGACAGTGCCCAGGCTTGAGTTCAAGACACACAACTGGAAAAAAGTGAGGGTTAATTAAAGTACTTTTCCTATTTGCTAATTAAGAGAATATTCTCTGGAAAATGAATGCTAATGTATACGAGAATTGGAGTCAGAGCTCAAGGTTCAAGTTTAGTAGATCCATATGCCCAGCCTCTGAGATTCTAGCATTATAACTTTGTGTCCTACAAGGTTCTGAAAGGTCCAATGTTGAAAGGGTTAATATGCTTCCCAAGCCCTTTGTGACTTGTACTTACAATGTCATTACAGTTCTGAACCTAGCAGAGAATTAGTAGCTAACACCCATCTCCCTAGCTTAGGTCTCAAGATCACAGGGTGAAGCCAGCCAGAGTAGGAAAGTCTATGACACTCTGACTTCCACTTCTGAAAGGTCAGATATTCAAGAGCTTCCTGGGTTTCCCTTGGTGATGAGAAGTTACTTGCACTCTAATTGTTCTTAGAGTTCTCAAGCTATAGAAGCAGGAAAGAAACATTATTGACCCATCCTGGGTTCAAATGTTCTCAGGATCCAAGCCCTAGCCCTGTTAGCAGGAAGAACTCCATTGTAACACTGTATTTGAAGGACAGAAAATAGTTGCAAAAGCCAGGCTAGGTGAGAGACCAAGGCCTGCAGGATTAGGAAGCAGAATGTACACACTCAACAGGAAAGTGAGCTGCAAAACCATTCATTCCGGACACAACCAGCAAAGGGGGTGGGTGGGGCGGGGAGAACTTCAAACATTTGTTAGAGTTACACCAGGGTCAGGCTTTTCTCAGCCTCTTCACACAATGACTGATTAACCTTCCTCCCTCAGGTGAAGGGAGCCTCAAGCTATCTTTTGGTTACCAATAGAGAGCCAGTTTAGTGTGTGAGTGTGGGGGGGGGGGGAAGGGGAGGAACAGAGTTGAAAACCCTGATCTCTGGTTTTAAGGAGTGGGTTTTTCACTCTTCATCTGCCAGATTTGAAGGCCCTTCTTCTACCTCGGTGAGTCCATTCTCCTTCCTTCATTCTGCACATCATTAATGCTAATCCCCAGTCCAAGGAGAGGCAAGGCCATTTCTCTTCGCTCTCCAAGCACTTAAGTTAGAACCTGGGTCTTCCCTCTTGGCTCTGGGACCCTCAGCTGCCTGAAAAGTGGGAGAGAGACAGTCTTCCTGCTCTGTGGTTATATGAATGCGATGCTGGTATCCTGGCACACTGCAGAAGGCCTCATGACTGCTAATTGTTCCCTTCTTCCCTCCTGACATCCACGACCAGATTCATCTAGCATTTTTGTATCTATCTATCTATCTATCTATTTATCTATCTATCTATCTATCTATCTATCTATCTATCTATCTATCTATCTATCTATCTATCTATCTATCTATCTATCTATCCATCTATCTACCCACCCAACTACCTACCTACCTATCTATCTCTTTGCCAGTTCTTGGTTGAACTCAAGGCCTGGGCACTGTCTCTAGCAGTCTACTACTTGAGCCACGGCACCAATTCTGGCTTTTTCTGTGTATGTGCTACTGAGGAATTGAACCCAGGGCTTCTTGCATGCTAGGCAATCACTCTCTCTCTAATTCACTTTCCCAACCCCCTCATCTTTTTCTTAATGGTAATTTTTACATAAGTAGGCTGCCATTTTTTTGTCCCCAAGTTAATTTTTCTGAATACCGGTTACTTCTAAGAAACCTGATCTTGTCTTTCCCTGCTCGATTTGTGATTGTTCCTGTGTTGGCCTCATAATAATAAAATGTAAATAAACCCTGCTGAGAGCCTAAGTGTGTATCATATAAGGACACAGGCCTGGAACCCTGGAAGAGAAAAGTGATGGGCCTGAAATGAAGATTATGATGCAGTATGTGAAACAGGCATCTCTGAAAAATAAATCAGTAAATAAAAGCAGAAGCATTGCATATGTGTGTAATCAAGGAGGTAATACACACATAAGTAGGTAAGGCACTGATACATAACTTGGCCTTCTCTCTTTGAATTTTTTTTGTGGTCATCCCAGGGCTTAAACTCAGGACCCTATGCAATTCTGAGTTGTGTTACTCAAGGCTGAAGCTCTACCACCACCACAGCTCCACTTGCAGCCATCTGGTCGATAAAAATTGGACATAATCGCCTCCCAGGCCTTACTGCCTGCTCTGGCCAGTATCTCCTGCTTGGCTTTCTCTCTCAAAGCTGGAGCTCTACCCTCTGGGCCACTGCTTCACTTCTGGTTTTCTGGTGGTTTATTGGAGAAAAGAGGCTCACAGACCTCCTGCTCAGGCTGACTTTGGACAGCTATCTCCTGAGGAGGATTCAAGCAACTTTCCTCAGGGATTCACCAAGGAACCGCTCCACACAAACCTTTAGTCTAAATCTCGAGAGGTACTAGAGAAAAACAGAAACTAGAATATGCTTCTAGTGTGTTCTAGATACTTAAGGTTGGAAACACTCATAATTATTAGTTCATTTTACAGGCAAAAGGAGCACTGCAGACTGCATGAGGATCATTCCAGCTTTCGATCCACTCATCCTGAGACAGTAAATTTACTGCAGCTCAATGCTAAGTGACTGGCATGTCCAGTGGACATTGGCTCCCAAATCCTGGAACACTCATTTCTCACTTTTGGCTGCAAACCTGTGACAAGAGGAGAAGATGAGGAGAGAAAATCATTCTCAGAGAAAGCAGCTATAAAGAACATTGGGTAGTTTACTTATAAATTCAAACCAATGGAATGACCCTGTTAAGAAGTCAGCTTGTCCAGAGTAAAAAATGAAGAAGGAAAGAAAGGGAAGTGACAGTGGCTGCTGACTGTAATCTCAGCTCTGAGGAGGCTGAGATGTAGAGAATCTTAGTTTGAATCCAGCCAGTATTGGAAAGTCCATGACACTGTTATTTCTAAGTTGTTTAAGGATACAGGTGGACCCGTTGCAACAATGAGAAGTACAAGTTGTCATGTCGAAAATGAACTTTACAAGTTTGGTGCATGGGGGGGGGGAGAGAATTGGGAGGAGGGAGGCTGGGAAGGGATGTGAAGGATAAACAAAGGAGGAGGCTGCAATGCTTGATAAGAAATGTACTCATTATATTGCCCATGTAATTGTAACCCCTCTGTACAGTATGGTCACAAAAAATAAAAATTAAAATAAAAAAAAAAGAGATCACAGAAAAGCCCAGATGTGGGCTGGACTGAAGTCTCTCTCATTGTCTGGACAGGCAGACAAAAGGCCTCAGTCCTGTACAGCTTTGTAACAACAACTCCACATCTGGGCCAATTAGTGAGGATGCGTGTGTGTGTGCTCTGAAGGCCAGGAGAAAAAGGCCTCTTTGTACTCCAAGCTATCTCTCTTCCCAGTGCTCTGTTTTGACAAGAAGCCTTCATTTGTGCCACCTCCCATGGCAGGCCAAGTTCCCTGCACTTATCTTGCCTTTGTGAGACTATATCCCAGTGCTCAGATACAGTGCTCAATATAATTCAGAAGTCCTTCTTACAGACAACTAGGGCACTGAACTTAATGAAATGTTTCATTGCCAGCGATAATGGGCCTATGATACCTCTCCTTGGTTTTCTGGAAGCTTGAGAAATCCAAGCACATGTTAGATATCACAAAGCTTCCTGTCATCTAGGGCTGGTGAAGATCATCAGGTTCTGAAACCTTTGACCTCTCTTAATTGGGCCTTGGATGGCTAGGTTTGGGGGTTGAAAACAGGGCCTTGGTGCTGACCATAAGTTCAGTGGAGAAGTCCAGTGCTTTACCATTTTGTGTCACAGCTTCACTTCTGGTCTATGTGTGTGTGTGTGTCTGTGTGCGTCTGTGTGTCTGTGTGTGTATGTCCATGTGTGTGCGTGCATACAGTCGTGGAGCTTGAACTCAGCACTGTACCTAATTTCTCTTGTACAAGGATAGCCTTCTCTCACTTGAGCCACAGAACCACTTCATGCTTTTTCTAGTGATGTTGTCCTGAGTAATCAAGCCCAGGGTTTCATATATGCAAAGCACTCTACCCCTAAGGCACATTCCCAGCCCTGTACTTCAGGTTTGTTAGATTGTTTCTGGTTTGGGGTTTTTATTTTTGATGTTGTTGGTTGTAGGAGTTGAAGTCTGGGACTGGGAGCTGTCCCTGAGCTTTTCAGCTCAAGTCTTGTGCTCTATCACTTGAGCCGCAGCACCACTTCAGGTTTTCTGGTGGTCCATTGGAGCTAAGTGTCTCAAAGACATTCCTGCCCAGGCTAGCTTTGAACAATGATCCTTAGTTCTCATCCTCCTGAGAACCTAGGATGATAGTCATGAGCTGCAAGCATCAAGCTTCCACTTAATGTTTCTTAGTGGTGAATTGGAGATAATAGTCTCATGGGACTTTTTGTGTCTGGGATAATTTAGAACTCAGATCCTCAGATCTCAGCTTGCTGAGAAGGCAGGATGACAAACCTCATCTATCGACCCCTAGGCCATGGTAGTCTGCTGCAAGGGGATCCTTGGCTCCACCTGGTGGAGTGCTAGCCTTGAGCCCAAGAGGTAAGGGTCAAAATCTAGGTCCTGAGATCAAGGTTCATGACTGAAAAAACAAACAAACAAAACAATGGTCTGCAGGAGACAACTCACTAGTCTTCAGTTATATTTAATTTTGTTCCTTCCATGGAGATATATCTGAGCCTCAATATTCTTATCTGTGTAAGTATCTCAGTTGTGGAGCTCTTACAAGGACCAGATGAAAGAATGCACCCTGTGAAGGACATAGTACATGACACTGTTTGAAGGACTCAATACACAGCATCATGTGAAAGACACAGCACCCAGAACCCAATTCAGGACTCAGCACACTGCAACCTGTGAAGGACTCAGCACATAGCTGTATTCCACAAGCTGTCATTAGAATCAACGTGTTTTCTTCAGTATCACCATTCTTTGAGGAACATTTCACAAACCACACAAGTTCACATCTAATGGTTTAGTGGAGTTTTTTTTTTCAGGGGAGGTTACCCATGGGGCTTGAACTGAAATGTAGGGATACTGTTCTAATAACATTTGCTCAAGGCTACAGCTCTACCACTTGGAAGAGTCTCACAGACTTCCTGCTAGGGCTGGGTTTTAAAGCCTGTGAGCTGCTAGAATGACTGAGGTAAGCCAGCAGCATCTGGTTCGTTGGAGCTGGGTTGCAGTGATTTACATCTGGATAAGTTAGGTTAGGTGGCAGCTGTCAGACTCCTAGCTTGCTCTGTGATGAAGTATTTGAAGTCTTGACCTTCTATAGTTGCAGTTAGAACAGTCTACCTTTTTTGGTGGCAGTCCTGGGCCTTTAGTAAGGGCTTAGCCACTCTCCCCAAGCGTTTGTGCTCCAGGCTAGTACACAATTGATTGAAAGAAAGCAGAACTTCTGGTTTTTCTTATTATATGGTACTGAGGAATGGAAGCCAGGGCTTCCTGCTTACTAGGCGAGCACTCAACCACGGAGTCCCAAGAGTGCATGAGGTATAAATAGAGATTGCTGTATATAAATATTATATATACAAAAAGAAAGATGTGGGCTGGGAAGGTGGCTCAGTGATAGAGCGCTTCCCTTGCAAGCATGAGGACCTGAGTTCAATTCCTCAGCACCACATAAGCAGAAAAAAAAAGCCAGAAGTGGTGCTGTGGCTCAAGTGGTAGAGTGCTAGCCTTGAGCTGAAGAGCTGAGGAACAGAGCCCAGGCCCAGACTTCAGGCCCACGACTGGACCCAAAAAAAATAGAGAGAGATTTATGCATATTATTAAATTATAGTTAATAGTACTACCAATGTTAGGTATTAAATGATGTCTCTATTTAATTATATATCCCAGTTGAACAATTAATAAAACATTAATTATTACTCAATTTACTGTTATTGTTTATCATATATGTACATACATCCATACATATAATTACATATTTTATAGAATGAGACCTCTATTTATAATTAATTTATGCATCATGTGTTACTACCAATTATTAGGTATTTAACTATGTCTCCATTTACTTTTCATTCTGTTAATGCTTAATAATATATTAATTAAACTTAATCCACGTCCTATAATTATTTTGTCTAATATTATCCCAGAATGATTCGCTATTAATTCAATCTGTTTTTCATTTATTGTAGTGACCATTTTTCCACCTATGACATTTTTACCTTTATGACATCCTATTATATAGTATATAGATTTGCATACGAATTATACATCCTACCTGACACGGAGCAATTTCATAGAAAAGGAAAATATGTTTCACTCTTGACTTCTTACTCCAAGATTGCATTTTTGGCAGGTCTGGGATCTAAACTCAGGGCCTAGAAGGCTCAGCTCATGAATGAGTGACTGTCAGCACAGCAGCCTCTAGCCAATTCAGCTGCTAGGCAGTTCCCAGCCGATGAGACTGAGCCCCATATGTTAACCCCATATTGTGCTTAGTGAAGTTATGCATTTTATTTGTTGTTTTACTCATTTATTTACCATTTATTTTATTGACTGGTATTACACATGGAATATTTGTTACATTTATTACATGGGATATAGATTTGCCTATGTATGAAACTTCATATCTGACACCCAGATGCTCACAGAAAAGGAAAACATGTGTCACCAGTGCTTCTTACTCCACGATTCAATTTTTGTGAGTGCTAGCAACCTGGGCCATATGGAGCTGACAAGCAGTTACCAGCACCTGAGATCCAGCCCCAGGGGTTGACAAAATAAGACAGCTTGACATGCGGATGGTAGTACACAAATAAATATAGATCTTTATAGAGTACCAGAGATGTTTATATATTCTTCAGTTATATAGACTACATTTTTAACAATTCTTGGGTATTTATTATGCCCCCATGTAATTAGTATTATTGTGTTCATTCTTAATGAATTATTAATTTAATCAACCACTGTCACAAAACTATTGCATCCATGTAATTAATAGTATTCTTTCAATGTTTCAAAATATTCATTAAAATCAATCAGCCTCCTAAAATCACTACTTTTATAGTAGTATCACTCAGGAACAACTAATTTAATCTTGACATTCATAATCTTCCATCAGTATTCCTATGAATAGGAATGAGACTCTTAGGATCTCCCACCGTTGGTAGGGGTCAGGACCGGGCCTCGACCACAGGGCCTATGTTGCCGTGTTGACCTATGGCTTGCCTGGTAGCCCACCATCCTTCAGCAATGTCAGGTTACAGAACTTTTCATCAATGTCATTCAGACCTAAGATGGTCACCTTGCAAAAAAAAACAAATGTAAAACAGCCATTTGCAAGTTGCCAGATTTTTATCTGTGTCATTTTATTTATCTTTTTCCTGTAAATCTTTGGGGCCCAGGAACCCAGGTTCAGCTGTGGGTCCAGTGGTTGCACCCCAGCCTAGAGCGATCAAAGCTGAGGCAGAGTTGCCCCAACCTGAGTTCAAGCTCTGTGCTTGACAAAATAAAAATAAATAAATAAATTCATTAAAAATATTTATAAAATTATGAGGCTCCTTGGCTTGGAATTCATGCCATTTTTTCTGCCAGGCCTGGGATTTGAATTCAGACTCTGGGAAAATCTGCAGCATTGTCGGGGAAGGGGAAGCTCACCATGCTGGAAGACAAGAAAGTCAGGCCTGTTCCCAGGGCCTGAATTCAAGTCTTAGCTCTCAAAAAAAATAATATTCATATACATTTTAAATACATGATTTATATTTGCATACACATGTTTACTTATATTGCAGTTAGTGTAGTTATTCATTTTATTTTATGTATTTCTTATGTATTTTAGTGAGTATGATTACACATATAACATTTTTTACATCCTATTACATAGGACATAAATTTGCCTATGTATTATACATCATTCCTGAGACCCAGGAATTTTGACACCCATAAGGAAAACAAGTGGGACAATTGGCTTCTTCCACTAGGATTAAGTTTTTGGCAGTTCTGTGATTTGAACTCAGAACCTAGCAGGTCAACTTCATGAATGGGTCAATGTTAGCACACCGGTCTGATGCAAATGAAGTTTTCAGGCAAATTTCAGGACCTGAGATGAAGCCCTAGGAGTGGCCAATATATAAAAAGATAGATATGTAGATTGCAGTGTGTGTGTATTTACATATGAATATGCATCTATAAATAAATGTATACAGAGAGAGACAGACATTTATGTAGAATCTAGTGTATAACTCTATATAAAGTGATGTCTGCATCTTATTTTTATATATCCTATTACTACCAATTATATATTCTATTACTACCAATTATTTGGTCTAAAATTATGCCTCCATTAATTAATCACGGTAGAAGTTATTAATTGAATTAATCTATGATATATATTTATGCGTACAATATTATACTAGAAAGACTAGATAAATAGTAATTCAATTTGTACATGTCAAATATTCTATTAATGTTCCTATAGATAGGAATGAGTTTCCTAGGATCTTCAGCTGTGTGTAGGTGGCAGTCCGAGGATAGAACTCACGGCATAGGTATCTGGGTGGGGCTTAGGTTTTACCAACAATCTCTGAGCCTTTGGCCATGCAAGGTCACATACAATTTTCAAGCTGAGTCATTGAGACCCATGGTTGTCACAGTGCAAAGGAAACAAAGGTAAAACGGTTGTGTAATACTTGCTGGTTTTTTCCTCATCCATACTTGTTGGTTTGATGTATTTTTGCCAGTGCTGGGAGTTTAATTGGGGTCCTAGGATGACTGGATCATCTGTAAATGCTGCAAACCAGCCTAGGGTAATCATGGGTTAAGACACAATACGGTGCTTCCTTGAGAAAAAAGAACTCAGGGACAGTGCCTGGGGTCACAGTTCAAGCCTCAGGACCTGCCACAAAAATAAAGCCAGTAACTCTATGTGTCTGTGTATGTATGCATGTATTTCTATCAGTGACCATCTAGAGTTGCTGTGAAGAAAGGTTTGAATGGAATGATTTCACAGCACAGAGAGTGCTTTCAAGACATGTTCTGGGGCTCCCCTCACTATTCCCAGTGTAGCCTGAGGGCTTCTGTGCACCCCAGGCTGCTGGAGGAAGTCTGACTCATTGTTGAAACAGGCAGACAAAAGGCCTCACTCTTGAACAGCTGTGTAACAAACAATTCATCCGGAGCAATTACTGAGGATGAGCAATGAATGAGGATGAGGGCAGACTCTGAAGGCCAGGAGGAAAAGGCCTATTTGTACCCCAAGCTATCTCTCTCCCTAGTGCTTTGTTTTGACAGGAATCCTTCATTTGTGCTGCCTCTCGGGGCAGTCCAAGTTCCCTGCACTCATCCTGTCTTTGTTAGACTATGTTCCAGTGTTGAAACAAACTGCTACAATTAATTCAAGGGTCCTTCTGGCAGAAAACAAGTGAGCTGAACCTAATGAAAAGATTCCTAATTGGCATAGGTGCCTCCCTAGTTTTCCGGATGCTTGCTAAATCTACGCACTTATGCAAAATCACAATGCTTCCTGTCATCTAGTGCTGGTGAAACTAATCAGGTTTTGAAACCTTTGCCCTCTCTTAGTTGGGCTCTGGGTGTTTATATTTTGGGGTTGAACACAGGGCCAGAGTGCTGACCATAGCTCAGAGCAGAAGCTCTTTTCTTTACCATTTAGTGTCACAGCTTCACTTACGGTATCTTTGTGTGTGTGTGTGTGTGTGTGTGTGTGTGTGCGTGTGTGTGCAAACACCAGTCCTGGAGCTTGAACTCAGTACCTCAGCTCTGTACCTGAGTTTCTCCTGTATAAGGATAGTGCATTACCACTTGAGCCGCAGAACCACTTCAGGTTTTTTTTTTTTCTAGGGATGTAGTACTGAGGATTCAAACCCAGGGTTTCATACATGCAAAGCACTCTACCCCTAAGACACATTCCCAGCACTCCACTTCAGGTTTCTTTCTTTCTCTCCTTGTAGTTGGAGGAGTTGAAGTCTGGGACTGGGTGCTCAAGTCTAACACTCTACCACTTGAGATACAGTGCCCCTTCAGGCTTTCTGGTGGTTCACTGGAGATAAGCATCTCAAGGAATCTCCTGCCCAGGCTGGCTTTGGACTGTGATTCTCAGCTCTCAGGATCCTGAGTAGCTAGGATGACAGGCATGAGTCACCAATGCCCAGCTTCCACTTCAAGTTTCTAAGTGGTGAATAGGAGATAATATTCTCGTGGGACCTTTTGTGTCTGGGGTTGTTTGGAACCCAGAACCTCAGCTTCCTGAGAAGGCAGGATGACAGACTTCAGCTAAAGACACACTTTGCTGCAAAGGGGTCCTTAGCTCACAGGTAGAGCACCAGCCATGAGCCCAAGAGGAAAGTCAGTGCCTAGGCTCTAAGTTGAATGTTCATGATGGAGAAAACTAAACCAAAACAATTGTCTGCAGGAGACAAGTCAGTAGAGTTCAGTACATACATAAATTTGGCCCTGCCTTGGGGACATATCTGAGCTTCAACTTTCTCATCAGCACAATCATCTTACTTGTGGAGCTCTAACAAGGACCAGATGAAAGAATACACCCTGTGAAGGGCTCATAGCATAGCACCCTGTGAAGGACTAGGCATACAGCAACCCATGAAGGACTCAGAACCCAGCATCCCAGGAAGGGCTCATCACATAGCTGTATCCCACAAGCTGTCATTAGAATTCGGGTGCTTTCATCAGCATCACCATTCTTTCAGAAACACGTCACAAACCACACAAGTTCACATCTAACAATATAGATGGGTGGTTAATGGGGGGGAGGGTCGTCAGCTTTGGGGATGTCACTCATAGGTTGGGGGTACTGTCCTAAGACCTTTTCCTCAAGGCGAGAGCTCTACCACTTTGAGCCACAGCTCAGAGTCTCACAGACTTCCTGCCAGGGCTGAGTTTTCAACTCACCAGTGTCAGATCTCATCCCCCAAGCAGCTAGGGGTGAGCCAGCAACGTCTGGCTAAATAGAGTTGGTTTGCAGCGATTGACCATTGGCTGTCAGGTTAGATGGCAGCCATGAGCTTCAGACCCTGGGCTTGCTCTGTTATGAGGTATTTGAAGTCCTAGCCTTCTATAGTTACAGTCAGAACGTTCTAACTTGATTTTTAGGTGCTGGAGTGACAGCATCACTTCTGGCTTTTCTGTGCATGTGATAGTGTGGAAACGAACCCAGAGCTTCATACATACTAGGCGAGCACTCTACCACTGAACCCCAGGAGTAACAAGTGTAGACTTAGATATGTAGATTGTTTTATATATACATATATATACATAAAACAAGAGGGAGATGTCTGCATATTATTAAATTATATATACTATATTACTATCAATTATCGATAAATTATTTCTTCCTTTATTTAAGTATCATGGTTAAATACATAATGAAATATTTATTGAAAATTAGTCAATGTACTATGATTATTGTGTATAATTTTAATATAATCATACACTAAATACTAATGTAATTGTTACTTTTACAACATTCCATTCATATGGATGTCTATTGGAATGTGTTTCTTAGGATCTCCTGCCATTTGTAGGTACCAGTCCCGGGATCCGAACCCCGGACCTAGGTTGCTGGTTTAGGCTGTGGCTTCCCTGATAGCCCACCAAACTTCAACAGTGCAAGGTCATGTACACTTTTTGGGTCCTGTCATTTAGACCCAGGATGGTCACAATGCAAAGGAAAAAAACAATGTAAAACCGCCTTCCGGAACTTCCCAGTTTTATACTTCTCCTTTTTTCCCCCCGTCCTTTTTTTTGTTTTTGGTCTGTTGTGGGGCCAGAAGTCTGGGTCTGGGTGCTGTACCTCAAATCTTCAGCTCAAGGCTATCGTTCTACCACTTGAGCCATAACACCACTTCCGGCTTTTTTCTGCTTATATGGTGGTGAGGAATCCAACCCAAGGCCTTCTGCATGCAAGGCAAGCACTCTACTATTGAGCCACCTTCCCAGCCCTTCACTTTTTTTTTTTTTGCCAGTCCCGAGATTTAAACTTGGGTCCTGGGATCTCAAGATGGGCTGTGGGTCCAGAGGTTGCACCCCAGCCTAGGATGATCAAAACTGAGGCAGAGTTGCTACTAGCTGAGTTCAAGCCCCGGGCCTGGCCAAAAAAAATAAGGCACTGGTTTGGAATTTGCACCATTTTTTTGCAGGCCTGGGATTTGAACTCAGGGTCTGGGTATCTCTGTGGCACTTTGGGGGACAGGAAGCTCACCGTCATTGAAAACAAGAAATTCAGACCAATTTCCAGGACCAAATTCAAGCCACAGACTGGAAAAAATAATATTCATGTATGAAATCTTTTTACATACATGGGTTTACCCCATATGACATTTATTATCATTATCTATTTATTCTTTATTTTATTATTATTACATAAATAATATTTATTTCATTTATTATATCTTATCACATGGATATATTTGCACATGGATTTTACATCATACTGAGACCCAGGACTTTTACAGAGAAGGAAAAAAAAATATGTCAAAATTCGCTTATTACTCCACCTATAAACTTTTGGCCATGCTGGGATATGAACTCACAACCCACAATGCCCAATTCATGAAAGTGTCAGTTGTAGACAAAGCCTTTGGCAAATTGAGCTTCCAGCCAGTTCTGAGGACGTGTGATCAAGCCATAGTAGTGGCCTAGATTTAGATAGATAGATAGATAGATAGATAGATAGATAGATAGATAGATAGATAGATAGATAGATAGATAGATAGATAGATGTGTAGTTTGCTCTCTCTCTCTCTATATATATATATGAGAGAGAGACAATATGAGGATATTGAATAATATATATTGTGAATTATTAGTTATTAAATTAAGCCTCCATTTAATGAAGTATCATGGTTTAATACTTATTAAAGCATTAATGTAAAAGTAGTCAGTATTCTTTAATTAGGAGAATCATACCATGGTGCTAGAATGAAAGACATAATCCAATACTTTTTGTGTGGCATTCTTTAGGAGAATCATGAACAACTGTGAATTTAATTGTTACTTTTATGACAGTCCATTAAGCATTCCCATGAATAGGAATGATTTTCTGAAGATCTCCCTCCATTTGTAGGTATCAGTCCTGGCATTTGAACTCCAGGCCTGGGTAGTTCACTTCGAAATGCAAACCATTAGTATGACACTGTGAAGATTTCAGATTGTCATGATAAAACAAAGAACAAGAAGAATAAAAGAAAGCGAGGTCTCAGAGGCTCATGCTTGTAATCCTAGCTCTTCGGGAGGCTGAGAGGTAGAGAATGGCAGCTTGAATTCATTCGGGACAGGAAAGTTCAGGACACTCTTATTTCTAAGGGATCACAGGAATATAAACACCCATGAGTGGGACTGAAACTCAAGGGCAGAGCACCACCCTTGAACAAAAGGAGCTCTGGGAGAGTGACTAGGCTCATAGTACAAGCCCGGACCTGCCAAAAAAGAAAAAGTAGTAAATCCATGTCTCCCCATGTATGTATGCATGTATTTCTATTGGTAAAGATCCAGAGTAGCTATGTTGAAAGGCACTCAGCTAGGAAATTTGCTTTGAATAGAATGATTTCATAGCACAGAGAGTGCTTTCAAAACAGTGCATGTTCCGGGGCTCCCCTCACTGTTCCCAGTGTAGCCTGAGGGTTTCTGTGCACTCCAGGCTGCTGGAGGAAGTCTGCCTCATGGTCTGGACAGACAGACAAAAAGGCCCCCCTCCTGTACAGCTGTGTAAGAAACAACTCCATCTGAGCCAATTAGTGAGGATGAGTGTAGGCAAAATTTGAAGGCCAAGAGAAAAAGGCTTCTTTGTACTCTAAGCTATCTCTCTCCCCAGGAAGCTTTCTTTCATTTGTGCCACCTCCTGTGGCAGGCCAAGTTCCCTGCACTTATCCTGTCTTTGTTAGATTATGTTCCAGTATTGAAATAACCTGCTCCAATTAATTCATGGGTCCTTCTGGCAGACAATAAGGGAGCTGAACCTAATGAAAAGATTCCTAATTAGCAATGGTGCCTCCTTAGGATTCCAGAGGCTTGCTAAATCTAAGCACTTGTGCAAAATCCCAAAGTTTCCTATCATCTAGGGCTGGTGAAGTGCATCAGATTTTGAAACCTTTGACATATCCTAGTTGAGCCCTGGATGGCTAGCTTTTGGGGTTGAACACAGGACCTGTGTGCTGACCATGAGCTCAGAACAGAAGCTCAGTGCTTTACCACCATTTGGTGTCACAGCTTCACTTCTGGTATCTGTCTGTGTGTGTGTGTGTGTTTGTGTGTGTGTGTGTGTGTGTGCATACACTTGTCCTGGAACTTGACCTCAGGACCTGAGCATGGTTCCTGAGTTTCTCCTGTACAAGGGTAGCACTCTACCACTTGAGCCACAGGGCCACTTCAGGCTTTTTTCTAGTGATGTGGTACTGAGGATTCAATTCCAGGGATTAATACATGCAAAGCACTGTAACCACTCCTCTTTTGGTTTGTTTGTTTCTTTTCTTTTCTTGTAAGTTGGAAGAGTTGAAGTCTAGGCCTGGGTGCTGTCTATCCTAGAGCTTTTCAGCTAAAACCATGCGCTCTACCACTGGAGCTACAGCACCCCTTCAGGTTTTTGGTGGGTCACTAGAGAGAATTGTCCATCTCAAGGAATTTCCTGCCCAGGCTGGCTTTGGACCATGATCCTCAGCTCTCAGGCTCCTGAGTAGTTAGGATGACAGGCGTTAGTCACTGGTGCCCAGCTTCCATTTCAAGTTTCTAAGTGGTGAATAGGAGATAATAGTCTCATGGGAACTTTTGTGTCTAGGATAGTTTAGAACCCAGATCCTCACATCTCAGTTTCTTGAGTAGGCAGGGTGACAGACCTCAGCTACAGACACCTAGATCATAATTCTCTGTTGCAAAGAGCCATGGGGAATGCACTGAAAATTTGGGGGTACTGTTCTAAGGTCTTTTGCTCAAGGCTAGAGCTCTACTACTGTGAACCACAGCTCAGAGTTTCACAGATCAGCCCCTGAGTATCTTGGATGACAGTGGTGAGTGAACCAGCAACTTCTTCTGGTTCCGTGGAGCTGGGTTGCAGTGGTTTACCTCTGGCTAAGTCAGGTAAGATGGCAGCTGAAAGCACCAGACTCCATGCTTGTTCTGTGATGAGGTATATTTGCAGTACTATCCTTATATTGTTGCAGTCAGAACATTCTATTTTATTTTATTTTTTTGGTGCCAGTCCTGGGTCTTGAGAAAGGGTCTAGACACAGTCCCGAAGCTTTTATGCTGAAAGCGAGTGCTCCACTGCTTAAGCGACAGCACAACTTCTAGATTTTTCTGTGCACAAGGGAGTGAGGAATCGAACTCAGGGCTTTGTACGTAGTAGGCAAGCAATCTACAAATGAGCCCGATGACTGACAAGTGTATGAACACATAAATATGTAGATTGATAGATAGATAAATGGATGCATATATATATATATATATATATATATATATATATATAGCAAGAGAGAGATATATGTATACTAGGAAATTGCATATAAAATATTATTACAAATTATTGGCATTTAAATTATTCCTTCCTTTTTTAAGTAACATGATTGAATAAATAATAAAGTATTAATTGAAAATTAGTCAATGTAGTTTTATATAATCATACACTAACTATTAATTTAATTGGTACTTTTTTTTCTTTTATTTTACATTGTGAAAATACTATACAGAGGGGTTACAATTACATGGGCAAGATAATGAGTAAATTTCTTATCAAGCATCGTAGCCTCTTCCTTTTTGTTTCCCCTTCCTATCTTTTCCCATTCTCTCCCCGCCCCTCACCCCCACACACAATCATCGTTCCAAGCACCCCCCCCCACAGTTGTAAAGATCATATTTTGACATAACGACTTGTACATTTCATTGTTGCAATGGGTCCACCTGTATCCCTATTTAAACGATTTGTTTTTTCCCTTCCCCTCCACAAATTATACCGACATCAAATACAATGAAAGCAGGGGTTATAAGGTGGGGAGGTACATAGAAAGCAACAAAGAAATAATCTTATAAATGTGTTAGAAACAATCACATGAAAGAAAAAACACATTTGAATACATATCTTAGGGTTCATTTCCCGGAAATCAATTTATTTGACCTTTTCTGCTTGACTCAGACATATACAAGATATTGCAAATGAGGGAAACCATGGGACCTATGTTTCTTTGGGCATGGATTACTTCACTTAATATAATTTTTCCAAGTCTTTCCATTTCCTAACAAATGGGGCAATGTCATTCTTTCTGATGGAAGCATAGAATTCCATTGTGTATATATACCACATTTTCTTGATCCATTCATCTACTGAGGGGCATCTGAGCTGGTACCATATCTTAGGTATGGTAAATAATGCTGCAATAAACATAGTTGTGCTGGTAGCTTTAGTGTGGTCTTGTTTGTGAACATTTTGTTAAATGCCCAAAAGTGAAATTGCTGGGTCATAGGGGAGCTCTATGTGGAATCTTTCGAGGAACCTGCATACTCCTTTCCAAAGTCGTTGAAGAAGTATACACTCCCACCAACAATGCAGTAAGGTTCCTTTCTGTCCACATCCGCTCCAGCACCTGTTGTTATTATAGTTCTTGATTATAGCCTTTCTAACTGCGGTGAGGTGGTATCTAATGTTGTTTTGATTTGCATTTCTTTAATGGCTAGGAGGTTGGACATTTCTTCAGGTGTCTATTGGCCATCCTTCTTTCCTCTTCAGAGAAGTTTCTCTTAAAATCTTTAGCCCACTTATTTATTGGGCAGTTGTTTCTTTGAAGATTTGTTTTTGGAGGATTTAATTTTTTGAGTTCTAGGTATACTTTAGATATGAGATGCTTGTCCATTGTATGACTAGTGAAGATTTTCTCCCAATCCGTGGGTTTTGATTGATCTTACTAGCTATGTCCTTTGCCATGCAGAAGCTCTGCAATTTCATGCCATCCCATTTGTCCAACCTTTCTTTGATTTGTTGCTTTTCCGGCTCTTTATTAAGAAAATTTCGGCCTGTGCCAAGGAGACCTAGGGTTTCTCCTATTACACCCTATAATGTTTTCAGAGTGTCTGCTTTGACTCTGAGGTTTTTGATCTTTTTGGAGTTGATTCTGGTGCACGGTGATATATAAGGATCTAGCTTATTTTTCTAAAAGTAGTTAACCAGTTTTGCCACCATCATTTACTGCAGAAGCTTTTTTCCATTCTATTTTTTTAGCTCCCTCATCAAAGATTAGATGGCTATTGGTCTGTAAGTTCATTTCTGCGTTTTCAATTCTATTGCATTGGTCCTGAGGTCTGTTCTTGTGCCAGTATCAAGCTGTTTTGATTACTGTGGTTTTGTAGTAGAGTTTGAAATTTGGTATTTATATTCCTCCAGCACTGTTCTTTCTGTTGAGGATCATTTTTGCTATTTGGGATCGTTTGTTGTTCCATATAAATTTTTGGAGTGTGTCTTCTATTTCCTTGAAGACTGAGGTTGGAATATTGATAGGTATCTCATTGATAGACAGCCTTGGGAAGTATTGCCATTTTCATGATGTTGATCTTTCCAATCCAGGAGCATGGGAGTTTTTGCCACTTTCTAAATTCTGTTTTGATTTCCTTTTTCAACTTTTTAAAGTTTTCATCATAGAGCTCCTTCACTTTTTTGGTTAATTCCTAGATATTTTACTTTTTTGTGGGGCTATTACGAATGGAGTTGATTTCCTAATTTCAGCCACACTTTTCTCATTGTTGACATACAGAAAAGTCAATGATTTTTGAGGGTTAATTTTATATCTTGTTACTTTGCCAAAGTTTTGAATAAGCTTGAGTAATTTGGGAGTGGAGTCTGTGGGATTCTTTAAATACAAGATCATGTCATGTGCAAAGAGGGAGAGTTTTACTTCTTCTTTCCCTATTTGGATCTTATTTATGTTTACATCTTGTCTTATTCCTGTAGCTAGGTATTCTAATACTAGATTCAAAAGAAGTGGAGAGAGTGGACCTCTTTGTCTCGTTCCTGAGTTAAGAGGAAATGGCATTAGTTTTTCTCCATTAACAATAATGCTGGCTGTAGGTTTGTCATATATTGCCTTTATTGTATTGAGGAATGTTCCATGGATTCCTAATTTTTCCAACACCTTCATCATAAAAGGGTGTTAGATCTTGACAATTGCTTTTTGTGCATCTATTGAGATAACCATGTGGTTCTTATCATTGCTCCTGTTGATGTGATGAATTATATTAATTGATTTGCATATATTGAACCAGCTGTGTATCTCTGAAATGAATCTTGTTTGATCGTGGTATATGATTTTTTGGATGAATTGTTGAAGTTGATTGACCAAAATTTTGCAGAAATATGACATTTATTACCCTTATTTATTTAGTATTATTACACATATAACATTTCTTTTATTACATCATATCACACAGGATATATGTAGATATAGATTATACATCATACTGAGACCATGGACTTTCACAGAAAAGGAAAACAATGTGCTAATATTGGCTTCTTATTCCATGAATAATTTTTGGCCATGCTGGGATTTCAGCTCACAGCCTAGAATGCCCAATCCATAAATGGGGTCACAGTCTTAGCAGACCAGCCTCTGGCAAACTGAGCTGCCATGAAGTTCTGAGGACCTGTGATCAAGCCACAGGAGTGCTTGATATTTAGATACATAGACAGATAAATAGATAGATAGATATAGATAGAGACATGTGTAGATTGATATACATATATATATATATATATATATATATATATATATATATATATATACACAAAGAGAGGGACTGTGAGGTAATTAAATTACATATATTATTACCAATTATTAGTTATTAAATTATGCTTCCATTTAATGAAATATTACTGTTGAATACTTATAAAAGTATTAATTAAAAATCATTCAATACCCTTAATCATACCATGGTGCTAGAATGGAAGACATAAATCCAATATTTTTTGAGTGGCATTCTAAAATAGAATCATGAATCAAAGGCACATTTATCACTTTTATTACATTCCGTTAGCATTCATATGAACAGAAATTAGTTTTTCAGGATCTCGCTCCATTTGTGGGTGGTAGTCCTAGCATTTGAACTCCAGACCTTGGTAGTTTACTTCAAATGCAAACCATTGGAATGACACGGTGAAATTTTCAGACTGTTACAATTGAAAAAAATAACAACAAGAAGAAAATAAAATAAGGTGCCATTGGTTCCTGCTTATAACCCTAGCTCCTCAGGAGGCTGTGATGTAGAAAATGTCTATTTAAATTCAGATGGGATGGGAAAGTCTAGGACACTCTTCTTTCTAAGAGATCACCAGAAAAATAAACATGAATGGGGCTGTGACTCAATGGCAGAGCGCTACCCTTGAGCAAAAGGAGCTCAAGAGCAGGGCCTAGGATCATAGTACAATAGAATACCCGCCCTCCCCCAAAAAGGAGGCAATAACTACATGGATCTCTGTATGGATGTTGGGCATTGAGCAGGTTGCCCATCCCCAGCCACCCCAACCTGGTCAAACTGGGACAAGCCCTCATAGAGTACTAAGTGTGAGCCAGCAGCTTGAACAAAGCACCCTCTGCCATTTAATAACTGGAGACCTGAAAGCTTTGCCTGGGCTAGTGTGTGCAACGGTGCATAATGTTCTGTCTGAGGCATCCCATTGGGACACTTTGCAGCCAGCCACTGCTTCCAGAGAGTCCACAGTCCCTAGGTTGGAGGAGTTGTCCAAGGTTCTCTCTGCATAGTCTCTATCCCTGTGTAGGATGTGAGCCTAGACCTCTGGGGCCTAGTCGCTATCACTCATCTATCATTCCTCATTGCCAAGTCAAAGCTAGTCCCAAATCTTGGCATAGACATGAAATAATCAGCTATTTCTACGCCAAAATTGGTAATTCAATAAATCCCACTCTCATAATTCCCATTAGAAGTGGGCTGCGAATGTGGCTTAGTGGTAGAGTGCTTACATAGCACAAACGAAGCCCTGAGTTTCATTCTTCAGTACCACAGAAACAGAAAAAGCCAAAAGTGGCACTGTGGCTTAAGTGAGAGAGTGCTAGCCTTGAGCAAAAGAAGCTCAGGAACATACCCAGACCCTGAATTCAAGCCCCAAGACTGGCAAAAAGAAAAAAAAATTGAGTCTGGTGAGACATATTCTTCTGGGACACAGAGGAGGGCCAAGGTTATAGGTAAGAGGTAGAGTAGAAGGCAGATGCTGCTGGCTCACCCCTGTAATCTTAGTTACTCAGGAGGCTGAGATCTGAGGATCACAATTACTAACAAAAAGTCTATATGAGACATTTTTCTTCAATTAAACACCCAAAAAGCGAGAAGTAGAGCAGTGGTTCTAGTAGTAGAGTGCTAGCCTTGAGCACAAAAGCTCAGGGTTAGGACAACGTCCAGACCATAAATTCAAACATCAGGACTGGCACACACACACACACACACACACACACACACACATACACACGCATGCTCGTGTGTGTGCACACACGCACATGCACACACAACACACCAAGATAGAGCATTTGCCAGTCATTCTGCACAAAGTTCCGTCTATATCAACTCAATAATAAAAAAAAGGAGAAGGGAAGGAAAGTTTTGCTCCAGGAGGTGATATAACCAGTGCCAAGATTCCACAGGAGTTCTAAGGCATGAAACCGGACAGAGAGCCTCAGGCAGAAGGTCCATCATGGGCAAAGGTCCTTATGTGTCGTATGGAGCAAGTGGTGTAGGTGGAATGAAAGTTCTGTGGCTTCAGACATTCTGGCAGAACATTCAAGACTGGGTCAAGGTTTGTTGAGACACAGGTAGGGCAAATGGTGGGTTCCCAGAATAGGGCCCAGGGGGAAGATTAGCTTGGCTTTTCACCATGGACTCCAGCCATTTCCTGTGGCTGGAAGCCTATTTTTCACACCTCCTGTCCCACAGGCCTCCTTTGCATGGAGGATTCAAGGCAAACACAGGGAAGAATGCTTGCTTAAGAAAAGCTTCTAGCACAATGCCAGAAGTGGCTCAATCCCTGTAAATCCTAGCTACTCAGAAGACTGAGATCAGAGATCATGAGTCAAGCCAGCTCAGGTGAGAAAAGTTAGTGAGACTGTTCTTGCAGATTAACTACAAAAGCCAGAAATGGAGCTGTGGCTCAAGTGGCAGAGTGCCAGCCTTGAGGGAAAAAGTTAAGAGACCAGAGGCCAGACCCTGAGTTCAAGCCCCAGCATTGGCACCTAAAAAAATAAAGAAAAGCTTTCAGGAGCTACTGAAAGGTCAGATCAGCCAGGTGCCAGTGACTCACACCTCTCTTCCTAGCTCCTCAGGAAGCTGAGATATGAGGATTACGGTTCAAAACCAACCCCAGGCAGGAATTCCGGGAGACTCTGATCTAAAAGGAACCTCCTGAATACTGGAATTGGCCCTTTGACTCAAGTGGCAAGCTGAAGAGCTGGGGGACAGCATCCAGGCCCAGATTTCAAGCCCCATGACCAACACCTGGCCTTCTTGGACCTCACTCTGTGACTCTAGGCAGAGTACGTTTCAGTGGGCCCCTGAGGATCTCCCAATGTCTTGGTGTTCTACAAGTCTTGAGCGCAGCCTCTTTTGAGGCCTTTCCCTATAGAGCAGGCCACAGTATCAGAGAAGAATCCAGCCCTGGGGTACAGAGGTCATTGGTCGGGTCATCAGAATGGCATCTGTCATGGGTGCAGTGTGCATCTGACCAGGCAATCGACGCCTCAGATCATAGTTCTGGGCCAGGAGGGGCAAGGACTGCAAAATGGCACAGCAGGTAACACCCACTCATACAAGTATCACAACAGTGTTAATCATCAGGCACACCTTGAGCAGATGTTGAGTTGGGCTCATGATAGAATTGTAGGCTCAAGAATCTAAAGCCGGCTGGCTGCTGCTTGTAGCAGTCACTGTCTCTGGAGTTCCAGGGCTCAGGGCTCTGCTTTCCTCACCAGTGCGTGGGGGTATATGAAGGTCTGCAATCGTGGGCCAACTACAAAGGAGCATCCATAGTGTCCTTCCCTAGGTCCTGTGGCCCCATGCACGGATGAAGGGGCAGGTTCCATGGTACTAACTGCCATGGCCCAGAACCCTCAGCCCAAGAAGGATTTAGGGAGAAAGTACTTGATCCGCCTTGAGAGTTTACTACGTCTATGACTCAGGATTGCCCCCAGTTCTAGCTCAGCTCATCATTACTACCTTCCTCTTTGTGTGTGTGTGTGCGTGTGTGTGTGTGTGTGTGTGTGTGTGTGTGTGTGTGTGTGTGTGTAAAGAACACTGCTGGTGGAATATCAATACCAAATTTCAAACTCTACTATAAAGCCATAGTAATCAAAACAGCTTGGTACTGGCATAAGAACAAACTTCAGGACCAATGGAATAGAATTGAAAACCCAGAAATAAACCTATAGACCTATAGCCAACTAATCTTCGATAAGGGAGCGAAAATAATAGAATGGAAGAAAGACAGCCTCTTCAGTAAATGGTGCTGGAAAAATAGGTTAACTACTTGTAGAAAACTAAAACTAGATCCTTATATATCACCCTGCACCAGAATCAACTCCAAATGGATCAAAGACCTTGAACTCAAAGCAGACACTCTGAAAACATTACAGGATGGAATAGGAGAAAACCTAGGCCTCCTTGGCTCAGGCCGAAATTTTCTTAATAGAGACCCAGAAACACAACAAATCAAAGAAAGGTTGGACAAATGGGATTGCATGAAGTTGCAGAGCTTCTGCATGGCATAGGACATAGCTAGCAAGATCAATAGAAAGCCCACAGATTGGGAGAAAATCTTCACTAGCCATACAGCGGACAAGGGTCTCATATCTAAAATATAGTTGGCATCCACATTCTTTGGCAAGACCAGCCCCAGGGCTCTGCCCCATAGCTCGCCTGCCAGTGGGGTGCTTGGGGCGGTTTCTGCCATGGGGCTCTCTAGCAGGAGCGCCTTGGGCGGCACCCGAACTAGGGCCCCATCCCATCAGTTTGCCCATCAATATCTGCACCTTGAGCAGGACTCGCCCTTTAGGTTTCCCTCCATCCCCTGGATTCAGGACAGAACAGATGCAGGGGCCTGACTGGGCCCACCCACTTCCTTCTGCTCCCACCTGCATCACAGGGACAGACTTGAGACAAGGCCCTGCCCTTTCAGGATTGCTGGCATCTGTTTCCTGAGCTTGGTCCCGCTCCATTTTTCCTGCTGCTGCTCAGATCCCAGGCAAGATCCACAAACCAGTGCTTTGTTCCCAGTAGGCCTTTTGCAGCCCTGGTACCCCAGGCAAGACTCTCAGGCTGAGGCCCCAGCAACTCTTCCTCCACCCCGCATCAGCCCATGGGAGCAGGACAGCTCCAGAAGTTATTTCCTGGAAAGCAGAGAATGGCCCTGGCCTGGAAGGGATGAGGTTGGAGCAAGCTCCAAGACTGGGAACTGACTCTTAATGGCCAATGGAGCCTTTGCCATTCTGAGAGGGCCGGGCTGCCCAGGAGCGGTGGGATAAGTGGAAGGGGCATGAAACTTAGGACAGGGGCAGGCCAGGAATGGAGGAGGTAGGGCTGATGGGGGAAATGGAGGAGCAAGGATGGAGCAGATGGGGATGGGTTCTCAGTGTTGTACCTGCTGGGCCCCTAGGCCCCTATGGTTAGTAGAAGCAGGAGAGGGACTGGCGGGGCAGGAGAGGCAGGAGCAGTCAGTGGGAAAGGGCTGGCCAAGCGGGGAAGAGGAAGGCAGGATTTCTGGGCTTCCTCAATGAGAACCAACCCGGGCTGCCAGGGAGGGGCAGCAAATGGGGAGCAGGCCAACCCAGCAGTGTGGGTGGACTTAGTAGGCGGAGCCCTCAGAGACCAGTAGGGGAGAAGGGGTAGGCCTCCATCTGGGAAATCTTGAAGTTGGCCTTCAGGGAAGGGAGAAAGTAGGAAGGGAGTATTCGGGGCTGCTGCCATCTGCCTGCGGAAGGGAGGGGGGCTAGGCCTCCCTTGGGCTTTGCTACAACACATCTGACCATCCAGTGGGGCCACGGGGCACCAGCACCTCCTCCCAGACTAATATCCTGGGATGAGGGAATGTAGGAGATAGGAAAGGCTGCCCTCAACCTGTGGGTCCCCTCTGGCTCCTGAGGCCTCTCTAATTCAGACCCACTGTGGCTGACATGGCCCAGGAGCCAACAGAGAGCCTTGGCTCTGTGTGTGGCTGTGGCATTGAGAGGTCATTTCCCAGGGAAATGGGTGAGCATGGGGGAGGGAACTCAAGACACATCCGGGAGCAGTGGAGGAGAGAGCCTCCCACAGGAATGCAGGCCAGCTTCTGGATTTCCCACACAGATCAGACTTGGTTGCATAGGGCTGGACAGCCAAGAGTGATCCAAGAAGGAGATGGGGATAGGAGTGGGGTGAGGGGGTGGGGAATCAGCTGGTGACTTCTCCAGGTGGGGTGAGAAAAGGCATCTCCAGAGGAAAGGGGTTGGGGGAGGCCGTGTGCACCTGCAGAGCCCACAGCAGAAACAGTCCAGGAAGGAAGAGGGGGAAACATGAGCCAGGTGCTTGGGCCTACCCCTGCCCCACCAGGGAGCCCATCTCTCCCAATGAGTTGTCTCCCTGGAGTGGGGGTGGGATGGTATTGCGCCTTTGGCTCCCTAGGTGGGACAGGGGGCAGGGGCATGTCCCACAAACCTTATCCAGACATGGAGAGGTCCTTCCTGCACGAGGAAGGTGGAGAGGGAAAGCACAGTGCAGAATCAAGTCCAGGAAGGAGCAATGGAGGATGCACGGTGTACAGGGAGCACCCTCTGGCTCAGCAGTGGGTGGATCAGTGAAGGGCTGTCAGGGGGGAGGGGGAGAGTGGGTGGTCGGTTCAGATGCGGCATCTGGTACTCTGTGTATGTGGGGGGGGGGGTTCTCCTAAAATCTATTCCCAACAGATGGAAAGACTCGCAAGCAGGAAGTGAAGAAACCTGGAGAGACCTTGGTGGTCATGAGTGGCCAGGGATAGAACAAGGTAGGAGGAATGAGGAGGGAAGATGGCCCCCTTTGGGGTGGTGCAGGACCTATTCAGCAACTTGGGTTTCCGGGGGCATTCGGGTGCAGATCTGATCTGTTTGTGTGGGGGGGGGGAACTTTGGCACATGTGGTGGGCAGGGCTTCTAAAAGCTATTTCTGCTGGGAGAGTGGGTGGGAGGGATTTCTAAGAGCAGGAAGATTTAAGAAGCAAAAATAAAGACATTAGGCCATGAAAAATATGTAAAATTGGAAAGGGTGTGGAGGATTTGACAGGAGAATGCTGGGGTGAAGAGGGGCTGCATGTGGTCGAAATTAAGGAGATGTGGCTCCACCTGCTCAGTTAATCGGCAGCTCTGGCCCCATACAGCCCAGGGATGGGGGTCTCATCCAGAGGGACACTTCCAGTACACAGATCGGGGGAGAAAGAGGGGGGAAGGAGGTTGAGTCAGATACCTTCTAAGAAGTCACCCAGACTTCCATTTTCCATTGGTCTCTGTAGGCTCCAAGGTAGAAGGTGGCTCCGAGGCTTTGCATAGAATCAGGGTCAGTATGTGAAGATCCAAGTTCAGACCCCCTTGCAGAGACCAGGGACTCGGGAGGGAGCTGGACTCGGAGCCGCAGGTCTCGAGCAGAAGAGTGCCTGCCAAGTGGGAGAAAGACATACCGGATTATACAGGCCTGTGGAACCAGAGTCTGGGCTCTGGTGTACACACACACACACACACACACACACACACACGGGCCTTGACTAGAATACCTATCTATAGGTAATGGTGAGAGAAAGATATCCTATGCAGGGAATATACACATAAGGTGTCTTCAACCTAAGCCAACATGGCTTAGGGCCAGTGCAGACAGCATAGCCAATTAGATGTAGGTGGGAGTTCATCAGTAGCATTTTTTTAAATTGCAAAAAATTTGGACAGGGAACAAATATACATATTTTTCAACCATCATATTCCACATCCTTCTTCTTCCTTCCTAGGAAACACACCCAATCAACAAAAAGGCTTAGATATGGCTCTTGACCTTGAAAGTGGAAGCAGAATATTTTGGATGTCTGAGCTGTTAATAGTGTTTTCAATAATAATGTCACATGCAACAGCCTTATGAGTCCTGCAGGTCAACACTCTACTTCCTTAGTGATGTGATAGGAATGTAAACCTTACTGGACTTAGTATTGTTTTCCACTTCCTTTTCTACCACCTGGCCCAAATTATAATACAAAGTAATGGAAAGAAAAAGTAATGCCATCTTAAGAAAGTCATTTAGGGTTCTGAGAATTTGGCTTCATGATACAGTGATTGCTTAGCATGCATGAAACCCTAGGCTCAATTCCTCAGTACCACATGAACAGAAAAAGAAACACTGGAAGTGGTGCTGTGCCTCAAGTGGTAGAGTGCTAGCCTTGAGCAAAAAAAAACAAACCCAAAAGCTCAGGAACATTTCCTTGGCCCTGAGTTCAAGCCCCAGGACTGGCAAAAATGTCACTTAGCTAGTAAATGCCAAATAGAGAATCCATACTTGGAATATATAATTGCTCCTTCCAACTATTACCTAACAGTAGTCCTTAATTCATGTTTTTTTTTTTTTAACCTATATTAGGATACTGTGTTTTAAAAAAAAAACCCTTTTGTTAACAGATCACAGCAATTAGTGCCAGGAATGTGCTTAGATATCAGGTGAAGATTAATCCTGGAAATTCAAAGATTCCATGCTTTTGAGTGGTCACTTCTAATCACAATGAGAAGGGTAGTCTAAGTGAGATTTGAAAATCTTTTTTGGTCAGTTATGGCACCAAAAAGGCAGAGGCTAATTAATAGTTTTAACAGAAGTGAAGGAATAACCCCAGCTCGAAGAAATAAATGATAATAATAACTAAATTATACCAGAAACTGTTCTAGGGAACTATTTTGGGTTATTGAAGAACTAGTTATCAACTAGGTTCATTCCACATTGCCTTTAGCATTCTAAATCACTTAGGCTAGTTCTTAATCTCTGTGTGATAAGTTGTATCTCCTTTTATGTTGTTCTTTCATTCCTGATATCCTTTGCTTTCTAAAAATCTCAGTCTTTCTCTATTTCTCTATGAATATTTCCTAATATTAAATAACACCTACACAGATGGCAGAGGATGCTAATATAAGAGTCCCATTGTTCATGAGTCATTAGTATAACAACATGGAAAAATGAGGACATAGTTATTCCTACCTCAATTTTTCTGAAAAGCTGCAATGTCATCATTTGATTCAAATTTCCATTCTTTGTATACATAGTGTCATTAAATGCAGTAAATTCAAACATGAGCCAGGTGCTGGTGGCTCACACCAGTAATCCTAGCTACTCTGGAGGTTGAGACCAGAGGATTGTGGTTCAAAGCCAGACTGGTCAGGAAAGTCCATGAGACTTTTACCTTCAATTAACCACCAGAAACCCGGAAGTGGTTCTGTAGCGACAGTGGTAGAGTGCTCAACTTGAGATGAAGAGCTGAGGGACAGTGCCCAGGCGCAGAGTTCAAGCCCCACGACAAACAAAACAAGTGCAAATATGACTTTCAGTTTCCCCAAAAGGAACTACGAAGTCAATATTAATCTTCCTATGCATAAAAAATAATTCTGAAATGATTCAGTGCACCTACTTTAGTTGAGTTATTTAAGTTATGGCTTCTTTGATGGATATATTCTCTTATTTTAAAAATTACCAAATATTAGCTTTATAAATAAACTTCTTCTAATATTTCTTGTTTCAAAAGAGAAGTTCATACAGTTGATGTCACTTGGTTTTCTCAGTTCAAAGTCAACTCAGGCAGGGGAGTCTGTCACATTGTTATCTCTAATTAAACACCAAAAAAGCCAGACGTGGGGTTTTAGCTCAAGCAATAGTGTACTAGATTTGAGGGCAGGTAACAAGAAAGACAACTGTTCAGGGACAGGGTCCAGCCTCTGAGTTCCAGCCCCACATCCAGAAAAAACTAAACAAATGTTAGAGTTCTTGATTTTTGCCGTTCTAACTGGGGTGAAGTGATATCTCAATGTTGTTTTGATTTGCATTTCTTTTATGGCTAGGGATGTTGAACATTTCTTCATGTGTCTATTGGCCATCCTTCTTTCTTCTTCAGAGAAGTTTCTCTTTAAGTCTTTCGCCCACTTATTTATTGGGCAGTTGTTTCTTTGAGGATTTGTTTTTGGGGGGGTTAATTTTTTGAGTTCCAAGTATATTTTAGATATGAGACCCTTGTCCGTTGTATGGCTAGTAAAGATCTTCTCCCAATCCGTGGGCTTTCTATTGATCTTGCTAGCTATGTCATTTGCCCTGCAGAAGCTCTGCAACTTTATGCAATCCCATTTGTCCAACCTTTCTTTGATTTGTTGTGTTTCCGGGTCTCTATTATTTACCATAGCTAAGATATGGAACCTACCCAGATTCCCCTCAGTAGATGAATGGATCAAGAAAATGTGGTATATATACACAATGGAATTCTATGCCTCCATCAGAACGAATGACATTGCCCCATTTGTTAGGAAATGGAAAAACTTGGAAAAAATTATATTAAGTGAAGTAAGCCAGGCCCAAAGAAACATAGGTCCCATGGTTTCCCTTATTTGCAATATCTAGTATATGTATGAGTCAAGCGGAAAAGGTCAGATAATGTGATGTCAGGAAAATGAACCCTTAGATATGTATTTTAATGTTTTTTGCTTTCATGCATGTGTTTCTAATGCATTTATAAGATTATCTCTTTATTGCTTTGTATGGCCCTCCCCCACAGTATAACCCCTGCTTTCACTATATTTGATGTCAGTATAACTTGTGGAGGAGATGGTGAAAAACCAGTTGTTTAAGGATACAGGTGGACCTGTTGCAACAATGAGAAGTACAAGTTGACATGTCCAAAACGAGCATTACAACGTCGGTGCGGGGGGGGGGGAAGGGGAAGAATTGGGATTGGGGGGGACGGGGGAGGCTGGGAAGGGATGTGAAGGGTAAACCAAAGGAGGAGGCTGCAATGCTTGGTAAGAAATGTACGCATTATCCTGCCCATGTAATTGTAACCCCTCTGTACAGTATGTTCACAAATAAAATTAAATTAAAAAAAAAGAAAAAAAAAACTAAACAAATGAAGAAGCAAACAGAAAACCCACATATTTCTTTGGGACCATCCTTATAGCACTGGTTTGAGAAGAGGCTCCTTTTGCTTATCATATTCACTGGAACCTGCTTTTTGGAATCCTCATTGCTATGGTGAACTCAGGACCAGATTAAAGGAATGGATAACTGACTTTTGCAACAAGAGAATCATCTCAGGAGTTAAATATCCATGCATAAGACATTTTAAAACCTCATGTCTTTGTTTCTTTGAAGTAGAATACTTTAAAACAAAGTTATTTTCTTTTTCTATGCTGGCCTTCAAATGGCAGATTGTTTCCTTTTGTAATACTCTCAATTAGAAGTTTACAGAAAAGTTTTATATGAGTAAAGAACACACTGGAACAAGTCAGGGACAGAGTTTCCTTCAAGCCTTTGATTATTTTCTTGTACAGTAAAAAGGACAGCACAAATTAACTTGAACTTGGTCATTTCCCTATGTTCAATTCCTCTCTTGGAATCAGTATCCACTTCCCATAACAGTTCCTTCCACTTACTTCCAGGAACAATCTATGGTGCTACTCCCGGTAAAATGAATGTTTTCTGGCTTCATTGAAATAGCACAAGTACATCTTTGGACATGAGGTAACACGTGTTTCAGAGACAACTTAGTAACGAGGAAATATGGAATTGTCATGGTTTATAAAACATTATCCATGTACATATGGCCATATAAGATGATGTTAAGTAAAATGAACCTCAAGATAGGAACAAAACTTGTTTTTTTCTTTTTTGTTATTGTTTTTAATGTACTAAATGTACTATGTGATTTTTTGTTTCTCTTCTATTTTCTTCCTCCATGGTGTAACCCCTGTTTTCACTGTATTTGATGTCGTTAACCTGCACCTTACATATACATTTTTCTAATGTGGGGAGGGGAAGGGAAATAAAATGCTGAAACAAGGAAACAGTATGACCCATTGTAACAACGAGATGAACAAGACACTATGTTGAAAACGAACTTTAAAACTTGGGGATGGGAGGGAGGAGTTTGGATGGTGGAGAGAAAAAAGATGACGGGGAAAAACAAAGAAGATGTAACAATGCTCATTAGATAATGCACTTATTAACTTACTTATGTAACTCTAACCCTTCTGTACATCATTTTCAAAATAAAAAACATGAAAGAAATTATCCTGGAGTACATTAAGTTGACATTTCCTATGCTCTGTAAATTAAGACCAATTTTAAGTGGGAAGAAGATTCTCAGAAACATTTTTTAGTAAGTGTGTGTGTTGTTCATTAGTTCCGTAGTGTACGTAAGTTAACAGTGGGAGATACAATGAGAATTATAGGAGAAAGAGAAGTTCTATGTTTAAATATAATGGTCCAATACACTATAGAAGACTCTGCAAAACACAACTTTGAAACAATAAAGCCAAAGCCAGTATTTAGATCTACGGGAGTGATATAGAGAAAGCATTACTATTAATGAAACATGAAGGATAAGGCCACTCTCTTTCATCTACTAACTCTAAATCATGGTAGCTAATCATGCAAATTTGTAAAAAGTAGAATGGAAGAATAATTCTGGTTCCAAGTAAGTCAGATATAAGAGCATGGACTTAATTGGAAAAAAAAGACCATGTTGAGAAAGCAGGAATTATACTAGCAATGAACTGGTGGCTAAGATCACATTTCTTTTTCCATTTTTTCTTTCTTTTTCTTTCTTTCTTTTTTTTGGATGGTTGTGGGGCTTGAAGTCTGGGCCTCCACTCTTCAGTCCAAAGCTAGCGCTCTACCTCTTGAGACACAGTGCTATTTCCAGTTTTCTGCTGGTTAATTGGAGATAAGGGCCTCAGAAACTTTCCTACGCATGCTGGATTTGAACTGCAATCCTCAGATCTCAGCCTCGTGAGTAGCTAGCATTATACGCATGAGCCACCAGCATCCCTCTTAACATCACATTTCTAACAGTGTACACTCAGTATATGTAATGTGTATGTTTCTCTATCTTTATATGAACTCGAGTTAAAAATCTGGACTACAGTTTTTGCACTCACGAAAATGATTCTAGTTTAAAAGTTGATACTCCTGGAAAAATAGAACCTAAGAATGTCAAGGAGTCTGGGAAGTTCAGCTTGCATCCAGCCTGGGAGAACAGTCTTTGAGACACTATTTATAATTACCAGCCAAAAGCTGCACTGGAAGAATGGCTCATGTGATGGAATACTAGTTATAAGCAAGATTGCTGAATAAGAGCTTGAGGTTATCATATATATACCTACAAACATGCACATACACACAGAGGCACTTATATGTGCAAACACACATATGAAACAACTCTCAGAATGTGTAGAAATGTTAGAAAATAATTTAAAAAATGTCCTAAGACTAGAATCAAGTGATAATTTTTTAATTTTAGAAAGTCCTCAAGTGAAATTTCCCCCCAAAACGCTTGAGAATATTACATAGTTAGGGACCAGAGATAGTAAGAAAGTCAAGTAATCGTTATTGAAGGGGTTGGATCCATGGAGGAATGAATCAGAGACTCCTGCAGGTGCATCTGAAAACGTACATATCCTGTGTCAAATGTTAGAAGATCTTTGAAAATAGTACATAAACATTCTGAGCCATCAGTCTTTTGAAAAATATTATCGGAGAAGTTCAGAAATGCTAGTCTATATCAAGATTAAATAAACCAACAAAGTGTGGTAGGACAATGAGATACAAGCCTGGAATTCTAGCACTCAGACTAAGACAGGAGATTAGAGAGTGGAATTACATAGTGGTACCTTCCCTAGACTAGGTAATATAATTTTGTCTCAATAAAACAAAACCAGAAAGGAGTAAAAAAAAAAAACAAGAAAGGAATACACAGTTGCAAGTTTTGGCTAATTTTCTCTTTATGTTTTAAGAAGTCAAGTTTCCTATTGAAATGCAACTCATATGTAATCCTCAGTTGTGTTTTAAATGCTGTCATCATTACAGAACATTCCTAGATGCTAAAGAGCTCAAGATTCATTGTTGGTGGGAATGTAAACTTGTTCAACCACTTTGGAAAGCAGTATGGAGGTTCCTCAAAAGACTTCACAAAGAACTCCCCTATGACCCAGCAATCCCACTTTTGGGCATTTACCCTAATGTTTACAAAAAAGACCACACTAAAGCTACCAGCACAACTATGTTTATTGCAGCATTATTTACCATAGCTAAGATATGGAACCAACCCAGATGCCCCTCAGTAGATGAATGGATCAAGAAAATGTGGTATATATACACAATGGAATTCTATGCCTCCATCAGAAAGAATGACATTTCCCCATTTGTTAGGAAATGGAAAGGCTTGGAAAAAATTATATTAAGTGAAGTAAGCCAGGCCCAAAGAAACATAGGTCCCATGGTTTCCCTTATTTGCAATATCTAGTATAGGTATGAGTCAAGCAGAAAAAGTCAGAGAATGTGATGTTAGGAAAACGAACCCTCAAATATGTATTTTAATGTTTTTGTTTCTTTCATGCATGTGTGTCTAACGCATTTATAAGATTATTTCTTTGTTGCTTTGTATGTCCCTCCCCAACAGTGTAACCCCCGCTTTCACTATATTTGATGTCAGTATAACATGTGGAGGAGACGGGGACAAACAAGTCGTTTAAGGATTCAGGTGGACCTGTTGCAACAATGAGAAGTACAAAATGTCATGTCAAAACCAGCTTTACAATGTCGGTGTGGGAGGGGGGAGGGGGGTATGATTGGGTGGGGGGGAGGGTGGAGGCTGGGAAGGGAGGTGAAGGGTAAACAAAGGAGGAGGCTGCAATGCTTGGTAAGAAATGTATGCATTATCCTGCCCATGTAATTGTAACCCCTCTGTACAGTATGTTCTCAAATAAAATAAAATAAAATTTAAAAAAAAAATTGAAAAAGTAAGCATCATTCTGTTGAATTCCAAAGAAATGATGAAGGATTACAAAAGCTTAAGCCTGGGGAAATAGCGAAGTTCATCTAATGTAGGACTTTGTAGACCTGTCTAAATTAGAATTTAGATTTAAAATAAATATTTTTGTTTGTAATTTTTTTGTAATTTCATATTCTATTTCATATTGAATTTCATATTCTATACGATAGAAGATTTAATTCACAAATTCACAAATGATTCTGGCATTCTATTTGCCTAACATATTCTTTCAAGTGAGCTATAATTAGAACTTAGTTAATAGATAATTGCAACAGTTCCTGTGTAACATGATAATGAGAATAATCTATACAAAGTTGTTAACAAATTTATGACATTAATTTATAAATTTAGAAAAAGAGGAATTTTTTGAGACTTTGGTGCACCATGGTATGAATAGAGTAATTGTGTGACATCCTTTTTCTTCTACCTATATATAACACAGGAAGAAATTTTCTTAATTACATACCTCTGTATACGATGAGAAAAATGCTAGGTTTGGGGTTTGTTTTTATTTTGGTTTTGTTGTTTGCTTTATCCTCGGGCTTAAATTCTGGGCCTGGGTACTATCCCTGAGCCTGTTTTTGCTCAAGGCTACTGCTCTTCCACTTGAACAACAGTGCCACTTGTGTCTGGCTTTTCGTGAGCAGTTTATTGGAGATAAGAATCTAAGGAACCTTCTTGCCTGTGTGGGCTTTGAACCATAAGCTTCAGATCTTCATATTCAGGTATTCAGATCTCCTGAATATCTGTGATAGATAAAAATATAGCTATAAATAATATTTGCAAGTGTTTTGATCTCAAGAATACCACTGGGGGGAAAATGATGCAGCAAAGTTTAGTGTAGTGTTCTTTCCCCAATAGGAAGAGCATCACATTAGAAGAAGTGTAGTATTTTTTCACAATAATGATAAGCTAGTCCTGATGTGAATTTAGGGAATTTTAAGGTCCACCTTACAAGTTGGAAACTGTTGGGCTAGGATGAATTTACAGCATAAAAACTTAGGATTGATGGTCATAGAAATAATAGCTTACTCTGATGAACATATGTTTACACTTGAGGAATTTATTATAGATACTTCATAGTTTTATCTTCTACCAGAATGTGGCTATTTTTTCTGTTGACTTTTAAATATGTACCCCCCACACTGGAAACTGCATCAATTGCAGAATAAAATGCAAACAGGTACTGTTTTGAATGTCTCTGGTTCGGCATGTTCAGAATTTGAAAATGAGTACTTAGTAGTTACAGGAATGTTGAAAAATATATATTCTGTCCTCTTAACAATTAGTCAGTGTTAAAAGTTAGGAGTTTCCATAGAATTGAACTGTTTTCTGTTTTAGTATGACAATACTAAAATAATGTGTTTTTTCCAAAATAATGGCAAGTATATTCTGAAAAATTTGTATAGTTTGATAACATTCAAGTTGATGACCATCTGATAAAGAAAGGGGTAATTAATACAAATTATAAGACAAATAGCGTTCATTTTTTAAAAAGGTAATCCACATAGAATAATATTTACTATACCAATATAGTGAAATTATATTTTATGTAGCTTATTTTTTAATTTAATTTTATTGTCAAGGTGATATATAGAAGTGGTTGCAGTAATTGTAAGATAGTAAATATATAGCATGTCGAACTTTTTACCTCCTCCCTCATTTTTCTCATATTTTCCTTTACCCCAATACCCCTTACAAGTTGTAATGTAAATTTCCAACAAGTCTTGTGAGTATTGCTATTGCACTGGTTTGTCTTTTGCCCTTTGTCTCGCCATTTTGTTGTTCCTCTTCTCTTGCCAAATTAAGATATATATATATACAATACACAGGATCCCAAAATCAAATATAGTAGGGGATAAACCATAGGGGTAAACACAAAGAAAAAGAAATCACATTGTACATCAAAAACAACAACCACGAAGAAAAACCTCTGTTTCCATATCTAGGAGTTTATTTTGCTCAGCATTATCTTATATGGTCATATATACATAACTATTGAGACATTCGGCTCATCTGCTAGGACTATCCTAGACATTTCCTACTTATTACAAATGAGAGAAACCATGGAATCTCTTTATGTCTTGCTTATTTTACTTAGTAGGATATTTCCAAGTCTTTCCATTTCCTTATGACTTAGAAGCATAGAATTCCACCGTGTGTGTGTGCGTGTGTGCGTGCGTGTGTGTGTGTGTGTGTGTGTGTATGTGTGTGTATCACATTTTGTCAATTCGTTCATCAACTGAGTGGCATATTGGTTTAAAACATGATTGCATGTAAGTATCACTTAGGGACATTCAAAAATGACAGATGCCACTTCCCCAGACATTCTAAAATCATGATTTCTGAGTCAGGATTTTATGGTGGCAGGTGTTGAGATATCTGAATGAGTCTATCTATATCTTGCACTGAATTAGACAGGAAGATATCCAATATCATATAGAATAAAAATGGTAGTGATAAAATATTCCCTTGAGAAAGACATAAGAGGTTGCCAGAAGTATGAAGTAGTTGAGATAATTTTGAAGAACTTAGAAATGCAAGCTCAGGTATGTCTCTTTAAATAATAATTATGTAAGTGGAAGGGCAAAAGAAGGGGAAGAGAAGAAAATAACTGACAGCAGATCATTGTCCCAAATTAGAGTATAAAAGACATAATCTATTACTTCCAAGTTAAAAAGAGACCAATATAATATGTCGCACTTAATTTAGGTACATGCAAAATGTTTACTTGGCTTTTTCCTACTTTAATGCTCCTAAATAAATGAAGACATAAGAAAAGGTATGTGATTGCCATTACTTCAACCTGAACACTAACTGTGATGAGCCCTCTTTTTCTCACTTTGCACTTGGAAAATAGTACCTAAGTTGATGATGTTGTGGCTGATTAGAGGTAGACTAAGGGGCTTCTAATTGTACAATTATCCCAGAATAGTTTAAAGTAGTTTTTTCTCCCAAGATATCCAACTACATTTTCTGAAGTTGTGCTTTGAACACACCCTCACACATGAGCAGATTATTTGAAATTATACTTCAACATTTCCTTGTCACATTCTACTTTGTGCCTTTGTCTTTTTTTGCACATTCCTTTTGAGTTCATGGTTGCTCTATTTCCATTTCATCTGTAAAAACTGCTAAGAACATTGTTCAACTACCACTTTTTGTTTGCACATGCCCAGTCTATGTATGAAGGTACTTTGTACATGTTAAGCAATAGGGTAGTACTCACTCTCTGAGGAGAATAGTTCCACATTATAACCCTATGCTCACATTAGAGGGCGTAGAATTTAAAGCATTTTGAGACAAACAGTGATATTAGAATTGAAAGGCTCCTTAGGGACATTTTCTTGGAGCTCATTAGTTTACCCAGGAGAAATATAAATATCCACAAAACCTGGACCTTATTAGTAAGTATCCGAATTAACAGTAGATCTTAGATACTGTGTTAATACAAGTCACCATTTTATTATTGTTACATCAGAATCCTTCCCTATTGCAAATATGGATGAGAAAATGAAAGAAAGGCATTAAAGAAAAATGTCTTATCTTTTTAGGCATTTAATCCTAGTGGTGAGGGTAATGTCTGAACTCTCCCATTCAATAAACATTTAAAGTTTATAAGAGTACTTCCTACATATAAGAATTTGTGGCATGTTGATTGACAGGGTTATTTCAGCATGGAGATATCCCTAACAAGAACTAGATTTAAATAGAATATATGTCAGTTATGATGTGTCAATCAGGCATTTTCTATTCTAAAGAAGAATCAATTCGAGGACTGTTCAGTAACATCAGTAACATCAGTGTTACTTGTCCTACATTTATAATGAATAGGCTGATATAATATCCAAACATATCTAAAGATATTTCAATAAAATCCCAAACTGAATGGATACATGGGTCACTCATTGAAACTGTAGACAAATTAGTCTTAACTGTGCTGTAGATCAATCTATAATCACCTGGCTAAACAAACTCTTCAAAAATATTCACAGAATTCCTCTAAGTAAAGATCATGACAGTTATATCTGTATAATTCTTCTAAGGTCAGGATAAAAGAATTTGTTCTCAATATTTTAAATCAACAGAATCTGTTGAATTCATGGATCCAGAATTTTATGGCTTCACATTCATATCTCAAAATTTTATTAATATGACTTTCACAAAAACACTGTTCTTATTGAACTTGTCTATGTCCTTTTAGTTTTCAAATGCAAATAGCATATTTCCTTCAGTATCTTCCTGACAATTTGTTCCCTTGTTTACCTCTCTAAATCAGTTTTTGGTCGTGGATATTTTAATGATGTCTAAAAAGACTTATCCATGCATCTGTTTAACATAAATTTTAGAACTATCAGAGAGTTTTTTCCTCTAAATCCATCATTTCCACCTGTAGTCATTATCACCAAGAATATTACTAACATGGTTGCCATCCAGAGACGTGGAAGCACTTTAGATTTCTTCTTATCCTTCTACTTCCGTCTGTTAGATAAGATGAATGATCAAGATTTTCTGTTTCTGTCACTAATATAATTTCTATGTACTCCTTTTTATGCAACTGAAACTGGCCTGTTTCAAATACTCATCATTGGTCACTTTGTCCTAAAACAACTGCTTACATAGTATGCTTTTTCCCCATAGACTTTTCATATTGTTCCTCTCCGTCACCAAATTACTGCTCCATGTAAGCACACAGAGTAAATATCTCAGACACAAATTCTAGTATCATTAATTACTCACTCCATTGACTGTTGGCATTACATTTCTCATCTGTAAATGGATATAATCTACCAGAAATATTGAAGAATGAATTTGTTGAATTCTAGAGCAAGAAAAAAGAAAAGTGAAGAGTCCTTACATTTTCCATCTTACCTTACAAATAAGAAAAGAGTCAAGTTCAGTTTGTTGGTTTAAAATCACAATTTTTTTTCATGCAGAAATAAAAATAAGTCATCATCAGGCTACACTGTGGTCATCATCCTCACCAAAATTATTATTAGCATCATAAGTGCTAATTATTGAAAGTCTGGTATGTGTCTATGACGTTGCTATTATTTGTCTTTTGATTAATAATTTTAATGTTACCACTGTGCATGCATCCATATTAAAATTTTGAACAAATAAAGAAACTAAAAAAAACTAAACCATATCAGGTAACTTGACTATGTGCTTTTAACAAATTATGGAATAGATTTTTGAAGCATTACAAATTCCTAACCAGTATGAATTAACTTCTCTCTCCGTCACTACACACAAATATTTAAGAGTTTGAACAGAATTTTTTCAAGTGATATACTCTAAATGTTACTACAATATCATGTGTATATCTAAAATTTCCTTTAAAGTAATAATCTCTACTTTCAAATCAAGTATTAGTTATTTTATTCTCAGGAACTTTGAGAAAAAGACTGTATATCTTTGAAACGTAAAAGGTCAAAATAGTAGCATAAAAATTTTAGAGGGAGTCTGTCTTCAGAAATACATATACATATATATCTATATATACGTTATGTGCAGAACGATATAGATTTTTAGAGATTATTTGTCATCAGAAATATATTTAAATTTCTGTGTAGAATGATGTACATTATAGTGAAAGATACATCTTAAAACATAATTAAAATTTAAAAAATACATCAAACCAAGTGCCAGTGACACGCTTATAATTCGAGCTATTCTGGGTGCTGAGATCCTAGAATTGTGTTCGAAACTAGCCCAGACAGAAAAGTACTTGTTAGAGTCTTATCTCCATTTAATCACTAAAAACAGGAATTAGCTCTGTGCTTCCAGTTGTGGAGTGCTGTCCTTAAGCATAAAAACATTGGGGACAATGCCAAAGTCTTGCAAACAACAACAACAACAAAATGTATCACATTAATTTCACAAAAGCAAATTTTAACTGCTGTGAACATTTCTTAGAAACATGAATACATGCCCCTGGAAAATGTTAAGTAAAAGTATAGAATATTTATGTCTAGGTTAAAGACAAGACTATTTAGATTGTTTAAGATATTTAGGTGAGGATTAGGAATTAAGAATAATGAGATTTGGGTAATAGATTGGGATTGGACTTTAATTATAGTCTATAGTAGTAATAAAATGATATTTGTAATGATTATATAAAATTATTCTTGCTTGGTATATGAATTATAATAAGTGATAAACATTTTAAAATGATTTCCAATGCAAAGGATTATCAATTCTTTTGTACTTTCAAAAAAATTAAGAAATCTATTCCAAGGCTAGTTTGCTCTAAGACTATATTTGTTTCCTAAAATTAATTTAGGAATGAGTTAAGATTTAGATAACGATGCACAGCAGAAGAGAGTGAGAGGGGATAGAATGATGGACCACATAGGAGCTGTAGGTCATTGGTACTGTGTTTCAAAAAACAGAAAGACTTCAGAGAAGAGAAAGAGGAATATAAGGTGTCCTGAATCAAGTTTCGTTTTAATCCACCTAATAGTTTTGACTGAGAATCAGAGAACATGGGAAAAATAGAAAATAAAGCATTGTATAAACCTGTTACAATGTAAAGAAATTGGAAGATGATAATTAATTTCCAAAGAAATAAAAGAAAGGGTAGGTAAATTCTAAAGGGAAAAAGAATGAAGAGAGAAAAGAAGCAAAATAAACCTTTATCAATAACAAACACAAGAGTTTGGAAGTGGAAAGGCAGTAGAAATATTGTAAATAACAATAAAATAACAATAAAAATTGCTAACGTGGATTGAAGATGGATCATATTTTATCATATATGATTTTGAAGTAATAGGAAATGAAAATTTAAAAGTCATAATTTAAAACACTATAGCCCAATGGTAAAACATTGGCATAGCATGTGTGAAGCAATGGTGTGATCGCCCAAACATTACAAAGTACACCCAAAGCACACACACAAAAAAATCCACATTAACACACACACACACACACACACACACACACACACACACACACACACACACACACACACACAACATACACACATTTGGAATATTGATATTATCATATTAAACAGAGGTAATTATCACAAATAGTAAAAATATGTTAATATGAAATCATATTATTGCTCATACTATTTAAAAGTTTACTAGAAATAAAATACTCACAATATACTTGGATTCTTATAGGTCAACTAAATTGAAAATTAAGAAATAGAAGACACGAGAACCTTTGCAAACAAGTTTTAAATAATAAACATTTTGAAACATGTATACTTTTATTTTGACAAAAGATTGATGTTACTGGTATTTTAACTCAAGATTTAGAATATGATAACCAGATGCTCTATGTCTCGCTAGAGATGGCTATATTTCTAATCATTTCACTCTGGATACTTTTATAATAAAGGTCTCATCATTTCAAAGCCTCTCCCAAATCACAAACCCTGCTTATATTTCCCACCATAGCTAGAAAATGGAAGCCACAAATCACCATTCCCTGCTCAAACATTTTTTTAATTCAAGTACAAATATTTCCAAAAAGTGACCAGGTAATGAAGCCTTCTTAATAAAGTATGTACTTCTTGGAAACACAGTAAGGACAAATATGTTTAAAACTATAAGAAATTAAAATTATTTAAATTCACCAACCATATAAAAATTAAGAAAATAATTTTTAAATATTCATGTTAAATATTTTAAAAGCAAAATATATGTGTCTAAATAATTTACATTGTAAAACTCATGCAAAATTGAATTAACTAATCCTTCGGCTCTGAAAAAAGAATTACTCTAAAGAAACAAAAGAAAATAATTAAGTTCAAAATTTGAAATTTAGAAAATGAAATGAATTGCATTCTTTAGTTGACTGAAGAAACTGTAAACCCTCTGTATATCAATTTTATAATAAAAAATGCATGAACAAAGAAAGCAAAAGTACCCATTGATCAATAGCACCAGCTAAAGTATCAGTATTTCTTTTTTTGAGTGTACAAGAAAATCGATGGAGGGGATAAGAATGTTCCTTCCATTAAAAAATGTACTCATTACCTTACTTATGTTACTGTAACCACTTTGTACATTACCTTTACAATAAAATTAAATTGAAATTAAAAATAAGTTAAATAATATACTAATTAAGAATTCTTAGAAGCCATTGGTTAAAAACTTTGTAAAAAACTGTCCTAGGAACCCAAGGAATATACTTTGATGATACTATTTAAATACTTAAACTTCAGCAGAGAAGCAAAAAGTTTATAAATGTTACAAGTAAAGTAATAAAGCAGAATATATTACTAATAATAAAAATCATAAGATGAATTTATAGTGGTAGTCAAATATGTAACAAATGAGATGAATTGCCATTCGTTTGCACTTAATAAGTGAGAAAGAATTCTCTAGGTCTTTTAAAATATATCTTAAGATAATGAAGAAACTATTCTGTCACATCATATGATAATCAGATAAAGATGATATTAAAACAAAGAACAGATTGTACTAAGTTGTGGGATGTTAATGTATTTACCTATTTTGGTTGTGGGTAACTGTGGGGATTTCAACTTGGAGTATTGTTCTTGCTAGGCTGGCGTCATATCAGTGGTTAATTATAGGATAGGGGTTCCCTTTCCACAAGAACATGCACCTGATCTGTCCTTTTAGCCTTCCATCATCAATGGCATCAGAGTTGCACACCAACTTGTCTAGCTGACTACCTTGGCTGGCCTGGATTCTGCAGTCCTTCCAATCTTTGCCTCTAGATAGTGCAGGATCGTGGAAATGATCCAGTGCACCCAGCTATAGACTGAGAAGGAAGTCCACTAAACGTTTGGCTTGGGTTCTGTTCTCAAGCCTCCTAAGTAGTTAAGAGTAAAGATGGGAGCCCCTGGTGCCAAGCAGTAGCAGTATTTTTAAAAAACTCGACATATATATGAGTTAGGCTTGTGATTACCTCAGGAAAAGAATAAAAGAGCAGTGAAGCATAAAGGACAGTCAGAACTTTAACTAGCTACTCAGAGGCTGAAACAGCTTAGCTAGCTACTCAGGAGGCTGAGATCTGAAGACCACTGTTCAAAGCCAGTCCAATCATGAAAATACATGTGATTATCTCCAAAACATCAGAAAACAGCAATGGCTCGAGTGGTAAAACACTATCCTTGGGCACAGAAGCTTAGGGATAGTGCCCAGGCACTATCAAGCTTCAGGAATGATGAATACATGCATGAGCTCCTGCAAATATGCGTGTGCATACACACGTGTGCGTGAACACACAAACACACCAATGAGTATTTCAATGCTACCTTCTTTAATTTTTTTTACCTTGTTGTACCCTATTGCCATGTATTGGTTCACAAATTAACAAAATCAGCTAAGCAGCTATTTACATACAACTGATCATGTTTCTCTAAAGTCTATTCTCTTTTTGCAAGCCTGCTTTTATATGACCCAAAAGTAAATTATTCAGGAGGGCAATTCATCTCCCTCAAATCTGTAGTATTAGATGATTGTTTAGGTTCTTCCTAGCTATATGATTTTGTGAAATTCTGCATCAAACAGCGTATTTCTTTCACGAGAAGGGAAGCCTTTGTCAAACAATTAATAATAGGATTTTCTCCTCCTGGCAAGCATGTGTAGTTTTATTATCTTCGTATATTTCATGATCTGTCTGTGTATGCCAAAGACTGCTGTGAAAATAAAAAGACCATTCTCAGCACTTAGCATTCGTATAACATTCATATCTATGAAGGTATTTAAATATTACTGAAATTGCTTTGGAATAAATAATGTTCACTTTGACTATTTTGAGAAAGAATTGGTTTCTCAGCACTTAGGTAAGAAAGTGAGTGAAAAAAACAAAAGGAAAGTTTGGAACAACTCAACACATACATTCAAATGAAACAAAACAACTGAAGAAAACACAAATTAATTCAGTACTTAAAAACCTGCAGGAAATGCAATGATTTTTTTTTAAAATCAGCTATGATAAGCTTTTGAGAATCCTGACTACATGGGAGTCTACTGTTGTGAGGACAGTGGTTAAAGCCCAGACTGGACAGAAAGATCTGTACACAAAGCCATGCCATGCACCTGTTATTCTAAATTCCAGGAAGAATAACATAAAGTGGAATGAGCCCAAGATCATACACAAGGAGGAAGCCAGAATCTATCTGAAAAATAATCAGGGTAATTTAGGGCTGGGGCATGACAAAGTGTTAAGAACACCCATTTAGGAGACACAAGACACTCAATGCAAACTCTATTAGGCATAATGAAGAAAAAAGCTATAACTTTAAATAATTGGAATGATTGTAAGATTTTGAGTATTTCAGTGGAGAAAAAAAACCATGAGAGAGATAGAGTGAACCCATGTTGTGATCCCTTCTACTTAAGCTATAATGTTGTGTGGAACTCCAGACATAACAGAGTTATCTTGCAAATGAGTATGGATATGCATTTGGGTGATGGAAATATTCTACTTACACAGGTGTAAATTAGATTTTTGGCTAGATTGTAGTTCTTGAACTAAGAGCCTGTGTGATGCCCTGAGCTTTATCTCTCAAGGCTACCACTCTATTACTTTGAGCCACAGTTCCAATTCTGATTTTCTGTTTGTTGTTTGGAGATAAGAGGCTCATGGACTTTCTTGCCAAAATGGCTTCAAACCATGATGGTCAGATCTCATCCTCCTGAGTAACCAGGATTCCAGACATAAGCTGTCTATTTTTTAAATAGTTTAGTAAATCATGTAGTTACAGAAGTTATAAATTATCATTACAACCTGTGTAATAGATGTGTGTATGTATATATCAATGCATACAGACAGAAATATTTTATCGTATCTTTGTATCTACAGTAGATTTATGAAATATCAACCTTCGTTGTAAAATAAAATGGAAACAAAAGTTATTAAGGAGCAAAACAAAGGGAATTGTCACAAGTTTCTTGTTGTTTAATGGAATATGAATTGCGAGAATCAGTTTGGGAAAACCATCTTAATTTAACATAATGGATAATGGGTATTAATTCCAATCTATCTATTTGCCCATATTGTGCGTCCTCACACATGAGTATCAAAATCAAACCACAATTTTTGCTTTTGTATTTAACGCACCTGTTATAATTTAGGGGATTGATGAAGTACTCAAATAAAGATTAAAATAATAGTAAGTGAGGCTATGAGTTAGAGCTGAAAATGTTTTTAAATATTATAATAGCTAATTAAATTGAAATTTTCTTACTTTTACTCTATTGTCATGTCCCTCATTCCCACATTAGAAAAGTACGTAGAAGGTTCTCAGTAAATTATGTGTATAATCATGAAAAAAAATGTATTGAAAGAATATGGGCCCAGTGTGGTTTTAGCTTATTGAGACTGTAGGGGGTAGTGTGTTTTTGAGGCCTTCCAAAACGTTGTGATGGAGATGAAAGGAGGGATGTGCTTATTCTGGAAAATTGTCTAGAGGATTGCTCCCAGAAAGATAGTGATGAATTCTTCCAAAAGATACAGAAAATCACTTCCACAACCATGTTGACTGCTGCACTATTTACCTTAGCCAAGTTATGAAAACAGACCAGATGTCTTATGGTGGAGGGATGGTTGGAGAAAGTGGGGCACATATACACAATTGGATTGCACCCATCCATTATGAAGACTGTTACGTAATTTGCAAAGAAATAGATAGATCTAAAAATATGCTAAGTAAACTAAGTCAGAGCCAGACACACGAAGGACCCATGTTCTGCCGCATATTTTGAACATAGGACTTTATGCAAGTTTACACAACAGTATTAACCAAAGCATGCTCTTTGCAGACGAGTATTCAAAAGTGTAATTTCTTATAAAATTGAACTTTTATTCCAACAAAGTGAATACCAAGAAACTATCATTTGGAAGATATGAGCGGAAGTCAAAGGGAAGGAATAAAGAGAGTTATGGATGAAGAGAGGGAAGGTATAATATTCAATGCAGAAACTAGAAGCAATGAAAGTGGGGTGAGGTTTGGAAGGGTATTGGAAAGTTACGTAAAGATCCATTGTACTTATAAACTGATTTGTTGAATGGAAATTCCTTCATACAACTATTTAATAAAAATATAATTAAAAACAATGGAGACGGGGCTGGGAAGGTGGCTCAGTGGTAGAGAACTTGCCTTGCAGGCCTGAGGCCCTGGGTTCGATTCCTCAGCACCACATAAGCAAAAATAAAAAGCAAGAAGTGGTGCTGTGTTTCAAGTGGTAGAGAGCTAGCCTTGAGCTGAACAGCTGAGGGACATCACCCAGGCCCAGTGTTCAGGCCCCACGACCGGACCCCCCCCCAAAAAAAACAGTGGAGACATCTGAACCTTAAACTGTGTTCTCTTAAATCATGAGTCAAAATAATAGTTTCCTTCTCAGAAATTTTCTTTGCAGTTATTTTCCTCAAAATGACAGAAAAGTGACCAACAAAATGAATGTCAATACATCACATTGCATATCCTAAAGAGAAACAATATAAAAATCACAGTAAAAATGTTAGAATTCATCACATGATAAAATAACAGGTAGAAAGGATCAAATGCTGATTGTTTTTCCAAGTACGTTACCTATGGTATCTAATTTAATCTTCACAATAATCCCATAAAGTAGAACTACTTCTGTTTCTAATTCTCAGATGATGATATTGAAGTCTTCAGAGTTGGAATTACTAGTACAACATTTCACAAATGGTAAATCTTAGCCTGCGGCCCATTCCCACCATATCAAATAACTTCATTCTATTTTGTGACTAAAATACCAGTACTTAGTCCACTAATTCTAGGAAAATTTCCCAGAATTATTGTCCACACTTTAATAATATGTCACTTTATCTTTGTTAGAAAATAGGAAACTAAGCGGGATGTCGGTGGCTAGACCTGTAATCGTAGCTACTCAGAAGGCTGAGATCTGAGGAACGCGGTTCAAAGACAGCCCAGTCAGGAAAGTCCGAGAGATTCTTATCTATAATAAACTGCTAATAAACCAGAAGTGGCACTGTAGCTCAAGCGGTACAGTGCTTGACTTGAGCGGAAGAGTGCAGGGACAGTACTCAAGCCCAGAGTTCAAGTGCCAAGACCAACCAAAAAAAAAAAAAAAAGGAAATAGGTAACTGCAATATGCAAGTTCATAATCAATTTATACCTCCCTGGTGAAAGGAACTGCTAAACTATAACATTCTTGATTTCTAGCTCAAAATTGTAGAAATTATATTCTATCCCATAACAACACTACATTGCAGTCATACTGAAAGAATAATCTCCCCAATTCCTGATGGAAACAGATTGCAGGTCTTATAGACCAATCATTTCCACATTGTAGCTCACATAAGTTGTTTACCATTAGAGGTATTTTGATTGCTTTTTATACCCAACATTTTGAGAGAAATGTTTTACTTTAAAATGTTATTAAAGCAAGACTGATATAAAAATCACCTTTGACCCCAGATGAATATTTACCTTTCATATACCCAAAAATGCAGTCTTACCTATCATTAATGTTAGGAACGAGAGGTTAAAAATCATGGACACCAAGACCTAAGCATGAATTAAAGACTCTCCAACTTGTGAATACAATTGGTTTAAAAAGACATCAATACTACTGCATGTTTTTCAAAATTTCTTGTGATATTGAAGATTCAATGATAAAATATTAACAATTGAAAATAACTCATTTTCTTGGGAGTAGGAAAGAAAACACAAGATTAATCCATCATTTTCAAATACCTTTATTTTTCTACAAATTCAATCTTATAATTATCAACATTATAAAACTAACTGAAGTACAGAGCCACAAAGGAAATAATTTAACTGCATCATCTACATTCAAAAAACTGTTACTGGGGCTGGGAAGGTGGCTCAGTGGTAGGGTGCTTGCCTTGCATGCATGAGTCCCTGGGTTCGATTCCTCAGCACCACATAAGCAAAAAGGAAAAAGCCGGAAGTGGCGCTGTGGCTCAAGCGGTAGAGCACTAGCCTTGAGCTGAAGAGCGGAGGGACAGTGCCCAGGCCCAGAGTTCAAGGCTCCACGACCAGACCCAAAAATAAGAAAAAAAAACTGTTACTAGAAAACAAAGTTATACTAATAATTAGCTTACCAAATTCACTTATATCCTTTTATTCTATTTCATAATATTTCATAATATTCTATTGCATAAAAAGCCTATATACCCACTTACATCTTCATATCTTAATATTTATTTCAGAAATGTCTATAGCTCTATAGTCAATGAACTGAAATAATACTGAAAATATTCAAAGGCTTTTCAGAAATTACAAGACGCTCTCGGGGTTGTTATTTATATTGGAAAAGATATTCGAAAAGCCTTATTTGTTAAAGTTGTGATAGTTACTTCCACGAAAGAGCCATTAGTGAAGATCCCATTGCATGTACAAAACAACTTCAAATGCATCCACAATCTGGAGGTGACACATGCTTTTTGTTTGTTTGTTTTGAAAGGTATATCTAGCAAGCATATCCACAATACTGGTTTTCAGTCAATATGATGGGATATTCAAACCTAATAAATACAGGGTTGATTATCTTAGTGAGAATAGATATGATGTTACAAAGAAAGTTATTTTCAACAGAAATCCGGAAAGAGTTTATTCATCTTGTGAATAACCAGAGTGTAATACCTGTTTGGTCAAGTCAGTGAAACTCACTCCATGAGTATATCTTAAAAGTATAACCAATTTAAGAGGTCAAATACATATTTTGTACTGACAGTCATCTTACAGCAATAACTTACTACCTAATTATATCTGTTTCTTCTTACCTAACATATAATAAGAGCTGAAAGTGGTCTCTTTTATCTAACTTAATTTTGTATATGCTTTGATTATGATGATGTTATTATTTGACAAATAAAATGTACAGAAGGGTGGTTCCACAGAAATGACATGACAGAACACTGATAAATAAAAACATTGCAACACAGTTAGCTCTTTTGAGCCTCACCTTGTCCACATTGGCAAGCAACATTGCAACAGCACACGCACACATATACACATAAACACATGTGTGCACATGTACACACATATACTTGCATGCTAAATTCAGGGTTTAGTACAAAAAAGTACAAATAAAGTTTTAGTGATTAGGACAAACGTTAATTTGCCTTATTACAAAATAATACACAATCCAGTCACCATGGGTGTTACATTTTACTTGCCTTGCCACATGTGACCACTTAATTTATTTTAATTAATTAATTAATTAATTAATTTGTTTGGTGCTAATACTAGGCTTGAACTCATGGCCTGGCTCTGTCCCAGAATTTGTTGATTTTTTGTTGTAGTTTTCTCAAGCCTAGAATTTTACTGCTTGTCCCACAGCTCCATTTCTAGCTTTTGCTGGTTACTTTCAAATCAGAATTTAATGGACTTTTTTTTGTTTGGTTTGGTTTCAAACCACAATCCTCAGTTTCATCTTTCTGATTAGCTAGGATAAACACATGAGCCACGAGTGTGGCTTCTAGTTTTCCTCTATAGCTATCTAATACTCATATTAGATAGTAATTTAAAACTTAGAGTATAGAAGCAAGTTGTACAGTGATGATATTTTCTTGTCAGAAATTTAAGCTAGTAAATTTCTTCTTAAAACCATAAACAAAAATACCATGGTATAATATAAGAGAACTCACTATTGAACATATGAGCTGTAAGAGCTTTCTAATAGATCCATTATTTGTTACCCAACATTAGAAAAAACTATATAATGCGGTAGTAAAATAGAAGTCCTTTGTAGGAATACTTAATTACCTTGTTTTTAAAGATACTTGTTTTCATCTAAAAAAAGTAGGCCTGTCTATTGTCTTCATGTGATTTTGATGATTGAAGGTGCTTAATGAGAAGTCAAAGTGAATTACTAATCCTTTGCTATCAATTAAATCTCACCTTTTCTTCTTGGAACTTATAATTATTAAAGCAATAGTTCAGAATCAGCAAGCAATAGTTCAGATTCACACTTCCAGTGCAAGTGGATCACCAGTAATTAATCCTTGATACCATTTTCCACAAAGTTTTGTCACAGATACAATCGGCCTGTCTTCTCTAGCTGCTTTCCTAGCCTGGACCTATTCCTTTACTCTACAGGAAAAGTGTGATTCAATTGATTTCAGTCAGATCTGTTACTAGAATTATCAAGGATTTAGATTTTTGTCTGTAATTTGGTCAAAGCTATGTCTCTTTATGTAGGCTAATAAAAATGTATTTACTAAATTCAAGTAAATACATAAATTCCATTTCCATCTCTTTTAAAAAATAAAATTGTTTGCTCTATAAATTGATCAGAGGCATGGTCATTGCACATCTGTCTCTCTCTTCCTCTCTCCCTTTCATGGTTCTCATAGATAATGTGACTGCTCCATAATTATCCTAATTTATTTTGCTTTTATATTTTTGGTTGCATCATTTCACTTTCTGCTCTGCCATTTCCCAAATCATTTACATAGGAGGCATTATTTCATATTTTCTCATTCCTATAATAAGCTGCACATGAAGACATCACTGGTACCATTTTCAGTCTGTACCTTTGAATATGGAGGAAAACCTTTCCTCTGCTCTCTATCAATTCCCTACTCTCCAGTTAGAATAATTTCCAATAGTAAAATTGGAAAAAGAGAAAGAAAATCATGGTGAAATAACAGATGTAGAAAATTCACTGGATTTTTCTGACCAGTTCAACCAACGTGAACTATTAGGGAATACATGTGCTCCCCATTCCCACTGGTACTCACTGTCTCTGGTTAGGCAATTCTGATGAAGACAAGGAACAAGCTGAAAAAGTGAGGAATGGTATCATTCGCAAAAAAAAATGGAGAAGTATTAAAACAAATTTTTGTTTGGGCTGCTGAAAATAATCGGCTTACTACAGTGCAGATACCTCTCTTCATCGGGAAGCCTCCAGTGGGCACTTAGACATTGTCCATGAGTTGGTGGCTCAAGGCAGATATTCATGCAATTACTGTGAATGGCTAGACACCCCTGCACAGTGCTTATATGTTGAATAATACCAGAGTGGCTGCTTTCTTAGTTCACATTGAGGCAGATACCAATGCCCAAACTAAAGTCCTCTTGACTCCCTTGCATCTTACCGCTTGGAATAGAAATAGCAAAGATATGCTGGATCGCCTTCTATTGAAGCATTATATCAAACCAGGTCTGAAGAACAACTTGGAAGAAACTGCATTTAATATTGCCAAAAGGATAAATATGTATCACTACCTCTTTTAAATTGTGGAAGGCTGTAAAAATTGTTCTCCTAACTCATAATGGTTTGGTTAAGATTCTTAAATTTCAAAAATGCCAATCCATCTTTGTGTCTGTACAAAATATTTTCACAATAAAAAGCAACAGCAATATCTTACTTTAAAAATTCATGGATTCCATAGTATTCTTCAATGAATTGCCTGACTTTGATGTCAAAATGTATTCAAGAGTTGTTTGTATACATCTATAATGATTTCTGCAGGGTTTGTGATTTTTAAATCAGAAATCACTTTAACTTATCTGTTGAAATGAGTAGTACAGAAACTAAAAATAGTTCTGGTGCTTGTATGAAAAAAGTATATTTTAAAATACTCTGTATTTTGTTTGTATAATGTCCATAATCTATTTAATTCTCTCCTAGATATAATACTTTGAATTATACATTGTTTTATAATATATAGGTTCGTTAATAAATGTGTTATTTCAGATAGCATTCCATATAGAAAAAGTTTAAGATTCCTTTTTTTCCTAGGTCCTTATAGTATTTTATTTCTTTGGGATAAAATGACAATGTTATCCAATTTCAAATGTTTTGTAAAGATTATGCTATGTAAAGGCCATTCTAAGGTGAGGATTTAACGCACTGATGTCAAACTAACTTTCAGTTCAATGAATTACATATATTGTTACATTTGCCTTTTTTAATTTTTTATTGTGAAAATACTGTACAGAGGGTTTACAATTACATGGGCAAGATAATGAGTACATTTCTCATCAAGCATTGTAGCCTCCTCCTGTATTTACCCTTCCCATCCATTCCCATCCTTCCCCTGCTCTCCCACTCAATCCTCCCTGCTACCCCTCCACCCGCACAAAGTTGTAAAGTTCATTTTTCGACATAACGACTTGTATTTTTGTAATCAATTTTTAATAACTGTTTTTCATTTCTTGCATCTCAAGAATGAAAAATATGGAATAATTCACAAATTTTCATATCATCCTTGTGCAAATGCCATGATAATCTCTATATTGTAGTAATTTGGGTAAAAGTCCTGCTGAAGCATGCAGTATCCTGTAAATTTAAGTAGTTATTGATGCAATCTTTATACAGGCATATATCCTTGGTTGACTGTTTGTAACTAGGAAACCTTATTGTTCCTAAAAATGTTATTGATCTTACTTCTCTAAAATTCTGTGTATATTGGGAAAAGCTTATATTGTTTGGTCGATTGCTCACATTTGCAATTTTTTTGTCAATGACTATTTTAAGTCTTTTTCATTTTAAATTTGATCATACTTTGAAGCCTTTATAGCTAGGTCCAAAGGTGATTGTTTTTCAAGTACTTATTTATAAACTGAGTTAGCTTTGTGGAGTTAATGGATTCAAAGTAAGCCTTCCTTACGAGCTACTTCTAAACTTCTGCAGCTTAAAAATTCCTAAATGATGTCTTACTGGTACAAATGTCTACCTGACCCTTACTCTTCTTCCCTGTACCAACAGATCAATCAGAATATCTTACCCTGACAGCATAGATTTTCTTATTGGAACAAAACTAATATTAGTTAAAAGGGATCATAGAGAGATAAACAGTTAAGACAGAATCTTTTAGGCTAGAAGGTATTTTATCAAAATATAATTGTTTTTTATACCTAACATTTCAATAGTAGCTAAAGCCAAGAAGGCGAAAAAAATTTCACATGCATGATTACCAAATGTCCTGGCCAGTCTACCATCCATCCAGGCAGGAATTTACACTACTGCCTTTCTTTCATCAAATATTTTCATAGTTACAAGAGAAGTCTAGATGTTTCTCCTCGATATTAGGCCTTAAATTGGTAATGTTTTAATCACAGTGTTTCCTCTTGTCTCTAGGCTGTAAATCTCCAAATGGTAAAGCTTTAGGTCCAACTCTACCAAACACTGAGGTAGAAATAATGGAATAATATTTTAAAAGACAGTTGCCTTTGATACCGTAACCACAACAGAACATTGCAAAACATGTGCCTTTTTTATTATATTTTATATTTATACGTGCTGATATTTTATTTCACACAGTGGAACTTACTAGAATTAATTGATAATTTGACAAATAAATAGATATTTATTACAATAAATAGATTGGAATATAAATAATAAGGTTTAGAATGTAAATTAGAATATAAAAAGTATCAATGCAATGTCTTTGGTATAAACTTGTGATATGTTCTAAATATTCTTGGTCTTCTGAATTCACATTGTAAAAAAAAAACAATTGTTTTCCTCTAATCTATAAGGGATTTTACTCTGCTGCTCTGTTTATTGTTTTAACTCACTGGTTGCAAAATGTTTTTCTCTATATTTCTGAAGCATTTCTACTGATTGTACCCAAATTTTGCTGATACGATATCTAAAAGGTATTATTCTTCTGCAGGACCCATGGGTCCTAGGATCCCAGGTCTTAGTTATCCTCTTCATCTGATAACAAGGGGAAGATTTCTCACCTAGGCTCAGGAAACATGCCAACAGAAAGTAATTGAAAATCCATCTCAATTCCTTATGACACCAGAATTAGTGGTAAGCAATTGTGTAATGCAATGCAACTTAAAATGAAAGATGAGATCACAAAATCTGAGAGAAAGTACAGTAATTCAAACTTTCAGTTTACAAATGACCAGCCCATATGAGTGACCAAGATCACAAATGTCACAAAATTATTTTTAATACCCCTCTTCTAATGATTACTCAAAGATTTCAGTCCAGCATAAGTAGGCAAAAAAAATAGTTCTTAGAACGATAGATCCATAATTGCTCTACCAAGGCTAGGAAAACTTGACTTACAGGTCAAATATAATTCACAAAAACATTAATTGAGAAGATCGTTAATGCTTCAAAATACTGGTACTTCAGTAAAACTTGTTTCTGTAGAATAAAAATGTTATCATTCTCAAACCAATGATAACCTACACTTAATCTCCTGAAAACAGATTCCTTTTCAAATAATCTTTTAAAAATCACATTCACCAAAATAACATTTGACAAGTAGACAATATTGACATTACAAATTTTTCAAGTTAGGGTGCAAGTTACAATAGAGTTGTTTTATTTACCAAGCACTAATGCCAAACAGGTTCAACCATTCATTAAAGTGTAGAAATAGTACCACTCACCATTTGTGTTGTTCAGAAGGTGCCTTACAGAAATGTGTCAAATAGAAAAACCTCCCATAATTCAAACCCAAACACTAGCTAATAAAGTAAGTTTAATCACTTACTAAGGTACATTTTTTTTTTTTTTTTGCCAGTCATGGGGCCTGAACTCTGGGCCTGGGCGCTGTCCCTCAGCTCTTCAGCTCAAGGCTAGCACTCTACCACTTGAGCCACAGCGCCACTTCTGGCTTTTTCTGCTTATGTGGTGCTGAGGAATCGAACCCAGGGCCTCATGCATGCAAGGAAAGCACTCTACCACTGAGCCACCTTCCCAGCCCCTAAGGTACATTTTAAAAAGTCATAAATAGTTGCTTTATCATATGTTGTTTTATGTTTTACCTATCAGTCTAACATAGTAAGAAGAAATATGACTTAAAGTCATGAATATGGGTACTCATCAGAGATGTGACAAACATAAAATCTGTCTTCTATTTCTACCATATTCCTGTATAGTAGTAAATCGTAGTCTTCTTCTTTTTCCAAAACTTATAGGTAGTAGAAAATATTATCCCATGTAAAATAAAATAATCATAAACATTTTTCAAAGCCATTTATAAAATTTGGTAGTTAGGAATATATTCTAAGCCATTTTTAAACTTTCTTGTTGACTAAAGATTAATCTTCCAAATGGATGAGAATAAAATCATGTCTAGGTGCTTCACGTCTCCAGTCTTGCAAATTGTTATTGCAGATGAATGAATTATGGAAATATAAGCTGACATCAGTTCAAGTGTACGCAGGATTGAAACTCCATGGATAGTATATAAAACTTTCAGAATATTAACAGTTTAACAGAATGACTATCAGGAAGTTGAAACCAGAGAGGAATAATAGTAAAGACAGAATGAATGAAAAATGGAACAAGGGGCAAGTACAGTTAGAATACTCAATGTACACATGTGATAAAGGAAGTGATAAATCTGAAATACATCTTGGAGAAGGGTTGGTTGAGAATGATAGAAGGAGTCACTCTGATCCAGGAGCATTGGACAATTAGATGGACATATTTATTGTAATACACTTGCACAACCTTTTGAAATTTAATTAAAAAACACAACAAAAAACAAAAACACATAAAAATCACAACCAAACAGCAATCTCTAGAGAGGAGTATATGACCTCTCAAAATTTTAAATAATTCATGAAGGCTAGTCTGGGGAATAGCAAACAAAGCTGTTCAAAGAGGGCAGTTTGGGGTAGCAGAGAATTTTGAACAGATTTAAATAGATTGTCTAAGGTTGTGAATCACCTACATCTGCTGCAAATATTTTCTTCTGTGAGTTCTCTTTGTCTGAAATGGATACTCCAGTCCTCAGCCACACTTGATGGCTTGTGAAGATAGAATGGAAGAAACAAGATCAAGAATCCATTACTCCACTGGAGACAGAAGAGTCCTCTATGTTTTCTCTCATCTCTCTTCACTACTCTTTCTTCATACTTTTAAGTCAAGTGATTTTGAATTATATCTTTCATTCTTTGTTCTGGCAAGTAATTAGCCAAACTAATTTCCTAAATATTATTTGCCATTTTTTTTCTACCATGCTGTTTACTTGTCCAAGGGAGTCCATTAAGCTTCACCCTTGCATTTGGTTGCCACGAAAATCCAACATTTATGTTAATGAGGACAAACTCTAATGTAAAACTTTGTCTCCAAAAAACCGATCCAAGAAGCTGTGATCACAAATATTTAGCTATACTTTTTTTCTTTTACCTTGAAAGTCTTCTTGTGTCTAAAGTTCCACAAAAATAAGTACTCCACTACTTTTTGGTTCAATCACTTCTAACCTCAAAGATATATTTTACTAACAAGATGCTTAGAGGAAACCGAAGTATACTCCACTTTTATGTTCTCTCTTAAGACTCTCCTTAGATACCATATCAGGATCAGTGAAGTTATTCTTTGCAAAATTATTTCAATAGATTATTTTTTCTTGGTCTTGCATTTGCTCAGCAAGATGTATGGAACAGAATAGAGTTAAATCATCCATACCTTGGGTAACAGTGTCTATTACAATGGACAATGCTTCTATGTCCTAATTCTATGTCCTCCTCCTAGCTCTTCCCTGATTTCCAATTAAGCACAGCTTCTTGACTTCAAGTCCAGTGAAGCTGAAAGACTATAAGATCTCCTCCCCACCCCACCCCGCTACATCTTCATGGTTTCTCTTTTAAAACTCTTTTAAGTTGCCTCATTTGGACGTAGAATTTATTTTCCTGTCCTCATTCAAACTGTTCTACATTGTAGTGAGCCAAATAGGCTCTGTAAAATCACTTTAGGTAGCAAAAATATTAAGACAATCTATATCAAAATTTTTGGCCTCCCTCCACTGCTGAAGTCAGTATGCTTATATAGGGGTTCTAAGAACATTGTTTTCTTACCCTTTCAATTTTCTCAATTCTTTTCTAATCCCAAACTTTTTGGCTTATGTAATAAGAGAAGTCTTCACTACCTCATGTTAATAAGGATATTATTTTTTGTGAGCTACTTAGAAATGTGTAATCATTGGCGTAACCAATCAGATTTTTTTCTGTGTTTCAGTGCTTCACGTGCAAAGACATTGTGGAAAGTGTTACAAACAGAAAAGTGTGAACCCAATACCTTCTTTCATTTTGAAGGGCCCTTTCTCCCTAAATATTTTGACCCAAATTATCTTTTTCAAAGAATAATTTTGGTAATTAAAGGTCAATTCACAAAATTTGATGTCTTAGTTTTCTTAAGAACTTGGAATTTCACACAGTGAGAGTATATTTCCTGGGTAAGGACAATTCTCAAGGGAACCTACAGGATTTACAGTAAGGTTTCTAAAGTTTGTTTAGTGTGAAAATGAGCTATCTTTACCCACATTGCTCCTTCTCAACTAGGTCTCCATAGCTTTCTTGGCATGAAAGCCTATTTTCCCAGGCAATTTTCTTAATAGGCTAATTTGTTAAAAATTTAAACAATTAAAATATACCTGTCATAATTTTTAAACTCTTTTGAAATTCCTTTATCAAAATCACGTTTTCCCCAATCCTAATTCAACCTTTTCCATCAAAAACAGTAACATGTTGTTTATATGATATAGTGTCCATGCAACTATTATTTTCCAGTGGCTTTATGTGTATATATGAACATATATGCTGATGCTGAGCAAAATGAACTCCAAGGTATGGAAACAGAGATTTTTTTGCAGTTGTTTATAATGTACTATATGATTTCTATTTTCTTTGGGTTTTCCTCCTATGGCTTGGCATCGGCTGTATTTGATTTTGTGCCCTGTGTATTGTGTATACACTTACCTTAATTAGGGAAGGGAAGAGGAATAACAAAATGGCAAGACAAAGGACAAAGGGCAAGCCAATGCAATAACAATACTCATAAGACAATAAGTTGGAAAAGTACATTAAAACTTGTGAGGAGTATTGAGGTGAAAGAAAACTATAAGAAAAATGAAAGAGGGGGTAAAAAGTTTGAAAAGTTATGTTTTCACTACCTTACAATTACTGTAACCCATTGTTCACCAATTTGACAATAAAATTAAATTAAAAAATAAGCTACATAAAAAATAATTTCACTGTATTGTTATAGTAAATATTTTATGTAGTAACTTTTTAAAAATCAATACTATTTGGCATCTAATTTGAATTGATTACTACTTTTTTTATCAGAGTCATCAACTTGAATGTTATCCAACTAGACACTATTTTCACAATAAACTTGACAATATTTTGAAAAAAGGAAAAATTTAGTACTTTCTCATACTAAAACCGAATATAGTTTAATTCTATGGAAACCCATAACTTTTAAAAGTAAATGAGTTGTTAAGAGGACAGAATATATGTGTTCCTCAAAATTCCTATGACTAATAACTACTCATTTTCAAATTCTGAACATTCCATACCTGAGTGATTCAAAACAGTACCTGTTTGCATGTTAAGTAATTTTGCAATAGATGCAGTTTCCAATGGAGTGTTACAGATTGAGAAGTCAACAGAAAAATAGCCACATTCTGGTAGAGGATAAAATTATGAAGCATCTGTAATTAATTCTTCAAAAGTAAGCAAATTTTATCAGAGTAAGCTATAATTTCTATGAACCATCAATCCAAAGATTTATGCCATAAAGTCATCCTAGTCCAATAATTTCCAACTTGTAAAGTGCACCTTAATATTCCCTTAATTCACATCATGAATAGCTTATCTCTATTGTGAAAAAAAATACTACACCTCTGATAATGTGATTCTCTCCTTGTTCTGGAAAGAATACTACAATTAACTGGGTTGCATCATTTTCCCCCCAGTGAGATTCTTGAGATCAGTACACTTGCAAATGTTATTTATATTTATACTTTTTTAAACTATCACAGATATTTAGGATGCTAAGGTCAGAAGATTATGTTTCAAATATCCAATAAGCTCAGAAAAAGTCAGACACAAGTGGCACTGAGATTGAAGTGGTAGCGCACGAGCCTTGAGCATAAACAGGCTCAGAGACAGTTTCCAGGGCCAGATTTCAAGCCCTAGGACAAACCAATAACCCCAAATGTAGCATTTTTCTCATTGTATACAGAGGCACGTAATTAAGGAAATTGCTTCCTCTGTTACATATAGGTAGAAGAAAGAAGAAGTCACACAATTATTCTCTTCATACAATGTTATACAAAACCGTCAAAAATTGCAATTTTCTATATTTATAAATTAATATCGATTTGTTGGCAACTCTGTCTAGATTATTTACATTATCATTTTATACATGAATGGTTGGAATTTTCTATTAACTAAGATCTAATTATAACTCTCTTGAAAGCATATTCTAGGCAAATAGAATGCCAGAATCATTTGTGAATTTGTCAATTAAACCCTCTACTCAAAAAGAATTTTGTAGTATCCTATAAAATATGAAATTACAAGCAAATCTAAAATATTTATGTTAACTCTAAATTCTAATTTAGCAAGATCTACAAAGTCCTGCTTTAGATGAACTTTGAAATTTCTCTAGGCTTAAGATTTTGTAATCCTTCCTCATTTCTTTGGAATCCAACAGAATGATGCTTACTTACTTTTTCAAATTTTGGGTGGGAATCATGAGCCATTTTGAATCTAGGAATGTTCTGTAATGAAGAGAGTATTTAAAACAAAACTGAAGATTATATACGAGTTGCATTTCAATAGGAAACTTGACTTCTCAAAACATAATAACAAAATTAGCCCAAACTTCTAATTGTGTATTCCTTTCTTGTTGTTTGGTTTGTTTTATTAGACAAAATTATACTACCTGGTCCAGGAAATGTATCACTATTAAATTCCACTCTCTAATCTCCTGCCTTAGTCTGAGTGCTAGAATTCCAGGTTTGTATCACATTGCCCTGCCATGTTTGTTGGTTTATTTAATCTAGACATAGACTAGCATTTCTGAACTTCTCCAATGATATTATCCACTAGACAGACTGCTCAGAGTGTTTATGTACTATTTTAGAAGATCTTCTAACATTTGACACAGGATATGATCATTTTCAGATGCACCTGCTGGGATCTCTGATTCATTCGATCCCTTTAATAATAATTAATTGACTCTCTTACTATCTCTCGTCCCTACCTATGTAATAGTCTCAAACTTTTTTGAAGAAAGTTCATGAGGACTTTCTAATACTAAAATTCATCTCTTAATTCTTACTAAAGACATATTTTCTATTGCTATTTTCAAACTTTTCTACATATTCTAAGAGTTGTTTCATTTGTGTATTTTTGTGTGCACATATAAGTGCCTCTGTGTGTATGTGTATGTTTGTATGTATGTATGCAAAAGCCTCAAGCTCTTATTCATCATATGGATGTTCAGTCCATATCATGTTTGGTGTGGTTATTTATTTTATTTCTTGTTTTATTCATTTATTTACCATATATTTTATTGACTCTGATGACACCTATACCATTGATTATATTGTTTACATCTTATCACATAGCATCCAGATTTGTAGATGTGTTCTCCATCATGCCTGGTATTGCTAGGATCTGAACGCAGGGCCTAGCAGGCCGAATTCATGAATGGGTGAGTGTGAGCATGGCATCCTCTAGCCAATGAAGCTGTCAGTTGTTTACTAGGCGCTAGTTTGTGCCCCAGGTTTGGCCAAAACAGCGATAAATAGATAGGCAGACGGTGGTATACAAATAAATAAACATTGGTAAACAGTGCCAGAGCCATCTATGACTGAATGACACCTACTACGTTCCTACCAACACTTAGGTATTTATTATTCCACCATTAAAGGAATATTATTCTTTTCATGCTTAATAAACTATTGAGATCAATCAGCAACCTAGGATTATTGCATCCAATTTTAGACTCAATTTGTGCATGAACTACTCTTTCAATTGGCATTCATATGCATAGGAACAAGTCCCTTGCATTCTTCTACCATTGTTATGTGTCAGGACCGGGTTTGAACCAAGAGCCTATGTTGACAGGTTGGCCTATGGTTTCCCTGATAGCCCGCCAGCTTTCAGCAATGGCAGGTCAGCTCCACTTTGCAACCAGGTAATTAAGACCCAGGATAGTCACCTTGCAAAGAAAAAAATCCTAAAACCCTCCAGCCCTCTGCAGCTCACCACTTTTTGTGCTTTCCAGATTTTTTTTTTTTCTTCCTGCAGTCCCTCTGGGCCTAGGATCCCCCAATCGAATATGGGTCCAGATGCTGCACCCCAGCCTAGGGTGATGGAAGCTAAGGCAGACTTCCACGACATGAGTTCAAGCCCCATTGTTGGCCAAAAAAAAAAAAGAAAACAAATAAAAATTAATTAATTAAATTTAAAAAAATAAAGCTCACTTATTTGGAATTTCTACCAGTTTTCTTTCCTAGCCTAGGATTTGAACTCAGGGTCTTGGTAAATCTGTAGCAATGTGTGGGAAGGTGCAGTGTTGTCACTACTTGAATTCAAACCCTGTGCCAAGCCAAAAATAAAAAAACAAATAAGTCACTGACCTGGGCAGTGGGAGTAGTTGTGGAGATGGTAGAGAAGGTTTGGTAGGGGGAAAACAAAGGAGGAAGCAACAATGCTCAATAGGAAATGTACTCATTACCTTGCTCATGTAACTGTAACCCCTCTGTACAACATTTTTACAATAAAAATGTACAAAAAATGAAACAATATAGTTCTCAGAGAAGCACTTTATGGGTAAAGGAAGGATGTCTGAATAGCTGTACAAAATTCGCCACTGCATTTTTGTTTAATGTTCAGTATGAAACTGAATAAACATAACTGCTTCCATTTAAAAAATTAAGTCTCAGTCTTGGAACTGGTGCCAGTATTTCTGCTATTGCTGGGATTTGATTTCACTGTCCAGGTAACTCTTTTGCACCATAGGTGAAGGCAAATCTCACTGTCCTTGAGGAAAAGAAATTCAGGCTAGAGTTCCCAGGGCCTGAATGAAGGCCCTGCAATGGAAAAACTATTTCTGTACATGTGTAATATATGATATATACTTACATATGTATGTTTATTACATATTATGATTACTATTGATTTTGATTTTGTATTTTATTTTTATTTGATTCATTAATTTATTGTTTTATTATTATACACATAATATTTATTACATTTTGAACATACATTATAAAATTATACACAATAATTTAGGACATTAACTCATTTTTCATTAATATTTTATTAAGTGTTGAAACATGATACATAATTAAATGGAGGCATTTGTCATAGTCTTCACATGTTTAGAGTCTCACTCAAGTATGAGCTGTGTTTTACCTTTGGATACCTTACTATAGTGATCTCTTTAGATGATTTATAGTCAGAAGCCTTTTCTTGAGGATAGGCAAGTTGAGGGATAAAATTGTAAGGGTGGGGCAAGAAATGTGGCTTAGTGGTATAGAGCTCACTCAGCTTGCATGAATGCCAGGGTTTGAATCCTCAGTGCCACATACTCAGAAAAAGCCAGAAGCTGTGGAGGGGCTCAAGTGGTAGAGCACTAGCCTTGAGGAAAAGAAGCCCCAAGACTGTCAAAAACAATAGGCCAGATGCCAGTGGCTCACACTTGGAACTCTAGCTTCTCTGGAGGCTGAGATCTGAAGACCACCGTTCAAAGTCAGCCTAGACAAGGAAAGCCTGTTAGACTGTTATCTCCAATGAACCACCAAAAAACCCACGTGGCGCTGTGGATCAAGTGGTACAGTGTTCGCCTTGCTCAGGAAAAGTCCCTAGACTTGATTCAATTCACACAACTGGAAAAAAGTAAGGGTTAATCAAAGTACTTTTTCTATTTGCTAATTAGGAGAACATTCTCTGGAAAATGAACGCTGATACATAGCAGAACTGAAATCAGAGCTCAAGGTTCAAGTGTAGCAGATCCATATGCCCAGCCTCTCAGACTCTAGCATTATAACCTTGTGTCCTACGGGGTTCTGAAAGGTCAAATGTTGAAAGACATAATATGCTCCCCAAGCCCTTTGTGATGAGCAGTTGACTTGTATTGTCGATATCATTACACTTCTGAACCCAGCAGAACAGTGGTGGCTCACACCCATCATCTAGCTCAGGAGGCTGAGATCTGAGGATCACAGGGTGAAGCCAGCTACGGCAGGAAAGTCTAGGACAATCTAACTTCCACTTTGGAAAGGTCAGATGTTCAAGAGCTTCCTGTGTTTCTCTTGGTGATGAGAAGTTACTTGCACTCTAAATGTTCTTAGAATTCTTGAGCTATAGAAGCAGAAAAGAAACATTTTTGACCCATCCTGGGTTCAAATGAAGTTTTCAGGATCCAAGCCCTAGCCCTGTTAGCAGGAAGAACTCCTGTGTAACATTGTATTTGAAGGACCAAAAACAGTTTCAAAAGACATGCTAGGTGAAGAGACCTAGGCTTGCAGGATTAGGAGGCAGAATGTACATAATCAACAGGGAAGTCAGCTGCAAAAGCACTTCATGCATTCCAGGCACAGCCAGCAAAGGGGGGAACCCTGAAACATTTGTTAGAGTTACACCAGGGTCAGGCCTTTCTCAGCCTCTTCAAACAATGACTAATTAACCTTCCTCTCTCAGGTGAAGGGAGCCTCAGGCTATCTTTAGGTTAACAATAGAGAGCCAGTTTAGAGGGGGAGAGGGGAGGAACAGGGAAGAAAAACCCTGCTCTCTGCCTTAAGGAATGGGATTTTGACTGTCCATCTGTCAGATTTAAAGACCATTCTTCTACATCTGCCAATCCATTCTCCTTCCTTCATTCTGCACATCATTAATGCAAATTCCCAGTCCAAGGGGAGGCAGGGCCCTTTCTCTTTTGTCTCTAAGTACCTGAGTTAGAACCTGGCTCTGCCCTCTTGGCTCTTGGGCCTTCCGCTGCCTGAGAAGTGGGACAGAGACAGTCTTCCTGCTCTGTGGTTGTGTGAAGGCAATGTGGTGGCCTGGCTCCCTGCAGAAGGCCTCACACTGGGAAGTATTCCCTTCTTTCCTCCTGACGTCCAAGATCTATCTATCCACCTATCTACCTACCTTCCTTCCTACTTACCTATGTAGCTAGCGATCTCTTATCAGTTCTTGGGATGAACTCAAGGCCTGGGCACTGTTTCTAGCTCTCTGCTACTTGAGCCACAGCACCAATTCTGGCTTTTTTCTGTGTGCTACTGAGGAATCGAACCCAGGGCTCTTGTATGCTAGGGAAGCACTCTCTCACTAATCCAAATACCCAGCACCCTCATCTTTTTCTTCATTGTAGTTTTTACATAAGTATGCTACCATTTTACGTCTCCAAGTTTAATTCTGAATACTGTCTATTTCTATGAACACTTTTCTTCCCCTGCCTGATTTGTCACTGTCCCTGCCTTGGCCTCATAATAAAATGTAAATAAAGGCTCTTGAGAGCTTAAGTGTGCATCATATAAAGACACAGGTCTGCTACCCTGGAAGAGAAGAAAAGCCATGGGCTTGAAATGAAAAGAATGATGCAGTATGTGCAACGAGTATATCTGAAAAATAAATCAGTAAATAAAGCAGAAGCATTGAATATGGTCTGTTTGCACTGAGGGTGGTAATATACACACATAAGCAGGTAAGGCACTGATACATAACTTGGTATTCTCTTCTTTATTTTGTGGCCATCCCAGGGCTTAATCTCAAAATCCGATGCGTTCCTCAGCTGTTTTGCTCAAGTGTGAGGCTCTACCACCCTCACAGCTCCACTTCAAGCCATCTGGTCATTAATTGGACATAAGCACCTTCCAAACTTTCTTGCCTGGTCTGGCCTGTTTTTCCTGCTCGACTTTCTCTCTCAAAGCTGGAGCTCTACCCTCTGGGCCACTGCTTCACTTTTGGTTTTCTGTTGGTTTTTGGAGATAAGAGTCTCAAAGACATTCCTACTTGGGCTGGCTTTGAACGGCAATCTCCTGAGGTGGCTTCAAACGGCTTTCCTCAAGGATTCCCCAAGGAGGTGCTCCACAGAAATCCTTAGTCTAAATCTTGAGACCATGAGCTCAGAGCAGAAGCCCAGAGCTTTACCATTTTGTGCCACAGCTTCACTTCTAGTCTGTGTGTGTGTGTGTGTGTGTGTGTGTGTGCGCGCACACACACACACACACGGGCTTCTGCTCTGAGCCTATGGTCAGCACCTAGTCCCTGTGTTCAACCCCAAAACCTAGCCACCCAGGGCCCAACTAAGAGAAGTGAAACATTTCAAAACCTGATGAGCTTCACCAGACTCATATGACAGGAAGCATCGTGATACCAGACATGTGCTTGGATTTCCCAAGCTTCCAGAATCCTGGGAGAGGCATCATAGGTCCATCATTGCTGCAGGTCCTGGGGTTGAACTGTGAGCCTAGGCATACTCTCTGAGCTCCTTTTACTCAAGGGTATTGCATTAACCTTGAATTCAAGCCTTACTTCTGGGTTTTTCTGTGATCTCTCAGAAATAACAATGTCAGGGACTTTCCTATGCTGGCTGGATTCAAACTAAGGTTCTCTACATCTCAGCCTCCTCAGGAGCTAGGATTACAGTCAGCAGCCCTTGGCACCTGCCTTTCTTTTCTTCTTCATTTTTTAATCTGGACAATCTGACTTCTTAACAGGGTCATTCCAATGGTTTGAATTTATAAGTAAACTACCCCAATGTTCTTACAGGTGCTTTCTCTGAGAAGGATTTTCTCTCCTCATCTTCTCCTCTGGTCACAGGTTTGAAGCCAAAAGTGAGAAATGAGTGTCCCAGGATTTGGGAGCAAATGTCCACAGAACCTGCCAGCTTTGTCACTTAGCATTGAGCTGCAGTGAATTTACTGTTTCAGGATGAGAGGACCGAAAGCTGGAGCTATCCTCATACTCTCTGCATTGCTCCTTTTGCCTATAAAATGACCTAATTATTATGAATGTTTTTTTTTGTCTACACCCTTAAGTATCTAGAACACACTAGAAGCATATTCATGTTTCTGTTTTTCTCTAGCACACGCACATGCACGTACAGCTTCACTTCTGGTCTGTGTGTGTGTGTGTGTGTGTGTGTGTGTGTGTGTGTGTGTGTGTGTGTGTGTGTGTGCGTGCACACGCTCATACACGCATGTGCGCATGTGTGCATACACCAGTCTTGGAGGTTGAACTCAGGACCTGAGCACTGTACCTAGTTTCTCTTATACAAGGATAGCCCTCTCCCACTTGAGCCACAGAGCCACTTCAGGCTTTTTTCTAGTGATGTGGTCCTGAGAAATCAAGCCCAGGGTTTCATATATGCAAAGTACTCTACCTCTAAGGCACATTCCCAGACCACTAAGTCAGGTTTGTTTGTTTGTTTCTGTTTTTTTTTTTATTGTTGTTGTTGTAGGTTGTAGGAGTTAAAGTCTGGGTCTGGTGCTGTCCCTGAGCTCTTCAGCTCAAGTTTGTGCTCTACCACTTGAGCCACAGAGCTACTTCAGGTTTTCTGGTGGTTCATTGGAGCTATATGTCTCAAGGACTTTCCTGCCCAGGTTAGTTTTGAACCATGATCCTCAGATCTCATCCTTCCGAGTAGCTAGGATAACAGGCATGAGTCACAAGCACCCAGCTTCCACTTCAGTTGTCTTAGTGGTGAATTGAAGATAATAGTCTCATAGGACCTTTTGTGTCTGGGATAGTTGGGAACCCATATCCACAGATCTCAACTTCTTATAAGGCAAGGCAACAGACTTCAGCTATCAACTCCTAGGACGTGTCATTCTGCTGCAAGGTGGTTAGTGGCTCCACGTGGTGGAGTGTTAGCCATGAGCCCAAGAGATAAGGGTCAGCACCTAGGCCCCGAGTTCAAGGTTCATGACTGAGAAAAATAAAAACAAAACAATTGTCCACAGGAGACAACTCACTAGTCTTCAGTAATACATAATTTTGTCTCTGCCATGGGGACATATCTGAGCCTCAATATTCTTGTCTGCATAATCATCTGAGTTGTGGAGGTCTTTGAGTACCAGGTGAAAGAGTGCACCCAATGAAGGACACAGCACATGTTACTCTGCAGGACTCAGCTGAGAGCACCCTATGAAGGACTCAGCACATAGCTCTATTGGATAAGCTATCATTAGGATTGGGGTGCTTTCATCAGTATCACCATTCTTTGAGGAATATTTCACAAACCAAACAAGTTCACATCTAATGGTTTAATGGGATTTTTTGGGGGGGAGTTACCCAGGGTGCTGGAACTCAAAGCATGGGGATACCGTTCTAATAACATTTGCTCAAGGCTAAAGCTGTACCACTTCAAGCCACATTTTAAAGTGTCCCGCAGACTTCCTGCTAGGACTGGGTTTTAAAGCCCCCAAGAGCCAGGATGATAGGGGTAAGCCAGCAGCGTCTGGTTCCTTGCAGCTGGGTTGCAGGGGTTTACATCTGGCTATGTCAGGTTAGGTGGAAGCTTTCAGCACCAGACTCCTAGCTTGCTTTGTCATGAGGTATTTGAAGGCCTGTCCTTCTACAGTTGCAGTTAGAACATTCTGCCTTTTTGGCAGCAGTCCTGGGGCTTGAGTAAGGGCTTCGACAGTGTCCCTAAGCATTTGTGCTCAAGGCTGGCACTCAATTGAGGAAAGGCAGCAGAACTTCCAGGTTTTCTGTTTATGTGGCACTAAGGAATCAAAACCAGGGATTCGTGCTTACTAGGTGAGAACTCAACCACTGAGCCCCAGGAGTGAACAAGATATAAATAGATAGAGATTGCTGTATATAAATATTATATGCACAAAAAGAGAGATGCCTGTATATTATTAAATTATAGATAATATTACTACCAATTATTAGGTATTAAATTATGTCTCTGTTTAATGATGTGTCCCAGTTGAACCATTAATAAAGCATTAATTAATAATTACTCAATATCCTGTTATTATTTATCACATATGTATATACATCATACATATAATTACATATTTTATAGAACAAGACAGATGTCTACATATAATTAAATTATGTATGCATCATGTGTTACTACCAATTATTATGTATTTAATTATGTCTCCATGCAATTTTTATTCTGTTAGTGCTTAATAAAATATTCATCTTAATGCAGTCCAATAGATCTTATATCTAATTTTATCCTACAATGATTCACTACTAATTCAATTTGTTTATCATTTACTGTAGTGATAATTTTTCCACCTATGACATTTATTACATTTATGACATCCTCTTACATAGCATATAGATTTGCATACGAATTATACATCCTACCTGACACAGAGCACTTTCAAAGAAAAAGAAAACATGTGTCATGCTCAGCTTCTCACTCCATGATTACATTTTTGGCAGTGCTGGGATCTAAATTCAGGGCCTACAAGGTTTAATTCATGAATGGGTGACTGTCAGCACAGCAGCCGCTAGCCAATTCATCTGCCAGGCAGTTCCCAGGCCCTGAGATCAAGCCCCATATGTTGACTCCATATTGTGTTTAGTGTATTCATTTTATTTTTTGAATTATTCATTTATCTATCATTTATTTTATTGATTGTTAATACACATGGAATATTTATTACATAGGGCATAGATTTGCCTGTGTATGAAACTTCACACCTGACACCCAGACCTTTCACAGAAAAAGAAACGTGTCACTTTGGGCTTCTTAATCCGCGATTCAATTTTTGTGAGTGCTGGCATCTGAACTTACAGCCTACAAGGTCCAACTCATAAGTGGGTGAGTGTCAGCATATCAGCCTGGGGCATATGGAGCTGACAAGCAGATACCAGCATCTGAGATCGAACCCCAGGGGTTGACAAAATAAGAACAGATTGACATGCAGATGGTAGTACACAAATAAATATAGATCTTTATAGTGCCAGAGATGTTTATACATGATTCAGTTATATATGCTACATTCCTACCAATTCATGGATATTCATTATGACTCCATGTAATTAATATTATTGTTTGCATCCTTAATGAATTATTATTTAAATCAACCACTGTCCTGAAATTATTGTGTCCATGTAATTAATTGTATTCTTTTAATGTGTCAAAAATATTAATTAAAATCAATCGGCCTCCTAAAATCACTCCAATTTTATAGTAGCATCATTCAGGTAGAACTAATTCAACCTGTACATTCAAAACCTTCCATTGGAATTCCTATGAATATGAACGAGACTCTTAGAATGTCCTGCCATTGGTAGGGGTCAGAACTGGGCTTTGAACTCAGGGCCTATGTTGCCATGTTGGCCTATGGCTTCCCTGGTAGCCCACCAGCTTTCAGTAAGCCACGTTAAGAGCATTTTTCAGCTGTGTCATTCAGATCCAGGAAGGTCACCTTGCAAAGAAAACAAATGTAAAACTGTCAGCCATCTGCAAGTTGAACGGTTTTATTCTGTGTTGATTTATTTACTTTTTTCCTGTCAGTCTTTGGGGCCTAGGAACCCAGGATTGGCTGTGGATCCAGTGGCTGCACCCCAGGCTAGAGTGATCAAAGCTGACGCAGAGTTGCCACGACATGGGTTCAAGCCCTGTGGCAAAATAAAACTACATACATACATACATACATACATACACACATACACACATACATATGTACACTATAAATATTTTAAAAATTATGAGGCTCCTTGGCTTGGAATTCATGCCATTTTTTTCTGGCAGGCCTGGGATTTGAACTCAGGATCTGGGTAAATCTACAGCACTATGGGGGAAGGGCAAGCTCACTGTGTTGGAAGACAAGAAAGTCAGGCCTGTTCCCAGGGCCTGAATTCAACCCTAGCATTCAAAAAAAAATATTCGTATACATTTTAAATACATGACTTACATTTACTCTCAATTGTTTACTGCAGGGGCTGGGAAGGTGGCTCAGTGGTAGAGCGCTTTCCTTGAATGCCTGAGGCCCTGGGTTCGATTCCTCAGCACCACATAAGCAAAAAGAAAAAAGCCGGAAGTGGCACTGTGGCTCAAGTGGTAGATTGCTAGCCTTGAGCTGAAGAGCTGAGAGACAGCTCCCAGGCCCAGAGTTCAGGCCCCACAACCAGACCCAAAAACAAATGTTTACTGCATATTACAGTTAGTGTATTAATTGTTTTAATTTGTTTTTAATTATTTGTTATGTATTTTAGTGAGTATGATTACATGTATAATATTTTTTACATCCTATCACATAGGACATAGATTTGCATATATATTGTACATCATACTTGAGACCCAGGACTTTGACCGGTAAGGAAAACATGTGGGACAATTGGCTTCTTCCACCAGGATTAAGTTTTTGGCAATTCTGTGATTTGAACTCAGGGCCTAGAAGGCCCACTTCATGAATGGGTCAATGTTAGCATACCAGTCTGATGCAAGTGACGTTGTCGCGCAAATTTGAAGACCCAAGTTCACGTCCTAGGAGTGGCCAGTATATAAACAGACAGATGTGTAGACTGAAGTGTGTGTGTGTATTTATATATGTATATGCATCTATCAATAAATGTATACAGAGACAGACATTTATGTAGATTCTAGTGTATAACTATATATAAAGTGTGATATCTATATTGTATTTATATATATATTCTATTACTACTAATTATTTGGTATAAAATTATGCCTCCATTAATTAATCATGGTAGAAGACTTAATAAAGTATTAATTAAATTAATCAATAATCTATATTTATTGTGTACAATCTTATACTAGAATGACTTGCTAAATAGTGATTCAATTAGTACATGTCAACATTCTATTAGTGTTCCTATAGATAGGAACTAGTTTCCTAGGATCTTCAGCCATGTGTAGGTGGCAGTCCCAGGATCGAACTAAGGGCTTCTGTGCATGGATTGGGCTCAGGCTTCATTGACAGCCTCGGCTATGCAAGGTCACATAAAATTTTCAAGCCTAGTCACAGTCACCCAGGATGGTTACAGTGCAAAGGAAACAAAGGTAATACTGTTGTGTAAAACTTCCTGGTTTATTCATCCTCCATTTTTGTTGGTTTGATGGTTTTTTGCCAGAGAAGGAAGTTGAACTTGGTTCCTAGGATCCCTGGGTCATCTGTGGGTGTAAAAGCTGCACCCCAGCTTAGGGTAATCAAAGCTGAGGCAGAGTTAGGACAACCTAATTTCAAGACCCATACCTGTCCCCCCCCACACACAAAAAATGTTAAGGCATTGACTTGGAATTTAGGCCATTTTTTCTGCCATACCTGGGATTTGAACTCAGTGGCTGGGTAACTCTATTGTGATCTGGGTGACATAGGAGCTAACCGCCTTGAAGAAAAGAAATTCAGGAACATTTCCCAAGGCATGAATTCCAGGCCCAGGACTGGCAAAAATAATCTTTATATACATTTATAATGTATATCATATATATGCATGTATTTGTATTGATATTACATATTGTACCTAGGACACAAGATTTTCACAGAAAGGAAAACAGTTCAAAATTGGCTTCTTACTCCACCTATTAACTTTGGCACTGCTGGGATTTGAACTCAGGGCCTGGAATGCCCAATTCATCAAGTGGCCATTAAGCACAGCAGCTTCAAAAAAATTTACTACCAGGCAGTTCTCAGGACCTGACTTCTAGCCCAAGGAGTCGCCAATATATAAATAGATAGAAGTGTAAATTGCTGCAAATATATATATATATATAGAGAGAGAGAGAGACAGAGAGAGAGAGAGAGAGAGAGAGAGAGAGAGAGAGGGCTGGGGGAGAGAGAGATTTATAGGTTTATTTGATTGTATATTTAAATATATAAAAATATTTATAGAATGCAAGATGTTTACACATTAAATTACATGTAATATATTACTAATAATTAATAGATATTGAATTATGCATCCATTTAATGATGTATCATGTTTTAAGGCACAATAAAATGCTTCCTTGAGCAAAAGGAGCTCAGGGACAATGTCGAGGATCACAGCTCAAGACTCAGGACCTGCTGCAAAAAAAAGAGCCAGTAACTCCACGTATCTGTGTATATATGCAAGTATTTCTATCGGTGAACATCCAGAGTCCCTATGAAGAAAGGAACTCAGCTAGGAAATTTGCTTTGAATACAATGATTTCATAGCACAGCTTTCAAGACAGTGCATGTTCCAGAGCTCTCCTCACTGTTCCCAGTGTAACTTGAGGGTTTTTCCACACCCCAGGCTGCTGGAGGAAGTCTGCTTCATTGTTGGAACAGGCAAACAAAAAGCCTTACTCCTGTACAGCTGTGTAACAAACATTACATCTGGGGCAATTAGTGAGGATGAGTGTGGGTGGGCTCTAAAGGCCAGGTGAAAAAGCCCTCCTTTTCCCCAAGCTATCTCTCTCCCCAGTGCTCTGTTTGGACAGGAAGTCTTCATTTGTGCCACCTCCTGTGGCAGGCCAAGTTCCCTGCACTCATCCTGTCTTTGCTGCACTATGTTCCAATGTTGAGACAAACTGCTACAATTAATTGAAGAGTACTTCTGACAGACGACTAGGGCCCCGAATCTATTGAAATGACTCATTATTGGCAGTGTTGCCTCCCTAGGTTTCCGGAAGCTTCCTAAATCTAAGCACTTGTGCAAAATCACAATGCTTCCTGTCATCTAGGGCTGGTGAAGCACATCAAGATTTGAAACCTTTGACCTCTCCTAGTTGGGTCCTCGGTGGCTAGATTTTGGGGTTGAACACAGGGCGAAGGTGCTGACCATGAGTTCAGAGCAGAAGCTCAGTGTTTTCCCATTTAGTGTCACAGCTTCACTTCTGGTGTGTGTGTGTGTGTGTGTGTGTGTGTGTGTGTGTGTGTGTGTGTGTGTGTGTGAGTGTGTGTGTGTGTGTGTGTGTGTGTGCATACACCAGTCCTGAAGGACTCAGGAACTGACCACTGACCTGAGTTTCTCTTGTACAAGGACAGCACTCTACCACTTGAGCCACAGAGCACTTTAGATTTTTTTTTCTAGTGAGGTGGCACTGAGGATTCAAGCCCAGGTTTCATGCATGCAAAGCACTCTACCCCTAAGACACATTCCTAGCACTCCACTTCAGGTTTCTTTTTTCTTATAAGTTGGAGGAGTTGAAGTCTGGGCCTGGGTGCTGTCTCTTCAGCTCAAGTCTAGAGCTCTACCACTTGTGCTAAAGAGCCCCTTCAGATTTCTGGTGGTTCATTGGAGATAATCATCTCAAGGAATTTCTTGCTCAGGCGGGCTTTGGACTGTGATCCTCAGCTCTCAGCCTCCTGAGTAGCTAGGATGACAGGCACGAGTCACTGGTACGCAGCTTCCACTTCAAGTTTCTAAGTGGTGAATAGGAGATAATAGTCTCATGGGACCTTTTGTGTCTGGGATAGTTTGGAACGCAGATCATCAGATTTCAGCTTCCTGAGTAGGCAGGATGACAGACTTCAGCTAAAGACACCTAAGCTCTGACACTATACTGAAAAGAGTCGTTGGCTCCACGTGGTAGAGTGCTAGCCATGAGCCCAAGATGAAAGTCAGTGCCTCGGCTCTGAGTTCAAGGTACATGATGGAGAAAAGTAAACCAAAATAATTGTCTGCAGGAAACAACTCACTACATTTCAGTACATACATCATTTTGGCCCTGACATGGGGACATATCTGAGCCTCAACTTTCCCATCTGCACAATCATCTTACTTGTGGAGCTTTTACAAGGACCAGATGAATGAATGAACCCCGTGAAGGACTAGGCATACAACAACTCATGAAGAACTCATCACATAGCTGTATCCCACATGCTGTCATTAGAATTAGGGTGCTTTAATCAGTATCACCATTCTTTTAGAAACACATCACAAACCTCACAAAGTTCACATCTAATGATTTAGAGGGGTGGTTTTTTTGGGGGGGGAGTCAGCCACATGGAATGCACTCAAAGGTTGGGGGTACTATCCTAAGATATTTAGCTCAAGCCTAGAGCTCTGCCACTTTGAGCCACAGGTCAGAGTTTTGCAGACTTCATGCCAGGACTGAGTTCTAAACCCACCACTGTCAGATCTCAGCCCCCGAGTATCTTGCATGACAGGGGTGAGTGATCCAGCAGCATCTGTTTCAGTGGAGCTGGGTTGCAGTGGTTTACCTCTGGCTAAGTCGGGTTAGATGTCACCTGTCAACACCAGACTCCCAGCTTGCTCTGTGATGAGGTATTTGCTGCCTATCCTTATATCATTGCAGTCAGAACATTCTATCTTTTTTTTTTGGTGCCACTACTAGGGTCTTAAATAAGGGTCTAGACACAGCCCCTATGCTTTCATCCTCAAAGCTAGTACTCGACTACTTAAGCAAGACAGCACAACTTTCGGATTTTTCTGTCCATGTGGTAGTGAGGAATCGAACCCAGGGCTTTGTATGTCCTAGGAGAGCACACTACCACTGATCCCCAGGAGTGACAAGTGTACAAACAGATAAATGTGTAGATTGGTGTATAGATAGGTAAGTAGGTAGATAGATAGATAGACAGATAGATAGATAGATAGAGAGGTATATGCTTAAAACAAGAAAGAGATGTCTGTACATTATGAAATAGCATATACAATATTGCTACCGGTTATTGGCAATTAAATTATTCCTTCCTTTTTTAAGTATCATGATTGAATAAATAATAAAGTATTAATTGAAAATTAATGTATAAATTTTGTATATAGTTTTATAATATAATCATACACTAGTAATTTATTTGTTACTTTTATAACAATTCATTTGTATGGATGTATATCAGAATGCGCCTTAGAATCTCCCACCATTCCTTAGTGGCAGTACCAGGATTCAACCTCCAGGCCTAAGTTGCCTCTTTTGGCTATGGCTTCCCTAATAGCCCACCAAATATCAGCAATGCAAGGTCATGTACACTTTCTGGACCTTGTCATTTAGACCCTGGATGGCCACAACGCAAAGGTGGAAGAAAAAGTAAAACCACCTTCTTGAACTTCTCAGTTTTTTTTTTTTTTATTGTGAGAATACCATACAGAGGAGTTACAATTACATGGGCAAGATAACCAGTACCCTTCTCATAAAGCATTGTTGCCTCCTCTTTGTTTCCCCTTCCCATCTCAATTTTATCCTTCTCTTTTGTTTTTTTTTTTACTAGCCTCAAGATTTGAACTCTGGTCCTAATATCCCAGGATTGGTTGTGGCAGAGATGCCAAGACCTGAGTTCAAGCCCCATGCTTTGGCCAAAAAAAATAATAATAAGGCCCTGGCTTGGAATTTGCAACATTTTTCTGGCAGGCTTTTGATTTGAACTCAGGGTCTGGGTAAATCTGTGACACTGTAGGTGAAGGGGAAGATCACCGTCCTTGAAAACAAGAAATTCAGACCAATTCCTAGAGCCTGAATTGAAGCCCCAGCACTGGAAAAACTAATATTTATATATGAGATCTATTTATATTGCATGGATTTACAGCTTATGACGTTTATTACACTTATTAATTTAGTATTATTACACATATAATGTTTCATTTCCTCATATCACCTAGGATATATTTGAATATGGATTATACATCATACTGAGACCAAGGACTGTCACAGAGAAGAAAAAAATGTGTCAAAATTAGCTTCTTACTCCACGAATAAATTTTTGGCCATGCTGGGATTTCAACTCACAATGCCCAATCCATAAATGGGGTCACAGTCTTAGCAGACCAGGGTGTGGCAAACTGAGCTGCCAGGAAGTCCTGAGGACCTGTGATCAAGCCACAGTAGTGCCCAATATATAGATAGATAGAAAGATAGAAAGATAGATAGATAGATAGATAGATAGATAGATAGATAGATAGATAGATAGATAGATAGATAGATAGATAGATAGATGTATATATATGTGAGTATGTGTGTATATATATATGCATATATATTCAGGGAGGGAATGTTAAGATATTATATATATAACCAATTATTAGTGATTACATTATGCCTCCATTTAATGAAGTATTATGGTTGAATACTTACAAAATCTGTAATTAAAAATTAGTCAAAACCCTTCCATTAGGTGCTAGAATGGAAGATATAAATCCAGTAATTTGTGTGTGGCACTCTAAAATAGAATCAAGAATTAACTGCAAATTATTACTTTTATGCATGCCATTAGCATTCACATGAGTAGGAATGAGTTTGTCAGATTCTACCTCCATTTGTGGGGGGCAGTCCTAGCATTCGAACTCCAGGCCTGGGTAGTTTCCTTCGAATGCAAACCATTGGAATGGCACTGTGAAGACTTCAGATTGTCACGATTAAAAAAAGAACAAGAAGAAAAGAAAGCCAGGTGTCAGCGGCTTCTGCCTATAATCCCAGCTCCTCAGGAGGCTGAGATGTAGAGAATGCCAGTTTGAATTCAGCTGGGGCAGGAAATTTCCTGACACTCTTATTTCTAAAAGACCACAGGGAAAAAAATGCACAAATGGGTGGGGCTGTGGCTCAAGGGCAGAGCACCACCCTTGAGCAAAAGGAGCTCAGGGACAGCGCCTAGGCTCATAGTTCAATCCTGGACCTGCCAAAAAAAAAAAAAAAAAAGGAGGTAGTAATTCTATGTCTCTGTGTATAGATGGATGGTGTATGGATGATGGGCATTCAGCAGGTTGCCCATGCCCAGCCCCCAAACCTGGGCAAGCTTGGACAAGCACTGAGACAATACTAAGTCTGAGCCAGCAGCTTGAACAAAGCATCCTTCTCTGCCATTTAAGTACTGAAGCCCCCAAAGGCTTTGCCTGGGCTGGTGTGTGCAACAGGTGCATTATGTTGTGGGTTATGTGTCCCATCAGGACACCTAGAAGCCAGCCACTGCCTCCAGGGAGACCACACTTCCTAGGCTGTAGGAGTTGTCCAAGGTTCTGGCTCCATATTCTAGATCCCTCTGTAGGATGTGGGGCCTGGTGCCTATCACTCATTCATTATTCCTGACTGCCAAGTCTCAGGCTGGTCCCAAATCCTGGGAAAGATAGGACATAGCCAGTGATTTCTGTGCCGAAAGGGGTTAGCCAATAAATTCCACCCTCGTAGCTCCTGTTAGAAGTGAGCCTTGGGCTGTGAATGTGGCTTAGTTGTAGAGTGCTTACCTAGATTGCTTGAAGTCATGGGTTCGATTCCTCTGTACCACAGAAAAAGAAAAAGCCCAAAGTGGCACTATGACTTAAGTGATAGAGTGCTAGCCTTCAGAAAAGAAGCTCAGGCACATGCTCAGACCTTGAGTTTAAGCCCCAAGACTGTCAAAAAAAAAGGGACCCGGTTGAGACATATTCTTCTGGGACTCAGAGGAGGGCCGAGGTTAGAAGTAAGAGGTAGAGGTCAGGTACTGGTGGCTCACCCCTGTAATCTTAGCTACTCAAGAGGCTGAGATCTGAGGATCAAAATTACAAGCAGGAAAGACTATAATGAGACACTTTTCTCCAATTAAACACCCAAAAAGCCAGAAGTAGAGCTATGGTTCAAGTACTGGTGTGTTAGCCTTGAACACAAAAGCTCAGGGATACTGTCAAGGTGATGAATTCAAACCCCCCAGTCTGGCAAAACACACACACCAATCAGCCTTCACAAGTTCCATCTCTAGCAATTCCATATTTTTTTAAAAAAGAGGGAAAAGTGAAGGAAAGAGTTGCTCCAGGAGGTGATACAAGCTGTGCCAAAATTCCACACGAGTTATAAGATGTGGAACAAGACAGAGAGCCTCAGGCAGAAGGTACAGCATGGGCAAAGGTCCTGAGGTATGGTGTAGAGCCGGGGGTGTGGGTGGAATGAAGATTCTGTGGCTTCAGACAAGTCTGGCAGGACATTCAAGGCTGGGTCAAGGTTTGTACTTGAATCACAGGTAGCGCAGAGGGTGGGGACCCAGAATGGGGCCCACGGGGGATTAGCTTGGCTTTTCACCATGGACCCCAGCCATTTTCAGTGGCTAGAAGCCTATTTTTCACAGCTCCTGACCCTCAGAGGCCTCCTTTGCATGGAGGAGTCAGGGCAAATGCAGGGAAGAACTCTTTCTTAAGAACAGTTTCTAGCCATCAGTGGCTCAACCCCTGTAAATCCTAGCTATCCAGGAGACTGAGATCAGATATAGTGGGTCAAATATAGCTCAGGAGAAGAAAGTTGGTGAGACTCTTTTCTTGCCAATGAACTACCAAAAGACAGAAATGGAAATGTGGCTCAAGTGGTAAAGTGCCAGCTTGAGAAAAAGTTAAGAGACCAGGGCTCAAACTGAGTTCAAACCCCAGTACTGGCACAGAAAAAAAATAAAGAAAAGCTTTAAGAAGCTCCTAGCCCACTGTGGTGAAAGGCCAGATCAGCTAAGTGCGTGTGGCTCTTACATGTCCTCCTAGATCCTCAGGAAGCTGAGATCAGAGGATCGTGGTTCAAATCCAGCCCTGGAAGAAAGTCCAGGAGACTCTGATCTCCAAGGAACCATCAGAAAACTGGAGGACACGCTGTGGCTCAAGTGGTAAGCTGAAGAGCTGAGCTACAGTGCCCAGGCCCAGAGTTTGAGCCCCATGACCAACACCTGCTTGTAGCTCACTCTGTGACTCTAGGCAGAGTACTTTCCAATGGGCCCCTGAAAGTCGGGTCTCCCAACGTCTAGGTGTTTTCAGAGCAGTCTCTTTGGCAGCCTTTGTGAATGGAACGGGCCACAGTATCAGAGAAGGGTCCTGCCTTGGGGCATGGAGGTCATCAGCCGGGTCATCAGAATGGCATCAGTCATGGGTACAGTGTGCATCTGAGCAGTAAACCAATGTCTCAGACCACGGTTCTGGGCCAGGAGGGCCAGGAGCTGCAAGATGGCACAGCTGGTAATGCCTACTCATGCGGGTATCACAAGTTTGCGACTCTGTCAGACACACCTTGGGCAGGTGTTGAATTGGGCTCATGAAAGACTTGTAGTCTCAGGAATCCACAGCTGGCTGGCTGATGCTTGTAGCAGTCGCTATCCCAGGAGTCCCAGGGCTCGGAGCCCTGCTTTACTCTCCACTGCTTGGGGACAGATGAAGGTCTTCAATCTTGGACTGACTACAAAGGAGCATCCATAGTGTCCTTCCCTTGGTCCTGTGGCCCCGTGCACGGATGCAGGGGAAGATTCCATGGAACTTCCTGCCATGGCCCAGACCCACTTGGCCCCATAAGGACTTATGGAGAAACCACTTGATCTACTTTGAGAGTTTACTATGACTATGCCTCAGGAGTGCCCCCAGTTCTAGCTCAGCTCATCATTAACACCTTCCTCTGTGTGTGTGTGTGTGTGTGTGTGTGTGTCTGTGTGTCTGTGTGTATGTGTGTATGTGTGTATGTGTGTGAGCATGTGTGTGTGTGCACGCATACCCATGCATGTTTGTGCTAGGGCTTGAACTCAGGGCCTGGGATCTGTCCCTCAGTTTTCTCGTTCAAGGTTACCACTCTACTAGTTGAGCCACAGCTTTTCTTCCAGCTTTTGGGTGGTTATTTGCAGAAGAGAGTCTCACACACTTTTCTAGCTGGACTGGCTCTGAATGGTAATCCTCAAATCTCAGCCTCCTGAGGAGCTAGGAATAGGACAGCATCAGCTATTATCATCTGGCCACACTTTCCTTCTTGGCTAAAACAGAGTACCTGTCTCCCAGCCGAGTACCCAGCTGCAGCTACCCCTCCTAACCCAGGCTTCAGAGGAAACATTCCTTCCCCTGAGGACAAAGAAATAGGATCAAGTTTGAGCTTTATGTTCTCCACACAGTCAGGGGCTGCTGGGAGCTGATGTGGAAGTCAGAGGATCTAGGCCAGGGCAAGTAGACAATGTGTTATAACAGAAGAGAGTATGAGAAGACATCCTTGTAGCTAGATGCCAGTGGCTCATGTCTGTAATCCTAGCTACTCAAGAGTGACACCTGAGGATCAATCAAGATTCAAAGCTAGCCTGGGCAGACTCTTCTCTCCAATGAATCACCAAAAACACTGGAAAGCAGAGCTACCCTAGTTCAAGTGGTACAGCACCAACCTTGTGCAAACAAGCTAATGGATACCACCGAGGCTCTGAGTTCAAGCCCTGGTACACACACACACACACACACACACACACACACACACACACACACTTACATGTGCACGTACACACACATACATACGGTAACATCTTTAGCAGTTGCCAATGGCTCATACCATCAACCCCAGCTACTCAGAAGCTGAGCTCTTAAGATGGCAGCTTGAAGCCAGCCCAGGCAGGAAAGTCCACTAGACTCTTCTCTCCACTAAACTAGTAAAATGGTTGAAAGGTGAGCTGTGGCTCAAGTGGTAGAGTGTTAGCTCAGGGACAGTGCCTAGGCCCTGAGTTCCAGCTCTGAGATATTTTTTCTTAATAGACACCCTTTGCCATCCCCATCCCCACAGGCCATACATCCAGATTTTGGTTATCCTAGATCTCACTTCCACTCCTGCCACTTCCACAACACTGCCACAAGAAGTTGGTGTGTGGCCAGCACTGGATTAACAAGTGAACATACACAAGGGGGGCATAGCCAGATCAAGGCTAATGCCCCAGAACATTGAGATATTGGCCATACCAGTCTCTCATCCCCCAGTTCCCTGGCCATGGAATCTAAAGTCTGTGCCTCTGTATTCTGGGCATCTGGAATTGTCTAGAAGGACCTAGAGAGGCCCAGCTGGGGCTGGAAGATACTTTCCTGTGGTAAGGTAGATTGACATTTCCTAGACACTGACAGATACTTCCAAGCCACCATGGCCTCACCTCCCATGTAGCCCCAGAAGATCCTTGGTTGGGCGGCCTTCAGTCAGCTATCATGCTTGAGTTGGCCAGAGCCACTGGCAACCACCCTTCCCCCACTCCACTACCAGCCTACAGGAAGGGACATGCAGCCAGAAGTCCAACTGAGAAAAAATACAGGACATCACATGACTGAACCCTCGCCCCCCTCACCCTGTTGTCAGAGGAGAACCTATGCCAGCCTGCCCTGCTAACCCAGAATCCCCTGGAGGTGGTCAAAGACATGGATGACCAGACTTGGGCCCCAAAGAAAAGCTGGAATATGCAAGTCTCTGGCAATTTAAGACTCATTGTAGACCCTGGTAGGGGGCTAAAGGCAAGGTGCTGTGCAGGAAGGGCACCAACTGAAGTCAGAAAGAGGCAAACAGGCACCAATGAAGGGGACAAAGAAAGATGAGGGAAAAATACACACACACACACACACACACACACACACACACACACACACACACACACACACACACACCATGGGTAGCCCAAGGCCTCAGCAGTCCCTGAGCACCTTAACATCCCAACCCTTGAGAAGATGGCACTACCATCCTCAGACCAACTGTAGACAAAACTCAGAAACTCTCACATGTCTGGAATGGCTCATGACACAGCATGCCATTTCCTACTGTACACACCGCTATGTAGAATACTCAGCTACCTTATTTTTATTTGTTGGTCATGGGATTTGAACTTCAGGCTTGTGCGCAGTCCCTCAGCTCTTCAGTTGAAGGTGCACTCTCTACCACTGGAGCCACAGCGCCACTTCCGGTTTTCTGGTGGTTCACTGGAGATAAAGTCTCACAGATTATCCTGCCCAAGCTAGCTTTGAAACTCGGTCCTCAGATCTCAGCCTCCTGACTAACTAGGATGACAGTTGTGAGCCACTGGCAATGCCTGGCTTCAGTCACCTTCTCACACCCAGAGGAAACCCACTTTGTCAGGCCACAAACCACATGCAGCCTGTCCCTTCAGACTTTGACACCAGCATACAAAACCATTCTGCCATGGATGGGGAGAATATAATTGACACTACCCTCCCGCCCCTATTCCCATTTGCCACTCCCTGCCTAAGAAAGGCCACGACCTCTGGAGTTCTTGGTAAGGCAAAGCCCACCATGCTGTAACTTCACCCTTGGGCAAAACTGGGCAGTTCTTAGAAATGTCTGTACCCTGAGGCCAGCACCTGGTCTCCCAACCACAGCAAACCCACTCCTTCACCATCTCTTGCAGGCAAGGGCAAGGGGTGTCTTTCTTTCTTGGTTTTTTTTTTTTTTTTTGGTTGAGGGTCTTAAACTCAGGGCTTGGGTACTGTCCCTGATGATGATTTTTGCTCAAGGCCAGTGCTCTACCATTTGAGCCATGGTGCCACTTCTGGTTGGAGATTGGAGATGAGACTCTCCTGGGACATTCCTGCCTGTGCTGGGGAAACAAGATACTCCCGAGTAGCCAGGATGACAGGCATGAGCCATCAGCGCATGGTTTACGGTATCTCAGACTTTAGAATTTCCAACTAGTCCTCCTCTAGACACTCCCACCTAGTCACTCCTCTAGATCCCTTAGGGACAGCAAAGGGAGGCTCAGAATCTGGGTAGGGCCATAGGCATTAAGGTGCCCCTTCCATATCACTACTCCTCTCTAACCTCCCATCTGCCTCCTCTGGAAGGCATGGTCATCTGGGGCAGATCAGACCCACTAGGACTTCTGGGGCCTGCCCTGTATCCCCCTGCCCCACCCAACCGGTATCTGAGGATTTCTGGGGCCAGCTGTCCCATGTCCTGGTGGAAGATGTTGGGAGGGTTGCTGATAACTGGGTCCAGGGGATGCCAGGGCAGAAGGAGTGTCCAGCTCCCCTGTGTCAAACAAGGAGACACATAAAAATGAATGGATCTACTAAGAGCTACAGGGCATAGCCATCCACCTGTCACCAAGGACCCTTGGAGTGCTGTTTTATGTTGACAGTCTAGGGGCTTGACCTCGGGGTTTAGGTGCTATACACAAGCTTCTTTTGGTCGAGGCCAGTGCTCTTCCACCTGAGCCACGATGCCACTTCCAGCTTTTTCTGTGTATGTGGGACCTAGGAATAGAACCCAGGGTTTCCTGTGTGCTAGGTGAGCCCACTAGTGCTAAGACACAATCCCAACCTTGGATAGCTGTTCTTCTGTAACCTCTCGGGCGTGTCTCAGGACAGTCTTGCACATCTGTACTGAGTTTCTCAGCAGCAGCTCTGGCTGAAAGTGAACATGCTCCTCTATGTTGTCCTTTATGTACAGCATCTTTGTTCTGTGTGCTTCCTGTCAGAAACTCCTTGTTAAGCAAGACCCCTTTTCAAGTGCTGCTTCTAAGAAGCCTGCTCCAATCACCCGGGCAGAGTGGGGTCTTCTCTCCTCTGCAGGATGTTGGCCTTGTCACGCCTTCCCTTCCTGCTGGTGTGGGTTGAAAGCAGATGAAGGGGAAGGTCTGGCTTTTACCACCCAATTTCTGAAGGCTCTGATACACTACCCAGGGACTGGTGCTGTATCACACTCCGTGAGAGGGCAGTCAAGGTCCAGGCAGTCTGGGGGCAACAACATGGGTCCATTTCTTTGGTGGGCTTGAACTGAGGATCTGGGAGCTGCGTCTCTGAGTTTTTGTGCTCAAGGCTGGTGCTTTACCACGTAAGCCACAGCTCCACTTCTGACTTTTTGGTGGTTCCATGGAGAGAAGAGTCTCACCAGCTTTCCAGCTTATGGCTGGCTGCAATCTTTGATCCTGAGATGTCTGCCTCCCAAGTAGCCAGGATGTCAGGTGTGAGCCTGAGCCAGTGCCAAGGACCGGCTCTGTCGGGACGACGGAAGATACCTGGTGGAGGTAACTGGAACAGGTGGGGAGATGGCAAACAGAAAACTCACACACAAGAGGAGTGAATGCTGAGTGCGATTTATTGCAGAGGATAACGAGCTTTTATAGCAAAAGTCTCCATGAGAAAGGGCAAAAAGTTACACAATCTTGTTGCAAGGCTTCGTTCTTGGGTGGTCATCAGCTGGTTGCCTGATCTTGTTTTTTGGATGACGAGTTATGACGATAGGCACTTGTTTTCGGCTTTACCTCTATTTTTAAGAAATACAATTGGTTTTGATGTTTATCACCTATTAACCATTAACCAGAGCATATGGGCAAAGTGCTGGAGAGAAAGGCACGAACTCTAGTACTTTATTATTATTTTTGTTTAGTTTTGTACTTTATGTGTTTTAAATCTTTTCTAAGCAATTGTGCTTCTTTGCCATTCTTTAGAGGGTCCCCAATTTGTGGCCAAAAATCATGATATTCAGTATACTTAGTTAAATCTGGCCATATATCAAATTTAAGCTCATAGTGTCTTCTCTGTAACCCTTTCACAAAATTGTTTACTCTTTTTCATAGAGGCCTTAACTGTCTCATAAGATCTTTCTTGTTTCTTTTTTTTGATAGTAAGCACCTAGATCTAGCAAGTCTCTCAGTAAATAGAGAGTAATAGGAAGTCCTTTCTCCTAAGTGGTTTAGCCAACGGTTGCCATCCTTATCATACACACCTGTAAAAGGCCATGGATCTGGGGGAAGTCTTTGGGGTCCTCTAGATAATGGAGGATTCCACCGTTTTCTTCTGATAAGTCATTGCCACCTTCCATCTACCAACCTTTTAGGAATCTTATTTAGCTTTTGGTCTAAATATCCCTCTACATCTTTCTTATCTACAGGATATCTATATGGGTCTATTGTATATGTTTCAGGATTAAAGGGAAGTCTCCAATAGCCATGCACTCTTTTTGTTTTAGCCGTGCCGACAGCTTCTTGTAAATCTCTTGCAAACAATTCCTTCTGCTGAAGTGATGTCATGAAACCCCCAATACTTTTATATTTACTTATGACTTGTCTAATAGCCTCCATAAGAGGGGCTTTTAGGGTAGCACTTAACTCTGGTGAGTTAGTCATATTCTTAGGACACTCATCGGATGTTAGAGTCGTCAACACTTCCAAGAAAGAGCCCTGAATAAGGGAACGTTGAGCATGAGTAAGCAAACGGGGAGTTCTTAAAAATGTCTGTACATTGAAGCCAGCAGATGGTCTCCCAAACAAAGCCTCTCCCACACACACACCTCCACCATCCTTTGCAGGCAAAGATGTTTTGCTTTCTTTCTTTTTTCAGTTGTGGGGCTTGAATTCTGGGCCTGGGTGCTGTCCTTGAGTTCTTCAGCTCAAGGCAAGCACTCTACTACTTGAGCCACAGCACCACTTCCAGTTTTCCAGTGGTCCGTTGGAGATAAGAGTCTCAGGATCTTTCCTGCCAATGACAGCTTTGAACTGTGATCCTCAGATCTCAGCTTCTGAGTACCTAGGATGACAGCCATGAGCTACTGGCACCTGGCCAAAGATAATTTTCCATCCTTTTCATCCTATCCCCTCAGGAGACTGATATCTGAGGACTACAGTTGGATTCCACCCATGGCACAAATTCCATTAGAACTTTTTTTCTACAGTTAAACACCCAAAAAAGTTGGAAGTGAAGCTTTGGCTCAAATGGTAGAGTGCTAGCTTTGATCATCAAAGACAAGGGATAAAACCCAGTCCTTAGTTTCAAGATTTTCTAGCAAAGACCCACCCAAGAAAGGGAAGCAGGTTGGTACACGGGGGCTCAAAGTTCACTCATAATACTCAGGACTCCCAGAACAGACCCCGTCCGGCTCTGATTCTCTAGATTCTATGTCCTACATCATGGCAGTCTTAGATGGGACTGACCATGAACCAAGTTAGGATGTTGAAGTACAATCTCATACTGAGGATCCCCTGATCTTATCAAAGACTCAGGATCTCTCACTGTCCTGCCTTGACACTGGGCAGCAAGGTGAGTTGCAGTTATCCAACCACAGGATGTGAATATGAAAGGATTTCCCCGCCAGGGACTCCAACTGGAGGGGCTCTAGGTCCCTCTCTCTCTGGAAGAAAAGTGCTGGTCCATCCCAGGAATGTTCCTAGGTTGTGAATATCCTCAAAGAAACAACCCTGCTCAGAGCCCAGTGCCTCTTGTTTTTCCACCAGCCTCTATCCAAGCCTGCCCCACCTTCAGCCAGCCCTCTCTGAATCCCAGATCTGCCATGTAGACTAAAGATTGAGCCAGCAAAGAGACCCACCTCTGCCTCTGAGAATGGCAGTCACATGGTCCTAGTGCCCTCTACAGGAAGTCTCGAAGTAACTCCGGTCCCGACTCCATCCTCATTCCCTGGCTGTCCTGTGCCAGTGGCCCACTTACCTCTGTCTATGGTGGCGGAATAAACACCGGGGGTATCATCTTCTGATTGAGCCAACGAAAGTCCCAGTCCCCAAGGATGTACTACACAGGCATCCTGCAGTGGACAACAGCCAGGCAGTCTATGGTGAACCCAAGGTTCCGGGACTCTTAATAGAAGTGTGGCTGGGTCAAAGACTCTATAACTGGTGGTCTATATTGTCAGGAGAGGTCATGGCTCCAATGTCCTGAAACACCTGACCTAAGATCATCCTACCTCTTCCCTCATCCCAACACCTCCCTAGCCCTTAGACAATTTCTTATTATCTGTCCAGGAAGTAAACTTGCTAGGGCCAGGATAATTGAAACCTGGTGATGCCCCCCTGAGCCCTAGGTCCTTCCTGAGGCTGCTTCCCCCTGCAGTTGGTGACCACACAGCTCCTGGATGTCATGAAGTTGCTGAAGGGTCAGTGGCTTAATCCTACATACTGGCTTTAGGCTCTGAAATGTTACCCACAGAGATTGTGAGTGGTTGGCTCTCTTGATCCAGGGACTCCAAACCAAGGCTCACATGCTCCCTTCTTCCTTCTTTTCCTCTTTTTTTCCCTTCATCCTTCCTTCCTCTCTCTCTGTTTCCTTCCTTCGTCTCACTCCTGGCCTTGAATTCAGAGCCTGGGTGCTGTCCCTGAGCCTTTTTACTCAAGGCGACCAGTCTACAACTTGAGGTACACATATCCATTTCTGGCATTTTCTTTTTGGTTGTTAGTTGGAGATAAAAGTCTTATAGTCTTTCCTGTCTGGGCCTTAAGCCTTGATCCTCCCATCTCAGCCTCCTAAGTAGCTAGGATGACATGCATGAAGCCCCAGCATCCAGTTCAAACCAAGGTTTCTTCATGTGCTGTGGAACCAGCACCGGAACCTTTCATCATCTATGACCCCCACTCCCTTATCCCCTTGAGCATGGCGCATACTGTAATACTGTAACTCTTTGTTGGATTACTAAATGAGCATCTGTCTATGACAATATTATAGAAAAGTCCCATTCAATTCATGTAAGCATCCTGGGGCAGGGCGGGGGGAGGCAAAGCCTGATGTAGCTCTCCCACAGTTCTCACTCGTCCCTCTTCCCACCCTCCTGATGCCACCGCACTTAACTGTTTTGGCTCCCAGGATGTGAGCCATGATGTGCTCGCTGGATTCTGGGGCCACTGGGATGCCTATCTTCTCAAAGATCTCTGTCCAGTGGCTGACCAACTCTGTGGCACTCCATGCCCCCTCAGGTGTGAATGAGGTTGCCGTGAGCTGAACCCCTGGCTCAAGTGGCCTCCTTTCCTCTCCGTGGGGCCAGACAGGATGGTCCACTATATCTGGCCCCCAAGTTTCATGTTACAGAGAAAGGATTCTCGAGGCAGCCCGGATCTCTAAATCTCCCAGGGTCCACTGCAGGTGCTGAAAATCATCTCTGCTCTCAGCTGGCAGGCTGGGGATGGCGAGGTCACTCTCTGCTCCCCATGACATCCTCGACTGTGGTGGTCACCCTAGAGAGAGCTGTAGAAGAATCAGCAGCTGCCAGAGAAAGGCAGCCAAGGCACGACATTCATAGCAGGAGACCATCTGGCTTGGGAACTCTGTGTGTGCCACTTTGAACTTCACTGTCTGACCGCTGAATTGGTTCATGTAATTTGACCCATGAACCCAGGCATTAGTGGAAATTGCCAGCTTCAAGAAAAAAAAAACCTGGAAAAAGTGGCATATCACTTGTCCCAATCAAACTTAAAGGGTTCCAAAGTCAGTGGTCCCCTTTTCCTTCCAGATAGCCTAAAGCAGGTTACAGAAACTGGCATTAAGAGAGCTCTAGCTAACTGCCATGGTATGATACCGAGCAGGCTCCAGGAGGGGAAACTTGCCTACCACTGTCCAGCTGGAAACGGCCCAGGTGGGACACAGATTGGAAACTGCAAGACTCCAGGGAGGACTACACATGGATGCACTGCCCCAGGAGGGAATCCACGCCACCAGCGGGGGCCCAGAGCCCCCTGCCCAGATGCCCACAGACACCGTCAATGTCCTGGGTAAGGTTCTACTCTCATCCTTGGTTGTGGTGAACCATCTGTCATGTTACACCGTTCACCACTCCCCAGACACTCCTAGCTTCACAGCCCTTGCCCTACTCCCACCCATCTCATTCCTTAATTATGTTTGGCAGACACATTCCCAACCCTTGAATTAACTCCAACTATACACATGAGAGCAGAGTGTCTGACTGGAAGAGTGTGGCTGTGGTCACACTGGCCTCACGAGCCTTCTGGCTCAAGACAGAAGGACAGGTGTCCACTCTGTTCTGTGTTCACACAGGCCTACTAGGGAGTCCATGCAGGTCCAGCAGCTACTGTGGCTGCAAGAAAGTGGAAGAGGGAGGTGGAAAGAGGTGGAAAGGAACATATACTGAAACCTTCCCCGAAGGAGCCATGAAATGGTGAAGGAGAAAACAAAAATTGTGGCTGAGCTCATACTGGGCATTATGAAAAAAAGAACAACAAATACACACATACACACAAATAAACTGCTTTTCTCTTTTTAGACATGATGACTTAAATATACTTTCATTTTTCTCATCTCCTAATCTCCCAACACACACAAACACACACAAACACACACACACACACACACACACACACACACACACACACACACACACACACACATCTAAACCGGTCACAAAAGACTCACCATGCAGCACCTGCAATTTGCCAACTGATCACTGATCTGAGCACAGTCAGGCTGTACAAGGAGAAAGATAATCGATATCTCCCTCCCTCCCTCCCTCCCTCCCTCTCTCTCTCTCTCTCTCTCTGTCTCTGTCTCTGTCTCTCTCTCATACACACACACACACACACACACACACACACACACACACACCCAGACAGAGAGAGAGAGAGAGAGAGAGAGAGAGAGAGAGAGAGAGAGATTCAGAGCAGTGCCTCTCCTGAGTTTGTTAGTTCCTCATCTGGGCAATGTACAAGCTCGAGCATGGTAGTTCCCTTGTCAGAACCAGGGGCTCCCACCCAAGGGGATCAATGCTCTAATAATGCAGAACCACCCTGTCTCTGGCTTTACCAAGGGCCAGACCCTTCCATTGGGAACAACCAGCCTTGACTCCCCATTCACCAAAACCCTAGGCCCGGACACTAGGTGAAGGAATCCCGAGACAGGTGACTCCTCAGAGCCCAGACAAAAACAAATCAGGCAGTCCTGGTGCCTCCAGAGAGGTGTCTGACTTGGGGTGGGAGCGTTGTTGGGGAATTTGATGGGGTCTTAAAGGCTACATACATGGATGGATTGCCTACTTCCAGCCTAGATGCTTCTGGGCTAATTGGCGGATTCTTGGGGAGGACTAGGAGACCAGAAGGACCAGGAACACCAGCAGAAGCTGGCAGAGCTGGGAAATGTGATCACCCTGTGAGTACTGTGGACAGCTGGGGTGGGGGGGGACAGGGTAGTTGTGTGTGTATCAGAGGGGGTGTGTTCCTCCCAGATAGTCACCTTCTGAACCCCTGTGCCCTCACCTCCCTAGTGGGTTCTTCTGGAGGTGAAAGGGTGACCTAGCACAGAAGACAAGGGCTCACACAGCAAGGGGGGCCTATCCCCTGCATCCAACACCCCCCACCAGCAAAAAGGAAAAGACCCGAGAAGGCAGGTGTGGAGGTGTCCTCCCGACATCTGACTAAAGCCACTAGGTTCCCACCAGGGAGAGGAAAGGTGCAGATGTGGCTTCCACTGCTCTAGGCCAGGGTTTCTGTGGTGCTCTCTTCCTCACCAATCCCTGTATCTGCCCTTTTCCTGGGACACTGGCTGCTAGGAATTGGGGTGGGATCCTTGGGTGACACCCACTCCCCTCTCCTGGGGCACATTTGTGGCAGAGCCAGGGTGGACTGTGGGGTGCAGAGGAGGTGCAGGCAGGATGGGAGAGAGTAGGCTGGAGGCGGGGGTCTGGGTCTGCGGGGGAGGGGGGGGGGGTGAGGAGGTTCGCTGGGTGTGGGAGTCACCAGGTGTGGTCCCATGAGGTGGCCACTCATGCTTGCTGCTGGGAGAAGCTGTAGGCAATGGTTCTGGGTGCACCCAGGCCCGGAGTGCAAGGACCAAGGGCAGGGACCAGGTCGGGCCTCATGCCAGGCAGAGACCCACCATCTCTGCTAGGAGATTGCTTAAGGGGCCTCCGATCAGAGCAGGTAGAGCCATATTTGAAACTCGGTGCTGCTGGGAGGGGGCGGGGGCACCTGCACGGGGCTGTGCTTTCTGCCACCCCTGCCTCAGCTGCCATCACCACCATCACCACCTCTGCCTCAGCTGCCAGCTTCCGCTGCCTCCACCACAGAAGCCACCACCGTACTTACCGTGCCAGGACCTCAGATTCAGGGCAGCCATGGCCGCCATGCCCTGTGGGGCTGCCCGCAGTGATGTGCCTGCCTCGCTGGCTCCAGGTGCTCTGTGCTTCTGTCCAGGACTGAACTTTGATTGCTTCCCCTTGTGCTTGTGCTTGCTCTTCTCTCTGCTCTTTCTCTCTCTGCCCCCACTCCACTCCTGGGCCACCACAAAGGCATGCCTGCTCCCCACCCCATCGCTGCCACCAGAGTGCACCCCAGGGCCCCACCCCCTCATCCACTAGGGCATGCCCACTCCTCCCTTAGGCCATGCCCTCTACCCTTAGCTGCAATCACAGCCCTGACTGGGCTCCAAGGCTACCAGTCCATGGCAATTTCATCATCACCTCAGCTCAGCAAGCTCCCCCAACCCCAGTACCTTCCCCAGGGATCGAATCTGCCCTCAGCTCCACCCCTGGAGGAGACTCTCCTCCATCCTCCTTCACTCCACACACTAAGAACGTGCATGGTGACCCTTGTGTGTGTGTGTATGTGTGTGTGTGTGTGTGTGTGATTGTTGGGGATAACTACCTCTCAAGGACTCAGAACATAGCACTCTTTGGGATGACACACAGCACACTTCCAAAAACAGCACAAAGCACCCTGTGTAAAGGACTCAGCACACAGCTCCCTTTGAAGGACTCAGCATATAGTACCCTGTGTAGAGTACTCAGCACACAGCACCCTTTGAAAGAGGGAGTCCATAGCTTGCAGTGTAAAGGACTCAGCACATTGCATGCTTTGAAAAACTCAGCACATAGCACAGTTTCCCTGGGGCTCATTACACAGCACCCTCTGTGTTAAGACTCCACACATAGCCCTTTGAAAGGCTAAGTACAAAGCACCCTTTGTAAATCACTCATTGCATAGCACCCTTCGAAGAACTCCGCACATAGAAGAATTTTGAAGGTTTCAGCACATACCACACTATGGCAGGACTCAGCACATACCACACTGTGGAAGCACTCAGCACAAAGCACCATTTGAAGGACAATACTGAGCACCCTGTGTAAAGGACTCAGCACACAGCACTCAAAAAACTCACCTCATCCCTCTCTTCTCAAGAGCTCCGCACATAGCAGGACCCTTTCAGATGAATTAGCACACCACACCTTTTGAAGGACTCAGCATACAGTACTTGTGTAATGGACTCAGCACACAGCACCCTTTGAAAAACTCAGCAATGCCCACTCTTCTCAGGGACTCAGCACATAGCACCCTATGCGATGTCTCAGCAAATAGCACCTTTTGGAGGACTCAGAACAAAACCCCCATGTGGGAAAGACTCAGCAAATAGCACCCTTTGAAGGACTCAGTACATAGCTGTATGTCACAGGTTCAGCTTTCATTAGAATTAGGGTGCTTTCTTCAGTATCCCCATTCTTCAGAAACACTTCACAAATCCTACTAGTTCACATTTAGCCAACCTGTGTTTTATGGAGGAGGGTCAGCTGGGGGTCTTGAACTCAAAGTTTGGCGGCCCTGTCCCTGAGCTCTTTGGTTCAATGCTAGAGCTCTACCACTTGGAGGCACAGCTCCAATTTTGGTTTTTTGGGTTGTTCTTTGACAGGTCTTATGGTGATAAGGAAGGCCAAGTTGGGGTGTCTGTGGGCAAAGGCTCTTAGCTCAGCCTGGAGCTGACCTCTCTCTTTCTCGTGCCCCTGGGAAGCTAGGCCTCCTGGAGCTCTCTTGGCCTAGGGTGGAACAGACTTGCTCTGGCATCAGCACTCAGGGTGAACAAAAGTCAGCTTGGCCCTGGTCACTTCTTAAAATTGAACTTTAGAGGACAATGGCATGGGGCCGCATGTCCCGCATCTGGCCACCAGGGGGCAGGAGTGTCCCGCCATAGGGATTCTACCTGTGAGTTGTGCTACTCTTGCTTCCCTGGGGTCTCCATCATGCTTCCAAGTCACCCTGGACAGGAAAATCCTTGAGACACTTACCTACAATTAACAATCGAAAAGCAAGTGGGGCTGTGGCTCAAGTGGCAGAGCAGTAGCCTTGAGCAAGAAAACTCAGAGATAGACCCTAGGCCCTGAGTTTACACACACACACGCACACACACACACACACACACACACCACATGCATGGAAAATCAGAGATTTCTACACCGCAATCTTTAGGTATTCTCTACTTTTCCCCCACTAAGCCTGGTGGCTGCTGGCCTAGGTGCCTGATGCATACACCGCTACCTGGCATCTTTAATTTTGGGGAACAGAATGGGTAGAAGGTCATCCTTCTCTGATCCCAGCTCCTTGATTGGGTCATGTTCTATCCAGGCCCTTTGGGGCTCCTTTACAAAATTGCCAAGATGCCTTCAAAAGTCATCACATACTGGGCACTGGTGGCTCATGCCTGGCATCCTAGCTACTCAGGAAGCTGAGATTTGGAGGATCACAGTGCCAAGACAGCCTGGGCAGAAAGTGTGTGACACTCTTATCCTCAATGAACTGTCAGAAAACAAAAGTGGTCCTGTGGCTCAAATGGTAGAGTGCCAGCCTCGAGAATAAGAGCTCAGGGACAGTGCTCATGGCCAACGACAACAAGGAGAGGCTTTGCATGTTGGCTTTGGGATTGGCATGGGCCAAATATAATTGGAATTTCAAGTGCTCCACGACAAAGCAGTGCCTCCTTTAGTCCTGTGCTGGTCCATCTTGTCTCACTCCCTGGTCTTGTCCATGTTTTGGGTCAGCATGGCTCTGGATGGAAGGGAGGGCTCCAAGGAGGAAGATCCCAGAGCAATCACCGCATCTCCTTCTGCCATGCTCACCCTGCTGCTTCTGCTCTTTGCTACAGACTTTCTTCCTGGAATCCATCCATGAGGTCATCACCGCCAACATAGTGGTGAGTGGTGGGTTTGGCCTAACTCAGGGCAGTCAGAGGTGGAAGTAGGTCTGGGATTAGGAGCTTCCACCCTGGGTGTGGGCTGAGCCCAGGGTTGACCTTTATTTCATACTGAGCCTTGCAGTGGTGGGAAGTCACTGTAGACTCCACATTGAGTCAGGTAAATTGGAATCTGGAGGACCCCTTGTGTGGGGGAGGATGTGGGGCTTAGGGGGCCACTGTTGATAGTCCTCTCTTGGGATTCCCCTCTCCCTCCCTCATCCCTCAATGGTAGAAGAGAAACTTCAAGTAAGGGTGTGGGAATAGGGGCGGAGAAGTATTTTGGTGTGAACCAGAAGTGCTTCATATTAATCTTAGCACCTACTTCTTATTTATCTGAGGAATGGCCATATGGGTTTGGGAGGGATGAATCATCCTAGCTGAGAATGTGGCTCAGTGATAGAGTGGTCTCCTAGCATGACTGAAGCCCTGGGCTTGATTCCACACAGAAAAAGCTGGAAGGGGAAGTGGAGCTCAACTGGTTGAGCACCAGCCTTGATCAAAAAGAGCTCAGGGACAGTGGCCAGGCCCTTAGTTCAAGCCCCAGGACTGGAAGAAAAAAATCTTTGTTGGAGGCTTTTTTCCCCTTTGAAAACAATTTATTCTTTGTGATAAGCATAACATGGGTCTCTTCTCTCGCCACCAATGGGCCATTAGATGTCCCTTGAACTTGGACCACCTCCAGGCAGCCTCTACCCTACCCAACCCCCAGTTTAACCTTCCCATCACCCAGCAGATGGAGGCCTGAGAGAAGGCCACCTGACCACCTAATTCCGGTGGCTGCCAAGGCTTTTGAGAGTCAGTATGTCATATGGAGAGTCATTATCCGCATCAGTCTACAGAAGAAAGGGAGGGAGTGCTCCTCACCTGAGCTGTGGGCAGATCTGTATCTGGGGCATCTGCAGCAAGATATGTTCCTTGGGGGAGTCCTCTATGGTGACGAGAACCCTGACCTATCCTCTGGCAGTTTCCACGCTGTCTTCAAGTTGCAATTCTTCAAAACCTTTCTGCTCCTCCCTTATTTCACCCACCACAGGCCCTGATGCATCTGAAGCAGCTTTGGTGGTGGGGCTCAGCCTGTGTTGGCATCTGGAGCCTGCTGTCCATGCCTTCCTGTAGCACTCTCCTCTTCTCCATCTTCTCCTGGAACAGCCAGCACACACACTAGGCTTTCTCCCAAAACAGCTCATTCAGGACCAACATCTGCTCTTTACACACCACGAGGGACTCCTCAATTGTTTGGATGTGTGCTGACAGCTGGCAGCATCGATGGTGGAGCTCACCTGCTGGATTCTGGAAGTCCACCTCATCAGGCAGGTTGTGGATGAAGATTTTCTTCTTGGACGCCCACGTGTTCCGCTTCCCATCCCCATGATTGCTGTGGTGGCAGCTCATGGGGCAGGGGGCTGTAGCTCCAGCTCAGTCTGGTACTGAGCTGCCAGTAGGGCCAGGTGCCTGCAGCTGGCCCACCGCTCCTGTGGTATGATTTCTCCCCTGTTGAGCTCAGCCTCAGTGTGTTAACAGAGCCTTATCCTTCTACCAGGCAACATGGAATGTGGGCATAGCCACAATTCTTGTATCCCATTGGTCAGAAAGAATCATGAAATAATGGGGGTGTGGCCAGAATCCTGTGATGCAGGCAGAATGGGCAGAGTTAAGATGACAGTGGCTCCCCCAGCCCCTTTCCCAGGGAACTCTGTCCAATTCAGTTGGGGACAAGAGTGTGACCTGCTCGAGCCGGATGGCTGCACAGATTGTTGTGTATGTCCATTTGTTGCTAGTTTTGGACCTTGAACTCAGGATCTGGCACAGTCCCTGAGCTGCTTTTGAGGCTAGCCCTCTACGACTGGAGCCACACGGCTCTACTTCTGGCTTTGTTGGCATTGAAGTTGGACAGGGGTCTCAAGGACTTTCTGGCTTAGAGTGACCATGATTCTCCTATCACAGCCTTGTAAGTATCAAGGAGGAGCCACTGGTGCCTGCCTCATCATTGGTTTTGCTGATGTTCTTGGACACACCCTTGAGTTCCCTATCCTTAGGTTTAAGTGGTGGGAGCTGGAGCCCACAGTTGGAATCCTGTTCCTGCCACTTCCAAATGCAGGATATCCTAAGAAACTCATTCCTATCCATATGAATACCAATGGAATGTGATGTATGTTGTGATTGAATGGGCAGTTCTTGCATGATTCTAGGATAAAATTATACACGATTGTATTCTAGCATACTGATCAATTTTAATTAATACTTTATGAAGCATTTAAACAATCACATTCATTAAATGGAGGCAGAATGAAATACCGAAGAATTGGGCATCACATAATATAGAGATGCCATTTTTTCTGCCTGGACTTTCTTTACTTAATTGCTATATAACATTTTCTGAATGTACTTTGGTATAAGCAAGTAGGATATATTATACTTGATCTGGAAATCAATTATTCAAACTGTTTTTTATCAAAAATGCTTATAGCAAAATAAAGAGGTAAATCCAAATTATGTATATTTGAAGACAATGCTTGGTTAGTCCTCTTCTCACATTACCCATTCCCTTCTTGAGAATAATACACATTGTAAGGAAATGCTTAGAATGTTTTGGAAAAATAGGTTGACTTTAAACCAGAGTTACTCTATGTTGCATTTTGTTTACTTTTTATCTAGAAAAGCTAAATTCTTACCTTATCATTTTCCTTAGGCTTTATATTCAGGTTTAATCTCTGATGGGCGACAGATAAAGATATAAACATTTTTTAACAGTTGTTAAATTTAGGCTGAAGAATCTAGGTACAATTATGCTCATGCAGATAGGCCTCATCAGTCATAAGACCATGATACCAAAATGTTAACCAATGCTTATTGGTGTCATGCTTATGACATTTTGTGTATTATAAACAGTGCTTATTACTATTTATTTTGTAATCAACATCATTTCATGGGTTAGGAATTGATGTGAGACATTATACTCAGAACTATATTGAAGGAGGAATCCAAAATTAGTTACCAAGATATACATTTAACGCAATGTTTTTAAAATGCAAGCGAAAGAAATAATTTATGAAAAAGTCAACATTTACAATAAATACAGAATCAGTAAGATTGATATTTTCTTTTATCTCAGTTGCAATACGGCTTGCATGATGACTTTTCTGGTTATATGTTTAGTTAGGTCTAGATATTTAGTTGAAGTTCTGTTTTTTCATATATTCATTTGTCAGATCGAAGAGGAAATTAATTCCATGCCAGAGTCAACATCCATAATAATGTTACAGTTGTATCCTGCTACTTTGCCAAAGTTTCAAATGAGCATGAATATCTTGGGTCTTTTTTGGATCTAACTAAATATGTATGCAATTTTGTCAGTAGTAGAAAGCTTTTCTGACCACCATTTATTAAACTATTATTTTCCAGAAACAACTACTCTGAGTGTAGTTGTTTTCAGGTCGTGGGGCCTGAACTCTGAGCCTGAGCACTGTCTCTCAGCTCTTCAGCTCAAGGCTAGTGCTCTACCACTTGGGCCACAGCACCACTTCCGGCTTCTTTATTTTTGTTTATGTGGTGCTGAGGAATCGAAACCAGGGCCTCATGCATGCAAGGCAAGCACTCTACCACTGAGCCACCATACCAGCCCTTTTCATGAGATTTTTAATGTCATTTATTTCATGGGTTGATATTTTCCTTTAAATAACCCACATTCTGTCTGCTACAAAGTGTAATTTGGAATAGTTTTAAATTATGTACACTCAGGTACCCAGGTCAGATTCTACTATTTGCAAATTTTGTTCTTGTTAAATCAGTAGGATTTAGGTCTCAATATGGATACTATTAGACTTATTCATTGCGTTTCTGAATTTTTTAAGATGTCATGATGTTTGTTATTTTATTCTCTTAAATATATTCAGATCTCACTCCACTTACAGTCACATTTCTTTTAAACAGTTTGATCCATTCAAGGGATTTGCTATATTAGGTTCATCTAGATGAATTTAATTACAAATGAACACAACTGTATTTCTGAGACACAGTTATCTTTATGGTTCTAGTCAAGGGTAACATGTATTTGAGGTTTTTGTGCTTAAAAATAACTGGGCACAACATGTTTTTGTTCCTGAGGGCGTTCTAATTTGTTGGTTGTTTTTCCAGCTGTGGTGACTTCAACATATGTGTGCATTTTATTTCAATTGTTTTGTGTCTATATTTTGTTTCATATAACAGAAAGTACAAAAAGAATAAGTGATTTAGAACTTTTCGAAATAGAGTTCTAAGGGAGATACTTGAAGTTTTGTGACATCTGGGACCGGATAGGCCTTGTTAGTGGAGGGGGTAGTAGAATAACAGAGAAATTGACACGATTTGAACTCTTCCTCTTATTGCCTCACTATTTCATATAGTAATACTTCAAAGTCTTTAGTGGAAAGAAAATAATTTTGTTTGTATGAACTCAGAATTTTTGCTTTAATTGGGACACACTACACATTTATAATTGATTTTAACTCTAAAACCTTCTTTCCTTCTTTTAAAATTACAGATGTGAATTTATAATGCTAAAATAGCATCTACTAATTTATATGAAATAATCCAAGCTATTTTCGCTTCACACTATATGTAATATAGACTGTAATAATCGTGAGTAATATAGTATGTAATAACTGACTTTGGGGAAAGTCAATTACAGTGGATTTTGTGAGATACTGAGTAATAGTAAAAATTATATTTGATTCTATTAAAAAGTTCACAGTTACATCTAAAAATAACTCATAGTTATAAACTAATGCTAAAAAGTAAGATTGCTTATTGGAAAAACCAGAAGTTTCAATAAGCTTGCTTTTTAAACATTGACTTGGATCTGGGCTTTGGTGGCTCATGCCTATAATCCCAATTACTCAGGAGTCTGAGATTGAGGATAGTGGTTCAAAGCCAGCCTCAGCAGAAAAGTCTGTGAGACGCTTATCTCCAATAATCCACTTGAAAACTAGAAATGGCACTGTGGGTCAAATGGTACAGTGGTATCGATGAGCTGAAGAACTCATTGAAATCTGCGACCAGGCCCATAGTTCAAGCCCCACAACCACCAAAAAAAATTGACATGGATTTTTACTTTATTATTTCATGATTTTTTATTGTGAAAATACATATAGAGGGGTTAAAATTACATGAGCAAAGTAATGATTACATTTCTTATCAAACATTGCTTCCCCCTCCTTTGTTTCCCCTTACCATTACTTCCCATCTTCCCCGCAAAGCAACCCAGGCACCATAAGTCTAAAGTTCATTTTCCAACATAACTTGTTGTATATCTGATTGTTGCATGGGACCACCTGTATCCCTAAACAACTTGTTTTTCCCTTCCCCTCCACAAATTATAACAACATCAAATACAGTGAAAACAAGGGTTATGTCATGGGGGAGGGACATACAAAGCAACAAAGAAATCATCTTATAAATATCCTAAAAAAAACAATAGCAAGAGAAAAAAACATTTGAGTCCTTATCTTGGGGTTCATTTCGCCCAACATAAACTTATCTGATCATTTCTGCTTGTCCAAGATAATGAGTACATTTCTTTTCAAGAATTGTAGCCTCCTCCTTTGTTTCCCCTTCCCATCCCACCCTCCCCACGCCCCCCCCAGCCAGCCCTCCCACCCCACCAAAGTTGTAAAGTTCGTTTTCGACATAACGATTTCTTCATCTCATTGTTGCAATAGGTCCACCTGAATACCTATTTAAACGATTTGTTTTTCCCTTACCCTTCACAAATTATAACAACATCAAATACAGTGAAAGCAGAGGTTATACCATGGGGAGGGACATACAAAGCAACAAAAAATAATCTTATAAATGTGTTAGAAACAATCACATGAAAAAAAAAAAACATTTGAATACATACCTTAGGGTTCATTTCCCTAACATCAACTTATCTGACCTTTGCTGCTTGACTCAGACATATACTAGTTATTGCAAATAAGGGAAATCATGGGACCTAAGTTTCATTGGGCCTGGCTTACTTCACTTAATAAAATTTTTTCCAAGACTTTCCATTCCCTAACAAATGGGGAAATGTCATTCTTTCTGATGGAGGCATAGAATTCCATTGTGTATATATACCACATTTTCTTGATCCATTCATCTACTGAGGGGCATCTGGGTTGGTTCCATATCTTAGCTAGGGTAAATAAGGCTGCAATAAACATAGTCGTGCTGGTAGCTTTAGTGTGGTCTTGTTTGTGAACATTTGGGAAAATGCCCAAAAGTGGGATTCCTGTGTCATAAGGGAGCTCTATGTGGAGTCTTTTGGGGAACCTCTTTACTACTTTCCAAAGTGGTTGAACAAGTTTACACTCCCACCAACAATGCAGTAAGGTTCCCTTCTGTCCACATCCGCACCAGCATCTGTTGTTATTAAAGTTCTTGATTATAGCCGTTCTAACTGGGGTGAGGTGGTATCTCAATGTGGTTTTGATTTGCATTACTTTTATGGCTAGAGAAGTTGAGCATATCTTCATGTGTTTAATGGCAATCCTTCTTTCCTCTTCAGAGAAATTTCTCTATAAGTCTTTAGCCCACTTATTTATTGGGCAGTTGTTTCTTTGAAAATTTGTTGTTGGGGAATTTAATTTTTTGAGTTCCAGTTATATTTTGGGTATGAGACCCTTGTCTGTTGTATGGCTAGTGAAGATCTTCTCCCAATCCGTGGGCTTTCTATTGATCTTGCTAGCTATGTCCTTTGCCATGCAGAAGCTCTGCAATTTCATGCAATCCCATTTGTCCAGCCTTTCTTTTATGTGTTGTGTTTCTGGGTCTCTATTAAGAAAATTTCGCCCTGTGCCAAGAGACCTAGGGTTTCTCCTATTCCATCCTGTAAAGTTTTCAGAATGTCTGTTTGACTCCGAGGACTTTGATCCATTTGGAGTTGATTCTGGTGCAGGGTGATATATAAGGATCTAGCTTTAGTTTTCTACAAGTAGTAAACCAATTTAGCCAGCACCATTTACTGAAGAGCCAGTCATCAAGTTTGTAATGTAACAACGACATATACAATTTCAATTTCTTCTAATTCACTATGAGGATACTGAAATAACCAGTGGAGCCAGAATTATCTGTGGGAGCCATTAATCTTTGTAAATTCTTGGCCTGGCCCACCAGAGAGTGTGGGGAATGCCACCAAAGGTGAAGGTGTCAAGCCTCACTTGGTGAGCTGTCAAGAAGTGATTGAACGTTGGGCAGTTTGGGAAGTGACGGTTGAAAACAGGCAGAAGACCCGTTGGAGTGAGGAGAGGTACAACCTATATATAAGTTGCATTTTCAGAGCATTGGAAGGGGATATAAAAATGAGAGCTACCTGTGGAAGAAAGTGGTAAGACAGCAGGAAGGGAAAAACCTGAGAAGAGAGGAAGCAGAAAAGTGGTCATTAGGGCAGAGTAGTGTAGGCTTGTGGAGACTGGAGAGGCCTGAAGAGAAGAAGGAAATGGTGGAAGGGAAAAAGAGAAAGACCAGAAAGGAATGACAGGTCTGTAGTGAAGGAGGGAGTAATGGAAAAGTTAAAAGCCTTGCCCATTGAGGTTTGGAGCTTTGGAGATCATAATTTTTTGGCTGGTGGTTTTGCAGACCAATTAAGATAGGGCGGGGCTGCCCATTGGAGGTCTGAGGTTTGGTGGTCACGGCTGATCTTGGACCTGGTTATCCAGTCCAGGATAAGGTAATCAGTCTCCTTTCTAGTGTAAATTGGATTATTATATTAAATGTGACTCAATGGTTTGTCTCCTTGCCTTAGAGGTAATAAGTACGCGAGTTCACAGAAAGACCTTGAAGTCTCAAAGGCCGTGAATTTTTTAAGATGTTATGTGGCCATAATAGGTTTGTAAAAACACAATGGGACAGTGAAATAACAATGCCAATACCACAATATCATCTCAAAATAATGCCTTGATACCACAATTAGTTGTTGATACCATTCTCGTGATGAGGTCACAATAATTTTGTGATGTCACAATAGGTTCATGATGTCAGAGTGGCATGGGATATCTCAAATGTCATTAATTGATAATGAATATATGAGTTCAAAAAGGGACTGTAATGTCTCCAAAGGCATGTGTTGTCACAAATGTGATGCCGTTTTAACAGCTTTGTGATGTCACAATGTGACACAATGGTCATGACATCTGGCAGTATGATGTCATAAGGGATTTCTGATATCACATGTCATACCAGAAATATGAGATTGAAAACAGATTATGAGCTCACAAAGGCCCTACTATATGACAATGGCAGCATGTCACAAAACTTACAAGGACGGGACTGGTTGTGAAGGCACAGCAGGTTAATAATATCACAATGGCAATGTGATGTCACAAAGGATTGTGATATGACATTGGTTATATGGTCAAAATGGGTTTCTGAAACAGAGTGAATGAATTCACAGAATAGGCCTTCACACTGTTAAGTCATAACTATGTCACTGTGATTTATAATGCTATGATGCCATTGTTGTTTAGTGATGTCACAATGAGCTGATGGTGTCATAATGACAATTTGATGTCACTGCTGATTTATGATGTTACAATGGTTATGAGGTCACATTATGTTTCTGATATCAACACACATGTCAAATTTGAAATAGAATGAAAAAGCCGGGCGCCGGTGCCTATAAACCTAGCTACTCAGGAGGCTGAGATCTGAGGATCGCAGTTCAAAGCCAGCTCAGGCAGGAAAGTCTATGAGACTCTTATCTCCAATGAAAACCACAAGAAAACCAGAAGTGGCTCTGTGGCTCAAGCGATAGTGTGCTCACCTTGAGCTGAAAAACAGGGACAGCACCCAAGCCCAGAGTTCAAGCCCCAGAACCAAAAAAAAAAAAAAAGATTAAAAACAGGCATTCATAATCTTATTATAATATCACAATGGTAGTGTGATCTCATAATGCTATCTTGTCATTGTAGATTTGTGATGTCAAAAGTAGTTGATGCTGCCATAATGACAATATTATGTCACACTTGTGATGTCACAAAGGGTTTGTGATGTTACAATGGCATGTTTGATATCAATTGTCAGTTCACGAGGTTATAGTTACACAAAGGGACTGTGATGTCACAAAGGCCATGTGTTTTTTCAAAGATGCTAAGAGGTCCTAATACTTTTGGGATGTCACAATGTGATAGTGATTGTCAAATGGCAATGAAAGCTCACAATGGGTTTGTGATGTCACATTGGTGATGAAATCAAATAATTTTGTGAAGTCACATCTCATAATCACATGTCGAATTTCAGTTGCTACTATTTCACAATGAGGATATGAGTTCACAGAAGAAGACTGAAGTATTAAAGGCTATGAATTTTCTAAAATGCTGTGAAGACACAGTAGGTTTTTGAAACCACAGTGGAACAGTGACATCACAATGGCAATGTGATGTTGCAATATGATGACTTCGTAATGTTTTGATATCACAATTGGTGATGCAGCACTGGTGATGAGTTTACAAGAGGTGTGTCACAATGTCACAATGGGTTGGTGATATCAAAATGACACGTGATCTCAATTGTCATTAACCCACAATGAGTATATGAGCTCACAAAGGGACTGTGATGTCTCCAAAGGCATGCGTTGTCACAAAAGTGATGAAGTCCTAACAGGTGTGTGTTGTCAGAATATGACAAAATGCTCATAGCATCTATCAGTGTGATGTCACCATAATCAAGATGTCACACTGGATTCAGGTATCACATTTCATACCTGGATTGGGTATGAGAGCATTGGAATTTCACATTGGGTTTGTGATATCACTATCGAAATATGGGGTCATGCAGGGATTGTGCTACCACAATGGCTATTAGATCACAATGTGTTTCTACTATAATAGGTTTGTGCTGTCACAATTGGTTGGAAACGTCACAATGGCATGCCGGGTCTCAAATGTCATTAATTCGCAATGAAAATATGGGTTCACAAAGGGACTGTGTTGTCTCCAAAGTCATGTCGTTGGCACAAATGTGATGAAGCCCTAACAAATTTGTGAGTTCACAATGTAACACCATGTTCTTGATGTCTATCAGTGTGATGTCACAATGTTCATGTCAGAGTCAATTTCTGATATCATATGTCATACCTGAAATATTATGAGTTTGAAAACAGATTATAACCTTACTAAAGGCCTAAAATATCCTAATGGCAGCATATCGCAAAAGTTATGACTAAAAACTCATGGTCTTTGGAGCTTTTCTCTCTTTAAAATTGTTTCCTCATTGTGAACTAGTAGAAATTGAAATTGGACATGTCATTGTGGTATTACAAACTCATAATGACATCACAAACTCATGTGACCTTATCACCACTGTGACATCACAAAACCATTGTGACATCACATTGCTGTTGTGCCTTCACAATCACATTGTGACATCACAAAGCTATTGTGAACTCTTGAGATGTACAAGTCGTTATGTCGAAAACGAACTTTACAACTTTCATTGGGAGGGGGGGAGGGGGAGCGGGGAGGATTGGGTGGGGAGGCAGGGGGAGGATGGGAAAGAACGGGAAGGGGAAACAAAGGAGGAGGCTACAATGTTTGATAAGAAATGTACTCATTATCTTGCCCATGTAATTGTAACCCCTCTGTAGGGTATTTTCACACATTAAAAAAAAAACATGAAAAAAAAAAAAAACACAAGACCTCTGTGGCATCACAGACCCTTTGTGTACTCATATCTTCATAGTGAACTAATGAAAATTGTTATCACACATAGCATTTTATCATCACAAATACTTTGTGCAATAATTATGACTGTGAAATCACATTGTCATCATGACACCACCATTTATTGTGACATCACCAAACCCCAAAGACACCATGCCATATTTTTCTTTTTTTTCTTCTGTGAGATTTTTTTTATTGTAAATACAGTGTACAGAGGATTACAGTTACATGAGCAAGGTAATGAGTACATATACTATCATCATTGCTGCCTTGACATCACATTGTCATTTTCATGTCATAGACCCATGTTGAATGCCTATTCTTTGATTTCATTCTATCTGAAATGTGCCATCTGCGTTGATATCAGGAAACCATTGTGAACTCATAACCTTTGTGACATCTAAATCTCTTTGTCACAGCACATTGCCTTTGTTATATCACTAACCCAATGTGACATCAAATACCTCTCCTGTTCTCATAATTTTGTGACATGCCATTGTGATATCTTAGGTCCTTTGTGAGTTGAAAATCTGTGTTCGACCTCGTATTTCAGATATGACATGAGATATCTAAAATCCTGAGTAACATCATGATATCACACCGCTGGACATCATAACCATTACGTCACTTTGTGACATCTCAGACCTGTTAGTTCTTCACCTTTTTGACTACATATGCTTTGCTGACATCAGAATCCCTTCCCGAACTCATATACTCATGGTGTGTTAATGACAATTGAGATCCCACATGCCATTGTGCCATCACCAACCCCTTGGGACATCTCAAATCTACTGCAACCTCCTCATCAGTATTGCATCACCAATTGTGACATCAAAACATTCTTATAACAGGATGGTGTGATATCACATTGTCATTGTGAAATCACTGTCCCATTGGGTTTTCACATAGTATGACTATGGAGCTTCTTCTATCACCTGGTATTCTCATATTGAATTATGAGTCATTGAAATTTGATATATCATTCTGATATTACAAACAAACTGTGACATCACAAAATCATTGTGACCTCATCACCACTGTGACATGAAAAACCCAATGGGATATCTCATTTCCATTGTGACATTATGGATCACATTAGGCCATCCCAAACTTATTATGACCTCTTACCACCTTTGAAAACACACATGGCCTCTGTGACATCACAGAACCTTTTTGTATCCATATCCTCATGAGGAACTAATGAAAACTGACATCAGATATACCATTGAAACATAACAAATCCCTTCTGACATAATCATAATTGTGACATCATGTTGCTATTATGACACCATCAGCTCATTTTGACATGTAAAACTACAATGACATCATAGCATTGTAACATCACATTGTCATTCTGATGTCATAGACACATTGTGTTTGCCTATTATGTTATTTGATTCTATTTCTAATGTGGCATGTTGGTTGATACCAGAAATCCATTGTGAGTTCATGACCATTGTGATATCATGGTGCCTTACTAGCATCACATTGCCAGTGTGATGTCACATTGCCAAATGGATGTCAAAAAGGGATTTTGATGTGACAATGGTTATGACATCACAATGAGTTTCTGATATCAACCCACATGCCACATTTCAAATACAATGAAATCACAGATTTGGCATTCATAATGTGACAATGATGTCACAATGACAATGGCAAATGCTACACTGTCATTATCATTTTGTGATGTCACCATAAGCTAAAGATGTCATAACAACAATATAATGTCACATTGGTTATGATGTCACACAGAGTTTATCTTACAATGGTTATGAGGTCACAATGTGTTTCTGATATCAACTGATATGCCACATTTGAAATAGAATGAAATCACAAGATATACATTCACAATGTGTCTATGACAGCAAAATGACAGTCTGATGTCACACTGGTGATGATGTCATAAAGGGTTTATGATGTCACAATGGCATGTCAGATCTTAATTGCGATTAGTTTATAGTGAGGATATGAGAATGAAGTCACAATGACATATACAAATGAACTGTAATGAAACAAAAGCCATGTTTTTTGTCAAAAGTGCTAGGGTTCTTAACAGGTTCTGGTTGTCAAAGTGTTAATGATATAAAAATGAGTTAGTGAAGTCAAAACTAGTTTGCAATATCACATCTTGTTTCTATTTTCAATTGCTACAAGTTCACAATGATACAAGTTCACGGAAGGAGCTTGATGTCTCAAAGGCCATAATTTTCTAAGATGTGATGAGATCATAATAGGTTTGTGAAAGCATGAGGGTTCAGTAATATCACAATTGCAATATGATGTCAAATTATAATGTCATAAGAGTGTTGTTATGTCACAATTAGTTGGTGATGCCATAATAGTGATGAGTTCAAAATAGTTTTGTGATGTCGCAGTAGTTTGGTGATGTGACAATGGCATTCCAGACCTCAATTGTCATTAACTCATAATGAGCATATGAGTTTAGAATGGGATTGTGAGGATTCCAAAGTCATTTGTTGGCACAAATGTGATGAAGTCAGAACAGATTTGTGATGTGACAATGTGACACAATGGTCATTACATCTAGCAGTGTGATGTCACAATATTCATAATATCACAGTATATTTCTAATATTTAATGTCATACCTGAAATAATATGAGATCAAAAATAGATTGAGCTCTCAATGGGCCTAACACAGTGGCAACATGTCACAAAACTTATGAGGACAGAACATGTTTGAGTTGTCACTGTTGTTTAGAGATATCACAATGGCAATGTTATATCACAAAAGTATTGTCATGTCACAATGGTTATGAAGTCAAAATGTGTTTTTGATATGAACCCACATTTGAAATACAACGAAATCAAATAATAGGCCTTCATAAAGTATATATGTTGTTTTGTGGTGTCATAGTGGTATGATGTCATTACAGATTTGTGATGTCACAATGACCTGATATTGTCAAAATGACAATGTGATGTCACACCAATGATTATATTGTAAATGCTTTGTGATATTACAATGGCATATCTGATCTCAATTGATATTTCACAATGAGGATACGGATACACAGAGGGACTGTGATGTCACAAAGGCCATGTGTTTTTTCAAAGGTGCGAAAGATGTCATAATGGGTTTGGGAGGTATCAAGGTGATTGTAATGTCACAATAGCAATGTGATATCACAATGGCTTTGTGATGTCACATTGGTGATGAGGTCACAATGGACAGGACATGTTTGTGATGTCAGAACAGGCTAATGATATCACAATGGCACTGTGAATCACAAAGGGATTTTCATGTCACAATGGCTTTGAGGTCACAATAGATTTCTGATATCCACCAATATTGTTAGCTTGTAATAGAATGAAATCACAGAATAGGAATTCACATAAGTCTCTAATGTCACTATGACATATAATGGCATAATATTATGATATTTAAGTTTAGTGATGTCAAAATGGCATGTCTAATCTTATTGGTAATTAAATTACCATGAGGATCCCAAAAGTTTCTCTGTGCTGATTCCTTCAAAAGGCATATTGTGCTAAATCCATTACACAGTGTTCTTAGTGCTTTTTTTTTTAAGTGTGCTGTGTGCTGTCATCCCAAAAGATTCAATGTTCTGAGTCCTTGAGAGGACAATCACACAACACACACACACACACACACACACACACACACACATACACAAACTCGGAGCATTATCTTGCACCTGCTTGGTGTGTGGGGTGGATGGAGAAGAGTCTCCCCCAGTGATTGGGCTGAGGGGATCTTCAATTCCCCCAGGCAGCTGCTGGGGTTGGGGGGAAGCCCTGAGCTGAGGTGAGGCTGCTTCTGCCATGGCCTGATAGTCTTAGGGCAGAGTCAGGGCAGCACAAAGCCAGGGGCGGGGAGATGGCCAAGGTGGGGAGGGAGTGTAACTGAGGGGAGGACAGGGTGTGGCTGAAGGGGCACATAGTTGCTGCAGCCAGGGGCACACGGGAGATGGCATACTTGTGCAGCAGGGGCTGGGCAGCCTGGATGAAAAGTGGGGGCAGAGAGCGAGCAGAGAAGAGCAGGCACATGCACCAGGGGTGTCAGCATCCATGACTGGCCTCCGTTGCTGTAGGAGCACAGGTCTGGGCCAGGAGCACAGAGGACACAAAGCCAGCACAGCAGGCACATCCCTCTCAGCCCCAGGGAGGCTCAGAGGCCAGGTAGGCCCTGAGTCCAAGGCCCCTGCACCAGGAGCACAGCTGTGGAGGGGGCGAGCTCAGCCCTGCCACCTGCCCACCCTTGCTCCGGCCCCTTCTCCTGCCCTCCCCGTGGCACCTAGTTTGAAACAGGTTGCTGCCAGCTTGGACCCGTGGCGCCTCTTGGAGTCATCCAGAGATGGTACATCCCTGGCCTCCTTAAAGCCCTGACCCGGTCCTGGTCCCCAGTGGAAGCCCCTCGGGTCTGCACCTCATGACCTCCCCATACCCCACACCCCCCACGGACCCGGACCCAGGCCCATGACTCCTGCCTCCCCTCTTGGTCCCAAACATGCCTCCCCAGCACCAGGCAGGCCAGCCCTGACTGCCACAAATGCGCCCCAGGAGTGGGGGGTGGGGGAGTGGATGTTGATCCGGGGATCCCACCTCCATCCCTAGTGGGCAGTGTCCCAGGAACAAGGCAGATGCAGGGATGGGTGAGCCCCTGGCCTAGAGCAGTGGGAGCCACAGAGCCATGCATCTTCACCCTTTCTCTCCCTGGGGGAACTCAGTGGCTTTAGTCAGAGGTGGGGAGCAGCACCTCCACACCTGCCTTCTTGGGAGTTTTCCTTTTTTCTGGTGGTGGGGTGGTGTTGGATGCAGAAGATAGCCCCCCTTCTGTGTGAGCCCTTGTCTTTTGTGCTCGGTCACCCTTTCCCCTGAGGAGGGTACCAGAAGAGCCCACTAGGGAGATGAGGGCACTAGGGATCAGATAGAAGGAGAATGTCTGGGAAGAACATGCCCCTCCAACACAGATACACCCTGCTGGTCCCCCCCACTCCAGTTGTCAACAGCACTCACAGGGTGATCACATTTCCCAGCTCTGCCACCACCTGGTGCTCCAGGTCCATCTGGTTTCCTCATCCTCGCCAAGAATCCACCAAGTCACCCAGAAGCATCTAGGCTGGAGTAGGAAGTTCATCCATGTATGTAGCCTTTAGGACCTCATCCATTTCCCCAACACTGCCCCCACCCCAGGTCAGACACTTCTCTGGGGGCAGCATGACTTCCTGCTTGTTTTCAGTCCAGGCTCTGAAGAGCCACCTGTCTCAGGACTCCTTCACCCAGAGTCCTGGCCTAGGGTTTTGGTGAATGAAGTCAAGGCTGGTTATTCCCAAGGGAAAGTGTCTGGTCCTGGAGAAAGGGAGAGGCCGGATGGTTCAGCATTATTAGAGCAGTGCTTCCTTGGGTTGAGCCCCTGGTTCTGACAAGGGAACTCCTGTGCTCCAGCTTGTAGATTGTCCCAGATGAGGAACCAACAAACTCAGGAGAGGCACTACTCTGAGTCTGTGTGTGTGTGTGTGTGTGTGTGTGTGTGTGTGTGTGTGTGCATGCATGAAAGAGAGAGAGAGAGAGAGAGAGAGAGAGAGAGAGCGAGAGAGAGAGACTGACTGTGCTCAGGTGAGTGATCAGTTGGCAAATTGCAGGCGCTGCATGGATGAGTCTACAGTCACTGTTCTTGATTTGTGTGTGTGTGTGTGTGTGTGTGTGTGTGTGTGTATTTGTTGTTCTTTTTTCAGCAATGCCCAGTATGAGACCAGCCATAATTTTTGTTTTCACCTTCACTGTTTCATGGCTCCTTTGGGGAAGATTTCAGTAGATGTTCCTTTCCACCTCTCTCTTCCCCCTTTCCTATAGCCCACAGCAGCTGCTGGGCCTGTGTGGGTCTCCCCTAGGAGGCCTGTGTGAACCACAGACCAAAGTGGACACCTTCTGTCTTAAGCCTGAAGGCTTGTGAGACTAGTGTGACCACAGCCGCACTCTTCCAGCCAGCCAGTCTGTTCTCGTTTGTATAGTTGGAGCTAATTCAAGGGTTGGGAATGTGTCTGCCAAATGTAATTAGGGAACAAGATGGAGGGGGGGGGTAGGGCAGGGGCTGTGAAGCTAGGAGGGTCTGGGAAGTGGTGAACGGTGTGACATTGCAGATGGTTCACCACTACCAAGGATGAGAGGGCAACTTTACCCAGGGCATTGATGGTGTCCATGGGGATCTGGGCAGGGAGCTCTGGGCTCCCACTGGTGGCATGGATTCCCTCCCGGGGAAGTGCACTGGTGGGAAGTCCTCCCTGGAATCCTGCAGACTCTAATCTATGTCCTGTCTGTGCTGTTTCCTGCTGGGCAGTGGTAGGCAAGTGCATTCCCCCTGTTGGAGCCTGCTCGGTATCAGGCCATGGCAGTTAGCTAGGGCTTGCTGAATGCCAGTTTCTGTAACCTGCTGTAGGCTGTCTGGAAAGAAAAGGGGACCGCTAACTTTGGAACCCTTTAAGTTTGATTGGGACAACTGAAATGACACCTTTTCCAGGGTTTTTTCTTGAAGCTGGCAATTTCCACTAACGCCTGGGATTATGGGTCAAATTAGATGAACCATTTCAGCCAACAATCAATGACATTCAAAGTATCACAAACAGAATTCCCAAGCCAGATGGTCTCCTGCTGTGAACGTCGTGCCTTGATTGCTTTTATGCGGCAGCTATTGATTCTCCTCTGACTCTCTCTAGTGTGACCACCACAGTTGAGTGAAGGGTTAAAGTACTTGAGGCAGTGCCCATTTGTTGCTTGTTTCAGAGCAGAGCAACACATGGTGCTAAACCACCTGGTTGTGTGCCTTCATAAGTCCTGTAAATCCTTAGCTCAGGGATCTCCTCCTGGGCTCTGCTGTGTCAGAGTGTAGGACGAGGCCCGAGCTGCAGCCCGTTTAAATAAAACAGCTGTAAAGTCTGATTCTTGGTGGTCTTCTTGGTGGGGTCCTGAGACCTAGACATAACATTGAGGATGTCATGGGGAGCAGAGATTGTGACCTCACCATCCCTAGCCTGCCAGCTATGAGTAGAGAGGATTCTCAGCACCTGCACTCTGGGAGGTTCATATACCTAAGATGCCTCGAGGATCCTTTCTCTGCAACATGAAACTTGGGGGCCAGATATGGTGGTCCATCCTGCCTTGTCCCAGGGGTAGGAGAGTAGGCCCCTTGAGCCTGGCCTTCAGCTCATGGCAACCTCATTCACTCCTGAGTGGGGAATTGAGTGCCACAGAGCAGTCAGCCGCTGGCCAGAGATCTTTGAGAAGACAGGCATCCCAGAGGCCCCAGCATCCAGTGAGCACACCGTGGATCATGTCTTCAGAGCTAAAACAATTAAATTCAGTGGCACAAGGAGGGTGGGAAGAGGGAGAAGGGAGAACTGTGGGAGAGCTACATCAGGCTTTTCCCCACCCACCAAGATGCTTACCTGAATGGGATGGGACTTTTCTGTAGTATTTTTGTAGACAGATGCTCATTTATTTATCCACAAAGCGTTACAGTGTGCGCCAGGCTCTGGAGGGGTCATAGACAATGAGAGTTTCCAGTGCTGGTTCCACAGCACATGAAGAAACCTTGGTTTGATCTGGATGCCAGTGCTTCATGCCTGTCATCCTGGCTACATAGGAGGCTGTGATGGGAGGATGGATGCTTGAGGCCCAAGCAGGAAAGCCTGTAAAACTCTTATCTCCAACTAACTACCAAAAAGAAAACACCAGAAGTGGATGTGTGGCTCAAGCCATAGTCTGTTGGCCTTGAGTAAAAAGGCTCAGGGACAGCACCTAGGCTCCGAGTTCAAGGTCCAGGAGTGAGAGAAAGGAAGGAAAGAGAGAAAGAGGAGGGAAGTCCAGATGGAGAAAAAGAGGAAAGGAAGGAAGATGGGAGAACATGTGAGACTTGGTTTGGAGTCCCTGGAGCAAGGGAGCCAACCATTCACAATCTATGTGGGGACAATTTCAGAGCCTAAAGGCAGTATGTAGGACCAAGCTACTGACACCTCAGCAACTTTCTGATATCCAGGAGCTGTGTGGTAGCCGACTGCAGAGGGAAGCCGCCTCAGGTAGACACTAGGACTCAGGGCGTGTCACCAGGTTTCAATCATCCCTGGTGCCAATTAGTTTATTTTCTGGTCAGATAAGAACAAGCTGTTCAAGGGCTAGGGAGGTATTGTTGTGAGGGAGTGTGGGGGGGGCAAGGAATAAGCAGGAAGGTGAAGAGGGAAGAGAGTGTCAGGACATTGTAGCCATGACTTCGCCTGACAACCTAGACCAAAAGTGATAGAGCCTTTGACCCAGTCACACTGCTATTAAGAGTCCTGGCACATTGGGTCACCATTGACCACCTGGCTATCGTCCACTGCAGGATGCCTGTGCAGTACATCGTTGGGGCCTGGGACTTTCCAGGGCTCAATCTGAAGTTGACACCTCCCCCCCCCTTCTTTCCTCCACCAGAGACAGAAGTAAGCTGGCCACTAGCACAGGACAGCCAGGGAATGAGGATGGGAGTAAGGACCCTTGTTGCCCCAGATTTCCTCTAGGGGACGCGAGGACCCCGTGATTGCCATTCTCAGAGACAGAGATGGTTCTCTTTGCAGGCTCAGCCTTTAGTCTAGATGCAGATCTGGGATTCAGAGAGGGCAGACTGAAGGTGGGGCAGGTTTGGATAGAGGCTGGTGGGAAAACCAGAGGCACTGGTCTCTGAGCAGGGTTGTTTCTTTGAGGATACTCACAACCCAGGAACATTCCTGGGATAGATCAGCCCTTTTCTCCTTCCTGAGAGAAAGGGACCTGGAGCCCTTGAGTCTGTGTCCCTTGACCGAGAAATCCTTTCATTCCCACATCCTGTGGTTGGATAACTAGACCTCACCTCCCTACCCAGTGTAGAGGCAGGACAGTGAGAGATCTTGAGTCTTTGATAAGGTCAGGGGATCCTGAATATGTGATTGTACTTGAACATCCTGACGGTGCATGGTAAGTTCCATCTAAGATTACCATGATGTAGGACATAGAATCTAGAGAATCAGATCAGGATGGGGTCTGTTCTGGGAGTCTTGAGTATTATGTGTGAGCTTTCAGCTCCCGTATGTCCACCTGCTTCCCTTTCTTGGGTGGGTCTTTGCTAGAAAAAGCTTGAAACTAGGGACTGGGTCCTATCCCTTGTCATTTATACTCAAAGCTAGCACTCTACCATTTGAGCCACAACTCCACTTCCAACTTGTTTGGGTGTTTATAATTGGAGATAAAGAGTTCTCATGGACTTTGTTGCCAAGGGTGGCATCCAACTGCAGTACTCAGATCTCAGTCTCCTGAGAGGATAGGATGACAGGCATGGAAAAGTATCTTTGGCCAGGTGGCACTAGCTCATGACTCTCATCCTAGGTACTCAGCAGGTGAGATCTGAGGATCAGGGGTCAAAGCCAGCCTGGGCAGGAAAAACCCTGAAGCTCTTATCTCCAACGAACTGCCAGAAAAGCAGAAGTGGTGTTGTGTTGTGGCTTAAGTAGTAGAGTGCTTGCCTTGAGCTGAAATGCTCAGGGACAGCACCCAGGCCTAGGGTTCAAGCCCCACAACTGAAAAAAGAAAGAAAGTAAAACATATTTGCCTGCAAAGGATGGTCCAGGTGTGCAAGGGATGAAAAGGGGGGTGCTGTGGTTTGGAGACCAGGTGCTCACCTCACTGTACAGACATTTCTAAGAACTCCCCAAGTTTACCCCAGCTTGAAGCCACAGCTTCAAGAGGACATGGCTTGTGGCAGGCAGTGAGTGGGTGAATGGGTGCAGGGCTGGGATTGTTGTGTCTGTTTTTGTAAAGGATGGATTTGGATTCTTGGTGACAAAGTCTGAAGTGAAGGGTTGCAAGGAGTTTGTGGCCTTATGAGATGGTTTTCCTCTGGGTATGTAAGGTGGCTGAAACCGGAAGTCACCAGTGGCTCACAACTGTCATCCTAGCTACTCAGAAGACTGAGATGTGAAGACCATGGTTCAGAGCTAGCTAGGGCAGAAAAGTCTGTGAGACTTGATATCCAATGGCCCACCAGAGAACAGGAAGTGGTGCTGTGGCTCTCTTTCATCTTACCCTATCCCCATGTGGAAGGGGATCCTTCACTGTGTTTAGTTTTGCAGCTGGGGAAAATGAGGCACAAAGAAGCTGGGTGACCTATTCATGACCCCCAGTTTACAGGAAGCTCAGCCTGACTTCTCTGCCATGCTCCCTATGACAATGGTTGCTATTCAGTCCACTTACTGTGGTGGAAAGTCCACTTCTTGTCAGTCCTGGGGCTTGAACTCTGGGCCTGGGCGCTGTCCCCAAGCTCCTCAGTTCAAGGCAGGTGCTCTACCACTTGAGCCCTCAGCACCACTTCTGGATTTCTGGTGGTTCTTTGGAGATAAGAGACTCACATAACATTCCTGCCTGCACTGGCTAAAATCCATATTCCTCATATGTCAGCTTCCTGTATAGCATTATGCCTGTGCCACTGGCATCAGGCATAAGTCCAATTTTGACTTTCTTTCTTTCTTTCTTTCTTTCTTTCTTTCTTTCTTTCTTTCTTTCTTTCTTTCTTTCTTTCTTTCTTTCTTTCTTTCTTTCCTTCTTTCTTTCTTTCTTTCTTTCTTTCTTTCTCTTTCTTTCTTTCTTGCTTTCTTTCTTGCTTTCTTTCTTGCTTTCTTTCTTTCTTTCTTTCTTTCTTGCTTTCTTTTTTTCTCTCTCTCCCTCTCCGTCTCTGTCTCTGTCTCTCTCTCTCTTTCAGAAACTGGTTGAATGTGTCCTGGAGGAGGTGGCTTAGTGTCTCCATGTGGCTGGTACCCACGGTAACCCTCTCATTCTGGAGGTGGGCTGTGGGTCAGGAGCTGTCTTGCTCAGCCTGTTGAAATAGCTCCCTGAGGTCAGCCACTCTGTGCCCGGGCTAGAACGTGATGGTTATTCATTGTCCATCCATCCTCTGAGTACTTCCCCACTACCCTCTGCTAAGACAGTTAAAGGAAAGTGGATGAGGAGGTATCGTGTTGTCCAACAGCCTAGCATGATCCTGGGCCTCTGATCCTCACTGCCATCTATCTGGCCAGACCCCAGTTATAAGAAAATGAATTCACTCTATGTCTACTTCGCTTTGCTGGGGTGTGTCATTTCAAGTAGGGGAGCGGGGTGCAGAGGAAAGACTCCAGACCTGGCAGCTCTTGTGGTACCTTTGTTCTTGTGACAGAGCCAAGTCATTGCTGTGGATAAGGAAGTAGCTGCCATCAAACTGATCAGATACAATGCTCAAAGGTAAGTAGGCGGGCTGTTGAAGTATCAAACCCACTCATGATTACTTCCCACTCACAATAAGGGGGGGGGTGCAGTGCAGGTGGCCAGCACTGGCCCTAGAGGAATATAAATGGATGGTGGCGTTCAGGTGCTGGTGGCTCCCATCCATCATCCTGGCTATTTGGGAGGCTGAGGTCTGATGGTCATGACTAAGAGCCAGCACAGGCAGCAAAGTCTGTGATATTCTTATCTCCCCAAAAACACCTCCCCCCACCAGAAAAAAAGCCACATGTGCTGTGGCTCAAGTGGTAGTGCCTCAGCCTTGAATGAAAGAAGCTCAGGGACGACACTGAGGCCCTGAATCCAAGTCCTAGGGCTCAGAAAAAAATGATAAAATAAATGAATAGTGGGCACCTGTTATCTTACTACTAAAAAAATGGATTCAGTCTTCTCTTTGGTACTTGTAGCCAAAAGTAAGGGGCTTCTTTGATGCTCCTCTAAACCTCCCCTTCCCTCCATTAGCTCTCCAGGCTTCAGTTTCAGGATAGAATTCAGATCATCCCACTCAATGTGACCTTATATACCCTCCCCTACCCACTTTCCTTGGGGTGGGGATTCTGGATGTACTCACCACTGGGAGGATGAGGCACTGCAGAGATGGGGGTAGGTATCCCCGAAACTCACACACACACGCACACACACACACACACACACACACACACACACACACACACACACTCACCTAGGCCAACTCAGACTAGCCTTTTCCAAAGGCACATTATCTCCTTGTATTAACTGACCTAACAGAGGTACTTGATCCCTTGTAAATGACTATTTTAACTACGGCTTGCTTGTTGGCATGAGATAAACAAAGAAAGGGTCTGGGGTCCATCACCTCTGGCTCAGGTACACATCTGACACCCTGGCTACGTAGGAGGCAAATATCTGAGGATCAAAGATCAAAGCCAGCCATAAGCTGGAAAGCTGGTGAGAATCTACTCTCCATGGAACCACCAAAAAGTTAGAATTGGAGCTGTGGCTCAATTTGTGGAGCACTGCCTTGAGCATGAAAACTCAGAGAGACCACTCCCAGAACATGAGTTCAAGTCCACACACAAAAATGGCCCCATCTTTTTGCCCCCAGACTGCCTGGGCCTTGAGTGCCTTCTCACAGAGTGTGATACAGCACTGGTCCTAGGTAGTGTATCAGAGCCTTCAGAAATTGGGTGGTGGAAGCCAGGCCTTCTCCTTCGTGTGCTCTTAACCCACACCAGCTTGAAGGCAGAGCGTGACAAGGCAGGCAGCCTGCAGAGTGGAGAAGATCTTGCTCTGTCAAGGCGATTGGAGTGGGCTTTTTAGAGGCAGCACTTGAAAGGGGGTTTTTCTTAACAAAGAGGATTTGACAGGAAGCACAGAGAGCAAAGATGCTGTAGATAAATTACAACATAGTTGAGCATGTTTATTTACAGCCAGGGCTGCTGGTGAGAAACTCAGTATTGATGTGAAAGACTATCCCGAGACAGGCACGAGGGTTCACAGAGGAACAGCTATCCAGGGTTGGGATTGTGTCTTACCAGTAGTGGGCTTGCCTAGTACACAGGAAACCCTGGGTTCAATTCCTAGGTCCCACATACACAGAAAAAGCCAGAAGCGGCTCCATGGCTCAGGTGGAAGAGTGCTTGCCTCTGTCAGAAGAAGCTCCTAGATAGTGCCCAGGCCCTGAGGTCAAGCCCCAGGACTGTGAAAATAAAATAGCACTCAGATGGACCTTGGTGACAGGTGGTTGGCTATGCCCTGTAGCTCTTAGTAAATCCATCCATGCTTAGTGTCTCCTTCTTTGACAGAGGAGAGCTGGATATTCCTTCTGCCCTGGACACACCTGGAGGTGGTTATCAGCAACCCACCCAACATCTTCCACCGGGGAAATGGCCCCAGAAATCCTCAGGTACAAGTTGGATGGGGTTGGGGGGATACAGGGCAAACCCCAGAAGTCCTAGTGGGTCTGACCTGTCCCAGAGGACCAGTCCATCCAGAGGAGGCAGATGGGAGCTTAGAGAGGGGTAGAGATGTGGAGGGAGCTCTTTAATCCCCATGGCCCTAACCAAATTCCAAGCCTTTCTTTGCTTTCTGTGGGGGAGATAGAGGAGTGTCTAGGTGGTAGTGTATAGAGGAGAACTACATGGAAATTCTAAAGACTGAGACGCAGTAAGCCTTGTGCTGGTGGCTCATGCCTGTCATCCTGGCTACTCGGGAGGCTGAGATTCAGAGGATCTCATTTCCCAGCCCAGGCAGGAAAGTGCCGCGGGCAGGCTCTGTCGGGATGACGGAGGACACCTAGTGGAGGAACTGGAATAGGTGGGGAGATGGCAAACAGACAACTCACACACAAGAGGAGTGGATGCTGAGTGCGATTTAATGCAGAGGATAACAAACTTTTATAGCAAAAGTCTCCAGGAGAAAGGGCAAAATGTTACACAATCTTGCTGCAGGGCTTCATTCTTGGGTGGTTACCAGCTGGTCGCCTGATAGGCACTTGTTTCTGGCTTATCTCTATTTTTAAGAAATACTATGGGTTTCGATGTTTATCACCAATTAACTATTACCTTTTTCTATAGAGACCTTAACTGTCCCATAAGATCTTTCCTGTTCCTTCTTTAATAGTAAGCACCAAGGAGGCCGAGATCTAGCAAGTCTCTTAGTAAATGAAAGAGAGTAACAGGAAATTCTTTCTCCTAAGTAGTTCTCCCAGCAATTGCCATACATTCTTTCTGTTCTAGCCGGCCTACAGCTTCTTGTAAATCTCTTACAAACAATTCCTTCTGCTGTCGTGAAACCCCCAATACTTTTATATTTACTTATGACTTGTCTACTAGCCTCCATAAGAGGGGCTTTCAGGGTAGCACTTAACTCTGGTGAGTTAGTCATATTTTTAAGACACTCATCAGATGTTGGAGTCGTCAACACTCTTAAGAAAGAGCTTTGAATAAGGGAACATTGAGCATGAGTAAGTACAATGAGCAGCAGAAACAGTAAAAGATTAATAGGCACTCTTATACAGTGAAGAAAAGAAAAGCAGGGACAGAAACACATCTTTCCCAGGGGCTTGCCAGCCTTTCCAGGAGGTAGGCCTCTTTGAAGCCCCATTCTCTGAGGTAGACTTCGGTGAAGTCCCATTCTCAGAGATAGGTCTCTGTGAAGCCCATTCTCAGGTCTGAAAGCAGGTTTCCCATGCTAAGCAGACTCCACCGGAGTAGGCGTGGCAGGAAAGTCCCATGAGAGTGTCATTCCCAATCTCCAAACAGAAATGGTGCCATGGCTCAAAAGGTACAGAACTGGCCTTGAGCAAAAATCATCATCAGGCACAGTTCCTAAGCCCTGAGTTCAAGCCCTTCAACAACAACAACAACAACAAAAAAACAGAAATACACCCTTGCTTGCAAGTGATGGTGAAGCAATGGGGGTCCTGTCGTTGGGAGACCAGATGCTAGCCTAAGTGTACAGAAATTTCTAAAAACTCTCCAGGTTTGCCCCAGTGTGAAGTCACAGCAGGGTGGGCATTGCCTTACCAACAACTCCAGAAGTCATGGCCTGTCTGAGGCAGGGAGTAGGCTAATGGGAGCAGGGATGGGAGGGTAGTGTCAATTATATTCCCTCCATCCATGGAAATATAGTTTTGGATGCTGGTGTCAAAGTCTGAAGTGAAGGGTTGCATGTGGTTTGTAGCCTGACAAGTTGGGTTTCACCTGGCTACAAGAAGGTAACTGAAGCCAGGTGCTGCCAGTGTCTCACAACTGTCATCCTAGCTACTCAGGAGGCTGAGATCTGAGGCTTGCAGTTCAAAGCCAGCTTGGGCAGGAAAGTCTGTAAGATTTTTATCTCCAATGAACCACCAGAAAACCAGAGGTGGTGCTGTGGCTCCAGTGGTAGAGCGCACACTTTCAGCTGAAGAGCTGAGGGACTGCGTGCAGGCCCATAGTTCAAACCCCATGACCTACAACCAAAAATAAGGTGGATGAGTTTTCTGCATAGAGTTATGTACAGTAGGAAATGCCATTCTGTGTTATGAGCCATTCCAGACATGTGAGAGGCTGAGATTTGTCTACAGTTGGTCTGAGGACGGTAGTGCCATCTACGCGGGGTTTGGCATGTTCGGGTGCTCAGAGACTGATGAGGCCTTGGGCTACCCCTGTGTGTGTGTGTGTGTGTGTGTGTGTGTGTTTCCTCATCTTTCTCTGTCCCCTTCCTGGGTTCCTGTCTTCCTCTTCCTGACCTCAGATGTTGCCCCTCTTCCATAACAACCTTGCCTTTTGCCCCATCAGGGTCTACAATGAGTCTTAAATTGCCAGAGACCTGCATAGTCCAGCTTTTCATTGGGGCCCAAGTCTGGCTGTCCATATCTTTGGCCACTTCCAGGGGATTCTGTGTCAGCAGGGCCAGCTGGCATAGGTTCTCCCTTACCTCTGGAGGGGTGGGGTTCAGTCATGGGATGTCTTGTCCTTTTCCTCAGCTGGGCCTCTGGCTGCGTGTCCCTCCCAGCAGGCTGGCAGTAGAGTGGGGGAAGGGTGGTTGCCAGTGGCTCTGACCCACTTGAGCTTGATAGCTGACTGAAGGCTGCCCAAGCAAGAAGGATCTTGGGCTGCATAGAGGTGAGGCCCAAGTAGCTTGGAAGTATCTGTTGTTGTCTAGGAAATGTCAACGAATATTATCACAGCCAAGTCTATCTCCCAGCCCCAGCTTGGCCTCTCAGGTCCTTCTAGACAATTCCGGATACCTAGAATACAGAGGCACAGACTTAAGATTCCAGGACCAGGGAACTGGGGGATGAGAGACTGGTACGGCCAGTAGCTCAGTGTTCTGGGGCATTAGCCTTGACCTGGTTATGCCTTCCTTGCGTAAGTTCACTTCTTAACCCATGGCTGACCACACACTGGCCATTTGTGGCAGTGATATGGAAGTAGCAGGAGCAAAAGTGAGATCTAGTATGACCAAAATCTGGATTTATGGTCTGTGGGTGTGGGGAAGGCAAAGGGTGTATATTAAAAAAAAAAATCTCAGAGCTGGAACTCAGGGCCTAGCTGTCCACTGTCCCTGAGCTAACACTCTACCACTTGAATCACAGATCACTTTTCACCTTTTTTAGTAGTTAGTGGAGAGAAGAGTCTCACAGACTTTCCTGCTTGGGCTGGCTTCAAGCTGCCATTCTAAGAGCTCAGCCTCTTGAGTCGCTGGAATTGCTGGTATGAACAATTGGCTCCAGTTAAGGATGATAGAGGATGCATGTGCTTGCGTGTGTGTTTGTGTGCATGCGTGCATGCGTGTATGCATGTGTGTGTGTGTGTGTGTGTGTGTGTGTGTGTGTGTGTGTGTGTGTGTTTGTGTTTGTATTTACCAGGACTTGAACTCAAAGCCTAGGTGGTATCCTTTAGCTTGTTTGCACAAGGTTGGTGCTGTACCACTTGAACTAGGGTATCTCTGCTTCCCAGCTTTTGGTGATTCATTGGAGAGAAGAGTCTGCTCAGGCTAGCTTTGAATCTTGATTGATCCTCAGGTGTCAGCCTTGAGTAGCTAGGATTATAGGCATGAGCCACTGGCACCCAGTTGCAAGGATGTCTTTTCATACACTCTTCTGTTCTGACAGCTGTCTACTTCCCCTGGCCTAGATCTCTGACCTTCACTTCAGCTCCCAGCATCCCGTGACTGTGTGGAAAACATAAACCTCTAACCTGATCCCATTTCTTTGTACTCATGGGAGGGTATGTTTCTTCTGTAGCCTGGGGAAGGAGGGTAGCTGTAGATGGGCGCTCGACTGGGGGATAGGTAGTCTGTTTCAGCCAAGAAGGAAAGTGTGGCCAGATGCTAATAGCTCATGCCCTCCTAGTCCAACCTCCTCAGGAGTCTGAGATCTGAGGATTGCCATTCAGAGGCAGCCCAGCTAGAAAAGTCTGTGAGACTCTCCTCTGCAACTAGCCACCGAAAAGCTGGAAGAAAAGCTGTGGCTCAAGTGGTAGAGTGCTAGCCCTGAATGAAAAAGGTGAGGCACAGAGTCCAGGCCCTGAGTTCAAGCCCTAGTACCAAGATGTGTGCAAGTGTGTGCAGGCATACATACACACAGAGACACACACACACACACAGAAGAAGGTGGTAATGATGAGCTCCGTTAGAAAACTGGGGGCACTCCTGAGGCATAGTCATAGTAAACTCTCAAAGCAGATCAAGTAGTTTTTCCCTAAGTCATTCTTGGGCTGAGGGGTCTGGGTCATGCCAGTAAGTTCCATGGAACCTGCCTTTCTATCCATGCCCAAGGCCACAGGACCAAGGGAAGCCACTATGGATGCTCGTTTGTAGTCGGCCCACGATTGCCCCGAGCACTGGTAAGGAAAGTAAGGCTCCGAACCCTGTGAGTCCTGGGATAGAGACTGCTACCAGCAGCAGCCTGCTGGCTGTGGATACCTGAGACTACAAGTCTTTCATGAGCCCAACTCAATACCCGCCCAATGTGTGCCTGCCAGATTCACACTCTTGTGATACTCGAGTGAGTGGGCATTACCTGCTGTGTCATCTTGCAGCTCCTGCCCCTGCTGGCCCAGAACCTTGGTCTGAGAGGTCGATTTATTGCTCAGATGCACAGTGCAGCCATGACAGATGCCATTCTGATGAACAGATTAATGACCTCCGTGCTCAAGGCTCCAACCTTCTCTGCTACTGTGGCCTGCTCTGTAGGCAAAGGCCTCCAAAGAGGCTGCTCTCAAGACTTGTAGGACACCTAGACATTGGGAGACCCTCAGTGGCCCACTTGAAATTACTCTGCCTAGATCCACAGAGTGAGGTCCAAGCAGGTCAGGTGTTGGTGGCTTGCCAATTGAGGCACAACACCAATTCTGGGTTTCTGGAGGTTCCTTGGAGATCAGAGTCTCCCAGACTTTCCTGCCTAGGCTGGCTTTGAACCTTGATCCTCACATCTCAGCCTCATGAGGAGCTAGGAGGACAGGTGTGAGCCACCGGTGCCCGGCTGATCTGGCCTTTCACCACAGTAGACTAGGAGCTTCTGAAAGCTTTTCTTTATTTTTTTTAGGTACAAGTACTGGGGCTTGAACTCAGGGGTTAGGCTCTGGTCCCTTAATTTTTTCCCTCAAGGTTAGCACTCTGCCACTTGAGCCAAAGCTCCATTTCTGGCTTTTGGTAGTTCATCGGCAAGAAGAGTCTTACTTGCTTTCCTCCCCTGAGCTGGCTTGACCCACGATCTCTATCTCAGTCTCCTGAGTAGCTAGGATTTACAGGGGTTGAGCCACTGGTGGCATTGGGCTAGAAGCTTTTCTTAAGCAAGTGTTCTTCCCTGAGTTTGCCCTTACTCCTCCATGCAAAGGAGGTCTGAGGGTCAGGAGCTCTGAAAAATAAGCTTCCATCCACAGGAAATGGCTGGGGTCTCTGGTAAAAAGCCATCTAATCTTTCTCCTGGGCCCCATTCTGGGACTCCAGCCTCTGCCCTACCTGTGACTCACATATAAACCTTGACCCAGCCTTGAATGTCCTACCAGACTTGTCTGAAGCCACAGAACCTTCATTCCACCCATACCATCTGCTCTAAAGCACACCTCAGGACCTTTGCCCATGCTGTACCTTCTGTCTGAGGCCCTCTGTCCTGAATCCACATCTTGGAACTCCTGTGGAATTTTGGCATTGGTTATATCACCTCGTGGAGCAAGTCTTTCCTTCCCCTCTCCCTTTTTTTTTTTATATTGAGTTTCTAGAGATGGAACTTGTGCAGGCTGACTGGCTAATGCTCTATCTTGGTGTGTGTGTGTGTGTGTGTGTGTGTGTGTGTGTGTGTGTGTGTGTGTGTGTGTGTGTGTGTGCATGTGTGTGCCAGTCCTGGGGTTTGAATTCATGGCCTGGATGCTATCATATCCCTGAGCTTTTGTGCTCAAGGATAGCACTCTACTACTTGAACCACAGCTTTAAGTCTGGCTTTTTGGGTGTTTGATTAGAGAAAAGTGTCTCATATAGACTTTATTGCTTGCAATTGGTATCATCAGATCTCAGCCTCCTGAGTAGCTAAGATTACAGGGGTGAGCCACAAGCACCTGTCCTCTACTCTACATCTTATCTATAACTTCAACCCTCCTCTGGGTCCCAGAGCAAAATGTCACACCAGGATGAATTTTTTCTTTTTGACAGTCTTGGGGATTGACCTCAGGGTCTCGGCATACCCCTGAGCCTCATTTGTTCATGGCTATCTTTCTATCACTTAAGCCACAGTACCACTTTTGGCTTTTTCTGTTTCTGTGGTACTGAGCAATCAAACCCAGGGTTTGTGCATGCGGGCTAGGTAAGCACTCTAGCACTAAGCCACAATCTCAGCCCAAGGCTCCCTTCTAACGGGAGTTATGAGGGTGGGGTTTATTGGCTTACCCCCTTTGGTGTAGAAATCTCTATTTCATATCTTTGCCATGATTTGGGACCAGCTTGTGACTCAGCAATGAGGAATGATAAATGAGTGATAGCCACAGGCCCCAGAAGTCTAGCCTGTCATCCTACAGAAGGATAGAGAATATGGAGCCAAAACCTTTGACAACTCCTACAGCCTAGGAACTGTGCTTTCCCTGGAGGCAGTGGCTGGCTGCATGGTGTCCCGATGGGACACCTCGGCCAGAACATAAAGCTTCAGTTCTTAAATGGCAGAGAAGGATTCTTTGTTCATGTTGCCTGCTCAGACTTTGTACTCTCTGAGGGCTTGTCCCAGCTTGCCCAGGTTGGGGGGCTGGGCATGGGCAACCTGCTGAATGCCCATTGTCCATACCCAGATACATGGAGTTATTGCCTCATTTTTTATTTTTGGCAGGTCCAGGGTTGTACTATGAGCCTAGGCTCTGTCCCTGAGCACCTTTTGCTCGAGAGTAGTGCTCTGCCCTTGAGCCACAGCCCCATGCATGTTTTTTTTTCCCCTGTGATCTCTTAGAAAGAAGAATGTCATGGACTTTCCCATCCTGGCTGAATTCAAATTGGCATTCTCTACATCTTGGCCTCCTGAGGAGCTAGGATTACAGGCAAGAGCCATTGGCACCTTGCTTACTTTTCTTCTTCTTTTTTCTTTTTTTTAATGGTAACAATCTGAAGTCTTCGCGGTGTCATTCCAATGGTTTGCATTATAATTAAACGACCCAGGCCTGGAGTTTGAATGCTAGGACTGCCACCCACAAAAGGAAGGAGAGCCTGACAAACTTATTCCTGTTCATGTGAATGCTTATGGAGAGTTATTAATGTAACAATAAATGTGCAGTGGATTCATGACCCTATTTTAGAATGCCACACAAAAATTATTAGGTTTATGTTTTCCATTCTAGCACCAAGGTATAATTAAGGATATTGATTAATTTTTAATTAATACTTTTATAGGTATTCAACCCGAATACTTCATTAAATGGAGGCAAAATTTATTAACTAATAATTGGTAATAACATATATAATTTAATATCCTCACAGTCCCACTCTCTGTATATGTATATATTTGTATATATGTTTATGTCTATCTCTCTATCTACTTCAATCTACATATTTATCAACGTATACATACATATATATGTATATATATATATGTATATATATATGCGTATATATATGGGGGGCACTACTTTGGCTTGATAACAGGTTCTCAGAACTTCCTGGCCGCTCAGTTTTCAGGAGGCTGGTCTGCTAAGACTGTAACACTATTTATGGATTGGGCATTGTAGGCTGTGAGATGAAATCCCAGCATGGCCAAAAATTTATTCGTGGAGTAAGAAGCCAATTTTGACACATTATTTTCCTTCTCTGTGAAAGTCCTTGGTCTCAGTATGATGTATAATCCATATGCAAATATATCCTATGTGATATGATGTAATAAAAGAAATGTTACATGTGTATATACTAAATACTAAATAAATAAGGGTAATAAATGCCAGATGTAATAACCCATGTATGTAAATAGATCTCATATATTAATATTACTTTTTCCAGTGCTGGTGCTTCAATTCAGGCCCTGGGAACTGGTCTGAATTTCTTGTCTTCAAGGACGCTGAGCCTTTCCTCTGCACCCAGACCCTGAGTGCAAATCCCAGGCCTACTAGAAAAATGGTGCAAATTCCAAACCAGGGCCTTATTACTATTATTATTACTATTATTATGATGATGATGATGATTATTATTTTGCCTAAGCACGGGGCTTGAACTCAGGTCTTGGCATCTCTGCCACAGTTGGTGGTGGCATCCTAGGACCCGAGTTCAAATCTCGGGGTGGAAAAAGAAATAAAAAACTGTAAAGGAGAAGCCTAAAACTGAGAAGTTCAAGGAGGTAGTTTTCCTTTTTTTTTCCCTTTGTATTGTGACCATCCTGGGTCTAAATGGCAAGGCCCAGAAAGCATACATTATCTTGCATTGCTGATGTTTGGTGGGGTATTAGGGAAGCCATAGCCCAAACCAGCAACTTAGGCCTGGAGTTCGAATCCCAGGACTGCCACTAATGAATGGAGATTCTCAGAAACCTATTCCCATATATATCCATATGAATGGAATGTTATAAAATTAACAATTAAATTAGTAGTTAATATACGATATTATAAAATTATACACAATTATACAATATTGACTAGATTTCAATTAATACTTTATTATGTATTCAATCATAATACTTAAAAATGGAAGGAATAATTTAATTGCCAATAATCGGTATTAATATTGTATATGCAATTTCATAATATACAGACATCTCTCTCTTGTTTTATACATATACATCTATTTGTCTATCTACCAATCTATACATTTATCTGTTCATACAATTGTCACTCCTGGGGCTTAATGATAGAATGTTCGCCTAGTAAGTACAAAGCCCTGCATTCGATTCCTCACTACTGTGTACACAAAAAAATCCAGAAGTCATGCTGTCACCCAAGCAGTCAAGCACTAGCTTTGAGCATAAAAACTTAGGGACTGTGTCTAGACCCTTACTCAAGAGCCAGGACTGGCACCAAAAAAAAAAAAAAAAAGATAGAATGTTCTGACTGCAACAATGTAAGTATAGTACTACAAATACCTCATCACAAGTATGGGACTACAAATACCTCATCACAGAGCAAGTTGGGAGTCTGGTGCTGACAGCTGCCATCTAACTTGACAAAATGTCCCATGATACTATTATCATATATTCACCACTTAGAAACTTGAAGAGGAAGCTGGGCATCGGTGGCTCGTGCCTGTCATCCTAGCTAATCAGGAGGCTGAGACATGAGGATCATGGTGCAAATCCAGCCTGGGCAGGAGATTCCTTGAGATGCTTATCTCCAATGAACCACCAGAAAGCCTGAAGGGGCGCTGTAGCTCAAGTGGTAGAGTGCTAGACTTGAGCTGAAGAGCTCAGAGACAGCACCGAGGCCCAGACTTGAACTCCTCCAACTTACAAGAAAGAAGGAAACCTGAAGTGGAGTGCTGGGAACTTGTGTTACGGGTAGAGTGCTTTGCATGTATGAAACCCTGGGTTTGAATCCTAAGTACCACATCCCTAGAAAAAAAGTCTGAAGTGGCTCTCTGGCTCAAGCTCAAGTGGTATACTTGAACAGGTGAAACAGGTACAATGTTCATGTCCTGAGTTCAAGCTCCAGGACTAGGGTATACACACACACACACAAACACAGAGCAGAAGTAAAGTTGTGACACAAAATGGTAAAGCACCTGGATTCTGCTCTGAGCTCATGGTCATCACCCTGGCCCTGTGTTCAACCCCAAAACCTAGCCACCCAAGGCCTGACTAGGAGAGGACAAAGGTTTCAAAACCTTATAAGCTTCACCAGATCTACATGACAGGAAGCATTGTGATTTTGCACAAGTGCTTAGATTTAGCAAACTTCCAGAATCTTAGGGAGGCACCACCATTGCCAATTAGGAATCTTTTCATTAGGTTCAGCTCCCTAGTTGTCTACCAGAAGGACTCAAATTTATTGAAGCAGTTTGTTTCAACATTGGAACATAGTCTCACAAAGACAGGACAAGTGCAGGGAACTTGGCCTGCCACAGGAGGTGGCACAATGGAAGGCTTCCTGTCAAAACAGAGCACTGGGGAGAGAGTTAGCTTGGGGTACAAAGAGGCCTTTTTCTCCTGGCCTTCAGAGCCCATCCACACTCATCCTCACTAATTGCCCCCGATAAATTGTTTGTTACACAGCTGTACAGGAGTGAAACTTTTTGTCTGCCTGTTCCAACAGTGAGCCAGACTTCCTCCAGCAGCCTGGGGTGCGTAGAAACCCTCAGGATACCCTGGGAACAGTGAGGGGAGCCCCGAAATATGCACTGTCTTGAAAACACCATCTGTGCTATGAAATCATTCTATTCAAAGCAAATTTCCTAGCTGTGTGCCTTTCTTCATAGCGACCTTGGATGTTCACTGATAGAAATACATGCATACACACACAGACACATGGAGTTAATGGCTCTTTTTTGTGGCTTTTTAATGGCTTTTTGTAATGGCTTTTTTTTTGAGGCTTGAACTGTGAGCCTAGACATTGTCCCTGAGCTCCTTTTGCTGAAGGAAGCACTTTATTGTCTTAAACCATGATTACCCTAGGCTGGGGTACAGCATTTATACCCAGAGATGATCCGTGGATCCTAGGACCCGAGTTCAACTCACAGCACTGGCAAAAATACATCAAACCAAAAAAAAAAAAAAAAAAAAAGAAACGGAGGAAGAAAAATCCAAGAAGTTTTACACAACCATTTTACCTCTTTTTCCTTGGCACTGTGACCATCCTGGGTCTCATTGACTCGGCTGGAAAATTGTATGTCACCTTGCATGGCCGAAGGCTTCTGGGCTGTCAGTGAAGCCTGAGCCCAACAGAGACACCTAGGCCCTGAGTTCCATGATCCTGGGACTGCCACCTACACACAGCTGAAGATCCTAGGAGACTCGTTCCTATCTATAGGAACACTAATAGAATGTTTGACATATACTAATTTAATTACTAATTAGCTAGTCTATTATAAGATTGTATGCAATAAATATAAGTCATTGATTAATTGAATTAGTACCTTATTAAGTCTTCTACCATGAGTAATTAATGGAGGCATAGTTTTAGAACTAATAATTGGTAGTAATAGAATATATAAAAATAAGATATAGACAGACATCACTTTATATAGAGTTATACACTAGAATCTACATAAATGTCTGTCTCTCTATATATACTTTTATTTATAAATGAATATACATATGTAAATACACACACACAGCAATCTACACATCTATCTGTTTATGTATTGGCCATTCCTAGGCCTTGATCTCAGGTCCTGAAATTTGCTCACCAACTTCACTTGCATCAGACTGTTGTGCTAACATTAACCCATTCGTGAAGTGGGCCTTCTAGGCCTGGAATTCAAATTACAGAACTGCCAAAAACTTAATCCTGGTGGCAGAAGCCAATTGTCTCACTTGTTTTCCTTATCGGTGAAAGTCCTGGGTTTCAGGAATGATGTATAATACATTGACAAATCTATGTCCTATGTAATAGGATGTAAAAAATGTTATATGTGTAATCATACTCATTAAATAGATTAAAATAAATAAATCACAAAATAAAATGAATAACTACACTAACCACAATATGCAGTAAACATGCATGTAAATATAAATCATGTATTTAAAATGTATACAAATATTATTTTTTTTCGAGTGCTAGGACTTGAATTCAGGCCCTGAGAACAGGCTTGACTTTCTTGTCCTCCAGCACGGTGAGCTTCCCGTTCCCCCACAATGCTGCAGATTTACCCAGACCCTGAGTTCAGATCCCAGGCCTGGCAGAAAATGGCGTGAATTCCAAGCCAAGGAGCCTCATAATTTTTTAAATATTTTAAATATATATATATATTTATTTATTTTTGTTTTGTCAAGCACAGGTTTTGAATTCAGGTAGTAGCAACTCTGCCTCCGCTTTTATCAGTCTAGGCTGGGGTGCAGCCACTGTACCCACAGCTGAACCTGAGTTCCTGGGCCCCAAAGACTGACAGGAAAACAAAAATGAAAAGACAGATAAAAATCCGGCAACTTGCAGATGGCTCCAGTTTTACATTTACTTTCTTTGCAACGTAACCATTCTGGATTTGTATGATGGCTGAAAATTGTTTGTAATGGGGCAATGTCATTCTTTCTGATGGAGGCATAGAATTTCATTGTGTATATATACCACATTTTCTTGATCCATTCATCTACTGAGGGGCATCTAGGTTGGTTCCATATCTTAGTTATGGTAAATAATGATGCAATAAACATAGTTGTGCTGGTAGCTTCAGTATGGTCTTGTTTGTGATCATTTGGGTAAATGCCCGAAAGTAGGATTGCTGGGTCATAGGGGAGTTTTATGTGGCGTCTTTTGAGGAACCTTCATACTGCTTTGTGTACTACCATCTGCATGTCAATCTGTTCTTATTTTGTCAACCCCTGGGGCTTGATCTCAGTGCTGGGAACTGCTTGTCAGCTCCATCTGCCCCATGCTGGCCGAGCTGACACTCATCCATTCATAAATTGGGCCTTTTTAGGCTGTGAGTTCAGATGCCAGCACTCACAAAAATTGAAGCGGGGAGTAAGAAGCCCAGGGTAACACATGTTTTCCTTTTCTGTGAACGTCCTGGGTGTCAAGTATGAAGTTTCATACATAGGCAAATCTATATCCTATGTAATAAATGTAGTAAATATTCCATGTGCAATAAGTCAATAAAATAAATGGTAACTAAATGAATAAAACAAAAAATTAAATGAATAACTACAATAAGTGGAATATTGAGTCAACATACAGGGCTCAATCTCAGGGCCTGGCAACTGCCTGGCAGATGAATTGGCTAGAGGCTGCTGTGCTGACAGCCACCCATTCATGAACTGAGCCTTCTACGCTCTGAGTCAAGATCCTAGCAATGCCAAAAATATAATCTTGGAGTAAGAAGCTGAGCGGGACCCATGTTTTCCTTTTCCTTGAAAGTGCTCAGATAGGATGTATAATTCGGGTGCAAATCTATATACTATGTAATAGGATGTCATAAAGGTAAGAAATGTCATAGGTGGAATAATTGTCACTAAAATGAATGAAAAACAGATTGAATTAGTAGTGAATCATTCTGGGATAAAATTAGATGCAACAATTATAGGAGGTGCATTAAGTTTAATTAATATTTTATTAAGCATTAACAGAATAAAAATTACATGGAGATATAATTAAATACCTAATAATTGAAAGTAACACATGATGCATAATTTAACTATATATAGACATCCATCTCATTCTATAAAATATGTAATTTTATGTATGGATGTATGTACATATATGATAAACAACAACAGGATATTGAGTAATTATTGATTAATGATTTATTAATTGTTCAAATGGAACATATCATTAAATGGAGACATAATTTAATACCTAAAAATTGTTAGTAATATTATCTATAATTAAATAATATACAGACATCTCTCTGTGTATATAATATTTATATACAGCAATCTCTAAGTATACCTTGTTCACTCCTGGTTTCAGTTGTTGAGTGTTCACCTAGCAAGCACCAAGCCCTTGGTTCGATTCCTCAGTGCCACATGAACAGAATACCTGGAAGTTCTGAGGTCTTTCAATCAATTGAGTGCTAGCCTGGGGTACAAATGCTTAGGTACAGTGTCTAAGCCCTTACTCAAGCCATAGGACTGCTTCCACAAAAAGGTAAATTGTTCTAACTGCAACTATACAAAGACAGAACTTCAAATACCTCATCACAGAGCAAGCTAGGAGTATGGTGCTGACAGCTGCCGCCTAACCTGACTTAGCCAGATGTAAAAACTGCAACCTAGCTCCATGGAACCAGACACAACTGGCTTACCCAGATCATCCTAGCTGAGCAGGGGCTTTAAAACCCAGTCCTGGCAGGAATTCTGTGAGACTCTTTAAAATGTGGCTCCAAGTGTTAGAGCTCTAGCCTTGAGCAAATGTTACTAGAGTATAATCTCCATGTTTTGAGTTCAAGCCATATGCCTAACCCCCCCCCCAAAAAAAAAAAAACCCACCACCATAAACCATTAGATGTGAACTTGTGTGGTTTGTGAAATGTTCCTCAAAGAATGGTGATAGTGATGAAAGCACCCTAATTCAAATAACAGCTTGTGGAATAGAGCTATGTGATGAGTCCTTCATAAGGTGCTCTGTACTAAGTCCTGCACATGATGCTATGTACTGAGTCCTTCACAGGGTGCAGTGTGCTGAGTCCTGCATTGGGTGCTGTGTGCTGGGTCTTTCACAGGATGCTGTGTGTTGAGTCATGCAAAGAGTGCCATGTGCTGTGTCCTTCACAGGTGAATTCTTTCATCAGGTCCTTGTAAGAGCTCCACAACTGAGATGATTATGCAGACAAGAATATTGAGGCTCAGATATGTCCCCATGTCAGGGACAAAATTATGTATTACTGAAGACTAGTGAGTTGTCTCCTGCAGACAATTGGTTTTTTTTTTTCTTTCTTTTTTTTTTCACAGTCATGAACCTTGAACTTGGGGCCTAGCCACTGACCCTTACCTCTTGGGTACATGGCTAGCACTCCACCCCGTGGAGCCAAGGACCCCCTTGCAGGAGAGTGCCACCTAGGGGTAGATAGCTGAGGACTGTCACCCCGCCTTCTCAAGAAGCTGAGATCTGAGGATCTGGGTTTCAAACTATCCCAGAAACAAAAGGTCCCATGAGATTACTATCTCCAATTCACCACTAAGAAACCTGAAGTTGAAGCTGGGTGCTTGTCGCTCATACCTGTCATACTAGCTTCTCAGGAGGATGAGATCTGAGTATCATGGTTCAAAGCTAGCCTGGGGAGGAAAGTCTTTAAGACACTTAGCCCCAATGGACCACCAGAAAACATGAAGTGGTGCTTTGGCTCAAGTGGTAGGGCACAAGACTTGAGCTGAAGAGCTCAGGGACTGCACCCAGGCCCAGACTTCAGCTCCTATAACCAACAACAACAAAAAAGACAGAAACAAACTAACAAACCTGAAGTATAGGGATGGGAATGTGCCTTTGGGGTGGAGTGCTTTGCAACTATGAAACCCTGAACTTTATTTCTCAGTACCACAACACTAGAAAAAGGCTGCAGTGGCTCCGTGGCTCAATCGGGAGAGGGCTATCCTTGTACAAGAGAAATTAGGTACAGTGCTGAGTTCCAGCTCCAGGACTGGTGTATGCACACTCACACAGACACACACACACACACACACACACACACACACACAGACCAGAAGTGAAGTTGTGACACAAAATGGTAAAGACTTGGGCTTCTGCACTGAGCTCATGGTAGCACCCAGGCCCTGTGTTCAACCCCCAAACCTAGCCACCCAGGGCCTAACTAGGAGAGGTCAAAAGTTTCAATATCTGATGAGCTTCACCAGCCCTAGATGACAGGAAGCTTTGAGATATCTGACATGTGCTTGGACTTCCTAAGCTTCAAGAAACCTAGGAGAGGCATCATAGGCCCATCATCTCCAACAATGAAATATTTCATTAGGTTCAGTGCCCTAGTTGTCTGCCAGAAGGTCTCCTGAATTATATTGAGCACTGTATCTGAACACCGGAATATAGTCTCACAAAGGCAGGATGAGTGCACAGGACTGGGCCTGCCATGGGAAGTGGCACAAATGAAGGCTTCCTGTCAAAACAGGGCACTGGGGAGAGAGATCGCTTGGGATACAAAGAGACCTTTTTCTCCTGGCCTTCAAAGCCTGCCCATACTCATCAAGACTAACTGACACAGATGGAATTGTTTGTTAAACAGCTGAACAGGACTGAGGCCATTTGTCTGCATATCCAGATAATGAGAGAGACATCTTCCAGTGGCCTGGGATGCAGAGAAACAATGAGAGAGACTTCTTCCAGCAGGCCTGGGATGCAGAGAAACCCTCAGGCTACACTGGGAACAGTGAGGTGAGCCCCAGAACATGCACTGTCATGAAAGCACTCTGTGTTATGAAATCATTGAATTGAAAACAAATTTTCTAGATTGGTGTAATTCATAATAGCTACTCTGGAGATTCACCTGTAGGAATACGTCCATATACACAGAGACATGGAGGTACAGGTTCTTTTTGAGGGAGCAGGACCTGGGGTTGAACTATGAACTTAGGCATTATCCCTGAGCTCCTTTTGCTCAAGGGTATTGCATTAACCTTGAATCACAGCCCCACTTCTGGGTTTTTCTGTGATGTCTTAGAAATAACAGTGTCATGGATTTTCCTATGCTGGCTGGATTTAAACTCAGATTCTATACATCTCAGCTTCCTGAGGAGCTGGGATTATAGTCAGCCTCCACTGGCTGTTGCCTTTCTTTTCTTCTTCATTTTTTAATCTGTACAATCTGACTTCTTAACAGGGTCCTTCCAGTGGTTTGAATTTATAAGTAAGCAATTCCAATGTCCTTTATAGCTGCTTTCTCTGAGAAGGATTTTCTCTCCTCATCTTCTCTTCTGGTCACAGGTTTGAAGCCAAAAGTGAGAAATGAGTATCACAGGATTTGGCAGCTAATGTCCACATTACATGCCAGTTCTGGCACTTAACATTGAGCTGCAGTGAATTTACTGTCTAAGGATGAGAGAACCGAAAGCTGGAGCAATCCTCATACTGTCTGCATTGCTCCTTTTTTCTATAAAATGATCTAATAATTATGAATGTTGTGTGTCTCCAGTATTAATTATCTAGAACACATTAGAAGCATCTGCATGTTTCTGTTTTTCCCTAGTACATCCCGAGTTTTAGACTAAGGTTTTGTGTGGAGGGGTTTCTCAGTGTATCCCTGAGAAAGCTGCTTGCAGTCTCCTGGGGAGATCACAATTCAAAGTCAGCCCGAGCAAGAAAGTCTGAGATTCTTATCACCAATAAACCACCAGAAAACCAGAAGTGGAACAGTATCCCAGAGGGTAAAGCTACAGCTTTGAGAGAGAAAGCCGAGCAGGAGACACAGGCCAGACCAGGCAAGAAAGCCTGGGAGGCACTTATATCCAATTAACAACCAGATGGCTGGAAGTGGAGCTGTAAAGCCTCAGCCTTGTACGAAACAGCTGAGGAATGCATTGGGCCCTGTGTTTAAGCACTGGTATGGCTTCTCTTTTCAAAAAGAGAAGGCGAGGATTATGTATCAGTGCACTAACTACTTATGAGTGTATAGTACCTCCCTGAGTGCAAACAGACCATATGCAATGCTTCTCCTTTTATTTACTGGTTCATTTTTCAGATATGCTCATTGCACATACTACACCATTCTCTTCATTTCAGGCCCATGGCTTTTCTCTTCCAGGGTTCCAGGCCTGTGTCCTTATATGATGCACACTTATGCTCTCAGCAGTTTTTATTTACATTTTATTATGAGGCCCATGCAGGAACAGACACAAATCAGGCAGGGGAACAGAAGAAAAGGTTTTTTAGAAATAACTAGTATTCAGAAAATTAAATTTGGGGATGTAAAATGGTAGTATACTTATGTAAAATCTACCATGAAGAAAAAGATGGGGCTGCGGACTTGGATTACTGAAAGAGTGCTTGCCAAGCATGCAAGAACCACTGGGTATGATTACTCAGTATCACATACACAGAAAAAGCCAGAATTGGTGCTGTGGCTAGACCTGGCAAACAGAAACCTACGTAGGTAGGTAGCTAGCTAACTAGGTAGGTAGGTAGGTAGATAGATAGATAGATAGATAGAGAGAGAGAGAGAGAGAGAGAGAGAGAGAGAGAGAGAGAGAGACATACATACATACATACATACATACATAATACATAGAAAATAGATAGAAAAAAGATAGATAAATAGAAAGAAAAATAGATAGATAAATAGATAGAAATAAACATGATATATTAACCTGGTCTTGAATGTCAGGAGGAATGAAGGGAACAATTCCCAATCATGATGCCTTCTGCAGTGTTCCGGTCACCAACTTCGCCTTCACACAACCACAGAGCAGGAAGACTGTCTCTTTCCCACTTCTTAGGTAGCCAAATGCCCCAGAGCCAAGAGGGCAGAGCCAGGTTTTAACTCAGTTGCTTGGAGACAGAAGAGAAAGGACCCTGCTTCTCCTTGGACTGGGAATTTGCATTAATGATGTTCATAATGAAGGAGGGAGAATGGACTGGTGGAGGTAGAAGAATGGTCTTTAAATCTGACAGATGGAGAGTCAAAACCCCACTCCTTAAGACCAGAGAGCAGGGTTTTTCTTCTCTGTTCCTCCTTTCTCCCCCACTAAACTGGCTCTTTATTGTTACCCTAAAGATAGCCTGAGGCTCCCTTCACCTGAGAGAGGAAGGTTAATTAGTCATTGTTTGAAGAGGGTGAGAAAAGCCTGACCCTGTTGTAACTCTAACAAATGTTTCAGGGTTCCCCCCATTGCTGGCTTTTGCAGCTGATTTCCCAGTTGAGTGTGTACATTCTGCTTCCTAATCCTGCAGGCCTAGGTCTTTGCACCTAGCCTGGCTTTTGCAACCATTTTCTGTCCTTCAATTACAGTGTTACACTGGAGTTTTTCTGCAAACACTGCTAGGGCTTGGATACTGAGAACTTCATTTGAACCCAGGATGGTTCAATAATGTTTCTTTCCTGCTTCTATAGCTCGAGAACTCTAAGAACATTAGAGTGCAATTAACTTCTCATCACCAAGGGAAACACAGGAAGCTCTTGAACATCTGACCTTTCAGAAGTGGAAGTCAGAGTGTCATAGACCTTTCTGCCCTGGCTGGCTTCACCCTGTGATCCTGAGACCTCAGCCTCATGATCTAGGGTGTTGGGCATGAGCTACTGGTGCTCTGCTAGGTTCAGAAATGTAATGACATTGACAATACAAGTCAACTGCTTATCACATAAAGCTCGGGAAGCATATTAAGCCTTTCAACAATGGATCTTTAAGAACCATGTATGACACAAGGTTCAATGCTAGAGCCTAAGAGGCTGGGAATATAAATCTGCTACATTTGAACCTAGAGCTCTGACTCCAATTCTGGTGTACATCAGTGTTCATTTTCCAGAGAATGTTCTCCTAATTAGCAAATAAGAAAGTACTTTGATTAACCCTCATTTTTTTTTCCAGTTGTGTGTCTTGAACTCAAACCTTGGCACTCTCCCTGAGCCCTTCAATTCAAGGTGAACACTCTACCACTACAGTCACAGCGCCAGGTGGGGTCTTTTGGTGGTTCACTGGAGCTTTCCTTGCCTAGGCTGTCTTTGAACTGTAGTCTTCAGCTCTCAGCCTCCTGAGAAGCTAGCGTTCCAGGTGTGAGCACTGGCATCTGGCCTATTGTTTTTGTCAGTCCTGGGGCTTGATTTTAGGGCCTTGGTACTATCTCTGTGCTTTTTTTTCTCAAGGTTAGCCACTTGAGCCACTCTACAGCTTCTGGCTTTTCCTGAGTATGTGTCACTGAGGATTCAAATCCTGGCATTCATGCATGCTGAGGGAGCGAGCTCTTTACCACTAAGCCACATTTCTAGCTCCACCCTTAAAATTTTATCCCTCAATTTGCCTATCCTCAGGAAAAGGCTTGTGAGTATAAATCATCTAAAGGAATCTCTATAGGAAGATGTCCAAAGATAAGAAAAAGCTCAGGGAGGACGGGAAGGGATGGGAAGGGGAAACGAAGGAGGAGGCTATAATGCTTGATAAGATATATACTCATTATCTTGCCCATGTAATTGTAACCCCTCTCTACAGTATTTTCACAATAAAAAGAAAAAGAAAAAAAAGAAAAAAGAAAAAAAAAGAAAAAGCTCATACTTGGGAGAGACTCTAAACATATGAAAACTGTGACAAATGGCTCCATTTAATTATGTATTATGTTTCAACACTTAATAAAATATTAAGGAAAATTAGTCAATGTCCTAAGTTATTGTGTATAATTTTATAATAGATGTGCAAAATGCAATATATATTATGTGTATAATAATATTAAATACAATAATCAATAAATAAATGAATCAAATAAAAATAAAATACAGAATCAATAATAAAAATCATAATATGAAATTAACATACATATGTAAGTATATATCATACATTCAGTACACATGTATAGAAATATTTTTTTTCCATTGCAGGGCCTTCATTCAGGCCCTGGGAAATCTAGCCTGAATTATTTTCCTCAAGGACAGTGGGCTTCGCCTTCACCCGTGTTGCAAAAGATTTACCTGGATGGTGAGCTCAAATCCTAGCAATTGCAGAAATACTGGCCCCAGTTCCATGAAAGTGACTTAATTTTTTTAATGGAAGCAGTTATGTTTATTCAGTTCCATACTGAACATTAAAAATAGGCAGAGTAGGGCTGGGAAGTTGGCTCAGTGGTAGAGCGCTTGCCTTGCATGCCTGAGGCCCTGGGTTCGATTCCTCAGCACCACATAAGCAAAAAGAAAAAAACCAGAAGTGGCGCTGTGGCTCAAGTGGTAGGGCACTAGCCTTGAGCTGAAGAACTGAGGGACAGTGCTCAGGCCTAGAGTCAGGCCCCACAACCGGACCAAAAAAAAAAAAAAAATAGGCAGCGTAGAATTTTGTACAGCTATTCAGATTTCCTTCCCTTACCCCCAAAGTGCTTTTCTGAAAACTAATATGTTTCTATTTTTGTATGTTTTTTATTGTAAAAATGTTGTACAGAGGGGTCACAGTTACATGAGCAAGGTAATAAGTACATTTCCTATTGAGCATTGTTGCCTCCTCCTTTGTATTCCCCTTACCATCTCTTCCCTCCCATCTTGACAACTATCTCCGCCTGCCTAGGTCAGTGACTTAATTTTTCAATTTTGGTTGGCATGGGGTTTGAACTCAAGTAGTGGCAACTCTTCCTTCACATTGCTACAGATTTACCAAGAACCCGAGTTCAAATCCCAGGCGAGGAAAGAAAACTGGCAGAAATTCCAAACCAAGGAACTTTATTTTTTTAAATTTTGTTGAATTCTTTCTTTCTTTCTTTCTTTCTTTCTTTCTTTCTTTCTTTCTTTCTTCCCTTTCTTTCTTCCCTTTCTTTCTTCCCTTTCTTTCTTCCCTTTCTTTCTTCCCTTTCTTTCTTCCCTTTCTTTCTTTCTTTCTTTCTTTCTTTCTTTCTTTCTTTCTTTCTTTCTTTCTTTCTTTCTTTCTTTCTTTCTTTCTTTCTTTCTTTCTTCATTTATTTATTTTTTGGCCAACCATGGGGCTTGAAATCAGGTTGTGGAAACTGTCTCCGCTTGGATCTCCCTAGGCTGGGATTCAGTCTCTGGACCCATAGCCGATCCTGAGATCCTAGGCCCAGGGGGCTGTCAGGAAGAAAAGAAAAAGCTGGAAAACACAAAAAGTGGCGAGCTGCAGAGGCCTGGGTTTTATGATTTTTTTTCTTTACACAGTGACCATCCTGGGTCTGAATGACACTGCTGTAAAGTGGACCTAACCTGCCATTACTGTTGGCTGGTGGGCTCTCAGGGAAGCCATGGCCAACCTGTCAACATAGACCCTAGCTTCAAATCTCAGTCCTGACACCAATGACAGAAAATCACAAGAGACTCATTCTTATGCATAGGAATACTGGTTGAAAGAGTAGCTCATGCCTTGGTCTAGTCTAAAATTGGATGCAATAATCCTAGAATGCTGATTGATCTTAATTAATAGTTTTTTAAGCATGAAACGAATAATATTCATTCACTGGCAGTATAATATATACCTAAGAGTTGATAGGAATGTATTTGTTGTCATTCAATCATAGATAGATGGCTCTGTCACTCTTTACTAATATATATTTATTTGTATACCACCGTCTGCCTATCCATGTGTCGCTGTTTTGGCCAAACATGGGGGTCAATCTCAGCATGTGGGAACCCCCTCACATCTTCATTGACAAGAAGCTGCCATGCTCAAACTCACCCATTCATGAATTGGGTCTGCTAGGCCCTGATTTCCGAACCTAGCATTGCCAGGCATGATGGAGAACACATCTAAAATCTAGATGCTATATGATAGGATGTAAACAATTTAATAAATGGTATAGGTGTCATCAGAGTCAATAAAATAAATTGTAAATAAATGAATAAAACAAGAAATAAAATGAATAACCATGCCAAACACAATTTGGACTGAACATCTATATGGAAGTATAAATCCTACTTTTAAAATGTATATAAGGTGTATCTTTTCCAGGCCTGAATCTTGAATTCAGCCCCCACTACGAGGAGGGAATGGCGGGAGATCATGAGCTACTCAATTCTGGACCTAGGAAGAGTCATGTTATGCTATCGATCTCATCCTTGATTGAGTAGTTCGTACATGATGCGAGTAGGAAATGATAGGCAAGACTCATGGAGTATCGATTAATTGTAAAGTAGAGTTGATGAAGCTGACAATAATCATCACATTCATGAAATGGAGGCATCAGGAAAGATCCAAGAATCGGTAGTTCCATGAGATTGGATTCCATCACAGGACACCATCTCTCCTACCCTATACAAATATGTACTTATTTGCATACTACTTCAGCTTATGAATGGATGACTATTGTGCCCCCCACTCTTCCCCCCTCCGGGGGGGGGGGGTTTCAATCTCAGGTCCTGGGAATGACCTAGCTCCTTCGTGGCTCACAGGCTGGTGTGCTCATGTGGACCAAATTTCCAATTGGGACGGCTAGGCCCCGAGTTCAGATCCCAGCCTTGCCAAAAGATTCATCTTGATGTCAGAAGCCAATCATTGACTTGTTTTCCTTTCCTGTGCAAGTCGTGGGCCTCAGCTAGGATGGAGAATTCATGGGCCACCCTGTGGCCATGGGAATAAGCTATTACCCATGTCAACCCAGTTATACCTCTCATCATATACTCAAGAAAATACACAATACATCCATGAATAGCATACAAAAGAAAGAGAGTAACTACACTCAATGCATGATGCAGTCCACACACGGATTTGAATATATATCTCATTTTTCAATGATGCATTTGTAGACTATTTTGGCCTCCTTGGGGCTCAATCTCAGTTCCTGGGAATGACCCAGCTCCTTAGTGGCTCACGGGCTGGTGTGCTCACCTGGACCCATTGTGCAGTTTGGCCTCCTAGGCCCTGAGTTCAAATCCCAGCTCTACCAAAAATTCACCTTGATGTGAGAAGTCAGTCGTTGCACCTGTTTTCATGTGTTGTGCAAGTTCTGGGTCTCAGCTAGGATGGAGAATGCATAGGCAACTCTATACTCATTGGAATAGGTTGTAATCCAGTTCACCACAGTTATATCTGTCTTCCTATACTCAAGAAAATACAAAATACATCAATGCATGAGACACAAAATAAAGAGAGTGATTACACCGAATGCAAGATGAGGCCACCAATGTTTGGAAATATAGATCCTCTGTTTAATTATGAATTTATGACTATATTGCTCCCCATCAGGGCTCGATCTCAGTTCCTTGGAATGACTTAGCTCCTTAGTGGCTCATAGGCTGGTGTGTTCATCATGACCCATTCACCAATTGGGTCTGATAGGCCTTAAGTTCAAATTCCAGCACTGCCAAAAGATTCATTCTGATGTAAGAAGCCAATGGTTGCACATGTTTTCCTGTCCTGTGAATGTCCTGGGTCTAATCGTGGATGGAGAATGCTATATAGACAACTCTATAGCCATGGCAATAGGTTGTCATCCACATTAGCACAGTTATATCTGTCACCATACTCAATAAAATATAGAATACATCCTTGAATAAGACACAAAATGAAAAGAATAAATACACTGAATGCAAGATGCATACCACACCTGTAGGTAAAGAAAGATCTTATGTTTAAAAAAGGTGGGATTGCTGTGCTGGGGATTCCAATCAGGCCTTGGACCAGGCCTGAAATTCTATTCCTCAAGGATGGTGAGCTTCCCCTTCTCACCCAGTGCACCAGAGCTGCCCAGACCTGAGTTCCAATCCAAGCACTGACAAAACATTCATGCTATCAGAAGCCAGTTGTTGCACACATTTTCCTCTGCTGTGAATGTCCTGGGTCTCAACTAGGATGTAGAATGTATAGGCAACCCTATAACCATGGGAACAGGTTGTCATCCATTTTAGAACAGTTATACCTGTCACCATACTTAGTAAAATATGCAATACCTCCAAGAATTAGAGACAAAATAAGAAGAAGTGCACCAAACACAAGATAGTGTCCACACATGTATGTCAATATAGATTCTATGTTTAAGTAATGAATTTATGACTATAGTGGACCACCCTGGGGATCATTGTCAGAACCTGAGAATGTCCGAGCTCCTTAGTTGCTCACAGGTTGGTGTGTTCACCTTGACTTATTCTCCAATTGGTTCTGCTAGGCCCTGAGTTCAGACCCCAGCACTACCAACAAGTGGATCATGAACTAAGAAGCCGAGTGTGAAATTTGTTTACCTTTTCAATGAGAATCCTGGGTGTCAGGCATGATGGAGAACGTTTCTACAAATCTAGATTCTCTGTGATAGGATGTCATCAATGTAATAAACAGAATGGGTTTCATCATAGTACAATTGATGTTAAATAAATGAATAAAACAAAAAATACAAGGAACAACCACATCAAACATGTATGGACTGAACATCTATAGGTAAGTATAAATCCTATCTTTACAATGCATATAAATAGTATGTTTTCCAGGATTGGGGTTTGAATTCAGGCCTAGTGAACAGGCCTGACTTTCTTAACTTCAAGTATGGTAATCTTCCCCTTCATCCACATTGCTGCAGATTTACCCAGATCCTGTGTTCAAATCCAAAGCCTGGAAGAATAAATAGCGGGAATTGCAAACCAAGTAGCTAATTTTTTAATTTTTAATTTTTAATTTTTTTTCTCAGCACAGGGCTTGAACTCAAGTCGTGGTAACTCTGCCTCAGCTCTGATAACCCTAGGCTGGGGTGCACCCCCTGGCCCCATAGCTGCTCCTGCCATCCTAAACCCCCAGGCCTTGCCTGGAAAAAAATGCACAGAAAAAAAGTGTCATTTTTATGTTTTCTTACTTTGCATGATGACCCTCCTGGGTCTGAATGACACTGTTGCAAAGGGTACTTCACCTTGTATTGCTGAAGGCTGCCAGACTATCGGGGAAGCCATAGGGCTACGCGGCAACATAGGCCCTGATTTCGAATCCCCATTCTGACACCAACCAATGGCAGGAGATATTAAGAAACTGGTTCCCATCCATAGGAATAACAATGGAATGGTGTCAATGTCGTGGTTGAATATGTTGATCGTGAATGATGCTCCTATAAAATTAGACAGCATCATTTCAGGAGGTTGATTAATTTTATTTAATATTTAAGAAGCATTAAAAGAATATAATTACTTACAGGAATGCAATAAGTTCAGGACACTAATTGATTTCATTAACATTTTAAGGATGAAAACAGTAACATTAATTATATGGATCCATAATAAATACCCAGGAATTGGTAGGAATGTAATCTGTATAACTGAAAAATGTATAGATTTATCTGGCACTCTATAAAAATATATATTTATTAGCGTAATGCCATCTGCATGTCAATCTGTTCTTATTTTGTTAACACCTTGGGCTCGAACTCAGATCCTGGAAACAGCCTGTCAGCTCAATTTGCCCCAGGATGGCGTGATAACACTTACCCATTCATGAGTTTGGCCTTGTAGGCCATGAGTTCAGATGCCAGCACTCCCAAACAATGAATCGTGGAGTAAGAAGCTGATGGTGACACATGTTTTCCTTTTCTGTGAATGTCCTCGGTGTCAGGTATGAAGTAGAATACATATGTAGAACTATATCCTATTTAATCAATGTAATCAATGTTCTATGTGCCATAATAGCCAATGACATAAACGGTCAATACATGAATAAAACAAAAAATAAAATAGATGTATTTAACACAATATGGAGTCAACATATGTATATAAATAAAAATCATATATGTAAGTTGTACATGGATAGGATGTTTTCTATTGGTGGTGATCTATTTCAGGCCTAAGGATCAGACTTGAATTTCTTGACTTCAAGGAAGCCAACTTCCCTTTCCCACACAGTGCAACAGAGTTACCCAGACCATGAGTTCAAATCCCAGTCCTGGCAGAAAAATGGAACCATTATAGTATGTATGGCTCAATTCTTAAGAATTTCATTATGCCTCCATTATATGTATGTGATTGTTTAAATGCTTAATAAAGTATTAACCAAAATTGATCAGTGCCTTACAATATAATTGTGAATAATTTTATGCTAGAATCATTCAAGATCTGCTCATGCAATCATGAAATATATCACATTCCATTGATAATCATACGGATAGGAACAAGTTTCTCAGGATCTCCTGCCATTTGGAGGTGGCAGGACTAGGATTCAAACTGTGGGCTCTAGCTCCCACGACTTCAACCCATGGATAGGGAACTCACCAGTCTGTACAAGAACATCAGCAAGACCAATGATGAGGCAGGCACCAGTGGCTCTCAGCAGTCCTCCTAGATACTTACCAGGCTGTGACAGGAGAATCATGGTCACCCTAGTTAAGAAGGTCCTTGAGACCCCTGTCCAGCTTCATTGCCAACAAAGCCAGAAGCCTTGTGGCTCTAGTGTGGAGGGCCAGCCTTGAGCAAAAGGAGCTGACAGACTGTCCAGATCTTGAGTTCAAGGTCTGGGACTGGAAACAGACAGACATATACAACAATCTGTGCAGCTGGCTATCTTGCTAAAGCAGGTCGCCCTCTTGTACCCAGCTGAACTGGACAGAGTTCTCTGGGAAAAGGGCTGGGGAAGCCGCTGTCATCTTTACTCCACCCATGGTGCTTGCATTACAGAATTGCAGCCACACCCCCATTCTTTCATGTTTCTTTCTGAACAATGGGATACAAGAATGGTGGCCACACCCATATTCTATGCTGCCAGGTAGCACAGAGATTCATTCTGTTGGTTGACACCACTACCAGCAGTTGAGGAAGGCAGAGGTGGCTGAGTGCACAAGAGAATTTGAGTATAGTAGGATATTGATACTCCAGCCTGTGCCCTGGCCCGCTCCCCTGCTTCCCCGCAGTGCTGGGTTTCATACCTCAGGCTATGGCTTGCTGCCAGCTAGCCTAAGGCCCCCACCTGGTCCCTGCCCCAGGTCCTCTGCTCTGGGCCCATGTGTCTGCAATGCTGCTGCCATTGCTGCTCACCCCACCGGGAGCAGCCACCAACAGCTTCTCCCAGCAGCACAGGTGTATGGCTACCCCAACACCAACCCTACCCCGGTTCAGACACCCATCTAGGGGCACCATGATCCCCTGCTTGTTTCCTCTCCCCAGCTCTGAGGAGCCACCTTTCTGTCTTGGGAATTTCTGAGATAGAGACGCAATATATGCTCAGGCTGGGCTGAATCATGGTACTCCTATCTGTGACAGGGATGCTCCACCAGGCCTGGTCCTCTGTAGTTGGGATGGTAAGGCATGTAGCGCTATGCTCAGTCATCGGTTTAGATGGATTACCCCATACTCTTACTCCACAGCAGCCAATTTTTGACCACAGGTGAATCTCTGTGTAGGGCCTCAACAATAGGACCTCAGTCTCCTCACAGAATAGTTGTGACGAAACAAGGGATTTATACAGAGGGATCTCGAGCATGGCTAGGCACAGAGGGAGTGGCCTTCAGACAAGGTTCTTGACAATTCTGGGAGCATATGACAGGAAGATACCAGGAAAGGGCTCAGGTGGGGCCTGTTATTATTCATGCAACAGGTCTGGAATTATGAAACAAAACATGGCTTTCTTTCATCATTACCCTATCCTCATGATGAAAGAGATCCTTCACTGTGTTGAGTTTTGCAGCTGGGGAAAGGAAGGCATAGAAAAGCCAGGTGACCTACTTATGACCTCAAGTTCACAGGAAGCTCAGCCTGACTTCTCTGCCATGCTCTCTAGGACAATGGGTGCTATTCAGCCCACTTCTTGTGGTCGAAAGTCCACTTCTTGTCCATCGTGGTGCTTGAACTCTAGGCCTAAGAGCTGTTCTCAAGCTCCTCAGCTCAAGGCTAGCACTCTACCACTTGAACCCACAACATCACTTCTGGTTTTCTCGTGTTTCTTTGGAGATAAGAGCCTCACAGTCGTTCCTGCCAGGGATGGCTATGAACCATGATTCTCAACTCTCAGCCTCCTGTCTAGTTAGTATTAGAGTTCTGAGCCACCAGCACAGACTTAAGTGTAATTCTGACTTGCTTTCTCTCCCTCACACACAGGAACTGGTTGAATGGGTGCTGGAGGAGGTGGCCCAGCGTCCCCATGTGGCTGGAACCCAAGGTGGCCCTCTCATTCTGGGGGTGGGCTTTGGGTCAGGAGCTGTCTCGCTCAGCCTGATGAAACAGTTCCATGAGGTAAGCCTCTCTGTGCCCTGGCTAGACCATGATGGTTATTCGTTTTTCATCCAGCCTTACTGGACTTAGTATTGTTTTCAACATCATTTTGTAGCACCTGACCAAAATTATGATACATAGTTATGGAATGAAAATGTAATGCCATATTAAGAAAGTCATTTAGGGCACTGGGAATGTGGTTTCATGGTACAGTGATTACCTAGCATTCATGAAACCCTGGGTTCAATTTCTCAGTACCTCATAAAAAGAAAAAAACTGGAAGTGGTGCTGTGCCTCAAGTGGTAGAGTACTTACCTTGAGAAAAAAAAAGAAGCTGGGGAATAATTCCCTATCCTTGAGTTTAATCCCCTGGATTGGCAAAAACAAAACAAAAAACATTTAGTTAGTACATGCAAAATAAAGAACCCATACTTGGAATATATAATTGCTCCTTCCATACTGACACATGAAAATAGGCCCTAATTCATGTACAATACTCATATTAGGATACTGTGTTGAAATAAAAAGTTTTGTTTATTAGGTCACAGCAATTACTGCCAGGAATGTGCTTAGATGTCAGGTGAAGATTAATTCTGGAAAGTCAATGATTCCAGGCTTTGTGTGGTCATTGCTAATCACAAAGAGAAGGGTAGTCAAAGTGTGATTTGGAAATCTTTTTGGTCAGTCATGGCACCAAAAAGGCAGTGGCTAATTAACAGTTGTGACAGAAGAGAAGGAATAACTCCAGATGGAAGGAATAAAATGATAGCTAAGGTATAACAGAAGCTGTTTTAGGGAACCTTTTTTGATTATTGAAGAACTAGTTATCAATTAGGATTGTTCCTCATTGCCTATAGCATTCCAAATCTCTTAGGCTAGTTCTTAAGCTCTGTGTGATAAATGTATATCCTTCTATGATGTTCTTTCATACCTGATCTCCTTTGCTTTCTAAAAATCTCAGTCTTTCTGTATTTCTCTATGAACATTTCCTGATACTACACATATACAGATGGCATAAGATTCTAATGTAAGGGTTCCATAGCTCATTAGTCATTAATGTAACAACATGGAAAAGGAGGACATATTTATTGCTAACTCAAATTTTCTGAAAAGCTGCAATGTCATCATTTGGTTCAAATTTCCATTCTTTGTCTGCATATTTGCACATAAATGCAAATGTGAGATGGGTGCTAGTGGTTCACACCTGTAATCCTAGCTATTCAAGAGGTTAAGACCCGAGGACTGTGGTTCAAAGCCAGCCTGGTCAGGAAAATCCATAAGACTCTTCAATTAACCACCAGAAACCCAGAAGTCGGGTTGTAGCTAAAGTGGTAGAGCGCTCAACTTGAACTGAACTGCTGAGGGACAGTGCCCAGAATCAGAGTTTAAGCCCCAAGACCAACAAAAAAAGTGAAATATGACTTTAAGTTTCCTCAAAAGGAATGACAAGGTCATAATCTTCCCAAGCAGAAGAAATAATTCCAAAATGATTCAGTGCACCTACTTTTACTGAGTTAAAATTTAAGTTATGGCTTCTTTGATGGACATATACTCTTCTTTTAAAAATTGTCAAATATGGGTTGGGAAGGTGGCTCAATGGTAGAGTGCTTGCCTCGCATGCTCGAGGCCCTGGGTTCGATTCCTCAGCACCACATAAGCAAAAAGAAAAAAAAATGGAAGTGGTGCTGTGGCTCAAGTGGTAGAGCGCTAGCCTTGAGCTGAAGAGCTGAGGGACAGTGCCCAGGCCCAGAGTTCAGGCCCCACGACTGGACCCAAAAAAAATTGTCAAATATTAGTTTGACAATAAATTACAACTAATAATTTTTTCTTTTTTTGGGAGGGGGTCCAGTTGTGGGGCCTGAACTCTGGGCCTGGGCGCTGTCCCTCAGCTCTTCAGCTCAAGCTAGCACTCTACCATTTGAGCCACAGTGCCGCTTCCGGCTTTTTTTTCCTTTTTGTTTATGTGGTGCTGAGGAATCGAACCCAGGGCCTCATGCATGCAAGGGAAGCACTCTACCACTGAGCCACCTTTCCAGCCCTCAAGTAATATTTCTTTTTTCAAAAGATCAGTCCATACAGTTGATGTCACTTAGCTTTCTTACTATCTTAGTTCAAAGCCAACCCAGGCAGGGGAGTCTGTCAAACTCTTATCTGTAATTAAACACCAAAAATCCGTAGGTGCAGTTTGGCTCAAGCAGTAGAGTACTAGCTTTGGAGGCAGGTGGGCAGGAAAGACAACTGTTCAGGGACAGAGTATAGCCTCTGGATTCAAGCCCCAGAACCAACACAAACTAAACAAACAAGGAAACAAAAATAACCCCACATATTTCTTTGGGACCATCCTTAATGGAGTACTGGTCTGAGAAGAGGCTCCTTTTGCTGATCATACTCACTGGATCCTGCTTTTTCGGAGTCCTTATTGCTCTGGAGAACTCAGGACCAGACTAAAAGAATTGATAACTGTCCTATCCTGCAACAAGAGAATCATCTCAGGGGTGAAATATCCATCCATAAGACACTTTAAAACCTCCATGTCTTTGTTTCTTTTCTGTAGAACACTTTTAAAACAATGTTATTTCCTTTTGTTCTATGCTGGCCTTCAAGTGGTACATTATTCCTTTTTGTAATACTCTCAACTAGAAGTTTACAGAAAAATTTTATATGAGTATAGAACACACTCGAAAAAGTCAGGAACAGAGTTCCTTCAAGCCTTGGGATTCTTTCTTTTACAGTAAAAAGGAAAGCACAAGTTTACATGAACTTTGTCATTCCTCTATGTTCATTTCTTCTCCTGGGAGTTTCCACATCCAGTAGCAGTTATTTCCAGTAACAATCGATGGTGCTGCCTGAGGTATGATGAAAGTTTTCTGGGTTCACTGAAATAACACAAGGATACCTTTGGACCTAAGGTAACACGTGTTTCAGAGACAACTTAGTAAAGAAAAAATATGAAATTTATGTTGCTTATAAATACATTATCAATGAGTACCTTGAGTTCAAACTTTGTAAGTTCTTTGTAAATTAAGGGGAATTTTTAATGGGAAGAAGTTTCTCAGGTCATTCTTTTTGTGAGTGTATGTGCTGCACATTATTTCTCAAGTGTACAGGAGTTAGTGAGAGAAACAATAGCAATAATAGGAGAAAGAGAAGTTCTGTTTTTAAGTATAAGGGTTCAATACAGTATAGAAAACTCTACAAATAAGACAATGAAACAATAAAGCCAAGTTCAGTATGTAGATTTATGGGAGTGATATACAGAAAACATTACTCCTACGTGGAACACCAAGTATGAGGCCATTCCCTTTCTAAATCACATTTGCTAATCATGCAAATTTATTAAAAGTAGAATGGAAGAATAATTCTTTTTCCAATGCAAGTCAGCTATAAGAGCATGGACTTAACTGGGGAAAAAGTCCATCTTGAGCGAGCAGGCATTATACTAGCAATGAACTGTTGGCTAAGATTACATTTCTTTTTCTTTACGTACATATATATTTTGTTGGTGGTGGTGGTCTTGAACTCTGGGCCTGGGCACTTTCCCTCTGCTATTCAGCTCAAGGCTAATGCTCTACCACTTGAACCACAGTGCCACTTCCAGTTTTCTTGTAGTTAACTGGAGAAAAGCATCTCCGGGACTTTCCTACCTGGGCTGGCTTTGAAACCCAATCTTCAGATCTCATCGCCTCCCGGTTTAAGATCACATTTCTAACAGTGTACACTCAGTATATGCAATGTGTATGTTCATCTATCTTTATATGTATTCTTGAGTAAAAAATCTGGTATACAGCTTAGACTTTACACTCACAAAAATGTTTGTAGTTTAAAAGTTGGTACTACTGGATAAATATAACTTAAGAATGTAAAGGAGTCTGGGAAGTTCAGTTTGCATCCAGCCTGGGCAGAACACTCTTTGTGACACTACCTATAATTAACCAGCCAAAAGTTGGATTGGAAGAATGGCTCAGGTGATGGAATACTAATCATGAGAAAGACTGATGGATAAGAGCTTGGGGCTTTTGCATACATACATACAAAGATACACATACACACAGAGGTACTTACATGTGCACACACGAATACACAAATGAAACAACTCTCAGAATATGTAGAAAAGTTAGAAAACAATAGAAAATATGTCCTGAGTAACACTAGAATAAAGTGATAATTTTTAAAATTAGAAAGTCCTCAAGTGAATTACCTTCAAAATTTTGAGACTATTAAATAGGTAGGTACCAGAGATAGTAAGAAAATCAAGTAATCATTATTAAAGGGATCGGATCCATGGAGGAATGAATCAGAGACCCTTGCAGTTGCATCTGAAAATGTTCATATCTTGTGTGGAATGTTAGAACATCTTTGAAAATAGTAGATAAACAGTCTGAACAGTCATTCTAGTGGATAATATCACTGGAGTAGTTCAGAATTGCTAGTCTGTATGTAGATTAAATAAACCAAGATACTATGGCAGGGCAATGTGATACAAGGCTAGAATTCTAGCACTCACACTAAGACAGGGGATTAGAGAGTGCAATTACATAGTGATAGCTTCCCTGGACCAGGTAGTATAATTTTGTCTTAATAAAAGAAACCATTCAAGAAAGGAATACACAGTTGGAAGATTGGGCTAATTTTGTTATTATGTTTTGAGAAGTCAAGTTTCCTATTGCAATGCAACTCATATATAATCCCCAGTTGAGTTTTAAATGCTCTCTTCATTACCGAACATTCCTAGATGCAAAATGGCTCATGATTCCCATCCAAAATTTGAAAAACTAAATAATCATCATTCTGTTGGATTCCAAAGAAATGATGAAGGATTACAAAAGGCTAAGCCTGGAGAAATAGCAAATTTCGTCTGTAAGACTTTGAAGATCTTGCTAAATTAGAATTTAGATTTAAAATAAATATTTTGGTTTTGTTTATAATTTCATATTCTATAGGATAGTACAAAATTCTTTTTATGTAGATGGTTTAATTGACAAATTCACAAATGATTTTGGCATTCTATTTGCCCAGAATATTCTTTCAAGAGTTATAATTAGAAATTAGTTAATATATAATTCCAATAGTTCATGTATAAAATGATAGTGTGAATACTCTAGACAGAGTTGCGAACAAATGGATGGTATTAATTCATAAATTTAGAAAAAGAGCAATTTTTTGAGGCTTCGGTATAACATGGTATGAAGAGAATGATTCTGTGAGATCTTCTTTCTTCTACCTATATGTAACACAAGAAGCAATTTCCTTAATTACATGCCTCTGTATGCAATGAGAAAAATGTTAGGTTTGGGGTTTGTTTTTATTTTTGTTTTGTTTTATTGGTTTGTCCTAGGGCTTGAACTCTTAGCCTGGAAACTGTCTCTGAGCCTGTTTTTGCTTAAGGCTCATGGCCTACCACTTCAACCTCAGTGCCACTTGTGTCTGGCTTTTTCTGAGAAGTTTATTGGCGATAAGATTCTAAGGAACCTTCCTGCCTGGGTGGGTTTTGAACTATAATCTTCCAATCTTAGCATCCTGAATATCTATGATAGTTAAAAAAGTATAAATATAAGTAATATTTGCAAGTATTCTGATCTCAAGAATAACAGTGAGGGAAAATTCATGCAACCCAGTTTATTGTGGTGTTCGTTCCAGAACAAGGAGGGCATCACATTAGCAGCGGTTTAGTATTTTTTTCAAAATAGAGATAAGCTATATTTTATGCAACTTATTTTTCAAGTTTAATTTTATTGTCAAAGTGATGTACAGTGGGGTCTCAGTAATTGTAAATTAGTGAATAAAAAACTTTTCAAACTTGTTACCCCCTCCTTCATTTTTCTCACAGTTTTTCTTCACCCTAATAACCTCACAAGTTGTAATGTACATTTCCAACATATTGTCTGGTGAGTATTGCTATTGCATTGGTTTGCTCTTTGTCCTTTGTCTCGCCAATTTGTTGTTCCCTTTCCCTCCCCCAATTTAGGTAAATGTATACACAATAAACAGGGTACCAAATTCAAATACAGCAGGAGATAAACCATAGGGGAAAAGCCCAAAGAAAAGAGAAATCACATAGTACATGAAAAAACAACAATCACAAATAAAAATCTCTGTTTCCATATCTTGGAGTTCATTTTGCTCAGCATCAGCTTATATGGTCATATGTACGCATAAGAAAGTCATTGGAAAATAATAGTTTCGTGGACACAATATCATGAAAACAACATCTTAACTGTTTTTGATGGTAAAGGTGGAATTAGGATTGGTGAATTTGCGATTCTGATAAAGAAATTTCAAAAGAGTTTTAAAATTATGACAGGTTGTAAACTTGTTCAACCACTTTGGAAAGTAGTATGGAAGTTCCTCAAAAGACTCCACATAGAGCTCCCTTATGACCCAGCAATCCCACTCTTGGTCATTTACCAAATGTTTACAAACAAGACCACACTAAAGCTACTATCACGACTATGTTTATTGCAGCATTATTTACTATAGCTAAGATATGGAACCAACCCAGATGCCCCCATTAGATAAATGGATCAAGAAAATGTGGTATATATACACAATGGCATTCTTTGCCTCCATCAGAAAGAATGACATTGCCCCATTGGTTAGGAAATGGAAAGACTTGGAAAAAATTATATTAAGTGAAGTAAGCCAGGCCCAAAGAAACATAGGTCCCATGGTTTCCCTTATTTGCAATATCTAGTATAAGTCTGAGTCAAGCAGAAAAGGTCCCATAAGGTGATGTTAGGGAAATGAACCCTAAGATATGTATTCAAATTTTTTTTCTTTCATGCGATTGTTTTTAGCACATTTATGATATTATTTCTTTGTTGCTTTGTATGTCCTTCCCCCACAGTATAACCCCTGCTTTCACTGTATTTGATGTCGGTATAATTTGTGGAGGGGAAGGGGAAAAACAAATCGTTTAAATAGGGATACAGCTGGAACCATTGCAAAAATGAGATGTACAAGTCGTTATGTCGAAAAGGAACTTTACAACTTTGGTGTGGGGGGAGGGAGGGGAAGAAGGGAGGATTTGCTGAGGGGGACAGGGGAAGGATAGGAAGGGATAGGAAGGGGAAACAAAGGAGGAGGCTAAAATGCTTGATAAGAAATGTACTCATTATCTTGCTCAAGTAATTGTAACACCTCTGTACAGTATTTTTAAAAGAAAAAAGAAGAAAAAAAATTATGACAGGTAAAGTGTAATTGTTCAAACTTTTTAATAGCTTAGCCTATTAAGACAACTTAAAATTGCCTGGGAAAATAGGTTTTCATGCAAAGAAATCCATGGAGACTTAGCTGAGAGGGAGCAATGTGGGTGAAGATGGCTCATTTTCACTCTAAACAAACAAACCTCAAAAACCTTGCTATAAATCCTGTAGGTTCCCTTGAGAATTGTCCTTACCCAGGAAATATACTCTCACTGTTTCAAACAAGGTTCTAGTGAAATTTAAATTCAAAGTTCTTAAAAAAAAAGACATCAAAATTTGTGAATTGACCTTTGATTACCAAACAGTAATTCTCTGAAAAAGATAATTTGGGTCAAAATATTTAGGGAGAAAATGCCCTCCACAATGAAAGAAGTTATTGCATTTACACTTTTCTGTTTGCAATACTTTCCACAATGTCTTTGCATGTGAAGCACTGAAACACAGAAAAACATCAGATTGGATACTTCAAACCAATGATTTCACATAGCTAAGTAGCTCACAAAATATAATATCCTTATTAACATGATATAGTGAAGACTTCCCTTATTACATAAGCCAAAAAGTTTTGGGATCAGAAGAAGAATTGAACAGGGCTGGGAAGGTGGCTCAGTGGTAGAGCGCTTGCCTTGCATGCATGAGGCCCTGGGTTCGATTCCTCAGCACCACATAAGCAAAAAGAAAAAAAGCTGGAAGTGGTGCTGTGGCTAGAATGCTAGCCTTGAGCTGAAGAGCTGAGGGACAGTGCCCAGGCCCAGAGTTCAGGCCCTACGAATAGACCCCCCTCCCAAAAGAAAAGAAAAGAATTGAGCAAATTGAAAAGGTAAAAAAAGGCGTTCATAGAAGCCCAAGTTAAGCAGTGGAGGGAGGCCAAAACTTTTTGATATAGACTGTGTTAACATTTTTGGTACCTAAAGTGATTTTACAGAACCTATTTGGCTCACTACAATTCAGAAAATACTGAATGAGGACATGAAAATAAATTCACATCCAAATAAAAGAGTTTAAAAAGAGAAACCATGAAGATGTAGCAGTGGGGTAGGCCTTATAGTCTTTCAGCTTCACCAGACTTGAAGTCAAGAAGCTGTGATTAATTGGAAATCAGGCAAGAGCTAAGAGGAGGACATCGAAGTAGGACAAAGAAGTATTGTCCGTTGTAAGAGACACTATCATTCAAGGCATGGGTGATTTAAGTCTGGTCTTCATGCACCTTGTTGAGCAAATGCAAGACTAAGAGAAAAATAATCCATTGAAATAATTTTACAAAGAATAACTTCACTGTTTCTGATATTGTATCTAAGGAGAGTATTAAGGGAGAAGATAAACGTGGAGTATACTTCGCTTTCCTCTAAGCATCTTGTTAGTAAAATATATCTTTGAGTTTAGAAGTGATTGAACCAAAAATTGGCGGAGTGCTTATTTTTGTGGGCACTTTAGACACAGGAAAACTTTAAAGGTAAAAGAAAAAAGAAAAATGAATAGCTAAATATTTGTGATCATAGCCTCTTGGACTGGGTTTTTGGAGACAAAGTTTTACATTAAAGTTTGTCCTCATTAACCTAGATGTTGGGTTTTCGTGGCAACCAAACACAAGGGTGAAGTTTAATGGACTTGCTTGGACACGTAAACAGCATGATAGAAAAAAAATGGCAAATAATATTTAGTGAATTACTTTGACCAATTACTTGCCAGAAAAAAGGAGAGATATAATTCAAAATCACTTGACTTAAAAGTATGAAAAAAGAGTAGTACAGAGAGATGAGAGAAAACATAGAGAAATCTTTTGTCTCCAGTGGAGTAATGGGTTCTTGATCTTGTTTCTTCCATTCTATCCTCACAAGCTATCAAGTGTGTCTCAGGACTGGAGTATCCAGTTCAGACAAAGAAAACACAGAAGAAAATACTTGCAGCAGATATAGGTGATTTATAACCTTAGAAAATCTATTTAAATCTGATCAAAATTCTCCCCAAACACCAAACTGCCCTTTTGAACAGCTTTGTTTGCCCTTCATTAACTATTTAAAATTTTGAGAGATCATATTCATACTCTCTAGAGATTGCTGTTTGGTTGTGATTTTTGTGTGTTTTGTTTGTTGTATTTTTTTTTACTGAATTTCAGAAGTTTGTGCAAGTGTGTTACAATTAAATATGTCCATCTAATTGTCCAATGCTCCTGGATCAGAGTCATTCCTTCGATCATTCTCAACCAACTCCTTCTCCAAGATTTATTTCAGGTTTACTACTTCCTTTATCACATGTGTACATTGAGTATTCTAGCTTGACTTGCCTCTTGTTCCATTTTTCATTTATTCTATATCTTTACAATTATTCCTCCCTGGTTTCAACTTCCTGATAGTCATTCTGTTAAACTGTCTGTTAATACTTCGAAAGGTTTATATACATTCCATGGAGTTTCAATCCTGCATGTACTTGAACTGATGTCCGCTTATATTTTCATAATTCATTCATCAGCAATAACAATTTGCAAGACTGGAGACGTGAAGCACCTAGACATGATTTTATTCTCATCCATTTGGAAGATTAATCTTTAGTCAACAAGAAAGTTTAAAAATGGCTTAGAATGTATTCTTAACTACCAGTTTTTTTAAAATGGCTTTGTACAATGGTTTGCGATTATTTAATTTTACATGGGATAATATTTTCTACTACCTACAGGTTTTGCAAAAAGAAGAAAACTATAATTTACTACTATGGAGGAATATGATGGAAATAGAAGACAGATTTTATGTTCGTCACATCTCTGATGAGTATCCATATTCAAGACTTAAAAAATCATATTTCTTAGATAGGGAAACATATTTTAGACAGATAGGGAAACATAAAAAACAACGTATGATAGGGCAACTATTTTTGACTTTTTGAAATGTATCTTATGTGATGACATTTAATTTATTAACTAATGTTTTGGTTTGAAATATGAGTGGCTGATCTATTTAACACATTTCTGGAAGGCACCTACTGAACAAGACAAATGGTGGGGGGTATTATTTCTACACTTCAATGAATGGTTAAACCTGTTTGGCATTAGTGCTGGGTAAATAAATCAACTCTATTGTAATTTGCTCTCTACACATGAAAAACTTGTAATGTCATTAAGTATCATTTACTTGTCAAATGTTATTTTGGTGAATGATTTTAAAAAGTTTATTTGAAAAGTAATATACTTTCAGGAGATTAAATGTAGGTTATCATTGGTTTGAGAATGACAATATTTTTATACTACAGAACCAAGTTTTACTGAAGTACCAATGTTTTGAAGCACTAATGATCTTCTCAATTAATGTTTTACTGAATTGTATTTGACTTCTAAGTCGTTTATCTAGCCTTGGTAGACCAATTATGAATCTATCGTTCCAGGAAATATTTTTTGGCCTACTTACTCTGTACTGAAAATTTTCATTAATCATTAAGGGAGGGATATTAAAAATACTCTTGTGACATTTGTGATCTTGTTCACTCATATGGGCTGGTCATTTGTAAATTGAAATTTTGAGTTACTGTTCATTTTCTCAGATTTTGTGATATCATCTTTCATTTTGAGATGCCTTGTACTTCACAATTGCTTACCGCTACTTTCTGTGTCTTAAGGAATTGGGGCCCTGAAATATTATAGGAAATGAGAAATTGAGATGAGTTTTCAATTACTTTTTGTTGGCATGTTGCATGGGCTTAGGTGAGAAGTCTTGCCCTTGTTATCTGATGATGTGGATAACTGGGACCTGGGATCCTAAGACCTGTGGGTCCTGCAGAAGAATAATACCTTTTAGACATCATATCAGCAAAATTAGGGTATAATCAGTAGGAATGCTTCAGAAATATGGAGAGAAACAGTTTGAGACCAGCGAGCTAAAACAATAAAGAGAGCAGCAGAGTAAAATCCCTTATAGATTAGAGGAAAACAGCACATTTTTTTACCATGTGAATTCAAAAGACCAAGTACACTTAGAACGTATCACAAGTTTATACCGAAGACATTGCATTGATGCTTTTTATATCCTAATATATATTCTAAACCTATTTATTTATATTCCAATCTATTTATTGGCATAAATATCAATTTATTTGTCAAATCATCAATTAATTTTAGTAAGATTCATTGTGTGAAATATACAATATAAAAATATATATTTATAAATATAAATATAAAATATATAACTATATATAATATGAGAAAATGTTTTGCATTGTTCTGTTATGGTTAGGGTATCAAAAGCAACTCTGTTTTAAAGTATTATTTCATTATCTGTACCTCAGTGTTTGGTAGAGTTAGACCTAATGCTTTACCATTTGTAGTTGTACAGCCTAGAGGCAAGAGGAAACACTGTGATTAAACATTACCAATTTAAGGCCTAATATCGAGGAGAAACATATGGACTTCTCCTGGAGCAATGGAAATATTTGGTGATAGAAAGTCAGTAGTGTGGGTTCCTGCCTGGTTGGATGGTAGACAGGCCAGGACACTAGGTAATCATGCATATGAACAATTTTTTCCATCTTCTTGACTTTAGCTACTTTGAAATGGTAGGTATAATAAACAATTAGATTTTGATAAAATACCTTCTAGTCTGAACAGTTCTGTCTTAACTGTTCATCTCTCTATGATCCCGTGTAACATTTTAGTTTTGTTCCAGTAAGACAATCTATGCTGTCAGGGTAAGATATTCTGGTTGGTCTGTTCATACATGGAAGAAGGGTAAAGGGTCAGGTAGACATTTGTGACAGTAAGACCTCATTTGGGAAATTTTAAACTTCAGAAATTTAGAAGTAGCTCTTAAGCAAGGCTTATATTGAATCCATTAGCTCCACAAAGGTAACTCAGTTGATATATAAGTACTTGAAAAGCCATCACCTTTTTTGGGGGGGTGGGGGTCAGGTCGTGGGGCTTGAACTCTGGGCCTGGGCACTGTCCCTCAGCTCTTCAGCTCAAGGTTTGTGCTCTACCACTTGAGTCACAGTGCCACATGCCCCCAGCCCTAAATTATCCTGATTAATTTTCAGATAGAATCTGGCTTCCTACTTGTGTATGATCATAGGCGCTATCCATTTGATGTTATTCTTCCTGGAAATTAGAATAACTGGTGCCTGGGATTGTGTATAGATCTTTCTGTCCAGTCTAGGCTTTATCCACTAGCCTCACAACAGTAGACTCCCATATAGTCAGGATTTTCATAAGCTTATCGTACCTGATTTTTAAAAAATCGTTGCATTTCCTGCAGGTTCTTGAATACTGAATTAATTTGTGTTTTTTTGGGTTCTTTTGTTTCATTTGAATGTATGTGTTGACTTATTCCTCACTTTTCCTTTTCTTTCACTCACGTTCTTACGTAAAGTGCTGAGAAACCAATTCTTCTTTCTCAAGATAGTCAAGCTGAACATTATTTAGTACAAAGCAATTTAAGTAATATTTAAACACCTTCATATCTATGAATGTTATATGAATGCTAAGCGCTGACAAGGTTCTTTTTATTTTCTCAGCCGTCTTTGGCATACACAGACAAATCATGAATTATATGAAGATAATAAAGCTACAGATGCTTGCCAGGAGGAGAAAAAACTATTACTAATTGTTTGATAGAGGCTTCCTTCTCGTGAAAGAAATATGCTGCTTGATGCAGGATTTCACAAAATCATATTGCTAGGAAGAACTTAAACAATCTCTTAACACTACAGATTTGAGGGAGATGAACTGATCTCCTGCATAATTTACTTTTGAGTCAAATAAAATCAGGCTTCCAAAAAGAGAGTAGACTTTAGAGAAACACAATGTAAATATGTGCTTAGCTGTTTTTGTCAATTGGTGAACTAATACAGGGAAAGTACAGCAAGGTAAAAATATAAAGAACTTTGCATTGAAATACTCATTTGTATGTGTGTGTGTGTGTGTGTGTGTGTACACATGCCTGTACACACAAGTGCATGTGCATGTGCTCCTGCATGCATTCATCATTCCTGAGGCTTGATAGTGCCTGGGCACTATCCCTAAGCTTCTGTGCCCAAGGATGGTGGTCTATCACTTTGAACAGAGGTGTCTTCAGATCTCAGCCTTCTGAGTAGTTATCTAAGCTGATTCAGCCTCTGAGTAGCTAGTTAAATTCTTCTTGTCTTCTATGATTCATTGCTCTTTTATTCTTTCCTGAGGTAATCACAAGCCAAAGTCATAATATGTCTAATTGCTTTAAAAATACTATTACTGCTTGGCAGCAGGGACTCCAATTTATACTCTTAACTACTTAGGAGGCTTGAGAACAGAAACCAGGCCAAATTTTAGTGGACTTCATTCTCAATCTATAGCTGGGTGTATTGGATCATTTCCACCATCCTGCACTATCTAGAGACTAAGATTGGAAGCACTGCAGGATCAAGGCCAGCCATGGTCGGAAGCTAGAAAGTTGGTGTGCAACTCCGATGCCATTGATGATGGGAAGGCTAAAAGGACAGATCAGGTGCATATTCTTGTGGAAAAGGAACCCCTATCCCAAAATTAACCACTGATATGACGCCAGCCTAGCAAGAACCATACCCCAAGTTGAAATCATCATAATTGCCCACAACCAAAACAGGTATATACATTAACATCCAAAAACATATTACAATCTGTTCTTTGCTCTAATATAATCTTTATCTGATTATCATATGATGTGACAGAATAGTTTCTTCATTTACTTATGATATATTTAAAAAGACCTAGAAAATTCTTTCTCACTTAAGTGAAAACAAATGGCAAATTGCCTCGTTCCTTACATATTTGACTACCAGTAAAAATTCATCTAATGATTATTATAGTAATATATTCTGATTTATTACTTTACTTTGTAACAGTTTTTAAAATTTTTGCTTCTCTGCTGAAGTTTAAGTATTCAAATAGTATCATCAAAGTATATTCCTCGGGTACTTGGGGGAGTTTTGTACAAGGTTTTTAACCAATGGCTTCTAAGAATTCTTAATTGGTATAATATTTGGTTTATTTTTAATTTCAATTTAATTTCATTGTAAAGGTTATGTACAGAGGGGTTACAGTTACATAAGTGAGGTAATGAGCACATTTTTTATGGAAAGAACATTGTTATCCACTCCATCGATTTTTTTTTTGTACACTCAAACAACTACTTATGCTTTTGCTGTTGCTATTGATCAATGGGTACTTTTGCTTTCTTTGTTCATGCATTTTTTTATTACAAAATTGATATACGCTGGTTTTACAGTTACTTAATTTAACTAAAGAGTACACTTCATTTTATTTTCTAAATTTCAAATTTTGAACTTAATTATTTTCTTTTGTTTTTTGAGTTAATTCTTTTTTCAGAGTTGTAGGATTAGTTAATTTAATTTTGCATGATTGTTACACATGTAAATTATTCAGATATATATTTTGCTTTAAAAATGTTTAACATGTGAATTTCTAAGATTATTTTCTTAATTTTTATATGGTTGGTAAATTTAAATAAATTTATTTTCTTAAGGTACTAAACATATTTTTCCAGTTAACAAATACTTACTGTATTTTCAAGAAAGATAAACTTTATTAAGAAGGGCTTCATTTCCTGGTCACTTTTTTGTAAATATTTGTACTTGAATTAAAAAAAAAAGTTTAATGTGGGCATGGTGATTTGTGGCTTCCATTTTCTAGCTATGGTAGGAACTGCAAGTAGAGTTTATAAATAGGGAGAGCCTGAGAAAACATGAGACCTTAGTACAAAAATATCCAGAGTGGGGCTGGGAAGGTTGCTCAGTTGTAGAGTGCTTGCCTTTCATGAAGCCCTGGGATCGATTCCTTAGCACCACATAAGCAAAAAGAAAGAAGCTGGAAATGGCGCTGTGATTCAAGTGGTAGAACAGTAGCCTTGAGCTGAAGAGCTGAGGGACAGCGCAAAGGCCCTGAGATCAGGCCCCACAACAGGGCCCACCAAAAAATATCCAGAGTGAATTAAAAAAAATATCCAGAGTGAAATGAATAGAGATATAGCCATCCCTAGCGCAATATAGAGCACCTGGTTTTCATATTCTAAATCTTGAGTTAAAACTCCAATAACATCAATCTTTTGTAAAAATAAAAGGATACATGTTTCAAAATGTTTATTGTTTAAAACTCTTTGCAAAGGTTCTCATGTCTTCTATTTGTTAATTTTCAATTTACTTAATCTATAAGAATCCAAGTATATCGTGACTATTTTATTTCTACTAAATTTTAAATAGTACAAACAATACTATGATTCAATATATTAACCTACTTTTACTATTTGTGATAATTTACTCTGTTTATATGATAATAACAATATTCCAAAGGTGTGTATGTGTTGTGTGTGTGTGAGTGTTTGTAGTTTGTGTGTGTGTGTGCTTTGTATGTACTTTGTAATGCTTGGGTGATCACTCTATTGTTTCACATATGCTGGGCCAAGTTTTACCACTGAACTATACAGTCTAGTTATAATGTAAGTATTGTTTTAAATTATGACTTTTAAATTTTCATTCCTAGTATGTTTTTTCAAAATTATATATGATAAAATGTGATCCATATTCTATCCATGATAGCAATTTTTATTCTTATTTTATTGTTTTTTGAATATTTCCAGTGCTTTTCTACTTCCAAACTCTTGTGTTTGTTATTGATAAAGGTTTTACTTTGCTACTTTTCTCTCTTCATTCTTTTTGCCTTTAGAGTTTATCTACTCTTCCTTTTATTTCTTTGGAAATTAGTGATCATATTCCTATTACAATTTCTTTACATTGTAACAGGTCTATACAATGCTTTATTTTCTATTTTATTTTTTCCCATCTTCTTTGACTTTTAGTCCACACTATTAGGTAGAATGAAAAGAAACTTGATTCAGAATACTTTGATTATTTTCCTCCTTCTCTTCTCTGAAGTCTTTCTGTACTTAGAAACACAATAGCAATTACATATATCTCCTATGTAGTTCATCATTCTATTCTATCCCCTCTCGCTCTACTCTGTAGTACAGTTCAAGTCGTTATCATTCAACTTTATTATGCTATAGTGTTAACTAAATCTTAACTCATTCCTAAATTTATTTTAGATGCTTCAAACATTCTCTAAAGACATTTTTCTCTATATAATATCTGGGGTCTTGTGTTTTCACAAGGTGCAAAATGTGAGTGACTATCAAACATCTAGATATCTCTGTAGAATATTGGTCCACCTGTTCAATAAACTCATATGTAAATTCAAGGAATACAGGTCAGTCAGAACAATTTTGCAAAATGGTGTAGCTTGAGCCCTCATATTAGTTTTGAACCTTATTACCATGTTTAGTAGTGAAAGAACAGACACATTGAAGAATGTAACAGATTTATCAAAAATAAATTCTTAGTTTTATGGTCAATAGATTTTGAAGAGGATGCCACGACTTCATGAAATAAAAATAGAATCTTAAATGGGTGTATTGGCACCATTGCCTCTCTAGATTTAAAATGATCTTAGACTACTACCTCAAACCTTATACAAAAATTTAAAATAAAAAATGATTATCAAACTAAATGTGAGATGTAAAAACCTATAAAACATAAATATACAAATTCATGACATTGGCTCAGTAAAGGTTTCTAAAAATTTGTCATGTAAAGCATTAGAGGCTAAAGATAATCAAGAAATAACTGGTTAGTATCAAATGATAACCTTTCATAATTCTATGAAAGTAATGAAAACATCCAACAGATAGAGTACACATATTTGTTAATACTACAATGTTAATGTTACAATGATCCTGAGTCTTAAGTAAATTCATATCTTCTAATTCTATATAAAATTTTTCCTGAACAGATTTCTTAAAGAACATATGTAAATTAGTAGTTAATAGGAGGAGCATATGAAATAATTTAGTATCTAAGAAAAAAGAAAATTCACTAGTATGACCATAATATAAAAAGATGACACAAAATATAATAAGCATTTGTGGAGAAATTGATACACTCCACATAGCACAATGATTTATATAATACCACAATCATTTTAGCAAGCAAGTTTTCAAGTCTTCATAAGGTTAAAGAGAATTGTATATTATTCAGCCATTATACTTGTATGTATGTATTAAAGAGAAGTAAAAAAAATTGTTTGGACAGAGAATGTAGTTCATTTACAGTGCACTTGAATAGTAAGTGTGAGATCCTGGAAATAATCCCCCAAAACAAAATTGAAAAGACACAGTATAGAGGATATATGCTGGACAAATTCCTGTAACTGACTTTTATATCTATTTTAATATCTGTTCTAAAATTTACAACATTTCTATTTGAAAAAATGTGAGTTTGTGAAACTTAGGCTTGGAAAACCTATGATTGTACAATTCACTTCCAAAACACTAAAATGTATACAATAAAAGGAGATATTGCATGTGAATTTCATGTCAGCAAAAACAAATTGTTAGAAATACTTCACACAAATTGCAGAATACCTGAAAATATGTTTTCGGTGTTGGCTAAAAATTCTTTGTAAACTACAGCTTTTACAATGAAGATGTGATTTCTGTTTATTTTGGGGTTTTTTTGGTCCACTTTTTTGAGTTTATGCAGAGATAACTCAATCAAAAAGTGCATGTGATAACTGGAATATCTAGGAATTATGCATCACTTATAAGTAATTGATAACCTTTTCTGGAAGAAACTTTTAGCAAATGACAAAATACACAAATCTATGTATTTGCATTTTATGAAACCTATATGCTACTTGCTCAATCCAAATGCTTTTCTCTACTTTGCTAGGAAAAAAGTATTCTCAAGATAAGAGCCAACAGCAGTGAAAAGAAACAAAATACACAATCATGTTGATTTATTTGTGAAAATAACAAATGAAATAAAACAATTCCAGTTAAGCCACTTCAATGTTAGTATCTATGAAGATGTTCCTGAATGCCAACAGACATTGATTTTTTTTTTTGGAGTTTTAATTTCTACTAACATATGAAAACTAGAACACGAAAACAAATATAGTCTTAAAGCAAACCAGCCTTGGAATAATTTTGTTAATTGTTTTGAAATCACAAAAGAATTGATACCATTGAGGAAATGATCATTTCCTATGGAAATCATTTAAAAATGTTTATCGCTTATTATAATTCAAAAACCAAACAAGAGTAATTTTATATAATCATTACAAATATCATTTTATTACTATTATAAAGTAGAATAAAAGACCAGTCCAAATATATTATTCTTCTTCTTAATTTCTACCTAGATATCTCAATCTAAATAGTCATGTCTTTAACATAGATGTAAATATTCTATAATTTTTACTTAACATTTTTCCGGGACATGTATTCATGTTTCTAAGAAATGTTCACAGCAGTTAAAAGATGCTTTTGTGAAATTAATGTGAAATTAATGTGATATATATTTTGTTGTTGTTTGCAAGGCCTGACCATTGTCTCTAAGCCTTTTTATGCTCAAAGCTATCACTATACAACTTGAGGCACAGAGCTAATTCCTGTTTTTAGTGGTTAATTGGAGATAAAAATCTAACAAGTACTTTTCTGTGTGGACTAGTTTTGAACACAATTCTAAGATCTAATTACACAGAATAGCTCGAATTATAGGCTTGAGTCACTGGCACTTGTTTTGATGTATTTATTTAATTTTAATTATGTCTTAAGATTTTTTTCACTATAATGTACATCGTTCTACACAAAAATTTGAATATATGTATATATTTCTGATGATAATCTCCAAAAATATATGTCTTTCTACACATTTTATATACATATATAGATATATATATATATATTTCTGAAGACAGACTCCCTATAAAACTTTATACTACTATTTTTAATCTTTTTTAATTTCAAAGATATGCAGTCTATTTTCCTAAAGTTTCCTAGAATAAAATAACTAATATTTAAATAGAATGTAGGGTTTATTATTTTCAAGGGAATTTTCAATATACCCATGATATTGTAGTAGCGTTTACAGTATATTACTTGAAATAATTCTGTTCAAACTCTTAAATATTTTTGTGTAGTGGTGGGGAGAGAGGAAGTTAATTCATACTGGTTAGGAATTTGCAATACTTCAAAAATCTATTCTACAATTTGGTATAAGCATATAGTCAAGCTACCTGTTATGGTTTAGATTTTTATTTCTTTTTTTGTTCTAAATTTTAATATGGATGCATGCACAGTGGTAACATTAAAGTTATTAATCAACAGACAAATAATTGCAAAATCACAAATACATATGAGACTTTCAATAGTTAGCACTTATGATGCTAGTAATAATTTTGGTGAAGATGATGATGACCACAGTGTACCCTGATAATTACAATATTGTGATTGAAAAGGAAAAGACTTTACACATTTTTGAAGCTAGATTTCCCACATTGAATACATGGTAATAAACAGCGTTAGATTACATACAGTATGTATAAGAAGAGGAGAGTTTCAATATCAAGAAATAGAACCACACTAAACAGGTAGAGATAGTAAAACCCTAATGTTATTCCTGCAGTATCTCTAATTTATACTCATTTTTCCTGGCGGTATTATTTTCTAATAAATAAAATAGTTAATTTGCACATTTTGATGGACTAAGATGTAGTTTTCAACTTAGTGTGATTAGTTCAAGTAACATTCTCATATAGACACTATTCTATAACCCTGTTTTCCAATGATATATTAAGAGTATGTTCTTCAATACAGCTGTAAACATATGACACAATTTACATAATACCACTTTCATATCTGTAGTTACCTTAAAAAGACTTACATCTTAGAGCCAGGAGGTGAAATTTATTTTTATTTCTGCAGGAAACAATTTGTGACTTTATACCAACAAACTGAATTTGACTCTTTCCATATTTGTAAGGTAAGGTGGAAAATGTAAGGACTCTGGAGTTCAAGCCCCATGACCAAGAAAAGTAAAAAGGGAAAAAAGGCAGTAAAGTAACATTTTAAAGCAAAAATTGTCTAGAAATAAAATTATAACAGCCCCTGAACTGGCAAAAAAAAAGATTTAAATGAAATTGCCTTCAACAATTCATTTAAACAATCTATACTGAGGGCATGCTATTGGAGCTCACATCACTAACTAGAATTTGAAAAGATCACAGTTCAGAACCAGCGTGCAAGGAATATAATAAGATTCTCATATCATCCTAAGCCTGGCATGCTGCAATGCATTTGTGATTGAGTTACTTGGCAGACAGAGGCGAGGAACTTAGCCTCTCTTCAGCCTTCAGCAAAACTAATAAGTCTATGAGCAAATAACTAAATTGAAAAAAGATTGTTCTAATCGTAGAATACTTGTTCAGCCAACAAAATATCTAAATTCATACTCACTTCCTAAAAGAGGAAAAAGGGGAAGAAAGAGGAAAGAAAGAGAAAGAAAAGAGAGTAGAGAAGGAGGAGGAGAGAAGGGAAGGATGGAAGCAAGGAAGGTAGGAAGATAGGAAGGAAAGAAAGAAGGAAGGAGGGAAGGAAGGGAGGAAGGAAGGAAGGAAGGAAGGAAGGAAGGAAGGAAGGAAGCAAGCAAGCAAGCAAGGAAGGAAGCAAGGAAGGAAGGAAGGAAGCAAGCAAGGAAAAGTAAAGAAAAGAAAGAAAAGGCAGAATAAAGAATGGGAGGGAGAATGAGAGGTATAAATAAAAATCTCAGCATGTGTTAGATGTTAATAATGACACTAAATCATTTTAGCTATAAATGCCATCATTTAATTCCCTGGGAAGAGACATTTTGTATCAAGCCCTATTGTATAGACTTGGAATCCCTGAAAGGCCACCAGAGACCATGACCAATGCAAACAGCAAAAGAGTCATATATTTGCAAGCTTAAGCTTGATTCTTTGCACATCGGGTAACCGGTGACGCTAAGAGTCCCGGAGCACAAAATCAGCACAGCTTTCATAGTATTGAACAAACAAGTTTAGGAAACTTCCACACAAGCAGTTACATGATTGTTTTGAGTCCACGGTAACCACATTGCCCTTTTTCTGAACTATTGGTATGTTCTGTTCCTGGAACACTTGGGCAACTGTTCTGCTTTCTTAAGTTTGGGCAGGGTTGGTGGCAACCTGTGGTTTTTTTCTCTCTCTTGGGGTTACTCTGAGGGCAGCCTAGCACAAGTTGTTGGGAGTAATCTCAAATTGGAGTTACTGTGGCTCTTCATTCTCTCCTCTTCTAGAGCATCAGGGACCAATCATGGTCCCTTAATTGGCACAGTCTTCTATATTTACAGTTTAGTATTGGGATCTCAGAAATAATAGATGGACTGTGCTGATCTACAGGGTCTACAAGGTCCAATTGTGAGTAACAAAATTTAACAGTACCAAAGGTCCTTACATTTTCTTCCAGCAATCCTGACTCCGTATCCCACAGCTAACTTACCTTTATATCAGCTGAACTCATAAAGCTCCAATTTTAAGACATACTCATACCATTTGCTACATACTTAAACTTTCTGAGGTTTGTCTTCTTTACAAACATTTTAAGACAATCCTTACTTTTTAAATCCTTTCTTATCTAGAGGATATCAATTTTTCCCCAATTCCTTCCTAAAACTTTCTTTACTACACTCCTATTCTTTACAGTTCCTTGAGCTCCTTTGTGACTAGAGTTTAAAACCGCAAATTTTTCCTTTGATTTGTGGAACCAAGTTATCTTAGAAAGCCTTAAGGCACCAGTGGGATGAATAGCTTGCGAGACTTTAAGGCTAAGATTAGGGCTGGGTCTCATTCCTCCTCTTACCACCATAGATTAAAAAAAAATTCTCTCCTCTATCTTTCAAACACACCCAGGAGGAAGCAGATAATTACCACACCAGAGCCAAACTAGGCTGTGACCCTGAAGTGCCTAAGGCAAGGCAGTGATATCCTTACCCCAAATATCCACTGTGGGAGTAGAGAGGTTACTGGATATCACCAAAAGAATGTCCCACAAGATCTTAGTTTTAGCAGCTTTCAACAAGAAAGCATTCTCAGGTGGTGGAATCAGGCAGGAGTTCAGTCTACTTTTACCAGGGTGGAGATGGTCTGGGTGATGATGTAGATTTCCTCCAGGTGACTGTCAAGCTGTCGTTGAAATTTACTCATTAGGGTGTGCAGCAACAGCAGCAGCAGCAGGGACTCTCTGTGGCTTCAAGGGACTATCACACCTGGTTCTGGGCTGCAAATTCCTACAAAGAATGGTTAAGGATTCATTGCATAGGCTTGGCATGCTATGACTCAACTAATTTTTTTTAAGACTATTTACACAGTAGCCCAAGACAATTAACCAAGATGACAATTTTTTAAACTAGATTGTAATTTTAATAAGATTAGGATTTTCTAGGCGATATAGAGGGCTCCGGCCTGTACTATTATTTCCCATGCCTTTTCCTTCTATCTATTCTGTCTATTTTGTCACATTTTTGAAAAAGATACTCTGGTCCCTTGTTCTTAAATGGGTATGATGGGCGAAGATTCATCTTCTGTCACTTCTTCAAGCTGACTCAGGGGTGCTGATCCTACCTAACCAGGAATCTATATTCTTAGCCTATTTTACAAAGAGGTTACCAGGGTTAGATGTCATTAAGAACAACATTTTAACTTTTGACAAATGCACAGACCTTTTTTTCTGGCTATAGAAATGCTGCTTATTTAGCCTTCTGCTTTGCAAAAAGATCTTTCAGGATGGCTTAGGAATGTGATCTCTTGTAATCCTAACAATGTCTGAGTTACCTATGCAAGCCTTCAGACATATATCAATAGAAAAAACTCTCTGGTACACAAATTTTCCTGAGCAGATGAATTTCATGAAGCTGGTGTCAGCTCAAAAGTTACTGCCAATTAGAGCTTTTGGCAGTAACAGGGGTTGGGATCTAGACTATCCTCCACATTTTACAACCTTAGCCTTTTAGTACTATCACAGATGACTGACAAGTTCCTATCTCTTACAAGGTAGATAGTCATAGACATTAGGCATGCTTACAAACTATCTTTCCATGACCTCCTGGCTCTGACCAATTTTTGAAGGTCCACACACAAATGACTCTAGGATCTGACATTATTTCTGTCATCCAAGCATAGGCTTACTGTATCTGGATGCTCCTCAATTGCTTTCATCCAAGTAATGTCTTCTACACACTGGGAAAAATGGCTCATTGGCATTTCTCTTAGTTGGTCACTGGACTTGAACTCGGAGCCTGAGTGCTGTCCCTCAGCTCTACAGATCAAGGCTAGCACTCTGTCACATTGAATCCTAAAGTAGGTCTGCTTGCTCTTTCAGCCTTCTGGTGGCTGAGTAGAGGTGATAGTCTCACACAGACTTTTTCTGCCCGGGCTGGAATCAAACCAGTTACACATCAATGAGTCTCATAAAAGGCCACTTTACTCCAATTAAAAGCAACTGGGGGGGTCAACATAGAAGTAGTTTTAAGCATATTCTTACCTGAAACATATTAAGAGCCGAAGTTACGTCTGACAAACTGACAAAAATCCTCACTCCTTTTTTTGGGCCTGATGAGAACTGTTACAAAAAACCATGAGAGCAAATTGAAATAGGAATTAAACAATTATTTTGGTAATCCTAATTTTTCCTTTTTGCACTTTGAGGCAAATGTTTAGAACAACTATACATTTAAACTTTATATACAGAAACCCATTCCTAATTTATAAGCCTCCTATTAATCTCTGTTTTAATATTCTATACTTTAGTTTTTAGTTGCATTTTGAAAAATCCTTTGAACTTTCAAGGCTAAGTGTTTCACCAATTTCCTCTTGGCTGCTTGTTTTAAAACAGATACATATGAAAACTTTTAAACTCAAATAATATTTTTCTTAATGCAAAAATTACAATCACCATCACTGTACCAAGGAGCTAGACTTAACACCTTTATGTCTTTAAAAAAATATACACAATGGCAGAATGTTATTGAGAGCAAATCACATTATACAAATAAAATTTTAACCCTCTTTTTAAGGCCTTCTCAATTTTAATTTTAACACATCCAAGGGGCAGTTTTAGCAATGCTAATCAGATCTTTACATCATTCATTTTTACCCTCATGTTTCCAGTGTCTATGTGAAGGGAAAAGGGACAGAATAAAGAGGGGCCACTTGGCCCTTCCTGTGGAATGTGCACACACACAATCCGACTCTTTAGGGTTAGATGAACTGCTATTGAGCCAGTTTGCCCTCTTTCACCATGGGTGGACTTCCCATGGCCTGTTCCACCATGCATGACCAGCTGAACTGCACTTCTGCCTGTTCACTGTTCATTCCTAAAGATAGGTTTTTTGTTAGCTTCTAAGTTTCTCCTTTTTGTTAAGCCAGGTATCTCGATTACAGTATATACAGCCTTATACATTCTGAAATACCAGATTTTCTAATTTTAAAGTTAAAATATCCTTAAAAAGCTATTTAAAACCATGTGAAAATGCTTTAAAAATGTTTCGGTAATGGCCAAACCTCATATCCTTTTGAATTTTAAACTTAATCTCACCCAATTGTTACATCATGCTGACAATTTCTATCATGAATATGTTCACAAACACATACAAAACACACTCAGATCTTTAAGCACCCAAAAATCAAAATCAGTTTTATATATATTTTCTAAAGTTTTCTAACAAAAATTTAAGACAATATTTCTTTTAAACTAAGTAATTTTGTAGAGCTTCATTTTCTCAGGACCTGATTGTTTAGCAAGTCATTTCACCAATTGATCTTTGACTCACTTCTGTTGGAGGAAGGCTCGGGGGGTGGGGGATCACCTGAAACTAAACTGTCTTCATTTTTATCCAATTTTATTTTTATTTATTTATTTTTCTTCTTAATGTGCTTTTTTTAATTGTGAAAGTACTGTACAGAGGGGTTAAAATTACATGGGCAAGATAATGTGTATCTTTCTTATTAAGCATTGTAGGCTCCTCCTTTGATTCGCCTTCCCATCCCTTCCCATCCTCTCCCCACCCCCCAACCCAATCCTCCTCTCCTTCTCCCCCTCACCACCAAAGTTGTAAAGTTCATTTTTGACATAACAGCTTGGATATCTCATTGTTCAAATAGGTCCACCTGTATCCCTATTTAAACGATTTGTTTTTTCCCTTGCCCTCCACAAATGATACTGACATCAAATACAGTGAAAGCAGGGCTTATACCGTGGGGGAGGGACATACAAAGCAATGAAGAAATAAACTTATAAATGTGCTAGAAACAATCCCATGAAAGAAAAAAATATTTGAATATGTATTCAAATTATCTGACTTTTTCTGCTTGACAGACATATACTAGTTAGTGCAAAAAAGTGAAACCATGGGACCTATGTTTCTTTGGGCCTGGCTTACTTCAATTAACAAAATTTTTTCCAAGTCTTTCCTTTTCCTAACAAATGGGGCAATGTCATTATTTCTGATGGAGGCTTAGCATTCCATTGTGTGTATATACTACATATTCTTGATCCATTCATCTACTGGGGGGCATCTGGGTTGGTTCCATATCTTAGCTATGGTAAATTATGCTGCAGTAAACGTAGTTATGCTGGTAGCTTTAGTGTGGTCTTGTTTGTGAACATTTGGGTAAATGTCCAAAAGTGGGATTGCTGGGTCATAGGGGCGCTCAAGCTGGTTCAAAACTTTGGCAATGTAGCAGGGTATAAAATTAACCCTCAAAAACCAATGGTTTTTCTGTATTCCAACAATGAGAAAAGTGTGGCTGAAATTAGGAGAGCAACTCCATTCAGAATAGCTCCACAAAAAATAAGATACCTAGGAATTAACTAAACCAAAAAAGTGAAGGACCTCTATGATGAAAACTTCAAAACCTGAAAAAGGAATATAAAACAGAACTAAGAAAGTGGCAAAAACTCCCATGTTCCTGGATTGGACAGATCAACATCGTGAAAATGTCAATACTTCCCAAGGCTATCTACAAATTCAATGCGATACCTATCAACATTCCAACCTCATTCTTCAAGGAAATAGAAGAGTCAATCAAAAAATTCATATGGAACAATAAAAGACCCCCAATAGCTAAAACAATTCTCAACAGAAAGAACAGTGCTGGAGGAATATCTATACCAAGTTCCAAACTCTACTACAAAGCCATAGTAATTAACACAGCTTGGTATTGGCACAAGACAGACCTCAGGACCAATGGAATTGAACCAAAAACACAGAAATGAACCCACAGACTTTAGCCATGTAATCTTCAATAAGGGAGCTAAAAAAATAGATGGAAGAAAGAGCCTTTTCAGTAAATGGTGGTGCCAAAATTGGTTAACTACTTGTAGAAAACTAAAGCTAGATCCTTATATATCACCCTGCACCAGAATCAACTCCAAATGGATCAAAGACCTCGGAGTCAAAGCAGACACTCTGAAATCATTATAGGATTATGTAGGAGAAACCCTAGGTCTCCTTGGCACAGGAGGAAATTTTCTAAATAGAGATCCAGAAACACAACAAATCAAAGAAAGGTTGGACAAACGGGATTGCATAAAATTTCTGAGCTTCTGTATGGCAAAGGACATAGCTAGCAAGATCAACAGAAAGCCCATGTATTGGGAGAAGATCTTCACTAGCCTTAAAACAGACAAGGGTCTCATATCTAAAATATACCTGGAACTCAAAAGATTAAATTCCCCAACAACAAACCTTCAAAGAAACAACTACCCAATAAATAATTCTGCTAAAGACTTAAAGAGAAACTTCTTTGAAGAGGAAAGAAGGATGCCCAAAAGACACATGAAGAAATGCTCAAACTCCCTAGCCATAAAAGAAATGCAAATCAAAACAACATTGAGATAGCGCCTCACCCCAGTAAGAATGGCTATAATCAAGAACTCTAATAACAACAGCTGCTGGAGGGGATGTGAACAGAAGGGAACCTTACTGCATTGTTGGTGGGTGTGTAAACTTGTTCATCCACTTTTATCCAATTTTAGACAAGAGCACTTTCCATTGTCAGGACTAGCTGAAAAATCAAAACAGGCACACATCTTTCTATGTGACTGAGCTCAGATGGAGGCTGGAATTTTTATTTCCCCAGAGATTTTCAAATAAATAACAAAAACACTAAAACCAAAAACCCACATTTAAAACTGGTACAAATTCTAAAACAGTACTAGAGAAGACAATAACCAAAGGCTGAGTTTATCCCTACCAGAACTCTGTGTCATTCTCACTCAGCAACCTGAATCCAGAGTCTGCTGAGTGAGCCTACCACTCTCAACCAGAACTTCCCTATCTCCAGAAACATACAACAGAGAACAATAAGGTCTCAGTGAATGGGGTGACATCTCATCAACATTTGTTGACCCAGGGGCCTTCCAAGGGGGAAGAGAAGTCCAAGTCATTTTGGGGCTAGGGAAATCAGTCCCTAGAGGCCATCCCCTTGGACTTGCAGATTCTCCCCCATACTCCGACCTCCCTGGGCCAAGGCCTAAGGCTAAGATAAACCTCAAATGACAAACAGAACACTCAACACAAAGACACAACTTACAAAGGCATACTGCAGCTTTGTAAATTGCCAACCAAAAAGTGCCAGTCTACAGACTTATAGTTTCCCAAAAATGTCCGTCCTAAACAGCAATCTACCCAGAGGGGTCTGGGGACGTCTACTCACAGACCCCATTGGCAGTCTTATAGCGTGTCTACCAAGCCACCTTGCCAACCAGTGTATAGACCCCTCGGGAAACCAGAACTACAGATACAGAACCTGCTGGCAACCAAATGTATAGACCCCTCGGGAAACCAGAACTACAGATACAGAACCTGCTGGCAACCAAATATACAGAACGGCAATACCTTGACTTAAGAGCTGGGTTTTTTTGGGATTCTGTGGTGGGGCGTCTAGAGGGTCCTATGAGGCAGGTTCCAGATGAGCCCCCAGAAATGTTGTATGGACTTGGGACCCCAAAAACCACTGGAGACCATTACCAATGTGAACAGCAAAAGAGTCGTTTATTTGCAAGCTTTAGCTTGGTCCCCCGCACACCAGGAAACTGGTGATTCTAAGAGTCCCCGAGCACAAAATCAGCACAGCTTTTATAGTATTAAACAAACAAGTTTAAGGAATTTCCACACAAATTGTTACATGATTATTTTGAGCCCACAATAACCACTCTGCCCTTTTTCTGAACTATTAGTATGTTTTGTTCGTCGAACACTTGGGCAACTGCTCTGCTTTCTTAAGGGTGGGCAGGGCTGGTGGCAGCCTGTGTTTTTTGTCTCTCTCTTGGGGTTACTCTGAGGGCAGCCTAGCAAAAGATAGTGGTGTTAATCTCAAATTGGAGTTACTTTAGCTCTTCAGCCTGAATAAACCATACCATACCACATACAAAGCTCGGTAAAACACAGGTCTGGTTTACACTGTTGGACCAATAGGAGGGTATGTCTACTGCTGTTGCAGGTGTGTCTTAAGGTGTGTGGAGTTTTTCATCCTGATGATCTTGAAATGATGAAATAGACTAACTACAGAATTACCTGGGCAGATACCTGCTGAGACCTATATTAAATCACAGCTTAACAAAGAGCAATATTTACAATGAAATACATTGAACAACAAGACACCGCAACCAAAATTATTTTTTTCCTGAATCACTGTATTTTTTACACTATATATCTCATGTACAAGTTCCTCATTCCCTTCTGTCTCATTATGTTATCTTTGTTTTGGTTTTGTTTTCAGAGCCATGATATAACAGGCCATTTCTTATATTTTTGTCTTCTAGTCTTCAGAAAGTCTGCAGTTAAATAGGTTTATGTTCCTTTTGTTAGAAAATAAAAAGCATATTGGGAGAGGTCTTCATCATAATTTTGTTATGATCACAAATACGTTTTTATTTCTGGCATTTCACCTGTATAATCTCACTTTAAACTTTTCCAAAGGGCACTTTAGTGGAAAGAGGAAATTCAAAATGGATTCTGATAGAGAATTTCTGTTACTAAAATCTCTGGTACATAGTAAGGTAAGAAACTCCAAAATTATTCATTAGAGAGATGAGTTATAACTCATCTTTTTACACACTAATACTCTTTCCTCAACGAAACCAGAGGATTTAAAATAACTAATATTTTTTGGAGTTAATGGGCACAAATGTGCACGAATTTTCTGGAAATAAAATGATCACTCATGAAACCTTACTGATACTTCAAAGAATGCTTTCCAATAAGGGGAATCACCTTCACATATTTTCACACAATATGTATCTGCCGGGTAACAGAACCCCAAACTAGACTAAGGCATCTAAGAGCTATCTAATTGTTGTTGCCTTTTTGCAATACTGCTTTCCTATCATATTGATTAGTATGAATTCTATGGCCAGTATAAAATCACATTTGTAATAAAAGTTACTAGATGGGACGTTCATGGATGAAAGAGGAGTGGGGTTTCTGATGGAGCCCTGGCAGGTGGACTGATTTTCAGTGGAAGAAGGACTGGTCACTGGGGAGGAGGCTGTTTGGGGCAGAGCTTTGAGAAGAAAGAACAAGGCTAAAAATGAGGAGGTTAGTTAGAGGAGGGGTGCAGGTAGAGCACTGTGAGCCCTTGTGGGATATGTAGAGTGAGGTTTCCCATCAGACAGGGCAGGAAATTGAGGCAAGAGGCTGACAAGAATGTGGAAAATTGAGGGTGAGGCTTTTCAGGGTCTGGCTTTGAGAGGGCATGGTAATACTAGGAAGAAGTGGGCTAGTAAGGGGTGGAGTTTCTGATGGAGAATGGCAGGCCTTTGGGAAATGTATTAGGGTGGAGGTGGGGTTTCTGGTAGAGCAGAATATAGTCCCAATGTATGGAGGTGTTTTTCAGAACCAGGGCTTTGTGAGAGCAGTGATAGGATCCAGTGCACTAGACTACTTGGGATGCGGTTCCTGTTGTAGCCAGTCACCACTCCGCAAAGAGGACTAAGGTTGGGTGGGAATTTTGGTCTTTCAAGGCAGGACATGGACTTTGGACAGGGTTTCAGGTATGGCAAAGCAACCTTCCAAAAGGGACTATGGATGGACAAGGATTTACAGTTGAGCCTGGTGAGGCTTCCAGAAGGAGGCCAACTGGTGCCGTGGTTTCCAGTGGAGCAATGTGGGTGTCGAGAGATGGGATAATGTGGTGGGGGTTTTCTAGGCTTCCAGAAGGAGGTCAACTGGAGCAGTGGTTTCTAGTGGAGCAATGTGGGTGTCCAGAAATATCATAGTGTGCTGGGGGTTTTCTAGTGGGGTTTTTCAGGAGCAGGGCAGTGTTTAGAGCCATGGGGCTAGCTGGAGGAGGGGCTTTGAGAAGGAGTGGAAGGGCTGCAATGGTGTAGAATAATTATGGGATGGGAACCTGGTGTAGGAGGGTGTGGATCTGAGGGAGGAGCCAATAGGGGTTGGGTTTATCTGTGGAGCAAGGCAGGGCATTGAGAGAGTAGATGTGGGAGGTAGAGAGGCTTGTGTTGGAGCAGGGCTGGCTTTCCAGGCAGGAGATGGGCTGTGCAAGAAGCTCTGACCAAGTGAGGCGGGGCTTCAAGGGCAGTTATAGGGGAGGTGAAGGGTTTTTGGTATAGCAGGATAGGCTTTGTGGGAAGAGGTAGGTTCATGGCTGTGTTTGAGAGGTTAGGCCACTTAGAAGTAGGCTAGTTATTGGCGGAGTTTCTGATGAAACCAGGAGGGGCTTGAGGGAGAATGCTGGTTGGGGTTAGGGTATGAAAGGGATGGGAGGAGCTTGGAGGTACTAGAATAGGAGAGCAATGGAACTATGAGGGACTAGAATAGTTAGGGGCGGGGTATCTGGTGGATGAGGTGGGGAATTCAGGGAGGACCCTGATGTAGGCTGGGTTCTTGGTGCAATAATTCGGGACATGGAAGGAGATATGGATGTGGCCTTGTTTCTGGTGGTGCAGAGCAGGGATTTCAGGAAAGGGTGGAGTGGAAGAGGGAATTCCCTATAACAGAGGAGGGCTTTCAGGAAGGAGTCTGGTTGCAGTCAGGCCTTTGAAAGTTTATAGCAGGTCTACCAGGAGGTACATTAGTTAAGGTTAGGCATTTTAAGAGGAAGCTGCCTGGAAGTGGGTTTCCAGTGGTTCCAGTCAAGTTTTATGGGAAGGGGGAATAGGAAAGGGACAATACTTAGTGAAGAGTGAGGCTACAAAAAATAAACAGTTACCACTAATAAATACCATATAAGAACACCATTTTCTGTCAGTGTAGACTTATATAACTTTTAGGTATGCGAGAGATACTGGATAAAGTAACCAAGTAATAATTCCTTCCTAGTGAAATTTTTCTTTATTCCAGTTGAGTGAAAATAAAACCAAAGGTCAAATCAGGCTCATAGGCACAAAGTAGACTAAGCAGATGAAGGACTAGAACTGATTCCCAAGCACCAACATTAAGGACCACAAATAAAATTTTAAAATGTCTCACTTGGTCATAATTGACAACATTGTCTTAAAGTTATGAATGAATAGAACTTTTACTTTGACCACTTTTGAAATCCTAAAACTAAGTAAATAGTAATGTTTTAACTTTATACAATGTTGGAAAGTATACTAAAATAATTAGGAAAATATAAAATTGTACACAGAATGTTCGTTCTCCAGTATCAATTCTAATCTAAAAGAATTAAAAACCAGAAAATTGTCATATAGTGAGTTTGCAGCATGGTTTCCTTTCTGTCATTAAAATGTTGACTTAAGCAATGTATCTTTAGCACTGGATGCATCGATGTTAAAACATATCTAAGAATGTGAAACACTATTATACAGACCCTGAAAATACTCAGAAGGATCTATGAAATGATGTTGGAATAAAATTAATGACTAATTACAGTAGGAATTACTCTTCACTAGGTAGGCCTATAAATACTTTCCAGAAGAAAAGGCTACATTGAAAAATAAACAGTGAAAAAGAAGCAGGCAAGCAGACCATGATGTAAATATTATCCAATGAACAACATCTATTGAAGTTTGATTGCAATCTTCTTTTACCTAAGTTAGTTACTCACCTATGTTCTTACCTAATGCCAAATAACAAAGTCATGAAAATGCAGTAATCATTTTCAAGACATTAGACTTTACAGAAAGAATTCAATGAATGTACTGCTAGAAAGTAAAGATAGATGTCTGAGCAAGAGTGAAAAAAATATCCCCAATCTCTGGCCCTCCGCTGTGAGAAGGGTACAAGATGAAGCACAAGGAGAATGGATAGAAGTACAGTAGTGCATAATAGTAGTTCCCAAGATGCAAAGATGAATGTAACAGAGAGAAAATCAACAAGATCATCACAGGACTTAGCATGGGAGAGTAGAGACAAGAACAGTGAAAATGCAAGGAGAATTACAAAGAATGCCCTTGCATATTTGGCAGAAGAGTGCATGGCATTGAGGTCTAAACTATGTGGAGGTATTATAGGAAGCTACCTGTACTCATATGGTGCCACAAGAAGTGAAGAACTTATATTTACAAGACATTGAATAATCATAAAGGTCTTGCTTCAGTAGTGCAGAGTTAAACCTTGATAAATTCTGTTTTGAAACACCTAACAAACTATAAAACCAAGACAAGAAGATTCAAATTGTATATAAGTGACTTGACTGTTTGCAACAATAGAGTTCAAAAAATCAAATCACATAATGTGAATGCAAAAGCATACCATTATTAAGGTAATCTTTAAACAACACACATTTTATGGCAATAGTCCTGATTATAAATGATTTGTTTTCCTTACAGATTTTGGATGTACAAAATCAACAAAAAACAAAAACAAAACAAAGCAAAAGACAATAGAGGATACCAGTGCCTCATCCCTATTCCTAGTTAGTCACGAGCCTGAGATTGGAAGATCATGTTTCACAGATGGCTAGAGTAGCAATCAATGAGACATTTATGTTCAATTATTCAATCAAAACAGAGTGAAACCTTGGTTCAAATAGTACAGACTCAGTCAGTCATGAGTGAAAAAACCAAGCAAGAGTTTGAGGCTCCGAGTCAAGTTTAATTACTGTGTGTGCATGCATGCATGCTCACACATGCACACACACACACACACACACAAATGGAATGAGAGAGGAAGAGGGAGAGAGAAAAAAGGAATAGTAAGAGTTTAAGGACTATCCTAAGCATATATTAATTAATAAAATGAGGGAAATCATGGAACCTACGCTTCTTGGAGTTTGGCTTCCTTCACATAATATGATAGTTTTCCAAATCTTTCCATCATTTTGTGAAAGGTGCTTTGTCATTCTTTCTGATGGAAGCATAAAATTCCATTGTGTATATACATCATATTTACTTGATCTATTCATCTATGGAGGGGCATTTTGATGGTTCTAAAAATGCTGCCAGAAACTTAGTTGTAGATTTAGTGTATTTTAGCTTGAGATCATATCGACAAATGCCCAGGAGTGGGATTGCTGGTTCCAGAGCTATGTACCTTTGACCTTCCAAAATTATGCTAATTGAAATGAACTCCAAGACATAGAAAAAAATTCTTTTTTTTTTTCAGATATCAACCTTGATGTCGGTAAAGTAGAGCATCTAGATCTTATTTTATTTCATTTGTCTTTTGCCATTGGTTTATCCCTGGCAATCTCTGTCTTGATTCTGGTACCTTCAACTTTGTATATACATTTATCTGATTTGGAGAAGGAAAGGGAAAAATTATAGTGATGAAAGAAGTACAAAGAGTGACCCATTGCAACAATGATATTCAAAAGACACTATATCGGAAGTGAACTTTACAACTTTGGGGTGGGTTGGAGGTGTGGGGGATGGGAAGTGATAGGAGAACAACAATGGAGTGGGTAACAATATTCAATAAGGAATGTACCTTACTCACTTAACTGTAACCACTCTGTACAGTATTTTTGAAATAAAATATAATTTTTAAATTGAACCTATCCTAGAAAAAATATAGTTTTCAAAATAATACATCTGTCACAGTACTTGTGAGGGATTCTGAAGTCAAGCTGTTAGACTTGGAAAAGGATAGATTGGGAAGCCATTGCAAACAACAATCAAAAGGCTGAAACTGTGCTCTGGAAAGGTCAAACAGTCAAGGGAAGACAGGGGTATGAGTTATCTCAAGAGTATTTAAGTTCGAGCTGTTGGACACTAAAATATTAAGATTTGGAGACAAGATGGATGTCTGTGTTATGGTTCTAATGACTATTACTCCCTTCAGATCTCTAACAATAAGGGATTCAATTATCACTATGTTTACAAACAATACTTCATGTTAATAGTTGTAACCACAAGCTAGATTGATGCCTTAGTTTGTGGACATACCTATAGCCACTGACCACCCCCCTTGCAAGTGCCTGCCTTTTTTCTTGAAATTCATCAGCCACTGGTGGTCTCATTTCTCATCGCCTGTTTGGGTGGGATTTGAGACTCCTTCCTCTCCTCACCCAGACACTCCGAGGCCCCAGGGGCCAAACTCCGCACCTCACAGGCACTCCCCAGAACCCAGCTGCATTTGGGGCTGCTGCTTCCTGAGCCATTGGCCTACTGACTCCTTCCTCCCTTCACCAGCCTCTGCCAGGGCCTCCCGTACTCTCCCTACTACCCCCATCCTCAACCCTAGCTCGGCCTCCTCCGAGGCCTCCCCTCCTCTCCACACAGCTCCCAGTGCCAACCCCAGCGGGGCCACTGCTCTGGGAAAGACAACTGTGGACCTGGCCCAGCAGAATCAAAGGTTCCACAATGTGCAGCCGGCTTAGAAATGGAGGCAGCATAGGTCTCTGATCAGTGTCTTTCACTTCACTTACACAAGTATTAGTTGTATTTATTTGATATTTAATTTTGGATTTTGTAACTTCTTATTAAGCCTTTGAAGAATAGCTGGTAGAAATATAGTCTCAAAATTCAAATTGTCTCTTGTTTAATTCTTTCAAGATTCAGAGATGTTTAAGTAGTTATAACCATCATGAACTCTCATTTCCATAGCAGAGTCTATTCAGAAAATACTTGCTTATGCATCTGTTATCAATTATTTACAAGACTTGAAAGTTTTAAAGTTTCAAATATTACAGGAAGATCTTTGATTCATGTTGAATATATGTGAGTAGGTTGAGCTGTTGCATACATTCTTGTGTGTGTGTGTGTGTAGAGGGGTGTATGTGTATGTGTATCATTGAAATCAAGGATAAGAATGTCTGGTCTGAACTTGTCTCCTTTTTCTGAGATATAATTATGGTGTTTTTTGGTTCATTGTATGATCTGATTGCTTGCCTTTGCCTGATGTGCACATTCCAGCTCAATTTTTCAATTAAAACTTCTTATTTATTATTGAGCATAAGGGCTCTGATATTGCTTTGTCTTTAGTCTGTCACCTAGTATCTTTGTTTCCTCTTCAAAAATTAACATGAAATAAAACTTTTAAATCCTGACTGATTTTCCCTTTAATTTGCAATTTGCAATAAGTATTATAGGACCTTTGATGTCTGTGTTCATGAAGAAAAATCATTTTGAATTCTCTGTTTATTGTAATAACACCTGGACAGATTTGTTTGCACCAAGATCTTAAAATTTATTTTGTATTTTTAGTTTAAAATACCTCCTCCATGTTTATAGCGTGAGGAGACAAACAATTCCTAGTAACAATGATAACTGTTTTATTCATTAAAATATCTGATAATTCATAATTTTGAATATGTCTAGTTTCAAATGAATGCATTTGCTCAATAGCTTTGCTTGATAGACACATGCACAAAAATACCAGTCGTAAGGGCTGAGGAGGTGGATCAGTGGTAGACAGCTTATCTTGAATGCACAAGACCCTAGGATTGATTCCACAGCACCACCTAAGCAGAAAAAGCTAGATGTGGAACTGTGGCTCAAGTGGTAGAGCACTAGTCTTGAGCTGACATGCTGAAGGACAGTGACCAGGCCCAGAGTTCACCAACAACAACAAATTAAATAAATAAATGAAAGTCATACTCAAGTACATTAATTTCAAAGGTTGATTACCATTTTGGGCAGGGACAGGGTGCCATGATACAGCACCTGAAAAATACTAAAAACAGAAAGTAAAACATCAGCTCTGCCAACAACATGTAGAATTGCCACTCAAAGAGAAACCGGTACTAAGAATGAAATACTTTTTATAACATTTCTTAAGAAATTATGTCTTTATGATAATTATCAAATAAATTGACCTTCAAAAACTCCAGTGGTGGGCCTGAGACTTAAGGGAACCTACAAAAACTGGAGGAGAAAATCATCAACCTGTTTTTTAAAATTGTTATTGTTAAGAGAGTGTACATACAGATAAACATATTGTAAGTCAGGTAATGAGTTCATTTCTTGTTTGACAATCCCATCCCTCCTGTCCCTGTCCACAGTGGTATAGCTCATTGTGAACACAGTATCTACAGAGTACAAGTGCTGCCTTTGTTTCCCTGTTCTCCCTGAATATCTCTGACTCCCTCAATGCCCATAAATGGATAAACTAGAAAAGAAAAATTCCTCTTGTTTCCAATTCCTGGAATACATTTCAATATAAACATCAGTAGTTTTCTCTGTACACACATCCCAAACTCATATACTTCCTGCACCCAGTCATAACTCTCACCCAATTCTAAGGTCCACAAAGTAATTCTTTTCACTTTCCCCACAGGAAGAAGCCGAGATTCAGAAAGATTAAGTAACCTATTGGAAATACAAGGCTGAGCACAGTGGATCGTTTTTATGCCTTACCTACTCCAGAGAGTAAGATCTGAATATCATAGTTTGAAACCAACCCAGGTTGACATATTCATTACATGTTTATCTCCAGTTAAACAGAAGAAAGCAAGAATTGTGTGTTTCATGTGGTAGAGCTACAACGCCACCAGACTTGAATGGGAAACGTAAAAGATAGTGTCAATATGATGATTTTCAAGAACCAATGCTGTCCATTACATAATCTCAGACACCTCACACACACACACACACACACACACACACACACACACACACACCACAATCACATCCCTTAAAGCAGATGTTAGTACTGAAATCCAAATAGTTATTTTTAATTATATAAGTTTTATTTTTTAGCTTTAGTGAGGTTTGACTTGATAGTTTCAACTGATGAGCCACAACTTAGAACTTTGTTATAAATATACCCCTGTCTGTATTAAGAAAAACATTCTCCTAGTTAAGTCTTCCTCCTTTTCCAGCAATGATAAGTTTTCTCTTCTTGGTCTAGTTTCTTCTTTTGGGACTCAATCTCTTAGACTTTTCTGTCTTGCATTGTCTGTAAGTTCATTGATCCAGTAGATCTCAGTCATCCTAATAACCTGGACAGAACCTGCCTTTGGAAAAGTGTTCTAAGCGCACCATTCAGTGGAGATTGTTAGTACTTACCCATAGTCACATTCTCTTCAGAATTGGGAACTTGTTAGGTCCAAGAATTTAGGGAAAGCACTCACTGTGTGCTATTTCATACTTTTTGATTTAATGACAACTTCCATCTATTGTCTACTTTAAGCATTGTGTGAAGAGAAGGATTGCCCCTTAGAGACAGAAGTACTGTACTAACTGTTGCTGTCAAAACATAGAAGGAGGGAAAGAAGCTCTGAAGGAACCGTAGAGCCTAGAAACTGATTTCGTAAAACCCAAACTGCCTTTTATCTTACCGTCAAAATAGAAAGTCAGAGACTGCAGTTACTTGTAAGCTCCATTTATATTCTTGAGCATGGGGCTCCTTTCCTCTTTGTCCTTCTGACCATTTACATCAGGGGCAGGTGGGAAGATGTAACAAGAACACTTAGAGTTTGGGCCTGGGATTAAAAACTCCTTTTTGTGATCATAAACATTCCACCACTTCCTGAATTGTACCTGAGGTGCAGAAGGAAGTAAGGTTAGTAATTCAGAAACTTATAATTACTTCTAAGTTTGCTACTAAGTTTGCTATCTAAACTCATCCATGTCCACCCCCAGAATACTATTTCCCAACTGTGTAGACACCCTTACACTCTGTTCTCCCGGAGCATTTGAGTGTAGGGCATCTTCTGCTTCTTATGTGTACTGCTTTATAAATGGAGATTTTCTCCAAGGCTCAAAATTATTTCATTGATTGGGACATTGTGCAATATGCTAAAGAGAGAGTTACCTGGAAGGAAGGTCCTAGAAGGCAAAGCATCTGCTAGGACAATGGAAACCCATGGTTTGGCCTGCTTAATGTTTTAACTTGTGCACTGAACTAACAGGAGAAAATGACACACTAGGAAATCTGCCAATTATGCCAAATAAAGAGATATGGTGCAAGTCAGAGAAAGGACATTGATTTCATCATAGTTATGACAAGACAAAACCTTAGCACACCATCAGAATACTAATCCATACTCACCTACTTTCTTATTCACCCATATCATTAGGTCTGAGTTGTACGTAAGAGTCCTCAGGAACAGGAAGATCTCGGGGACAGCGTAACATTGTTCTGCCATTTTGGACATAAAATAACTAGTTTGATGAAAGCCCATAGAAATATCCACAAATATGTGCATTTATCCTACTACATTTGATAAGTATACCCTCAGTATATTATCTTTGGTTTGGTCACTTGCTGACATAGCACCTGTCTGGTAGCTCCATTTTGACTTCACTTTATTCACCAGAAATGGAGAAGGAAAGAATGACTACAACACATTTGCATTTTTCTCAATGAGCAGTGAGTGAGTGGCAGGGGAGTATTCAAGAAGCTCCCCATGTTCTCAGTTAGCTAGTACCACCCAGATACCAGCTCAAATCTTGATAAACAGATACAGAACATACATGTAACTTATTGTGCCAGATTCACAGCTAGAGAGGTAGACGAGAAAGTGGAAGGGCTTGGTGTGAAAGCCACAGGTTGATATAAAGCAGAATTCAAAGGATGTGAAGATGAAGCGAGCTACCTGGAAGGGAAAGGAGAGGCAGCTAAAGCAGAAGAGCACCTAGACAGAGAAGATAGAGCACATTTAAGGCCACCAGGACATCAAGGTAACCCATCTGATGTACAACAGTCTGGTTGTGCAAAGCCACAGAGAGAAGTTGGAAGAACATCAGCAAGTGCTCTTGCCCATTTCTAGGGAGCTCTCAGAATGACAGGGTAAGAATTGGTAGCTACAAAGAGCACTGCTGCTGAGCACATCTCAGATCCCTTGCTACCATGATAATTGACATTGGAGAGGAGCAGCAAGGGTTGTATGAGGTGATTGCAACTCACTATGTGGAGGCTGTTCTGCAGCATTGTGGAGTGTGGTCTCAGGATGCTTAGAGCAAAGATCTTATAGCTGGTGTCAAAGAATGCAGTCTACTTGGAGTAGATATTTATAGATGGCACGTGTCTGAACACAACAAGCTGATAATGAGATGCTAGAGGTAGTTTCCCTAAAGATCTAACAGCCAAAACTAGAGAGGCAAACCCAGAGCTCTGCACCACATCAGGCCACCATGCCAATTGCTTCTACCATAGTACTAGCTACCCAGTTTGCACACCCATGACCTTTTACCCTGATTGTGCCCCACAATCCCTCACAACTTTTACTCTTTCACTTTGTTTATGTTTCCTTTTCCCTGCTAAGCACTTCTGGATGCCTGTAATAGCTACCGCAACCCGTGCAAAACTGTTGCTTCTAATCAATTTCCTGACTCTGTAACTCAAATTACAGTCACAGTTACCATTTACCTGGTATCCTAGTCTCTACTACTCTTTTCTGTTACCCATAATTCATAACACCATGGTTCCAACCATCTGAACACTGACACCCCTGTCTCTGATACCCCATTCCCAAACAAAGCAAGGGAATAGTGAGCACAGACAGTCGAGTTTGATACTCCTTTTGCAGGTGCATTGGGACAAGTTATTCCTCAGGTATTTAACACGAGGGACTAACTGGTGGTGGAAAGAAAACAGCTTACTCAAAGATGACTAAAATCCAAGGACATGACTTATAACTTATTGCTAGGAAAAGAAGGTCTTGCAGTGAAAGTTAATGAGAAAGAAAATTTTAGAAAAAATATTGGGAATGATGCAAAAGTTGAGCTTAGTCCCTTCTACTAGTGGTCTGAATTATTTTATGACATAGATACGTAATTACTTTGCATTTAAAAATTATATGAAGATGCACATTTATGTGGTACTTATATTAATTGATGGAATAGTTGCATAGTATCACGTTAATTATTTTCAATAGTTTATGCTCTATGATATGCTCATGAGTCTGCCTTTGGCAATATGAATTGAGCTCTCTAACAAATGGAATTTCATTGTCAACTACTACAAGGAGATTACAGATGATAGTACCAAAATGAAACCTGGAACAATAAAACTGAATAAAGCTACAAGTTTGCAGTGAGGGGGTCAGTAGTAAGGGCTATGATAAAAGAGAAATTCTTCACCGTGGAATCTTGGAAAAATAGAAGGTGTTTTCTTGAATTACTAGCTTTTAAAACATTCTTAGAAAGCAAGATATTGTTTTTTATTCTTGCTATTTGGAACCTCTTTAATGAATGGTTTAACAAAAAATTATCAAAACGACTTTGAAAATTCAATGATGTGAATTATCACATTAACATTATACTCAAAGTTGCCTTGAGATGCAGGAAGGCTGTATTCCTTTTCTATTAAATTAATGGAATAAGCTTCCTGTTGAATGATTGGACAGTCCATGACACTTCTTCCAAAACAAAAAATATACTGGAGAGAAAAAAAAAGAGGAGTAGTTCCGGGAAAATGGCGGAGAAAAGCTGGAGGCTAAACAAGCTCTCGCATAGAAAGCAGTTTTATTGTTCCAGTGAACAGTCCTAGGCTGGAGAATTACACCAAGTGTGCCATCACAGTACAGAGAGTTAGCCAGAGAGGGAAAATCCAGGCAAGGAGACAGATCTGAGCACTTGCTGGTAGCTGCGGCTGTGGTGGTGAGCCGCCGCCTCCATAACTACAACACAGAGAATCCTGGACAAAGGTGCCAGACACAGCAAGCTAGTAGATTCTACTCAACACCAGTAAGAACTGACAAGGAGCAGATATCTTCATCCTACAGAATGCAGACCAGAGACTTCAAAGGAACCAAGACTCTGTTCCATGGAGGAGAAGTCACTCAGCCCAGGCAGTGAAAACTCTGCCCCCAAAGGATTGTCTTTCTTCACTGGGTACACAGAGCCAGAGGCTGCCCCTCCCTAAAGCAGCCTAGATAATCAATTGAAATTCAGTAAACATAAACCTTGAGAATGGCTCTAGGCTGGGCTCTGTGAATGTCTCAGAAGCTAGCCCCTCAAGGAAAAGATACTGTTTGCTGAAAGGTCTCAACTCTACCCAGAAGCTAGCCTCATCACAGCATATCCAAACTAGAGGAAACAGCCATCTTCCTCTTTGTGACACTCAAAACAGATCTCCCTCCCACTGAACTAGCCTGGGAGGAGGATTACAAAATTCTGGGTAAAGTAGAGCATTTTTCTGCTTGCCCAAACAAACTGATTTAAGAAACCAATCAAGCCACAGGAAAACCAAACACCGCAAGCAGAACAGAGACTCCACCAAGGGATTGGTTATGGACAAAAGGGAGATACAGGATCTTGCCATTCACCCCCCCCCCCCGCCCCGAAAAAATCAAAGAACCCTATTTTATACCTATTTTTATTATTAATTTAAAAAATTGTATTCTATTAATCTTTTTTTCCTCTTATAATTTTTATTTTAGGTGAATATGCATGTGTATGTTCTTTTAAATTTTTATTTTATTTCTACTGAACTTTTGGTCCTTTTTCTTTCTTTCTCATTCTTTTTATTTTTTCTTCTCTTTCATTCTTTTTTTTGAGTGACTAAATTGCTGTTCTGCTCATCTTCAGATATACCTGTCATCGATTATTAGACCTTATCCCTCGTTGTGTACACACATAATCCAGAAATTTATTACTTAATTCAAAACCTCTTAGGCTTAAATTCTGTAATAACAGTATTATCTCTTTATATGTATATAATATTTTAAGTATTTTTATTTTTAGTTTTTCATATCTCCTTTCTATTCCTCCCCTCCTCTCATCCTATCCACGTTTTTCTCTCAATATTACTTTAATAAGCTTGCATAACTTTTGTGTTTCACTTTTTAAATTTAAATTTTTGTTTTTCCATTTTTTCTTGTCTCTTTTTTACTCTTCTCTTTCTCCTATCCTTTTGTCCAATCCATTTCCCTCTTTAAGTTTGGACTTAGTTAATTTTACTCTCTTTTTACCTTTCCACATCTCTCGGATCCTATTTTTCCCCACATTTCTCCCTAAACCTAGTAGTTTCTGGTTTGCCAAATTCTACTTTGCTGTTCTTAGCCCATTAATACATAGTTGTTTGACATTCAATAGATTGTATCTGTTGAAATATATTGTATCTGCAGACTTTTGCCTGTACAACTACAGGATTTTGGTTGATGCTTGCCTTAAAATAGTGTTCTAGCACAAAGCTGGTATTACTTTCATACTAAATAGAGACATTCATGGAATCCATTAAAAGCCAGCCGAAAGAAGTCAGGGAGACCAGAAAGGGAATACTGTATGGAACCCAGCAGAAGGAATTAGAGTCCAAGGAAACCATAACCAATCAACTAAGTGATTTGAGAATAAACACTGAACACCAAATTAAGGAAGTAAAGAAACTCATACAAGATCTAAAACAAAACTCCAACAAAGAATTTGAAGCCATCAAATCCAAGCAATTAGAAGCAAAAGAACTAAAAACAAAATAGAAATTCTTGACAGTAGGTTAAACCATGCAGAAGATCAAAATTCGGGGATTGGAGACAGCTTAGATATTATAGAGAAAGAACATATAACTATCCAAGACAAATCCAAGAAATATGATAGACCTATTCAACATTTGGAAGACATCATCAGAAGGCCTAATCTGAAGATAACAGGTGTAGAGGCGCACCTAGAAACAGAATTTAATGGTCTAGGAAAATTGTTTCAGGGGATCCTAGCAGAAAACTTCCCAAACATGCAAAATGATAGGTCTATTCAAATACAAGAAGCTTTTAGAACCCTAAATAGACCAGACCAGAACAGGACATCGTATCACCACCTTATAATCCCCACAAGATCAATTCAGACCGAGGAAAAGATCCTCAAAGTTGTCAAGGAGACAAAATCAATCACCTATAAGGGAAACCAATTAGAATCATCTCAGATTTCTCCACTGAGACAATTAAAGCAAGAAGAGCCTGGATTGATGTAGGCCATGCCCTAAAGACAAACAACTATCAACCAAGCATACTGTACCCAGCTATACTCTCCTTCATAGCTGAAGGTCAAATAAAAACCTTCAATACAAAAGAAAAAGTGAAACAATATATCTCTACCAAACCAGCCTTACAAAAGATACTTAAAGATGTCCTACACAGAGAAAACCAACAGGACCACAATAAAGGCCAAGAAACCACACCCAAACTGAGAATCCAAGAACCATAGGAAGAACCCATTTGGCGCAGCCCTCAAGAAGGTGGATTAAATGGCAGGAACTCCCAAATATCTCTCAGTCCAATCTCCCAACATTAACAGATTTAACTCTCCAATTAAGCAACATAGACTGTCTAGTTGGATTAAAAAGAAAGATCCTTCCATCTGCTTCCTTCAGGACTCACACCTGGACCATAAAAACAAACCCATTTTGAAAGTGAAAGGCTGGAACAAAATCTACCAAGCAAACAGCCCCCGAAAAGAGGCAGGAGTTGCAATCCTAATATCAGATAAAATAAATTTCAAATTAAAATTAGTGAGAAGAGATAAAGAAAGTCACTACAAACTAATAAAGGATCTCTCCTTCAGGAGGATATTAAAATTCTAAATCTCTATTCACAAAACAATGGAGTAACCAAATTTATGCAAGAAACACTACTTTCTCTCAAATCTCACATAGATCCAAAGACATTAATTGTTGGGGACTTTAACACACCACTTCCCCCAATAGATAGATGAACTCGGCAAAAACTCAACAGAGAAACCGCAGATATAAACAACTGCATAGATCACCTAGATTTAATATTATACCCAGCAGTATCAGAATACACGTTTTTCTCAGCAGCATTTGGAACTTTTTCCAAAATAGACCACAGTTTTAGGTCAAAAAGCACACTTGTCCAAATTCAAAAACATTGAAGTTATACCTTGCATTCTTTCAGACCACAAGGGAATAAAATTAGAACTGAACACCAAAACCACCAAAGAAAGTCCTGTAACACATGGAGGCTGAAGAACACACAATTGAATCATCAGTGGGTCATGGAAGAGATCCAAAACAAAATTCAAATTTTCATAATATTCAACAAAAATGAACACAGAAATTACCAGCTCCTCTGGGACACAGGGAAGACAGTACTCAGAGGCAAGTTTATAGCTCTGAATACCTACATCAACAAATTGGAGAGATCTGAAACCAACAATTTAATGAGACATATGAGTCTCCTTGAAAAAGAGCCGCAGGATAAACCCCAATCCATTAGATGGAAAGAAATAATTAAAATTAAATCAAAATTAAATGAATTAGTATCCATAAAAACATAGAAAGAATCAACAAAACAGAAGTGGTTCTTCAAAAATTAACAAATTGACAGATCCTTAGCAAATCCTGTTAGAAAGAGAAAAGAGGTGCTGGGAAGGTGGCTCAATGGTAGAGGGTTTTCTTTGCATGCATGAGTCCCTGGGATCAATTCCTCAGCACCACATAAACAAAAAGAAAAACGCCAGAAGTGGCACTGTGGCTCAAGTTGTAGAGAACTAGCATTGAGCTAAAGAGCTGAGGGACAGCACCGAATCTAGTATTAGAATGCCCAGCTACAGTAATAAGATAAGATGCAGATATAAATGGGATCCAATTACGTAAAGAAGAAGTAAAACTCTCCCTCTTTGCAGATGACATGTTCTTATAATTAAAGAATCCCACAGACTCTACTCCCAAATTACTCAAGCTGATTCAAAACTTTGACAAAGTAGCAGGGTATAAAATCAACCATCAGGGCTGGGAAGATGGCTCAGTGGTAGAGTGCTTGCCTTGCATGCATGAGGCCCTGGGTTCGATTCCTCAGCACCACATAAACAAAAAGAAAAAAGCCGGAAGTGGCTCTGTGGCTCAAGTGGTAGAGCGCTAGCCTTGAGCTGAAGAGCTGAGGGACAGCGCCCAGGCCAAGAGTTCAGACTCCACGACCGGACCCAAAAAAAAAAAAAAAAAGAATCAACCATCAAAAATCAATGGCTTTCTGAATGCCAACAATGAGAAAAGCATGGCTGAAGGAAAGGAACACCATTAATAATAGCCCCACAAAAAATAAAATACCTAGGAATTAACTTAACCAAAGAAGTGAAGGACCTCGATGATGAAAATTTTAAAAACCTGAAAAGGGAAATCAAAAGAGAACTTAGAAAGTGGCAAAAATTCCCATACACCTGGATTGGAAAGATCAAAATCCTGAAAATGGCAATAATCCCAAGGCTATCTACAAATTCAATCCAATACCTACCAATATTCCATCCACATTCTTCAAGGAAATAGAAGAGGCTACCTAAAATTCATATGGAACAATAAAAGACCCTGAATAGCTAAGATGATCCTCAACAGAAAGAACAGTGCTGGAGGAATATTAATACCAAATTTCAAACTCTACTACAAAGCCACAATAATCAAAACAAGTTGGTACTGGCACAAGAATAGACCTCAGGACCAATGGAATAGAATTGAAAACCCAGAAATGAACCTACAGACCTATAGCCATCTAAATTTCGATAAGGGAGCTAAAAAAATAGAATGGAAGAAAGACAGTCTCTTCAGTAAATGGTGCTGGCAAAATTGGTTAACTACTTGCAGAAAATTAATTAGATTAATTAATTAGATCCTTATGTATCACTCTGCACCAGAACCAACTCCAAATAGATCAAAGACCTCGGAGTCAAATCAGACACCCTGAAAACATTACAGGATGGAATCGGAGAAACCCTAGGCCTCCTTGGCACATTCCGACATTTTCTTAATAGAGACCCAGAAACACAAGAAATCAAAGAAAGTTTGGACAAATGGGATTGCATGAAACTGCAGAGCTTCCTGTATGGCAAAGGACATACCTAGCAAGATCGATTGAAAGCCCACAGATTGGGAGGAGATCTGCACTAGGCATATAACAGACAAGGGTCTCCTATCTAAAATATACCTGGAACTCAAAATTAAATCCCCAACAACAAATCCTCAAAGCAACAACTGACCCGAAAGTAAGTGGGCTAAAAACTTAAAGAGAAACTTCTCTGAAGAGGAAAGAAGGATGGCCAATACACACATGAAGAAATGTTCAACCTCTCTAGCCTTAAAACAAGTGCAAATCATACCAGCATTGAGCTACCACCTCATCCCAGTTACAATGGCTATAATCAAGAACTCTAAGAACAACAGATGATGGAGGGGATGTCGGCAGAAGGGAACGTTACTGCATTGTTGGTGGGCATGTAAAGTTGTTCAACCACTTTGGAAAATAGTATGGAGGTTCCTCAGAAGACTCCACATAGAGCTCCCCTATAACCCAGCAATACCACTTTTGGGCATTTACCCAAATGATCACAAACAGGACCACACTAAAGCAACCAGCACAACTCTGTTTATTGCAGCATTATTTACCATAGCTAAGATATGGAACCAACCCAGATGCCCCTCAGTAGATGAATGGATCAAGTAAATGTGGTATATATACACAATAGAATTCTATGACTCCATCAGAAAAAAATGACATTGCCCCATTAGTTAGGAAATGGAAAGACCCGGAAAAACATTATGTTAAGTGAAGTAAGCCAGTCCCAAAGAAACATAGATCCCATGGTTTCCCTTATTTGCAATAACCACTCTGTGGCTGAGACAAGCAGAAAAGTTCAGACAAGTTGATGTTAGGCCAAATGAACCCCAAGATAAGGATTCAAATGAGATTTTTCTTTATTGCGATTGTTCCTAACATATTTATAAGATGATTTTTTTGTTGCTTTGAATGTCCCTCCCCCACGGTATAAACCCTGCTTTCACTGTATTTGATGTTGGTATCATTTGTGGAGGGGATGGGAAAAAACAAATTTTTTAAATAGGGATACTGGTGGATGCATTGCAGCGATGAGACGTACAAGTCATTATGTAGAAAAATAACTTTCAACTTTGGCCAGTGAGAGTGGGGGATGGGCAGGGCGGTGTTTGGAGAGCCGGGGGGGGGGGGGGGGGGGAGATGAGAACGGATGGGAAGGGGAAAAAAAGGATGATGCAAAAATGCTTGATGAGAAATGTACTCATTAGCTTGTCCATGTAATTGTTACCCCTCTGTATGGTATTTTCACAATAAAATAAATAAAGGGATGTGCTACAGAATAGATTCTAAATGTAATATTTAATGGTATTGGATTACTTGAAGACAAAGGTTTACAGAAAAATTTAAATTTCAGATAAACTGTAATATATCAATAAACACGTTAAAGAAATATAATTTAAAAATTCATGGTTCAAGGCAAACCCTGACAGAAAAGTCTGAAAGACGCTTATCTGGAAACAAGAAGTGACACTGTGGCTCAAGTTGTAGAGGGCTCCTATTGAGCTGAAGAACTCAGGGATATGTTTACACCCAGGTCCTGAGATTAAACCTCATGACTGACAAAAAGAAAATAAAATTTAAAGAATTAAAGCATTAGGGCTTGGAAAGAGATTCAGTAGTAGAGTGCTTCTCTTGCATGTATGAGGTCCTAGGTTTAATTCCTCAGCACCACATAAGCAAAAAAAACTGGAAATGGCTCTTTGGCTCAAGTGGTAGAGCACTAGCCTTGAGCTGAAGATCTCATAAGGGACAGTGCCCTGGCCCAGAGATCAGGCCCTCCTACCACCACCACCAACAACAACAAATTAAAGCATCAAACAACCTGAAGATGTTGTCCAGAATAATGAGTGCGGCATTATCCATTTACATGACTTAGTGACTTTAAACCTAGTTTACCAGGGGAGGTGGTGGGCAATTTGTGTGTTTGCCAAAACCTGCAAAATTATTTTGTAACCAAAGTAACAGTGATATACAGGCGATATGTTAGAAATGGACTTCACAACTTTGGGGGAGTAGGATGTCAGGGTTGGGGGAAGGAGGACAAAATGTGGAAGGGGTAATACTGTTAAAAATGTACTCATGGGGGTGGGAAGGGGCTCAGTGGTAGATTGCTTGCCTTGCATGACTGAGGCCCTGGGTTCGATTCCTTAGCACCACATAAGCAAAAAGAAAAAAGCCAGAAGTGGCCCTGTGGCTCAAATGGTAGAGCACTAGCCTTGAAATGAAGAGCTGAGGGACAGAGCCCAGGCCCAGAGTTCAGGCCCCATGACCAGACTCCCCCCCCCAAAAAAATGTACTCATTACTTATGTAACTGTAACCCACCCCTCAGTATGTCACCTTCATAATATAAAATCCCCCCCCCCAAAAAAAAGAACTCACCCAAATAGAGAAAATTAGAGACAAAAATGAGACATCACAACATAAATAAGAAAAAATTAAGAAGTTTATAAGAGACTACTTTGAAAACTGTATGCCAATTACATGGAGAATCCTGGGGAAATTCATGCTTTCCTACACTTGATCTGAACTAAGAAGTAACACATAAGAAGTAATGAAAATGAAATGTCAATAAACCACTTTCCATTGCAGAAAAATCTAGGACTCAATGAATTTACCATGAAATTAAGGCCTGCAAAGAACTTACAATACTTAGAACTAACTCTTCAATGGAATAGAAAGGGACATGGAATTATCAAAACACATTCTATGAGGCTAGAATTAGACTCTTCCCCAAATCACATAGGGACTCACCAAAGAAAGAGAACTATGAAACCAGTTCTTTGATAAGCATTGATACAGAACATCTTAAAACATTCTCACCAACCAATTTCTGCCAGTAACAAAAAAATCATATTGTATGATCAAATAGGATTCATCCTAGGATACAATTGGATTCAATATTCTTGTCAATAACATAATACAAACCATCAGCGGAAGCCGGGACAAGAAACATGTTATCGTCTATATGGAAGTAGAAATAGCTTTTAACAACCTCCAATACCCCTTTATGATTAAAAAGTTATGAGAATCTAGGAATGCATTGAACGTTCCTCAGTATACTACTGAATATGTATATGATAGTGGTAGTTAGCAATTACGCAACAGTGGAAGTATGAAGACATTAAAATCAGGAATGAGAAAAAGATGTCGACTTTCTCTACTACTCTTCAATATGGTAGTGGACTATCTAGCAAAAGCAATAGGGAAGAGAAAAACATAAAGAGGATTCAAATAGGGAAGAAGTAAACCTATCCCTTTTTACAGATGAAATGGCCCTATAGCTTCCTGCCTTAAGATAGTAAAAGTGATGTTAACCTTCGGCAAAGTAGCACGGTATATAGCCCACAAGAATCAGTAGTTTTTCTGTGTTACCAACAATGGGAACTAGGCTGAAATCCAAAAACAACCTCATATGTATTAGCCTCAAAATAAAAACAAATCTAAACAAAAGAACAACAACAAAACTGGGAATTAATGAATTTAACCTCTACTGTGAAAACTTTAAAAATATAAAAAGGGAAACTGAAGGAGATTCAAGTAAATGGAAAGTCTTTCAATGCTCCTGGTTGGAAGAATTAATATAGTGAAAACTGCAATACTGCCCCCAAACTATGAACAATGCAATACTTATCAAAATCCCAACAATATTCTTCAATGCATTCGAGAAAGCAATTCAAATTTAATATGGAATTACAAAATTACAGATGAAACAGAAGGTTTAGAAATGAACTCATGGGCCTATAGTCATCTTACACACACACACACACACACACACACACACACACACACACACACCATGGAATTCTATTCACCCATTAGAAAGGATAACTTTTTACCAGTCTTAAGAAAAATGAACTGCTTAGGAAAATTCTACTAAGAAAAAAGAGAAAGGAATGCAGACAGAATAATATAGGTTTCATGGATTCATTCAGTTATGGTATCTACAAGTAAACAAGACACGTTTTACCTCTTCCCAGTTAGAACGGTCATTATGAAGAAAGCTAACAATAGCAAATGCTGGCATGGATGCAGCCAATTGGGAACTCTATTACACTGTTGGTTGTAAATTAAATTGTTCAAACACTGTGGAATGCAGTATGGAGTTTCCTGAAAAGAGTAAATATATATCTCCCTTAAGACCCTGTAATTCCCCTCATGGGCAGTAATCCAAAAATTAACAAACAAGCTCACATGAAAGCTACAAGTATAATCATGTTCAGTGCCCAGGTCCAGAGTTCAAGGACTGGAAAACAAGTTACTACTGCTGGCATTTGTTTCCACAAATATGAACCCTTTGACATAAGATACCAAATCATTCTATTTGCAGTAGCTAGCATAGGACTTAAAGGTAGTGGGTGAGAAAATGGCTTCTTTGTTGAATATTAGGAAAAGATGTTGGCAGTCCAAGAAAAGGGAGATTTTGTTGTTGTTGTTGTTGTTGTTGTTTGAGGGGCTTGAAGTCTAGGCATGGGCACTGTCCCTGAACTCTTCAACTCAAGGTGGGTACTCTGTCTCTTGAGCCACAATGTCACTTCTGGTTTTTGGTGGTTAAATGGAGATAAGAGTCTCAGGGACTTTCTTGTCCAGGCTGTCTTTGAACTGCAGTCCTCAGATGTCAGCTTCATGAGTAGCTAGGATTACAGCTGTGAGCCATTGGCACCAGGCTAAAAATGGAGGATTTTTAGAAAAGAAAATCCACCTCTTCACTTGTGTCTAAATCTTAGATATCACTATTAGAACACTTCACCTTCAACTCATTTCATCAGATATTTGTAAATTTTCTCTTTTCCTTCATGCAGGAATACTGCAGTCAGTATCAACTCAGCTGTGGAACTGAACAATTGTATGGAAATTGCTAGCACCTAAATCAAGAACTTTTACATCAAAACAAATGATTCCCACTTTTGGAATAATTGTTTTCTCTTTTTATAACAAATCTTTGCTTGATTACTTCTTAATGTGACTGATGACATATTCATTCTCTTCAGCCTTCTCCCACATGATGTTAAATATTTAAGAATTCAAAGATTTCCATTGATAATTCATTAAGCTGAGCTCTAAGAAAATGTGCATTTCTAGAATTTGGTTTTCTGTCTTGTTCTTACATGCATAGGCTTTCTATGATTTATTTGTTCTACAAGGAATTCTACTTTCTAATCTTTGTGTGATCAATTTTAGTCTCTCTGTTTAGTCTTTCTGACACTCTCTCTGGAGTCTCCTTTGAGTCTGCCTCATAAAAAATATATTATTTATCAGCTAAATGACTTTCAGTTTCTGTTTTTTGCCTGACTTCATTTAGGCTGTGATCAGAACTGACTGGCTGTGCTTACTTGAGTGTTTTTTTTTTTTTTGGGTCCGGTCATGGGGCCTGAACTCTGGGCCTGGGCGCTGTACCTCAGCTCTTCAGCTCAAGGCTAGCCCTCTACCACTTGAGCTACAGCGCCACTTCCGGCTTTTTTCTTTTTACTTATGTGGTGCTGAGGAATCGAACCCAGGGCCTCTGGCATGCAAGGCAAGCGCTCTACCACTGAGCCACCTTCCCAGCCATCTGTTTGTTTTGTGTGGTATTTTTTTGTTTTAGAGGTCTAGGATTACTATTCAAGGTAGTTGCTTCTCTGGGTCGCAGTGATCCCCTGACCTAGAGTCAATGGGTTTTTCTCCTAAAGATACAAAAAACAGCTGACTAAATTCCTGTTAATTGTCTCAAAATGAGGCAATCTGGCATCCTTGTAAAGCCATCAATAATCCTCTGTAAACACTTATAGAAATGGTCTATCAAGATGACTTTTCAAGGTTGACAGTGAACATTGTTCATTTCCAATTCAGCACAATGAAGCAGATCACATCCCATGGAGCAGACTTTTAGAAGGAAGGTCCCCTTCCTTCCTTATCTTATGATACATCAAACCATAATATTCTGCAGTTGTGGCCAGCCTGGAGCACATTTTCCCAAGAATATTCTGTAGTGTAAAAGAGGACCAACTATGAAAATAAAGGTGAAAATAGTTGTCTACTACAGATTGATTTATCTTGCTTTTATCTGTTGTTATTTTCATTACTTCAAACACATGGATAAATTATATTAGGATTAGACAAGTGGCAAAGGATTAATGGAATAAACATTCAATTTACTTTCATATATCCAATATAGTGCACTTAACCCTTTATGGAAAATTAAATCCGACTCTAGAAACAATGTCAGAAATATAAAAGCCTCAATATGAATAATCTGGCACATATGCACCATCATCTACTCAGAAATTCAGTCTCTCTTTAAATATTTATTTGGTACAAAATAATAAAAATTTGATTAATGAATGTAACATTTAAGTACCATCTGAAATACTCCTCGTTTATATGATTGTATATGTTTTAGATGTCACCTAGACAGGAATTAAACATGCATGTAAAATTCAAATTTCCACAATTTAATCTAGATTAGAGGAGTCATCCCTCCTGTAATGTGTGGTGTGAATTTTACTACAATGCTGATCCCTTCCACCTAATACCAAGAGTCATGTGCAATAATTTATTTTTTCATGTTAAGATGAGTGCTGAGTGTAGGATACACTTTGAATTATTATATTAATTTATTAAAATTAGTTTCACTTTTTTCTTTTCTATAACTGCAGAAAGTAAAATTATATATTAAACATTCAATATGAAGTAATCAATAACAAATAAACTATTATTAAAATGATATACTATTAAACTGTGATTTGAATTATAGTTCTAATAAATTGTGATGTAAACAACATTTAATAGAATTATGGGTAATGTTTTTAAACTTACCATCTTGTTAATATTTTCTAATTGTGTCATTTGTTATTGTTGATCCATGTCATCTCTTCACCTCAATTGTTTAGTTTTCTGTTTTATCTGTATTGGTTAGCTGATTATGCATTTTGTTTTCCCTTTTTAGTGACTGACATGAGGCTGAAAATCTGTATGCTAGTTTATTACTTCCTACATTAAAATCAAATTGCTGCTCTCCACAGCTGTTCTATTTTTTTTGTGTAGTTCAGAATTTCCCCTAGTGCCACTGACTGTATTGCTGCTCTCATATATTATATTTTATTTTTTATTTAAATTTTGTTGTCAAGGTAATGTACAGAGGGGTTATAGTTACATAATTAAGGTAATGAATTAATTTCTTTTCTAACTTGTTACCCCTTCACCCATTTTTCTCCCTCTTCCCTCCCAACGCACCTTGCAAGATCGTTTCCAACCTATTGTTTTGTGAATATCACTGTTGCATAGATTTTCCCTTTGTTCTTTGTCTCACTAATTTGTTTTTGTCCTTCCCCTTCCCCAGTTCAGATCAACATATTTAAAATACCCCAGGTATCAAAATCAAATACAGTGACTACAGGGGATAAAACATAGGTGGGGAAAACACAAAAGGATAAAAATAAATCACATAGTACATTAAGAACAACAACAACAAAGAACATGTCTTGGAGTTCATTTCACTTAGAATCACCTTGTACGGTCATATGTACATAGCTATTGAGCTATTCTACTCATCTACTAAGATTATCCTTGATGTACACAATAATGCTCCCTCAGACCCAGTAATCCCACTTCTGGACATTTAACCAGATGACCACAAACAAGGCCACACTAAAGCTACCAGCACAATTATGGTTATCACAGTAATATTTACCATAGCTAAGATATGGAATCAACCCTGATGCCTGTCAGTAGATGAATGGATCAAGAAAATGACACACACACACTAACATACACACATACACACACATACTATGCTTCCATCAGAAAGAAAGATACCACCTCATTTGTAAGGAAATGGAAGGTCTTGGAAAACATCATATTAAGTGAAATAAGCCAGACTTAAAGAAACATAGTTCCCATGGTTTTCCTTATTTGTAATGATTAGTTTACATCAAGGATAATCTCATGTATTTTAATTTGACAGTTTGTTCTATGTTGAGCGTGCAACATTATTGCTATATTGTTTGTTGTCATTTCTGTAAACAGGCAGGTATATTGAAAGAATTACATTCATCTTATCCATTACTGAAAGGAGAACAACTAAAAGAGCAACCCCTACTAGGAAGAACAACTCCTACTTACTTAGCTTCATTCCTATGTAAGGCCATTTTTGTCCCCTGTATCCTCATGTTGTACATTTCAACCATATACCTCACACTGTATATCTAGTATCTTCTACATTGTGAACAAAATGCCTGAGAAGTTCCACTTTGCTTTACTTTAAAACAAAAAATTCTTTCTTAATATTTGTGGTTGGGGTGTGTGTGTGTGTGTGTGTGTTTACAAAGATCAGAACACAACATTTTTCTTCATTTCGAATACATCTTTCAGGTCATTGTAAGTTGTGGCTAATGGGAGCAGTCTCTTGTTATTTTAAGGATGAAACAGAAAAAGATATTTGTGCATGTAACACAGTTGCTTTATTAGTGTCGTTGAACACTGAACCTCGATTTACATCTTGGCTGTTGTTGTGAATAATGTGAATAACAATAAACTACAGATATATTTACGAGTTACCCAGAGAGAAATAATCACATGATTGGTGGGTCAGATGATATCTCAACTTTGGATTTCTTTAGAAACTTGCATACTACTTTCTACAATGAGAATACTAATCTGTTTTTTGACCAATAGTGTAGAAAATTTCCTTTTCTCCACACTCTCACCAACATTATTGCCTTTTATTCAAAGGTAATAAAGGGCAGGTTTTAACTATCTGCAGTACCCTAGACTGGCCTTAGACTTAAATCCAACCTCCTAAATGCTTGGAATTACAAGCCTTTACCACCATAACTGGTTCCATTGATTTTTTGATGAGTTATAATAGTTATGAAGTTGTATCATATAAATTTTGAGTTATATTTCTCTAATGACTTCTGCTCAAAATCCGTTAAGGCAGCATAGATGTTGTATTAAACATAACTCTGTAAACCCACAGGCAATTTTCAGGGCTTTATGGAGAACATGTATATTCAGACCTTTTGTCCATTTTTAATCCAGTTTCTGGTTAATCTCATCTTTAATCTCGCTAAACCAGATCAATAATTAATTCGAGGTAATAGAAAAGAAAAAAAATGCAGCAACTCCTAACATTTTTCAGTTTTCAATAACATGGTATTGCTTAAATCATTTTCTGTTAACAACTGATACTATATAACTCAATTTAGTTAGAACTATTACAAGGCTGTAGTTTATTTATTTTACATTGATTGCTCTTTCCAAAGCCTGTTTGTCTAATTTCCCTTGGTTTGTTTCAGTCTCAAGTAGCTCAGATTTCAAACTGAAGAATAAATGGAAGGAAGCAAACAAAAAAAAATACAATTCCTCTCATCCGATGATGCCTGTATAAGAATGAGGAAAGAGTTCATCCTTCTAAGGACCTATGATAGGACAACAAAAAAAGAATTTATTCTTCTATGTCTTCTTTATCTTTGCGATGTAACTTAAATGTTGTAAAACACATTATACTGCTCAGATACTTTTATGTTTTATCAGTTTTGCACATTTTTACACTATCAAGACATAAGATAACCAGTTTGATTTACAGCATGAGAAGTTATCCACTTCCTTGGAAGCAGCATGATCAATAGATCTTACTTCTGGTTGCTCACTACCTGTAATGGTTTCTGTACTACTTATCACATTCTATTTAGTATTTTAAAAAGACTGCTGGCTAAACTCAAAGCTCATTCCTAGAAGTTTATGTTAAGTATTTCACAAGTTTTATTCCCTTAATTGTTAATATAACATTTGCTATAATGCTAATGTTATTACCATTTTAGTGTTGGGAAAAATTGTAATTAAAGGCAGTAAGTGCATGGCCTAAAGACACACACAGTGAGGAAGGAAATGAGTCAAAGTTTCCGAAACTCTTCCAGCAATACACAAAAGGTAGATAAAATCTCTCCATTCTATGACACTCTCAATTCAATATTCATATTGTCCAAGAAATAATAGCATACTAAATATTGCCCATGGTGATTGTTTTCTGTCACATTTGTCTTCACCACAGATTGTGTTGGTGACATTGGGTTATCATGAACAGAACTGAGCTTATACATTGAGGTCCAAAGAGAGGCAAATTTCTTCTGTCCCACAATTCCAGTATCCTTTTTAAAAAGTACTAAAACTTTTCAATATAATCACCTACTGTCTTATAAGTATCCAAAAATAAAAAATCATAAATAATAACTCCAAAATGCTTTAAAATTGGAGATGCTAAAACATGCCCCTTTGAAGTAAATTTTCTTCTACTTTTAACGTTATTCTGAAAGCCTTTGCTGGTTTGTCATACCTATAATCCTAACTACTTGGGATATCTACTCAGGAGCCTGAGATCTGTGGATAAAAGTTGGAAGCAAATCAGGGCAAAATAAATTCATGAGATTATTTTTCAAAAATTTTAATGAACCTGCAAAGGGCCAAGAATGGAGATATAGTTCATTTAGTAGCTCACCAATCTAGAGAGAAAAGGCCTATCAAGACCTTGAAGCCCTGATTTCAAACTCTGAGCACGACAACCCACATGCAAATGCTTGAGCACATGCGTGCATTCACACACATATTTATTCAAAATACCTTCATATCGGAGTTTTTCATGAATTTCTTTGCTAACGATATTATATGAGTAAAATAAAGGAAATAAACTCTTCCATCTCAGAACATTTTTTACTTTCTTATTGCAAAAATACTGTACAGAGGGGTAACACTTACATGAGCAATGTAATGAGTACATTTCCTAACAAGTATTGTTACCTCCTCCTTTATTGTTTCCCTACCATCCCTTCCCTCCACCTCCACAAGTCCATTAACCTCCTCCCTTTCCCCACCTCAATTGTAAAGTTCACTTTACAACATAGTGTCTTGTGCATCTCATTGTTACAATGGGTCAACCTGTATCCCTATTTAAGGATTTTGTTTTTTTCCTTCCCCTCAGAAAATTAGAGGAAAATATATACAAGAAGAAGGTGCACAAACTTCCAATACAGTGAAAACAGGTGTTATAGCATGGGGGAGGAACATATAAAGAAACAAAAACAAAAACAACACACTGCACGTTATAAGTACGTGAGAAACGATATCAAGAAAAAAAAAACCACTTGTGTCCCTAACTTGGGGTTCATTTCCCTTAACATAATCTTTTTTTTTTTTTTTTTAGCTTTTTTTTGTTTGTTTTGGTCGGTCGTGGGGCTTGAACTCTGGGCCTGGGCGCTGATCCTCAGCTCTTCAGCTCAAGGCTAGCGCTCTACCACTTGAGCTACAGTGCCACTTCTGGTTTCCTGGTGGTTTATTTTAGATAGGAGTCTCATGGTCTCTCCTGCCCGGGCTGGCTTTGAACCACGATCCTCAGGTCTCAGCCTCCTGAGTAGCTAGGATTACAGCCGTGAGCCACCAGCGCCCGGCCCTTAACATAAACTTATCTGGTCATATACACATAACTTTTGACCTTTTCTGCTTATCACAGACATATATTAGTTATTGAAAATTAGAGAAACCATGGGACCTATGTTTCTTTGGACTTGGCTTACTTCACTTAATAATTTTTTTTCCAAGTCTTTCCATTTCCTAACAAATTGGGCGATGGAATGCTTCAGGAATTTGCCTGTCATCCTTGGGCAGGGGCCATGCTAATCTTCTCTGTATCATTCCAATGTTAGTATATGTGATGCTGAATTGAGCACAGAATATTTTTATATATAAATTGTAATTGATTTTTTAAACTAGACAAATAAAAAAAAAGTAAGTTTAAAAGAATTGTTGTGAAATTTGAGAACCATGTACTTCTTAGATAAGTACACATTTAAGAATAAAGTCAAGATTTACATGTCAAAAACAAAATAAATCCAGATATTTGTTGTTCAAGAGATGTGTAGAAGGAGGAAATCAATTATTCTATGCAAAGGACCTGTCATTATGAACACTGCAGCAAGTGTTAAGGTTTGCTAAAAGTTTTAATGTTTTAAATATATTTACTTTTGGATATTTGCTTATATATGCCAAAACTGGGACTGTATGACAGGTCATAATACTTTTCTATAAAGTATTTAAGATTTATGGTAGCAGATAAGTACTACTAAGTATGTACATTTCAGAGTTTATAGAAACTTTACTAATGAGAAGTTGCAAAGTCTTTGTGTAAAGCAGAATAAAGAGTTGACTATGTTAACTACACAGTTTCTATTAAAACTGTAGGCCTTCCTTACTTTATATGTTAGTGAGGAACAAATGATGATATAAGCCATATACAAATTATGAGATGAACTATAAATGGTAATCTTAGTGGGTGACTTTAAACACTACTCATAGTCTATAAAATTCTTGTTGAACATCATAATCTTAGCCAGTGTTAAATGTAAAGAAATATGACAATAATCAAATCTAATTTGTAGTACACTTCAAATACTGAAAACACTGGTAATTGTTTTGTTTTTTATTTTATTATTCATTAATATTTAATTATTGGTTTTCTTTATTTGTAGCATTGTTTTCCTTGTTGTAATATAATAGAACTTTTTGTAAGTTGTCATTAGGAGATACTTTGAGAAGGTTACTGGGATGGCCACACCGTTTTTTATAGGTGCATGTGAATTTATAAAGAGGAAAATTAAGAACAAAATATATATTTAAAAAATGATTAAGTAGAGTCTGATTCAGAGTGTTGATAAATGTCCACACCTAAAATATTAGCCCTAGGCTGAAGCAGAGTTATTACAGAGTTGAGGTCACAAAAGTGAGACACTGTGTTTTGTTTTGTGTTTTATTTTTATTTTGTTGGTCATGGGGTTGGAACTCTGGGGCCTGGGTGCTGTCCCTCAGCTCAAGGCTAGTGATACTACTTGAGCCACAGCACCACTTCCATCTTTTTCTGCTGTTATGATGCTGAGAAATCAAACCCAAGGCCTCATGCATGCAAGGCAGGCACTCTACCATTGAGCCACCTTCCCAGTACCTGAAAGACTGGGTTTTAAAAAAATCATCTAAAAACATTTGCTTTTTGCTTTGGATTATATAATGAAATATATGAGTATTTTTGATGTTTTTGTGCATTGTCATACTTCTAAATTTATACTAACTTTACCCACTTTATCCTTGTCAAAGTCATGAAATATCTGTGGGAGTTTGCTTATGTGAAGATTGTTTTTGCATTTATAATTTCTTCTGAGTTATTTTTATTTTTTATCAAAATAACTTTATATTTCATGTTGATGCGTATTTACTCAGAGAAAGGGATATAGAGGATTTAGTTTACCAAGTGAACATTAAAATTAGAGCTCAACAATAAGACAAGATGTAAACATAAAGGGGATCCAAATAGGGAAAGAAGAAATAAAACTCTCCCTCTTTGCACATGACATGATCTTGTATTTAAAGAATCCCATAGACTCCACTACCAAATTACTCAAGCTGATTCAAAACTTTGGCAAAGTAACAAGATATAAAATTAACCCCCCAAAATCAATGGCTTTTCTGTATGCCAACAATGAGAAAAGTGTGGCTGAATTTAGGAAAGTAACTCCATTTGCAATAGCCCCTCAAAAAATAAAATACCTAGAATTAACTTAACTAAAGAAGTGAAGGACCTCTATGATGAAAACTTTAAAATCTTGAAAAAGGAAATCAAAACAGAACTTAGAAAATGGCAAAACCTCCCATGCTCCTGGATTGGAAAGATCAACATCGTGAAAATGGCAATACTTCCCAAGGCTATCTACAAATTCAATGCAATACCTATCAAAATTCCAACCTCATTCTTCAAGGAAAAAGAAGAGCCAATCCAAAAATTCATATGGAACAATAAAAGACCCGAATAGCAAAAACGCTCCTCAATGGAAAGAACACTGCTGGTGGAATATCAATACCAAATTTCAAACCCTACTCTAAAGCCATAGTAATCAAAACAGCTTGGTACTGGCATAAGAACAGACCTTAGGACCAATGGAATAGAATTGAAAACCCAGAAATGAACCTACAGACCTATAGCCAACTAATCTTCGATAAGGGAGCTAAAATAATAGAATGGAAGAAAGACAGCCTCTTCAGTAAATGGTGCTGGCAAAATTCGTTAACTACTTGTAGAAGACTAAAACTAGATCCTTATATATCACACTGCACCAGAATCAACTCCAAATCGATCAAAGACCTCGGAGTCAAAGCAGACACTCTGAAAACCTTACAGGATGGAATAGGAGAAACCCTAGGCCTCCTTGGCTCAGGCCGAAGTTTTCTTAATAGAGACCCGGAAACACAACAAATCAAAGAAAGGTTGGACAAATGGGATTGCATGAAGTTGCAGAGCTTCTGCATGGCAAAGGGCATAACTAGCCAGATCAACAGAAAGCCCACGGATTGGGAGAAGATCTTTACTAGCCATACAACAGACAAGGGTCTCATATCTAAAATATACTTGGAACTCAAAAAATTAAATCCCCCAACAATAAATCCTCAAAGAAACAACTGCCCAATAAATAAGTGGGCTAAAGACTTGAAGAGAAACTTCTCTGAAGAAGAAAGAAGGATGGCCAATAGACACATGAAGAAATGCTCAACCTCCCTAGCCATAAAAGAAATGCAAATCAAAACAACATTGAAATACCACCTCACCCCAGTTAGATTGGCTATAATCAAGAACTCTAACAACAACAGATGCTTGAGTGGATGTGGACAGAAGGGAACCTTACTTCATTGTTGGTGGGAGTGTAAACTTGTTCAACCACTTTGGAAAGTAGTATGGAGGTTCCTCAAAAGACTCCACATAGAATTCCCCTATGACCCAGCAATCCCACTTTTGGGCATTTAACCAAGTGTTCACAAACAAGACCACACTAAAGCTACCAGCACAACTATGTTTATTGCAGCATTATTTACCATAGCTAAGATATGGAACCAACCCTGATGCCCCTCAGTAGATAAATGGATCAAGAAAATGTGGTATATATACACAATGGAATTCTATGCCTCGATCAGAAAGAATGACATTTCCCCATTTGTTAGGAAATGGAAAGGCTTGGAAAAAATTATATTAAGTGAAGCAAGCCAAGCCCAAAGAAACTTAGGTCCCATGATTTCCCTTATTTGCAATATCTAGTATATGTATGAGTCAAGCAGGAAAGATCAGATAATGTAATGTTAGGAAAATGAACCCTTAGATATGTATTTAAATATTTTTTTCTTTCATGCATTTGTTTCTAACTCATTTATAAGATTATTTCTTTGTAACTTTGTATGTCCCTCCCCCACAGTATAACCCCTGCTTTCCCTATATTTGATGTCGGTATAATTTGTGGAGGAGATGGGGAAAAACTCGTCGTTTAAGGATACAGGTAGACCCAATGCAACTATGAGCAGTACAAGTTGTCATGTCAAAAACGAACTTTACAAATTTGGTGCGGGGGGGGGGGGGGGGTTGGGTTGGGGGGCAAGGGGAGGCTGGGAAGGGATGTGAAGGGTAAACAAAGGAGGAGGCTGCAATGCTTGATAAGAAATGTACTCATTATCTTGCCCATGTAATTGTAACCCCTCTGTACAGTATGTTCACAAAAAATAAAAATAAAAATTTAAAAAAATAAAATAAAATAAAATTAGAGCTCAAAAATAAAAATCAGCTTCTGAAACTAAGGTTCAATGCCTTGCATCCTTGGATCAGCTAGAGGATCAATCCAGGCTTCAGACTTAAAGTGGGCAGCTGAGGGAGTATAGTGGGTAGGACTTTTTGAGTTCCCCTTTCAGGATATAAGATTTAAAACACACACATGCAAGCACATATTCATAACAAGTTTTTGTTTGGAGAAGTGCACATTATGGAGCTCCATAATGAAAATCATACATTATTTAATAGTGTTCTCAGACCTTTGTCAACATTCTCCCAATGGATTATCAGAAGCAGGTCCTTAGATCATTTTTCTTGGGTTCCTTAGGCCTAGAATTCTTATTCCCCATTTCAGCAGGTCTGTTGTGATTTCAGTTTTTGGTGCACGTAATCCTCCCTTTTGTAAGTTTCTTGTGCACCCTTCTCATATTTAACTCTCCCGTTACTGGAGATTTCTCAACAATGGATTCCTCCAGCTCGCCCATTTTTATTCTTGGGCCAGAGAATGAAAACACACATCGAGACTCAACTTCTCTTTGTGCTTAAGACACACTCAGCCCAGAAAAATCCCCAACCAACCAGGTAGTATGCTCTAGTCCAATTTTTCCTCTCATGGGTGATGCATGACATTACTTTTTATTGAGGTGCTTCCGTGGGCCCTTTCCTGAAATTGCTGATACACTTTCCATCCTTTACCACAACGGATGGTGTTTAACCCAACCTGGAGCTATCTCAACAACTCAGGATATGTCTTCTCCTGAGGGTCTCCCTACATCCCCCTTGCATAACATGGATCCTGGACTAGTCCCCACATTGTTGGGAATACTCCCCTACTGTAACCCAATATCCCAAGAAGGACCACCAATTTGAAAGGAACTTAGCATGGCAATGTTTAGTTCTGTTAAAAAGCATGTTATTGACAGAAAGCAACCACTATGAGTAGGAAGTCTGCCCAGGTTATACCCCTAATGAGTTACTACTTCTGGTATTGATCACAAGTTGTGTTCACAATCTTGCTCTATTGGCTCTTTTGAAGCTCAGCTGGTTATTTTGAAAGGGGTTAAAAATATCAGAGCAATCCACTAAACCAGGACACCCAGGCCAGAAATTGTTAGAAAATTCTTACTCAGCTTGTGCTTTATGAGTTAAACTATTCCTCAAGTCCCTAGAACGATTTTAGTAACAGGATATACTTTAGTTATATAGCTTTTTGGAAGATGATTATGCTTATTCAATACTTTCCCTTATTTCCATCATTTTCAGAGAAAAAGAATATTCTAACTCCTACACAGTCCATTCCCAGACAGAATTTATTATAAGCAGCTCCCTTTTTGGAATGGAGGCTTATGAGCTTCCAGGTGAAAACACCTTATTTGCATATTGCCTTGGTTCCCTTAGGAAACTCGCCTCAGCAAGTGGTTATGAAACCAACAGCTATGTGTGGCTGCTTCATTATAAAGAACCTGTCTATACTTGTGTTCCTACTGCTAATAGAAAGAGGAAAGACTGCTCTCTGGAAGCACGTAGCTATGGATTTAAGCACACTTACTGAACTCTGAGCACAGAGCACAGATTGAGCTGCAGGATTTTAAGAGCCATAGATGAATCAGTCAGATACCAGCTGATTGGCTGACCACAGGGCACACTTTTGATGCCACATTTCTGAGGTAAAGCAGTTCTAAGCTGCCAAGACACTATGGTAAGAAGAAGCCTGAGGGGGAATTCTTGGTGGGAAGGAGAAGGTGAAAGTTTGGATTTAGGTTTTAGAAAATGCAAGCCACTTTCTGAATTGCTTGAGGCTGCGAGCAGATCATCATATTTTCTAGCTCTCTAGATGTAGAGTATGAGAACACTTCCCACATATCACACTCAATCCCTCCTGCCTAGCAGTCTTCAATTCCCTCTTATAGCAGTCAAGCAATTTTTAAGAAAGCAAAATTCAGCGAACCTGATTAGCTTGTGAAGAAAACATATCCTCTGGCTTTAGAATAGATCAATTTCTATCTCAGAATAAGAGGAAGAAAAGAAACCACATTCTACAGAATGTAACACCTTAAACATGCTAGTTTGCTGCATGAACTTTTCATTAGATTCATACAAGAAAAAAAAGAAATCTGAGAATTTCTGGAGCCTTTGTTAGCCTAATATCAAGTTCTTGTTGTTTTTTATTTGTTTGTTTGTTTTGTTTTTTCCTAATACTTCAGAGATTCTAGTTAGAAGAATTGAAAAAATACAGATATTAGCCTGGTTCAGATTAATCTGAAACCACAGCAACTAAGTTATCAAATTCTAAATCTAGTCTCAAAGCTGAAAGTCAAGGCTTCCCTCCCCGCAACATCTTCAGAATAGCAGTATTGTCTAAGTCTCGGGTTTGTTTTCTTTAAAGAATTAGAGAGCAGAACAGTTTTTAAAGCAGTTTTTCTTCAAAGCGAAAAGAGAGCAGTGCAACAGTCTCTTCCTCAAAGCAAAAACAAAGCAGTGAAACAGACTCCCCAGCGAAAAGAAGGACATAGTGTCTCATAATTGGTTTCCTAGTCTCAGAGCATGAGTATGGAATTTTTCCTTCTTGGATGCCCCATCTCAGAGCACAAGCACAGAAAACACTTTTGATTGGATGGGAAGTAGAGGGACACTCCCTAGACCATAGTCAGAAAAAGCCATGTGTTAGCACCTAAAGCTTCATGTGAAAAGGGTGTGTAATATTTCCTGCATCATTCATCCTCACCATGTTGGAGCCAGTTCCAACCATTACCTTTTATCCATAACTACCCAGATATAGTGATTTAACTCCCTCTGAGTGTCACATAAGCACTTGTTACTCACAGGGCACTGTACATTGTAATGTCCCACCAACACTATGTTGACAGAGAAATTAGATTTCTAAATTGCTGTTTTGAAGAAGCAAAGCCCTCTGACTTAAACTTGCACACTTAACTTAAAATTTATTGTCTTTTTTCAATTCTATTAGCATTACCTACTTAAATAAGTGTATTTTTCATTTTGATATATCCACATAGGCATACAATGTACCATGATTATGCTTAACCCCTTCATAATTCTCTCCAAAGTTTTATTAATCATTTTAAGAATACAACATAGTAGTAATAAGTACATTTACAATATTGTACAATCTCAATATCCACACTCTTTACATCCTCCAAGATTCAAATTCTTTATTCATTAAAACAATTTTCCACCTCTCCTCTGCTTCAAGGTATACATCAAGTATGATTTTGCTTCCTGTCTCTATCAATTAGACTGTTCTATGTAACTACTGATATAAGTAGAATCATGTAATACTTGATCTTTTTATGACTGGCTTATTTCACTTAGCAGTGTTCTAAAATTTCATCCATAATATAGCATATGTCACAACATAATTCTTTTTTTTTTTTTTTTTTTTGGGGTCCGGTCGTGGGGCCCGAACTCTGGGCCTGGGCGCTGTCCCTCAGCTCTTCATCTCAAGGCTAGCACTCTACCACTTGAGCCACAGCGCCACTTCCGGCTTTTTTCTTTTTGCTTATGTGGTGCTGAGGAATCGAACCTAGAGCCTCACGCATGCAAGGCAAGCGCTCTACCACTGAGCCACCTTCCCAGCCCCATAATTCTTTTTAAAGTTGAAATAATATGCCACTGTATGTTTAAACCACATTTGCTTTAGCTATTCATTTGTTGATGGCCACTGGATTGCCTCCATGTTTTGAGTATTGTACAAAATGACTATGAGTGCACAAGATCTCTTCCAGACCTTGCTTTTAGATGTTTAAAGTATATGCCCAGAAATGGAATCACTGGATCACATGAAAACTCTCTTTTCTTTCTTTTTTTTAAAATTTTTTTGTCATGGGTCTTGAACTCAGGGCCAAGTCACTGTCCCTGAACTTTCCCTCAAGGCTAGAGTACTACCACTTTAAAACACAGATCCACTTCCAGTTTTCTGCCCAGGCTGGCTATGAACCGTGATCCTTGGATTTCAGCCTCCTGTCCTGAGTGGTTAGAATTACAGGTATGAATAATCCTGTTTTCAATTGTTTGAAAAGATGCCATTCTGTTTCCCATAGAACGGTTCCAATTTTACCACACTTTTGGCAGTATTGTTACTTTATTTTTTGTAATTATCCTACCTAATTCATATGAAGTGGTAATTTTCTTCATTATTTTGACTTACACTTTCGTGGTGATTAGTGATGTTAAACACCTTCTTCGTGGGCTTGTTAACACTTTGTCTTCTCTGGAGAAACATCTGAGTTCTTTGCACATTGTAAAGTCAGGTTGTGTGTCGTTGCAATGATGTTTTTTATATATTCTTGATGTGAACCACTTATCAAATATATACTTGCAATAACTTTATCCCATTCTGTGTTGCTTTTTTGGGCACTGTTGATTGCAACCTTTGGTGCATTCTGATTTATGTTTTCCTATAATGAATGACCCTTCATTGATGTCAGTTTCCAGTATGTCTTCTGGTCCTGTAACTACGAACCATCATATTGATTTGGACTCCTGCTATGGTAACAGTGAAGTAAAGCTACATAATTTTGCTCTGGTCACCTACCTACTGCCACTTTTGTATCTCTCTCCATTATCTTTTTGTAAAGGCCTTGGGGCATATCCACAACTTATTTGGTCCTTAAAAACCTGTAGAATTACAGGCCTTAAATTTAGTTTTAATGGAAATATGTGACGTCAAATTTCTTTTTTTTCCTTTTTGCACATTTTTGAATGTAAGAATACTGTTCAAAGGGGTTACAGTTACGTGACAAGGTACATTTCCTATCAAGCATTTTTGCCTCCTCCAGGCAAATAAGATGAAAATTGAGAGCTTCGTAATATAGAAGGACACCAAAACTCTAGGTATATATTTTTCTTCATATGAGTATTTAGAATTGTGTGATGCTAGAGATATAACCTACTTGCAAGTTAATAATGAACTTGTCACACTTTAATGGATGCTAGACGATTTATGATGCTCTTGGGGCAGAGACAAAAAGGACTTAATTTTTACAGTAATAGTGAAAGCCAGTGAGATATGTGTGTATGTGCATATTTATATATTACCAGTGTAGCTCCCATCCCTCAGTGCCACTGAGTGAAGTAAAGATAGCCATGTGAAGCCTATACAAACAATGGGTTCTGAGTTTGAGCAACTTCAATCTTTCTAATGAGCAATAGGCATGCTTGAACTTTACTCTGGAGAATGACAATAGCTTAGAAAAAGCTTGCAAATATACTATGGAATATAGAGCAGCTAGTGTTCACTTGAAGATATGCAAACACTTGAGTCTGCCGTGGAATTGTTTTTTTTTTCTTTTGTTTCTTGAATGTTCCTAGCTACTAAGACCAATATATATTTTTCATAATAAACGTTTAGCTCCCCTTAAAAAGGAGGCATGACAATTTGTTGAGAATACTTATTATTTTTCTAGCCCTAAGCCCTCAGTCCTATCTAGAGTACAATTCAACAAAATAAATAGATGGAATTCAAATTTAACACATCTAGAAGCTTTTTTCTTAGAGGCCTTTCTTAATGTAGGTGTGGAAGAAATTAAGGAAAAAATAGGCTCACAAATATATATTATGAAGATATTCTATGTATTTTAACAGTAATAAAAGATTACATTTCTGTTTTTTAGTGTGTGAATATTTACATAGTATGTACAGAGTGCCAACGTTTATGCCAGGGCCTATCATGGAATAGAATGTAGCAAATTTTCTCTATATTGTTTGTATATTTGTAGAATTCACCTGTCTGACTTCTCTCCCATTTTGATAAAAAAGAGCACCTGTTTGATTGAAATACAATCATTATTTTTCTACCTTCAGGATTCCACACACTTTGCTGTCTACTAAATATAGAAAAGATTCATGCATAACCCTCATCTTCAAGGAGCAATTTTCAGTATCCCAAGTAGCTTGTGTTTATCTCCCACCCCTTTCCTCCCAGCTGTCAATCTAGGTGAGTGATGGCTGAATTCTATAAGACAGGAAAACTCAGATAATTCACAGGCATTCAGTTAGTATCTAATGGAAAATTCTTCACTTGGATTATATTTTAGCATCATCTTTGTGAGAACTTCAGCTTCCTTATTTGGAAACTGAGCTGTTCAGTTAAAAGTGAGTAAATGAATCTTATTATTTAAAATTTCATTTAACTGAAATTGGAAGAATTAATTTTTCAGACACTATTCACATTTAAGATTCATTAGCCACTTATAGCCAGTGGCTAGTCTGTTAGACAATGCATATATAGAATATTTTGTTTCTTTCATGCATGTGTTTCTAACGCATTTATAAGATTATTTCTTTGTTGCTTTGTATGTCCCTCCCCTACAGTGTAACCCCCGCTTTCACTATATTTGATGTCAGTATAACATGTGGAGGAGATGGGGACAAACAAGTCATTTAAGGATTCAGGTGGACCTATTGCAACAATGAGAAGTACAAAATGTCATGTCAAAACCAGCTTTACAATGTCGGTGGGGGGTGGGGGGTGGGGGGGTATGATTGGGTGGGAGGGAGGGGGGAGGCTGGGAAGGGAGGTGAAGGGTAAACAAAGGAGGAGGCTGCAATGCTTGGTAAGAAATGTATGCATTATCCTGCCCATGTAATTGTAACCCCTCTGTACAGTATGTTCTCAAATAAAATAAAATTAAATTAAAAAAAAAAAGAATATTTCCATTATCACAGATGTTTCTGTTAGAACTGTTTTAGAGCATGTTTTAGTTTGTTAAGGCATGGTCCATGTTCATAAACTATATATGCTCCGTAGGTGATACTCAGACTGAAGATACAACCAGAAAGGCCAGACACCCATGAAGTTAAGATATAGGTATAAATTGTTCTACATAGGCACACTTATTTGTGAGGAGGAAGAGGATCAAGCAGTCAACGTCAGCAGAATCAACCCTCTCAACTCCAGGAAAGAATAGGTAAAAATTTTAGCAGTTCTTTGCAGCTTTGCTTCTGTGATTGAAATTGACTGTGGTATTCTCAATGGTGATTTTGTTGGAAAATATAAATGTGTAATTATCACATTAGCTCAGTGAAGAATTAGAGTTTGTGCTTTGTAAATGTAATTTGATATTTATATGTGACATTTCAATTTCTCCTGGTATCAATACACCACAAATATCTTTATATGGTTTCTGAGTTGTTTCTTTCGTTAATTTTGTTGTTCTTACAGCAGACATTTTAGAAATTAGTGGAAAAGTTAAGACTTTCTTGTGTTTTGCAATCCCATTATTTCTCCGTAAGCTTAATAAAAAATGGGAATCTAAGAACTATGTGAAGAAATTGTATCTCCAATCACCTGTTCACTTTCATTAATTACTAGACCAAAGGGAACTGGCTCCCCAGAATCTCACCTTCAGAATTCAAGAATGAGGTGGGAATAAGGCAAGGAAAGAGAGACATAGTAATTTGCACTGAAGTTACTGTGCTGTCACAATGAACACTTGTTCTCATGCAATCTTTTTGAATCCCACAGTTAGCTTTTTTGTGGTTTTTATTAGTATGACAAAGATGACTGACTTTCCCAGATTTACAGTTGGAAGTGTGTGGCACACATTCCTTTATCTATGGAATCTTCCTTAAAATTGTGCATCATTCACTTTGGGTCTCAGTGCCTTTTCCATCCTTGTCACAAGTATGTATTTCTACAAATGGAGACGTTGGTTCATCATTTGTCTTTAAATGATTAAATTATGTGGATTTGCTATCGAAGGAAGGTATTATGGGTAGGACCCTTTGGTCCATGTTGACATTTCTTTATGGAATTCTTTTACGGTCCTTACTCATGGACTCATGTGTAAGTAATTCTCCCCATATTCCAGTATACTCCAGTAGAGTGGGGCAACACATTAGAAATTTAAAACATGCCTATAACTCTTTTAAAGTATACTTTTAAATATAATGATATAAATAAAAGCTTTTGTTTTGTTTTTATTTTTTATTTTAATATTATTGTCAAGGTGATGTACAGAGGGGTTACAGTTACATAAGTAAGGTAGTGATAACATTTCTTATCTAACTTGTTACCCTCTCCCTCATTTTTCTTCCTCTTTCCTTCATTCTCTCAATCCCTCCAAAGTTGTACAGATCATGTCCAACATATTGTTACATTTGATTTCCTTTAATTAAATGTTGGAACTCCACAATGTAAACACTGGAACACCACGGTTAGACCCCTCTGCCATGCATATATGCATATGCATATTTTCCTAAAATTTGGGGTCATATATTTGTTTGATTATTCATTTGTTTATTGCCCAAACTGGAACTTGAATCCAGGGGCTACACACTGTTCTCTGCTTTTCTTTTTCCCACAGCACTAGCCACAGGCCCATTTCTGTCATTTTGGTGGTTAAATGGATATTCCTCTGGTGGCTGGCTTTGAACCATAATATTCAAATCTCACCCTTGTGAGTAGGTAAGATACAGGTGTGAGCCTACTTTATAAGTTGACTTTTCATCTCATTATATCATTCATATATTTCCTATCCTTAGAAATTTCATACTGTTCTAAGAACATCACTTACAATGATTGCATGGGAGTCCAGTGCTTATAAATTCCATAATTAATTAAACTGTCCCTAACACTGAAAATTTTGTTGTCTCCAAAATATTAAATGCATCATTAAAGTTCATTTGGATTTTTCATTCTAGTATTTATTTTTTATAATTAGATAAGTATCTGCTAGTTGTTAGAAAGAACCAAAATTTCTTGTTACATAATGATCTATCTTAACTTGGCTCATCTAAAACAGTACGTTACTCCTCCCCATACAGTTTATATTTTTCCCAGCATGCAGTTCCAGTTTTGTAACTTTTACACACCTTACCCATTATAATGCTTTTGTCGAAAATCCCTCTTGTTATCATCCAGTTTTTGTAAAAACATTTTCCATGTATTTCATTAATAGGAAGGCATATTTAACTAATACCAACTCAACGTCATCATTTCCACGTGTATTAGCATTTTAACCTGGACCAGAACTTGATTCTAACAATATTTTATTTTAATGGAAGAATCAGAGTATCAAACGGAAGGCTGAGGGTTCCCTTATGAACAAATTTTATCATTCATTGCTTATTTTTGTTTTTGAATTTAAAAGTTAAAGATTACTAGCTCACATATCCTCTGTTGTCACTGCATTTGATTCCAGTTCTCTACATCATGTATATACATTTTTCTAATTTGGGAAGGGGAAGGGAAACAACAAAATGCTGAAACAAGGATACAGGTTGACCAATTGTAACAATGAGAAGTACAATAAACTATGTTGAAAACTAACTTCACAACTTCAGGGTAGGGGGAAGGAGGAGTTGGGGAAGTAAGGAAGGAAGGAAATGTAGGGGGAAAACAGAGGATGGGGTAACAATGCTCAACCGGAAATGTACTCATTACCATGCTGTAACTGAACCCTGTAACCCCTCTATACAGTTTCTTTACAATAAAAATGTTTTTAAAAAGATTACCAGCTAATATTTCCATGGTTAACTTGCTATGCAACTTAAATGTTTCATATAGCTGAAAATGGGAAACCAAAAAGAAAGCAACTTTCTATATATATATATATATATTGCTGTAACACTGAGATGCCAAATCCAGTGCCAAGTGCACAAGAACCCAGAGTACAGTCATTAATCTCTAGAATTCTGAGTTGTTTTCTTTGGCTGGAAATCTCTTTAGTGTATTATGCACAATATGCAGAAATGTCCTGAAAAAATACTCATGGATAAAAACAATTCTACATGATCAGGAAAATTTGCACCATGTCAAAAAGTGGAAAATAAGACGAGAAAAATTCTATTCCTGTTTATATAAAAGCTAGGATTGGACATGGATCTACCAGTAGACTGAAGAAGAGAAACAATTATTTAAGTGAGTTGTTATTGTAAATGTAATAATATAATGATATACATAGTAAAATAGAACCTGATAATGAGCCATGAACTCTGCCTGGGGAGTTCAAGAAAATCTTTATTGCTCAGTATCTTGATACATAGGAAGGGAGAAAACAAATATTCTGTAAAATGAAGAAAATCTTATGAAGTGCAGAAATCTCTAAATATTATGATCAAGGCACGTAAAGTATCAGGAACAAGGTACCAGTTAATTGAAGAGTGAAATTGGAGCGATTGAAATGACCATATTGCTTGGTATTATGGAACTTCCTTAATATGCACAGGGCCCTGGGTTCAATCCCCAGCACTAAAAAGGAAGGAAAGAAAGAAACCAAGAAAGATTTGCAAGGTGGGGTCTATAGTTCTCTTTCTTTGATGAGTCCCTGCCTGGTTTTGGGATAAGGGTTATGATGGCTTCATAGAATGAGTTCGGTTGTGAACTTTCTCGTTCAATTTCATTGAAGAGTTGGAGGAGTATTTGTGTGAGCTGTGCTTTGAATGCCTTGTAGAATTCTGCTGTAAAACCATCTGGTCCTGGGCTTTTCTTAGATGGGAGGACTCTAATTGCTGTTTCTACGTCAATACTTGATATGGGCCTGTTAAAATGATTTAACTCATCTTGGTTTAGTTTCAGCATGTCAATATTTGCTAGGAAAAGGTCCATTTCTGCCATGTTCTCAAATTTATTAGTATAAAGTTTTGAGAAGTATTCCCTTATAATGTTCTGAATCTTGGTTGTTTCTCCGGTGATGTTTCTATTCTAATCTCTGAGGTTTTTTTTTTGGGTTGTACTCTTGTTTTTCTGATAAGGTTTGCTAAGGGTCTGTCAATTTTGTTAATTTTTTAGAAGAACCAACTCATTTTTTGTTGATACTTTCTATGGTATTTTGTGGATTCTAATTTATTTAATTCTGATTTAATTTTAATGATTTCTTTCCTTCTACTGGATTGGGGTTTATATTGCTGCTCTTATTTAAGGAGGGTCAGATGCCTTATTAAACTGTTGGTTTCAGATCTTTCCACTTTGTTGATGTAGGAACTCAGAGCTATAAAATTGCCCCTGAGTACTGCCTTTGCTGTGTCCCAGAGGAGCTGGTAATTTGTGTGTTCATTTTTGTTGAATATCATGAACATTTGAATATCCTTTCTAATATCTTCCATGACCCACTCGTGATTCAGTAGTGTGTTGTTCAGCCTCCATGTGTTACAGGACTTTCTTTGGTGGCTTTTGGTGGTGAGTTCTAATTTTATTCCCTTGTAGTCTGAGAGGTATAAGTTCAATGCTTTTGAATTTGGACAAGTTTGCTTTGTGGCCTAAAATGTGGACTACTTTGGAAAATGTTCCATGTGTTGCTGAGAAAAACGTGTATTCTTATGCTGCTGGGTGAAATATTCAGTAGATGTCTGTTAAAACTTGTTGATCTATGCAGTTGATTAGATTTGTGATTTCTCGAGTTGATCTATCTAGTGGGGAAACTGGTGTGTTAAAGTCCCCAACAATTAATGTCTTTGGATCTATGTGGGATATGAGGAAAAGTAGTGTTTTTTGGATAAATTTGGGTGCTCCTTTGTTTGGTGAATAGGTATTTACAATTGTAATATTCTCATGGAGGAGAGGTCCCTTAATTATTAGTATGTAGTGACCTTCTTTATCACTTCTTACTAATTCTAATTTGAAGTCTATTTTACCTGATATTAGGATTGCAACTCCCGCCTGTTTATGGGGGCCATTTGCTTTGGTTCCAGCCTTTCATGTTGAAAATGTTGTTTTTATGGGCAAGATGTGACTCCTGAAGGGAATAGATAGAAGGATCTTGCTTTTTAATCCAACTGGGCAGTCTATGTTGCTTAATTGGAGAGTTAAGTCCGTTAATGTTGACAGATAGGACTGAGAGGTATTTGGGAGTTTCTGCCATTTTGTGCACATTCTTGGGGGCTGCAGCAACTGGGTTCTTCCTATGGTTCTTGGATGCTCAGTTTGGGTGTGATTTCTTGGCCTTTATTGTGGTCTTGTTGGTTTTCTCTGTGTAGAAAATCATTAAGAATCTTTTGTAGGGCTGGTTTGGTGGATATATATTGTTTCAGTTGTTCTTTGGTGTGGAAGGTTTTTAGTTTACCTTCGGTTATGAAGGAGAGTAAGCTGGGTACAGTATTCTTGGTTGATAGTTGTTTGTCTGTAGTGCATGGCATACATCATTCCAGGTTCTTCTTGCTTTGATTGTCTTTGATGAGAAATTTGAGGTGATTCTAATTGGTTTCCCCTTATAGGTGATTCATCTTTTCTCCTTGACAGCTTTAAGGATCTTTTCATTGGTCTGAATTGATCCATTGTGGATTATAATGTGACAGTGGGATGTCCTATTCTGGTCTGGTCTATTTGGAGTCCTAAAACTTATTGTATCTGAATAAGTCTATCTTTTTTCATGTTTGGGAAGTTCTCTGCTAGGATCCTGTTAAACAAATTTCCTAGACCATTAACTTGTTTTTAAGTGCTCCTCTACACCCATTATCTTCAGATTAGGCCTTCTGATGGTGTCTTCCAAATGTTGAATAGATCTTTCATATTTCTTGGATTTGTCTTGGATGGTTATATGTTTTTTCTCTATAATATCCATGCTGTCTTCAATCCTGGAGATTCAATCTTCTGCAAGTTCTAACCTACTATCAAGACATTCTACTTTGTTTTTTTTTCTTTTGTTTCTAGTTGGTCAGCTTTGATGGCTTCAAATTCTTTGTTGGAGCTTTGTTTTAGATCTTGTATGGACTTCTTTACTTCCTTAATTCGGTGTTCAGTGTTTATTCTCAAATCACTTAGTTGATTGGTTATGGTTTCCTTGGACTCCAATTCCTTCTTCTGGGTTAGATTCAGTATTCCCTTTGTGGACTCCTTGAGTTCTTTTAGTTCACAACTTACGGATTCCATGAATGCCTTAATTATCTTTGTGTATTCTCATCCTGGTCTCTCAATTCCTGTATTACTCTTTGATTAGCTTCCTCCCGTTCATGCGATTCCTGTAGCTCTCTTTGACAGATCTCAGGCTGCTCACACCATTCCTTTATTTCTGTTTGAGTGCTCTCAAGCTGCTCATGCAATTCTGTATCAATCTTTGAGTAGCTTCCTCATGCTCATGATATTCCTGTATTGGCCTTTTTTTGCCTCCTCTCTCTCCCTATCATGCTCATACTGAGTCTTTTGCAGGTTTTCAATCTTTTCGTTTACCATGTTTACCAGTAATGTTTGTAGAGCTAATTGTGAACTCTCCTCTGGATTATTATCTGTTCTGTCTACGGATTATCATGAGTGGGAGTTGAGATACCCAGACTTGTCATTTTTCTTGTGTTTTCCCTGATTGCTCTGCCCATTTGGGATGAAAGTAACACCAGTTTTGTGCTAGATCACTATCTTAAGGTAAGCATCAACCAACGTCTGTAGTTGCTCAGTCAAAGTCTGCAGATACACTCTGGTTCAACGGATATATCTATTCAACATCAAACAACTATGTATTAATGGGTTATGAACCACAAAGAAGATTTTGGCAAACTAGAAATTATTAGGTTTGGAGAGATGTGGGTAAAAATAGGTATAGAAGGATATGTAAAGGCAGAGGGTGAGTTAACTTAACTAATTCTTAATCTCAAAGTGGGAACTAGGTTGGATAGAATGATAGTAGAGAGAGAGAAAAGAAAAGAAGATAAAGATATAAAAAGAGGCAAAAATAGAAGAACAAATATTAAAAATTAAAAAGTGAAACACTTAAAAATTATTCAAATTTAAAAACGTAATATTCAGAGAAGAATGTGGATAGGATAAGATAAGGGTAGGGATGAAAAGGAGATGTGGGAAACTTTTAAAATGCTTAAAATATTATATAGATATAAAGAGGTAGTACTATTATTAAGTAATTTAAGTCTAAAAGGTTTTGAACTGAGCAATACATTTCTGGATTAAATGTGTACACAATGGGGGATAAGATCTAATATTCAACTACGGTTATATCTGAGGATGAGCAAAGAATAAAAGAGAAGAAAAGGTTCAAAGAATGAGAAGGAAAGAAAAAAAGATCAAAAGGTCAGTAGGGCTAAACAAAAAAGAAAAAAAAAGCACACACTTATACCCTTAAAATAAAAATTATCAGAGGAAGAAAAAAGTTAATATAAAACAATTTTTTTCAAAAAAAAGTTCAATATTAAAAATTTTTTAAAAGTTTTAGAAAAAATTTTTAATAAAAGGTACAAAAAAGTTCTTTGATTTTTTGGGGGGGATGGGAAGATCCTATATCTTCCTTGTGTCCTTAACCTGTCTCTAGTTGGAGTCTCTGGTCTGCTTGTGGTGTTTGAATTTGCTGTGGCTTGGTTGGTTTTTTTAAGTTGGTTAGTATGAGCAGGCAGAAAAATGCTCTGCTTACCCAGGATTTTTTGATCCTCCTCCCAGAGGGGGATCTGCTTTGAGTATCACAAAAGAGGGAGATGGCTGTTTCCTCTACTTTAGAGATGCTGTGTTGAGGCTAGGTTCTGGGTAGAGTTGAGGCTTTTCAGCACATAGTAGCTTTTCCCTGAGGGGTTAACTTCTGAGTCACTCACAGAGCCCAGCCGGGAGCCTTTTTCAAGATTTATGTTTACTGTATTTCAGTTGATTTTCAAGGCTGCTGTAGGGAGGGACAGCCTCTGTCTCTGTGTAATCAGCGAAGAAATCCACTCCTGGGGCTTGTGCCCTGTTCTGGATGACTTTTCCCTGGGTGGAGCTGAGCCTAGCTGGTCAGATTAGGTTCCTGTGACCTACTAAATTACTCTTGTTTTCTTCCAATGCCTGAGTTAGAGCTAGCTGCTCAGCCAGGCCTTTGTCAGTATCAAAGATGGAGATCTCTGGTAGTGGCGAGGGGAGGGGTGGCCTTCCTTCCTCTGAACCCTGAGAAGGAGTGAGGATGTCAGGCTTCTACTCACGCTGGAATCTTGGTTCCTGTGTCGTCTCTGGTCGGCGAGCAAACTTCAGGATGAAGATGTCTGTTCCTTGTCAGTTCTTGCTGGTGTTGAGTAGAAATCCGCTCACCTGCCGCCTCTAGGGCCTTCATCCTGGACTCTCTTTGTTGCCGGTATGGTGGCTACAGCTGCCGCCGCTACTGCCTCAGCAGCTGCCACCTCAGCTACAGCAGCTGGCAAGTGCTCAGATCTGTCTCCTTGCCTGGATTTTCCCTCTCTGGCCTAACTCTCTGTCCTGTGATGGCACACTTGGTGTGATTATCTGGCTTAGGACTATTCACTGGAACAAAAACTGCTTTCTATGTGAGAGCTTGTTTAGCCTCCAGCTTCTCCTCCGCCATCATCCCGGAGCTCCCTCTGAAACCTTTATTCAACTATTTTTTTTATTTCAAAGATAGGCTGTCTATTTTTCGAAAAGTTTCCTAGTATAAAATAACTAATATTTCAATAGAAAGTACAGTTTATTAATTTCAAGGGAGTTTTAGATATACGCATGATATTGTGGTAACGTTTATAGTATATTACTTGAAAAAATTTGTTCAAACTCTTAAATATTCGTGTGTAATGACAGGGAGAGAGGAAGATAATTCATACTGGTTAGGAATTTGCAATGCCTCAAAAATCTATTGAATAATTTGTTATAAGCACATAGTCAAGCTACCTGATATGGCTTAGTTTTTTTTTTTGTTTCTTTATTTACTCAAAATTTTAACATGTATGCATGCACAGTGGTAACATTAAAATTATTAATCATAATACAAATATTGCAAAATCATAGACAGGTATCATACGTTCAATAGTTAGCACTTATGATTCTAATAATAATTTTTATGAAGATGATGATGACCACAGTGTAGCCTGATAATGACAAGGTTGTGATTAAAAAGGAAAAATTTTTAGACATCTTGTAAGCCAGATTTCCCACATTGAATACATAGTACTAAAAAGCATTGGATTAATACAATAAGAATAATAAGAGGAGAGTCTCAATATCAAGAAATACAATCACATAAACAGGTGAGACAGTAAATACCTTAATGTTATTCTTTCAGTCTCTCTAAATATACTCACATTTCTTGGTACTATTGTTTTCTTATAAATAAAATCGTTTATTTGCACATGTTGATTATCCCACATAGATAAAATATAATAAGCTGAGTGCTTTCTGTTACAAATGATCTTGTTTGTTCTAGCCTGAGGAATTTAGGAGAAAGCCTTTAACTACCCACATAGCCATTGGCTTAGTTATATATCCCTAGAAGTTAACAACACATGCCTCAAGAAGCATACTTCACTCATTAGGCAGAAATCCATGATCAGTTTTAGTTTCCATCCAGTTAACTGGAGAAAATCTATGTATAAATTTATTAAGAACTCTTGGCAACAAATAAAGCAATAAGAAACATTTTGATGGACTAAGATGTAGTTTTCAACTTAGTGTGATTAGTTCAAATACCATTCTCATAAAGACATTATTCAATAACCAATGTTTTCCAATGACATATTCTTCAATATAGCTGTAAACACATGACACAATTACATAATACCACTTAAATATCTGGAGTTACATTAAAAGGACACGGTCCTTAGAGCCAGGAGGAAAATTTATTTTTATTTCTGCAGGAAAAAATTTGTGACTTTATACCAACAAACTGAATTTGACACTTTCCTTATTTGTAAGCTAAGGGGGAAAATGTAAGGACTCTTCACTTTTCTTTCTTTCTTTTTTTTTTTTTTTGCTCTATAAGCCAACAAATATATTCTTCAATATTTCTGGTAGATTACATCCATTTACAGATGAGAAATGTAAGGCCAGTAGTCAATGTAATGAGTAAATAATGATACTAGAATTTGTGTCTGAGCCCTTCACTCTGTGTGCTTACAAGCAGAAGTAATTTGTTGATGGAAAAGGCCAATAAGAAAAGACTATGGGGAAAAACATAGGTTGTAAAAGGTTGCTTAAATCTAGGTGACCAGTGATGATTACATGAAACAGGCTGGTGTCAGGGGCATAAAAATGAGTACATAGAAATCATATTAGTGACAGAAACTCAGAAAATCTTCATCATTCATCTTAACTAATGGGTGAGAGCAGAAGGGTAAGAAAAATCTAAAGTGTTCTACATCTCTGGCCAGGCAACTGTGTTAGTGATATTCTTGGTGATAGGGATTGCAGGTGGAAATGATGGATTTAGGGAGAAAAAAAACTCTGATAGTTGTAAAGTTTATATGAAAAAGAATAATAAAATTGGGGGCATTATTAAAGGGAAGAGTTAAGGGAAAGTTCTGACACAATTCTGAACAATGTGAGTACCAGTGTGGACAAGATTGGAAGAATGAGATAAATAAGGAAACAAGAAAGTAATAAACGCAGATTTACAGAAGTAAAGAAAGGAAAGAATTTGCAGGAAGAAAAGTTCAAAACTGTTACAGAGATATTGAAGGAAATATGCTATTTGGATTTGAAAACTAAAAAGGTATAGACAAGTTCAATAAGAACAGTGTTTTGGTGATATCTCCATGATGAAATAGCCTTGTCATTCAAACTGCCACAAATTCTTATATGTAGGAAGTGCTCTGATAAACTTCAAGCTTTTATTGAATGGAAGAGTTCAGACATTACCCTCATCACTAGGATTAAATTCCTAAAAAGATAAGGCATTTTGCTTTAATGCCTTTCTTTCATTTTCTCTTACACATTGGCAAGTAGGGAAGGATTCTTATGTAACAATAATACAATGTTGACTTGTAATAACACAACATCTAGTTTTGAGATGTTTGAGATCTAGTGTTAATTCAGATATTTACTAATTAGCTCCAAAATTTATGGATATTTATATTTCTCCTGGGTAAACTAATGAGCTCCAAGAAAATTGTACACCCTCTAATGTGGGCATAGGGTTATACTGTGGAACTTTCCCGTTCAGATAGGGAGTACTACCCTATTGTTTAACATGGAGAACGTACCCTCATACATAGACTGTGTGTGTGCAAACCAGAAGTGGTATTTGAACAAGGGAAAACATGGGACCTATGTTTCTTTGGGGCTGGATTACTTCACTTAATATAATTTTTTCTAAGTCTTTCCATTTCCTAACAAATGGAGCATTGTTATTCTTTCTGATGGAGGCAAAGAATTCCATTGTGTATATATACCACATTTTCTTGACCCATTCATCTACTCAATGGCATCTGGATTGGTTCCGTATCTTAGCTCTGGTAAATAATGCTGTAATAAACATAGTTGTTCTGGAAGATTTAGTATGGTCTTGTTTGTGATCATTTGGGTAAATGCCCCAAAGTGGGATTGCTGGGTCATAGGAGAGCTCTAGGAGTTTTTTGAGGAACCTCCATACAACTTTCCGAAGTGGTTGAACAAGTTTACACTCCCAATAACAATGAAGTAAGGTTCCCTTCTGGCCACATCCACTCTTGCATCTGTTATTATTGTTCTTGCCTATGGCCATTCTAACTGGGGTGAGGTGGTATCTCCATGTTGTTTTGATTTGCATTTCTCTTATGGCTGGTGAGGTCGGGCATTTCTTCATGTGTCTATTGGCAATCCTTCTTTCCTCTTCACAGAATTTTCTCCGTAAGTCTTTAGCCCTCTTATTTTTATTTATTTATTTATTTTTATTTTGAAAATACTGTACAGAGGAGTTAAAATTACATGGGCAGGATAATGAGTACATTTCTTATCAAGCATTGCTGCCTCCTCCTTTGTTTCCTCTTCCCATCCCTTCGCATCCTCCCCCCGCCCCCCAATCCTCCTCGCCCCCCCATGAAAGTTGTAAAGTTCATTTTCGACATAACGACTTGTACATCTCATTGTTGCAATGTAGCCCACTTATTTATTGGGCAGTTGTTTTTTTGAGGATTTGTTGTTGGTGGATTTAATGTTTTGAGTTCCAGGTATAGTTTACATATGATAACCTTGTCCATTGTATGGCTAGTGAATATCTTCTCCCAATAAGTAGGCTTTCTATTGATCTTGCTAGCTATATCCTTTGCCATGCAAAAGCTCTGCAACTTAATGCAATCCCATTTTTCCAAATTTTCTTTGATTTGTTGTGTTTCTGTGTCTCTTTTAAGAAACTTTAGGCTTATGCCAAGGAGACCTAGTAATGATTTCAGACCTGTAATGTTTTCAGAGTGTCTGCTTTGACTCCGAGGTCCTTGACCCATTTGGATATGATTCTGGTGCAGGATAACATTATAGATCTATTTTTGATTTTCTACAAGTGATTAACCAATTTTGCCAGCACCATTTACTGAAGAGGCTGTCTTTCTTCCATTCTATTTTTTTAGTTCCCTTATCAAATATTAGATGACTATAGGTCTGTGGGTTTATTTCTGGGTTTTCAATTCTATTCCATTGGTCCTGAGGTCTGTTCTTGTGCCAGTGCCAAGCTGTTTTGATTACAATGTTTTGTAGTAGCGTTTGAAATTTGGTATTGATATTCCTCCAGCACTGTTCTTTCTGTTAAGGATCGTTTTTGCTATTTGGGGTCTTTTATTGTTCCATATGAATTTTTGGATTGCCTTTTCTATTTCCTTGAAGAATGATGTTGGAATATTGATAGGTATCACATTGAATTTTAGATAGCCTTGGGAAGTTTTGCCATTTTCACGATGTTGATCCTTCCAATACAGGAGCATGGGAGTTTTTTTTTTTTTGCCACTTTCTAAGTTCTGTTTTGATTTCCTTTTTCAAGTTTTTATAGTTTTCATCATAGAGATCCTCCACTTCTTTGGGTATGTTAATTTCTAGGTATTTCATTTTTTGTGAGGCTATGACAAATAGAGTTGTTTTCTGGTTTCAGCATGCTTTTCTCATTGTTGGCATACAGAAAAGCCATTGATTTTTGAGCGTTAAATTTATACCCTGCTACTTTACCAATATTTTCAATCAGCTTAAGTAATTTGAGAGTGGATTATTAATTGATTTGTGTATATTGAACCAACTTTGCATGAAATGAATCCTGAAATGAATCCTGTTTGATCGAGGTGTATGATTTTTTGGATGAATTGTTGAAGTCGATTGGCCAAAAATCTGTTGAGAATTCCTGCATTAATGATCATCCAAGAAATGGGTCTATAGTTCTCTTTCTTTGAAGACTACCTGCCTGGTTTTGGGATGAGGGTTATGATGGCTTCATAGAATGAGTTCGGTAGTGAACTTTCTCTTTCAATTTCATTGAAGATTTGGAGGAGTGTTGGTGTGAGCTCTTCTTTGAAGGCCTTGTAGAATTCCACTGTAAATCCATCAGGATCTGGGCTTTTGTTAGATGGGAAGACTCTTACTGCTGTTTCTATTTCAATGTTGAATATGGGCCTGTTAAGATGGTTTAACTCATCTTGGTTTAGTTTCTGCATGTCAATATTTGCTAGAAAAAGGTCCATTTCTGCCAAGTTCTCAAACTTATTAGCATAAAGTTTTGAGAAGTATTCCCTTATAATGTTCTGAATCTTGGTTGTTTCTGTGGTGATGTGTCCATTCTCATCTCTGAGTTTATTTATTTGGGTGTGTTCTCTTCTTTTTCTGGTAAGATTTGCTAAAGTTCTGTCAATTTTGTTAATTTTATCGATGAATCAACTCTTTCTTTTGTTGATTCTTTCTGTGGTATTTTTGGATTCTAATTCTTTAATTCTGATTTAATATAAATCATTTCTTTCCATCTACTGGATTAGGGATTATCTTCCTGCTCTTATTCAAGGAGGCTCTCAGATGTCCCATTAAATTGTTGGTTTCAGATATCTACAAGTTGTTTGTGTTGGAACTCAGGGCTATAAACTTGTCTCTAAGTACTGCCTTTGCTGTGTCCCAGAGTAGGTGGTAATTTGTGTGTTCATCTTTGATGAATATCATGAATATTTGAATTTCCTTTGTAATGTCTTTCATGACCCACTGGTCATTCCACAGTGTGTTTATCAGCCTCCATGTGTTACAGGACTTTCTTCGGTGGCTTTTGGTGGTGAGTTCTAATTTTATTCCCTTGTTGTGTGAGAGAATGCAAGGTATAACTTCTATGTTTCTGAATTTGGAAAAGTTTGTTTTGTGACCTAATTTGTGGTCTATTGTGGGAAATGTGCCATGAGCTGCTGAGAAAAACGTGTATTCTGATGCTGCTGGGTGAAATATACGGTAGATGTCTGTTAAATATAGTTGATCTATGCAGGTGTTTAGATATGCAGTTTCTGTGTTGAGTTTTTCCCGAGTTGATCTATCTAGTGGGGAAAGTGGTGTGTTAAAGTCCCAACAATTAATGTCTTTGGATCAATGTCAGATTTGAAGGAAAGTAGTGTTTCTTGAAGAAATTTGGGTTCTTGGTTGTTTGGCGAATAGATATTTCAAATTGTAATATTCTCCTGAAGGAGAGATCCCTTAATTAGTATGTAGCAACCTTCCTTATCTCTTCTCACTAATTTTAATTAGAAGTCTATTTTATCTGTTATTAGGATTGCAACTTCCGCCTGTTTATGTGGGCCGTTTGCTTGGTAGATTTTGTCCCAGCCTTTCACATTGAAAATGTGTTTGTTTTTATGGGCAACATGAGACTCCTGAAGGCAGCAGATAGAAGGATCGTGCTTCTTAATCCAAATTGACAGTCTATGTCGCTTAATTGGAGAGTCAATCCGTTAATGTTGAGAGTTAGAATTGAGAGCTGTTTGGGAGTTCCTGCCATTTTATGCCCCTTCTTGGGGGCTGCAGCAACTGGGTTCTTCCTATGGTTCTTGGATTCTCAGTTTGAGTGCGATTTCTTTGCCTTTATTGTGGTCTTGTTGATTTTCTATGTGTAATACATCGTTATGTGTCATTTATAGGGCTGGTTTGGTGTATATATCTTGTTTCAGTTGTTCTTTGGTATGGAAGGTTTTTATTTGGCCTTCGGTTATGAAGGAGAGTATAGCTGGGTACAGTATAATTGGATGATAATTGTTTGTCTTTAGGGCATGGCAGCTCTTCTTGCTGTAATTTTCTCCACTGAGATATCTGAAGTTATTCTAATTGGTTTCCTTTTGTAAGTGGTTGATCTTTTCTCCTTGACTGCTTTAAGGATTTTTTCCTTGGAATTGATGCTGTGGGGATTATAATGTCACGGTGTGATATCCTGTCATGGTCTGTTCTATTTGGGGTTCTAAAAGCTTCTTGAATCTGGTGTTGTGTTTATTCTCAAATCACTTAGTTGATCGGTTATGGTTTCCTTGGACTCCCATTCCTTCTGTTGGGCTCCATTCAACATTCCCTGTCCGGTCTCCCTGACTTCTTTCAGCTGTCTTTTATTGGATTCCATGAATCCATTTTTGTGCTAGAACACTATTTTAAGGCAAGCATCAACCAAAGTCCTGTAGTTGCACAGTCAAAAGTCTGGGCATTTTGTCAGTATCAATTTCTGGGCCTTTGTCAGTATCAAAGATGGAGCTCTCTGGTGGTGGGAGAGGGGCCACCTTCCTTCCTCTGCTTTCTGAGAAGGAGTGAGGATGTCAGGGTTCTATTCATGCCAGAATCTTGGTGACTGGGCCCTCTATGGTCTGTGATATCCAGCATGAATATATCTGTTCCTTGTCAGTTCTTCCTGGTGTTGAGTAGAATACGCACACTGTGTCTGGCATCTTTTTGACTGGACTCTCTCTGTAGGCATGTTGGCTCAGGCCGCTGATTCTCAGATCTGTTTCCTTGCCTGGATATTCCATCTCTGGCCAAACTCTCTGTACTGTGATGGCACACTGGGTGTGATTCTCTAGCCTAGGACTGTTGACTGGAACACTAAAACTGTTGTCTACATGATAGCTCGTTTAGCCTAGACCTTCTGCCATCTTCATCCGAACTCTAGATTATGACTTTTTATACTCTAACTTGGGACAATGATCTGCTGTCAGTTACTTTCCTCTCTTCTCCTTCTTTTGCCCTTCCACTTACATAATTTTTATTTAAAGAAACATATTTGAGCTTGTATTTTTAAATTCTTTAAAATTATCTGAATTTCTTCATACTTCTGGCAGACTCCTATATCTTTCTCAAGGGAATATTTTGTCACTACCATTTTTATCCTATATAATATTAGATATCTTCCTGCCTAATTCAGTGCAAGATATAAATTACATTCATCCAGATATGTCAACACTTGTACCACCATAAAATCCTTTCTTAAGAAGAAATCATGATTTTAGTATTTCTGGGGAGGTGTCATCTGTCATTTTTGAATGACCCTAAGTAATACTTACATGCAAACATTTTCAAACCAATATGCCATTCAGTAGATGAACGAATCAACAAAATGTGATATATATATGTGTATATATCACATTTTGTTGATGTATATATATATATATATATATATATATATATGGTTGAATTCTATGCTTCCAATTCAAAAGGAAATGGAAAGATTTTTAAAAATCCTGCTAAATAAAATAAGCCAGACCCAAAGAAACAGATTCCATAGTTTCCCTCATTTGTAATAATAGGATATGTATAGAATAACACTAGCAGATGAGCAGAATGGCTCAAAAGCTTTGCATATAGGATGAGCAAAATAAACACCTAGATATGGAAATAGTGGTTTTTCTTTGTGGTTGTTTTTTTTTTTTTTAAATGTACTACGTGATTTCTTTTTTCTTTTGTGTTTTCCCCTATAGTTTATCCCCTGCTGTATTTGATTTCAATACTGTGTGTATTGCACATGCATTTACCTTAATTTGAGAAGGCAAGATGAACAGCAAATTGGGGAGACAAAAGACAAAGTGCAAACCAGTGCAGTAGCAGTACTCACAAGACAAAATGTTGGAAATTTACATTACAACTTGTGAGGGGTTTGGGGGGAAAGGAAAAGTGTGAGAAAAATGAGGTAGTGGGTAAAATTTCGACATGTTATGTATTCACTACTTTAAAATTAATGCAACCCCTGTATATATCACCTTAAAAATAAAATTAAACAAAACTAAGTTACATAAAGTATAATTTCACTGTATTGCTATAGTAAATATTATCCTATGTGCATTACCTTTTAAAAAATGAACACTATTTGGCATCTAATTTGAATTAATTACACCTTTCTTTATCAGAGGTTCATCAACTTGAATGTTATCCAAATATACAATATTTTCACAATATATCTGTCATAATTTTCAAAAAAAATTATAAGTTAATATTGTCCCATAGTAAAACAGAAAACAGTTTAATTCTATGGAAACTCCTAACTTTTAAAACTGAATAATTGTTAAAAGGACATAATATATGTGTTCTTCAAAGTTCTTACAAATACTAACTACTCATTTTCAAATTCTGAACATTCCATATCAGAGATATTAAAAACAGTACCTGTTTGTATGTTATTTAATTCTGCAATAACTGCAGTTTCTAATTGGGTGCTACATATTGAGAAATCAACAAAAAAATAGCCACATTCTGGTGGAGGATATAACTACGAAGTATGTGTAATAATTAATTCCTCAAGAGTAAACATTTGTTCATCAGAGTAAGCTATTATTTCTGTGATCATCAATCCCAAGTTTTTATGCCATAAAGTCTTCCTAGCCCAACAGTTTCCAATTTGTATGGTGCACCTTAAAATTCCCTTAATTCACATCATGAATAGCTTATCATTATTGTGAAAAAATACTACACTTGTGCTAATATGATGCCTTTCCTATTGTGGAAAGTACACTACACTAAACTTTGCTGCAACATTTTTCTGATTTCTAGAAATCAGAGCACTTGCAAATATTATTTATATTTTTATCTATCTTAGATATTCAGGAGGCTACGATCAGAAGATTATGGTTCAAAGCCCACCCAGTCAGGAAGTTTCCTTAGATTCTTATCTCCAATAAACTTCTCAGGAAAAGCCAGACTCAAGTGGCACTGAGGTTGAAGTTGTAGGGCATGAGCCTTGAGCAAAAACCGGCTCAAAGAGAGTGGCCAGGCCCAGAGTTCAAACCTGAGGACAAACCAAAAAATAAAACCAACTCCAACCTCGCATTTTTCTCATTGTATACAGAGGCATGTAATTAAGGAAATTTCTTCCTGTATTACAAATAGATAGAAGAACCAAGACCTCACACAATTACTGTCTTCATACCATGTTACACCAAAGCCTCAAAAAATTGCTTGTTCTAAATTAATAAATTAATATCATCCATTTGTTGGCAACTCTGTGCAGATTATTCACACTATCTCATTTTATACATGAACTGTTGGAATTATCAATTAACTAAGTTCTAATTATACCTCGCTTGAAAGAATATTTTAAGCAAATAAAATGCCTGATTCATGTGTGAATTTGTGAATTAAAACCTCTACTTAAAAAGAATTTTGTAGTATCCTATAGAATATGAAATTAGAAACAAAACCAAAATATTTATTTTAAATATAAATTCTAGTTTAGCAAGATCTACAAAGTCCTACATTAGATGAACTTGTATTTTTCCAGGCTTAAAATTTTGTAATCCTTCATTATTTCTTTGAAATCCAACAGAATGATGCTTATTTTTTCAAATTTTTGATTGGGAATCATGAGCCATTTTGCATCTAGGAATGTTGTGTAATGCAGAGAGCATTTAAAACACAACTGAGGATTATATATGAGTTGCATTTCAATAGGAAACTTGCCTTCTCAAAACATAATGACAAAATTAGCCCAAACTTCCAACTGTGTATTCCTTTCTTGTTGTTTGGTTTGTTTCATTGAGACAAAATTATACTACCTGGTCCAGGGAAGGTATCACTATGTAATCCCACTCTCTAATCTCCTGTCTTAGCTTGAGTGTTAGAATTCCAGGCTTGTATCAAATTGCCCTTCCATAGTTTGGTGGTTTATTTAATCTAGATACAGACTAGCAATTCTCAACTTCTCCTATGATCTTATTCATTAGACTGACTCATCAAGTTGTTTATGTACTATTTTCAAAGATGTTCTATCATTTCACACAGGATATGAACATTTTCAGATGCACCTGCAGGGGTCTCTGATTCATTCTTCCATGGATCCTATCCCTTTAATAATGATTAATTGACTTTCTTTTTATCTCTGGTCCCTAGGTATGTAATATTATCAAACTTTGAATAAATTTCACTTGAGGACTTTCTAATATTAAAAATTATCACTTGATCTAGTCTTACTCAGGATATATTTTCTATTGTTTTCTAACATTTCTCCATATTCTGAGAGTTGTTTTATTTGTGCAGGTGTGTTTGCACATATATGTGCCTCTGTGTGTATGTGTATGTTTGTATGTTTGTATGCAAAAGCCTCAGCAACCTCATTCAGCAATCTTGCTCATCACTAGTATTCCATCACTTGAGTTCACGCCTATAATTCTAGATACTCAGGAGGCTGAGATCTGAGGATTGCAGTTCAAATCCTGTATGAGTAGGAAAGGAATGTTCTGAGGCACTTAACTCCAATTAACCACCAGAAAACTGGAAGTGGCGCTGTGGCTCAACAGGTAGAGCACTAGTCTTGAGCTGAAGAATGGAGAGATATTTCCCAGGCTGAGTTCAAACCCTGCCTCAACCATAAAAAAAAAAAAAAAAAAGAAAGAAAGAAAAAAGATGAAAGAAAGCAAAAGAAATGAGATCTTGGCCACCAGTTCATTGCTAGTATAATTCCTGCTTTCTCACCATGGACTTTTTTTCCAGTTAAGTCCATGCTCTTATATCTAACTTACTTTGTAACCAGAATTATTCTTCAATTGTACATTTTACAAATTTGCGTGATTAGCAACCATGATTTAGAGATAGAAGTTGAAAGAGAGTGGCCTCATCGTTCATATTCCTCTTAGTATTAATTATTTCTCTATGTCACTCCCATAGATCTACATAATGGCCTTGGCTTTATTGGCTCAATGTTGTCTTATTTGCAGAGTCTTCCATAGTATATGAACCATTAGACTTAAACACAGAACTTTTCTTTCTCTTATTATTCCTATTGTTTCTTCTACTGTTAACTTGTGTACACTTGGGAAATAATTCACAACAAACACACAAATAAATTTTTCTGAGAATCTTCTCCAAGTTAAATTTAATTTAAGAGCATTTATGGAATTTGAAGTTAATGTACTCATGGATAATGGTTTCTTTTATGTTTTTATAGTAAAAAATAATGTACAGAGGGCTTAGAGTTACATAAGTAAGGTAATGAGTACATTTCTTATTGTTACATCCTCTTTTGTTTTTTCTGTGTTATCCATTCCTCCCCATCTGACCAATTCCCCCTCCTCTCCACAAGTTGTAAAATTCGTTTTCTACATAGTGTCTTGTTCATATCATTGTTACAATAGGTCATCCTGAATCTTTGTTTCAGCATTTTGTTGTTTCCCTTCTCCTCCCCACACTAGAAAAATGTATATGCAAGATGCAGGGCACCAACATCCTATCCAGTGAAAACAGGAGTTATATCATGCGGGAAGAACATGGAGGAGAAACGAAAAAAATCACATAGTACATTTTAGATACATTAAGAACAATTTCAATAAAGAATAAACAAGTTGTGTCCCTATCTTGGGTTTCATTTTTCTTAACATTATCTTATATGGCCATATGTACATGAATAATGTTTTTATAAGTCATTTAAATTTTATATTTTGTATTTACTAAGTTGTCTCTGAAAGGCGTGTTACCTCATGTCCAAAGATGTCTTTGTGCTAGTTCTATGAAGCCTGAAAACATTCATTTTACCTGAAGAGGGTGTCTTTCTTCAATTTTTTTAGCTCTCTTATCGAAGATTAGATGGCTATAGGTTTGTAGGTTCATTTCTGGGTTTTCAATTCTATTCCACTGGTCCTGAGGTCGGTTCTTGGAGATTCCTCAAAAGACTCCACACAGAGCTCCCCTAAGACCTAGCAATCCCACTTTTGGGCATTTACCCAAATGTTCACAAACAAGGCCACATTAGAGGTACCAGCACGACTATGTTTATTGCAGCCTTATTTACCATAGCTAAGGTATGGAACCAACCCAGATGCCCCTCAGTAGATGAATGGATCAAGAAAATGTGGTATATATACACAATGGAATCCTATGCCTCCATCCGAAAGAATGACATTGTCCCATTTGTTAGGAACTGGAAAGACTTGGAAAAATTACATTAATTGAAGTAAGCCACGCCCAAAGAAACATAGGTCCCATGGTTTTCCTTATTTACAATAACTAGTATATGTCTGAGTCAAACAGAAAAGATCAGATAAGTTGATTTTAGGGAAATGAACCCTAAGATATGTATTCGAATGTTTTTTGTTCTTTCATGTGACTTTTTCTAACACATTTATAAGATAATTTCCTTGTAGCTTTTTATGTCCCTTCCCCACGGGATAACAATAACCCCTGATTTCACTGTATTTGATGTCGGTATAATTTCTGGAGGGGAACAGAAAAAAAACAAATCATTTAAATAGGGATACAGGTGGACCCATTGCAACAATGAGATGTACAAGTCGTTATTTCAAAAACGAACTTTACAACTTTGTTGTTGGGGGGAGGAGGATTGGATGGAGGGGGGAGGGGAGGATGGGAAGGGGAAACCAAGGAATAGGCTATATTGCTTGATAAAAAATGTACTCATTCCAGATCTTAGCTGTAAATAATGCTGCAATAAACTTAGTTGTGCTCGTAGCTTTAGTGTGGTCTTGTTTGTAAACATTTGGGTAAATGCCCAAAAGTGGGACTGCACATGCCCTCCAGCATCTGTTGTTATTAGAGTTCTTGATTATACCCATTCTAACTGGGGTGAGGTGATATCTCAATGTTGTTTTGATTTGCATTTCTTTTATGTCTAGGGATGGGAAGGGGAAACCAAGGAGTAGGCTACAATGCTTGATAAAAACTGTACTCATTATCTTGCACATGTAATTTTTTCGAGTGTGTTCATTATTCATATAAAAATTGTCTGAAAACTTCTTCTTGAAAGTATTTCAAAAGGAAACAATGTGCCAATTGAAGGCCAGCATAGAACAAAAGGAAATAAACATTGTTTTAAAAGCTTTCTTTTGCAAGGAAACAAAGACTTGGAGGTTTTAATTTGTCTTATGCATGGATGTTTCACTATTGAGATGATTCTGTTGTTGCAGGAGTCACTTATTAATTCATTTAGTCTTGTCCTGAATTCTCCAGCGCAATTAGTATTCCAAAAAAGCAGGATTCAGTGAGTATGATCAGCAAAAGGAGTCTGTTCTCAAACCAGTGCTTTATGGATGGTCCCAAAGAAATATGTGCGTTTTTTTCTTGTTTGTTTGTTTAGTTTGTCCTGGTTCTGGAGCTTGAACTCAGAGGCTGGACCATGTCCCTGAAGAAATGTCTTCCCTGGCCAACTTCCCCCAAAGCTAGGACTCTACTACTTGGGAGAAACTCCACTTCTGGCGTTTTTGGTGTTTGGTTACAGATAAGAATGTGACAGACTTTCCTGCCTAGGTTGGCTTTGAACTGAGATAGTAAGAAAGCCAAGTGACATCAACTGTATCAAGATTTCTGTTTTGAACCAAGAAATACTAGACAAAGTTTATTATAAACTAATATTTGACAATTTTTAAAAGAAAAGAATATGTCTAACAAAGAATCCATAACTTAAATAACTCCACAAATGTAGGGGCACTGAATCATTTTGGACGCATTTTTTCATCTGCTTGGGAAGATAACTATTGACTTCATAGATTCCTTTTGGGGAAACTTAGTTATATTTGTCTGTTGTCACTGGCTTTGTACACATGCATGCTGTACATACTTCTAAGGGCCTTACATAAAGGAATTCTTGAAATTCTCAACAATATTGAAATAAGATGCTCCAGCCTAGGGTTAAGATTTTAGGTGTGGACATTTATCAACACTCCTGATTCAGACTCTACTTGATATAATTTTTAATCAATATTTTGTTTTTAGTTTTGCTCTTTGTAAATTCACATGCACCTATGAAAAATTGTGTGGCCATCCCAATAATATTCTCAAAGTACCTCTTAATCATGACTCACAAAAAGTTGTTATAAATAAAGAAAACAATAATTAAATATTAATGATTACTAAAATAAAAAACAAAACAATTACCAGGGTTTTCAGTATTTGAAGTGCACATAGTAGAGTTTACTATTTTCTCATATTCCTGTACATTTAAAACTGGATAAAGCTATAAGTAGCCTTTAAATTTACTCACTAAGATTACTATTTATAGTTCATCTCATCATTTGTATGTGAATTATATCATTATTTGTTCACCACTAACATATAACGTAAAGGAGCCCTAAAGATTTAACAGAAACTGTGTACTTAAAATCTTAACTCTTCACTCTGCTTCTTTACACAGTCTTTGCAACTTCTCATTAGTAAAGTTTCTATAAAATCTGAAATGTACATACTTACTAGTACATGCTACCAGAAATATTATATACGTTATCAAAAATTTTTATGACTTAATTTTGCCATATATAAGCAAATCCCAAAATTAAACATATTTAAAACATTAAAACTTTTAACAAACCTTAACATTTGCTGCAATGATCATTATGACAAGTGCCTTTTGTAGAATAATTGAACTCCTCCTCCTACAAATCTCATGAACAACAAATATCTGGAATTATTTTGTTTTTGATATGTCAATCTTGACTTTATTCTTAAATGTGTGCTTATATAAGAAACACATGGTTCTAAAATTTCACAATTCTTTTGAATTTAATTTTGTTGAATTGTCTAGTTTAAGAAAATCAATTACTTTTTATATATAAAAAATGTTTTGTGCTCAATTTGGCTGCACATACACTAAAATTGGAACATACAGAGAAGATTAGCATGGTCCCTGCACAAGGATGATGTACAAATTAGTGAATTGTTCCATATTTTTACAACAACAGATGCTGGAAGGGATATGGCCAGAAGGGAAGCCTACGGCATTCTTGGTGGGAGTGTAAACTTTTTCATCCACTTTGGAAAGCAGTTTGGAGGTTCCTCAAAAGCCTCCACATAGAGCTCCCTATTATACAGCAATCCCACTTTTGGGCATTCTCCCAAATGATCACAAACCAGTCCATACTAAAACTACCACCACAACAATGTTTATTGTAGCATTATTTTCCATAGCTAAGATATGGAACCAACCCTGATGCTGCTCAGTAGAAGAATGGATCAAGAAAATGTTCTCTCTCTCTCTCTCTCTGTCTCTCTCTCTCTCACTCTGTGTGTGTGTGTGTGTGTGTGTGTGTGTGTGTGTGTGTGTGTGTGTGAATGTACACTTACACAACCACTTTGGAAAGCAGTCTGGTGAGTCCTCAGAAAGATAAATATTGACCTTCCTTATGGCCCACTCATACCACTTCTAGGCATCTATCCTGAATAACAGGTACCAATATTCAAGGACAAATGCACTTCCATGTTTATTGCAGCACTGTTCACAATAGCCAGGATATGAAAACAACCCATATGTCCCACCAGAGATGAATGGATCAAAAAACTGTGGTAACTATACACAACGGAATATTTTCCAGCCATTAGAAAGGACAAAATAATGGCATTAGTAGGGAAATCAATCAAGCTACAGGAAATCATGTTGAGTGAGTTAAGCCAAAAGCAAAGAGACAAATGGCACATGGTCTCCGTGATAAGCAGATGTTAAATCCAAAATGTAAGGTGATATGACAAAATTAACAACACTTAAGAAACCAAGAACTTCCACTCATCTGGTCGAATCACTACTAAATAACCCCATTCTGCCCGTCATATGTGCACACTGAAGGGAAACCAGGAGGACGACACAGAACTAGAGGGAATCAGGAAAAAACATACAACAGTGGGATCCATCAGCTGTGCTGGACATTGACCAAAATGAACTAAGCAACTCAATGTCACTGGAAGGAGGGAGGGAACAAGTGGGAAAGAGGGAACAGCTGATGCTACGCAATACAAAAAAAATATACATATTTCAAAACAAGAAAAGTTTACATATGGAAGAAATAACTCTATTGCAAAGCTCATAGAATTCATAAATGTTGTAGACCATAATAGACAATTTGCTCCATCGAAGTTAGAATGTGTTTGTGACTTAAACTAAGCATCACTATCCCACAATATTGTGAAATTTGGGAAATTTGTAACCACTTAATCACAATAAAAACATTTGAAAAAATGATGAAGGTGGAAAACTAAGTTGCTCTAAAAAACAAAAAAGGAAAATGTTCTGTGTGTATTTGTGTGTACACACACACGCACACACATATACTATATATATATATATATATATAAATATATATAAATATATATATATATATAAATATATATATATTTATATATATATTTATATATATTTATATATATATATAAATATATATATATATATATATTAATTCTATGCCTCCATCAGAAAGAATGACATCGCTCAATTTGTTAGGAAATGGAAAGACTTGGAAAAAAATTATATTAACTGATGTAAGCCAAGTCCAAAGAAACATAGGTCCCATGGTATCCCTTATTTGCAATAACTAGTATATGTCTGGGATAAGCAGAAAAGTTGAAAGCCTATGTGTATATGACTAGATAAGTTGATGTTAAGCTAAATAACCCCCAAGATATAGACACAAGTGTTTTTTTTTTTCTTTCTTGCTGTTGTTTCTCACATATTTATAATGTACGACGTGATTGTTTTTCTTTTTTATACGTTCCTCCCCAACAGTATTACCCTGTTTTCACTTTATTTGATGTTGGTGCACCTGCATCTTGAATGTACACTTCTCTAATTTGGGGAGGGAAAGGAAAAAAACAACATGCTTAAATAGGAATACTGTTTGACCCATTGTATAACAATAGATGCACAAGACATTATTTTGAAAAACGAACTTTACAATTTAGGCTAGGGACATTTGGTGGGGCTTTGGGGTATGAGGAGTGTACTTGTGGAGGTGTAAGGGAAGGAATGGTGGGGGAAAAACAAAGGAGGAGGTAACAATGCTTGATAGGAAATGTACTTATTACTTTGCTCATATAACTATAACCCCTCTGTACAGTATTTTTGCAACAAAAATGTATAAAAATGTTTTGAGATGGAAGAGTTTATGAAGCCCATTTTACCCATATAATATCGTTAACAAAGAAATTAATGCAAAACACTGATATGAAGATATTTTGAAAAAGTGAGTGTGTGTGCATTCCTGCGTGTTGGCATGCTCAGAGTTTGAAATCAGGGCTTCAACATCTCGCTACGTCTTTCTCTCTAGACTGGTGAGTTATTATATGAGCTACATCTCCATTCCTGGCCCTTTGCTATTTCGTTAAAATTTTGAAAAATAATCTCATGAATTTATTTTGTCCTGTTGGCTTCCCAATATTATCCACAGATCTCAGGCTCCTTAGTAGGTATCCCGAGTAGTTAGGATTACAGGTGTGACAAACCAGTACCAGGCTTTCAGAATAATTTTAAAAGTAGAAAAAAAATTACTTCACAGAGGCCTGTTTTATCATACCCTAGTCTTAAAGCATTTTGGAGTGATTATATGTGAAATTTTTCATTCTTGAATTATCAAAATACAATAAGTGATGATATTTAAAAGATTTAGTACTTTTTAAAAATGATACTGGAACTATGGGACAGAAGAAATTTGCCTCTCTTTGGACCATAATTTATAAGTTCAGCTCTGTGCATGATAACCCAATGTCACCAACACAGTCTGTGTTGAAGACAAAATGTAACAGAAAACAATTACCATGGGCAATAATTGCTATGCTATTATTTCTTGGACAGTATGAATATTGAATTGAGAGTATCAGTGAATGGAGAGAATTTATCTACCTTTTGTGTATTGCTGGAAGACTTTTGGAAAATTTGACTCATTTCCTTCCTCACTGTGTGTCTTGGGCCATGCACTTAGTGCCTTTAATTACAATTTTTCCCAACACTAAAATGGTAATAACATTAGCATTATAGCAAATGTTATCTTAAGAATTAAGGGTCCTTAGAATGATGAGCTCTTTTCTCATTCTTGTAGAGGCATTATCAGATGAGAGGAACTGTATTTTTTTGTTTGCTTACATCCATTTATTCTTGAGTTTGAAATCTGAACTTCTTAAGACTGAAAGAAACCAAAATTAGACACGCAGGCTTTGGAAAGAGCAATCAATGTAAAATAAATAAAATATATATAGATATGTAAAAGGTCTAAATAAATTGTTATATAGTCTCAAGCATAAACAGAAAATGATTTAAGCAATATCATGTTATTGAAAATTGAAAAATGTTAGGAGTTGCTTAATTTTTTACTTTTTACTACCTTGAATTAATTATTTTTGTATAGAGAGATTAAAGATGAGATTAACAAGAAACTTGATTAAAAATGGACAAAAGTTGGAATAGACATGTTTTCCATAAACCCCTCTATATCACCAGTGGGTTTACACAGTTGTGATTAATACAACTTCTGTACTGGCTTAATGCTGTGAGAAGAAGTCATTAGAGAAATGTAATTAAAAATTACTATGATACTACTTTATAACTATTATAACTCTTATCAAAAAAAATCAAAGGAACCAGGTGTGGTGGTAAAAGTTTGTAAGTCCAAGCATTTAGGAGGTTGGATTTCGGTCTTAAGCCAGTCTAGGGTACTGAAGATAGTAAAATTTGCCCTTTATTCCCTTTTGAATAAAAGGTAATCATGTTGGTGAGAGTGTGAAGAAAAGGAAATTTTCTACTCTTGGACAAAATCCAGGTTAGTATTCTCCTTGTAGAAAGTAGTATGCAGTTTTCTAAAGAAATCATACTTGAAATATCATCTGACCCACCAATCATGTGATTATTTCTCTCTGGGTAACTCGTAAATATATCTGTAGTTCATTGTTATTCACATTATTCACAACAACAGCCAAGATGTAAATCGAAGTTCAGTGTTCAACGACACTAATAAAGCAACTGTGTTACATGCACAAATATCTTTTTCTGTTTCATCCTTAAAATAACAAGAGACTGCTCCCATTAGCCACAACTTACAATGACCTGTAAGATGTATTCGAAATGAAGAAAAATGTTATGTTCTGATCTTTGTAAACATACACACACACACACACACACACACACACACACACACACACACACACACACACACACACACACACAAACCATCCTCAAACATGGACAGAATTTTTTTTTAAAGTAAAGCATTTAGTTCGGGCATTTAGTTCACAATGCATAAGATACTAGGTATACATTATGACCAGGTATAGAGTTGTAATGTACAACATGAGGATACAGGGGACAACATTGGCCTTACATAGGAATGAAGCTAAGTAGGAGTTGTTCTTCCTAGTAGTGGTTACTCTTTTAGTTGTTCTTCCTTCAATAATGGATAAGATGAATGTAATTCTTTAAGTATACCTTCAATAATGGATAAGATGAATGTAATTCTTTAAGTATACCTGCCTATTTGCAGAAATAATAACAAAAAATATAGCAATAATGTTGCGCGCTCAACATAGAACAAAATGTCAAATTAAAATATGTGAGATTATCATTCATGTAAACTAATTATTACAAATAAAGGAAACCGTGGGACCTATGTGTCTTTAAGTCTGGCTTACTTCACTAATATGATTTTTTCCAAGATCTTCCATTTCCTTACAAATGAGGTGGTCACATTCTTTGTGATTGAAGCATAGTTTTCCATGTGTGTTTATCTGTGCATGTGTGTGTGTGTGTGTGTGTGTGTGTGAGAGAGAGAGAGAGAGAGAGAAAGAGAGTGTGTGTGTCATTTTTGGTAAATATTACTGTGATACACAGTAGTAGCTTTACTGTGGCCTTGTTTGTGATCACCTGGTTATATGCCCAGAAGTGGGATTACTGGGTAATAGGGGAGCATTATTGGGTACATCAAGGATAATCTTAGTAGATGAGCAGAATAGTTCAATAGCTATGTACATATGATTGTATAAGGTGATTCTAAGTGAAATGAACTCCAAGACATGTTCTTTGTTGTTGTTGTTCTTAATCTACTGTGATTTCTTTTTATGCTTTTGTGTTTTCCGCACCTAAGGTTTATCCCCTGTAGTCACTGTATTTGATTTTGATACCCTGGGTATTTTAAATATGTTGGTCTGAACTAGGGAAGGGAAAGAAAAAAGAAACAAAATGGTGAGACAAAGGACAAAGGGGGAACCTATGCAACAGTGGTAATCACAAGTCAATATGTTGTAAATAATCTTGGGGGGGGGCGTTGGGAGTGAAGAGAGGGAAAAATAGGGGAAAGGTTAACAAGTTAGAAAAGAAATAAATTAATTACCTTACCTATGTAACTATATCCCATCTGTACATTACCTTGACAATAAAATTTAAATAAAAAATAAAATAAAATATATGAGAGCAGCAATACAGGAGATGGGAGTGGGGGAAATACTGTAGCATCGTAGAGTAGAACAGCTGTGGAGAGCAGCAATTTGACTTTAATGTAGGAAGTAATAAACTAGCATACAGATTTTCAGCCTCATGTCGGTCATTAAAAAGGGAAAACAAAACGCACAATCAGCAAACCAATTGAGATAAAATAGAAAACTAAACAATTAAGATGAAGAGATGACTTGGACCAAGAATAACAAATGACACAATTAGGAAACAAATAACAAGCTGCTGGGCTGGGAAGGTGGCTCAGTGCTAGAATGCTTACCTTGTATGCCTGAGGCCCTGGGTTCGATTCCTCAGCACCACATAAGCAAAAAGAAAAAAGCTGGAAGTGGTGCTGGGTCTCAAGTTGTAGAGCGCTAGCCTTGAGCTGAAATGATGAGGTATAGCGCCCAGGCCTAGAGTTCAGGCCCCACGATCGGACCCAAAAAATAAAATAAAAAAAAAAAAATAATAAGCTGCTAAGTTTAAAAATGATCACTTGTTTACATCACAATTTGTTAGAAGTATAATTCAAATCACAGTTTAATAGTATATCATTTTAATAATAGTTTACTTATTATTGATTTCTTAACATTGAATGTTTAATATATAATTTTAATTTCATCAGCTATAGAAAAGAAGAAAGTGAAAATAATTTTAATAATATATTTAATGAATTGTAAAATTGAGAAGCATTAGAATTTAAACAAATAACAAATCATTGCTTCATTTCTGTGAGTTAATGTAATAATTCAAAGTGTATTCTACACTTAGCAATCATCTTAACATCAAATAATAAATTATTACACATGACCCTTGGTATTATTTGGAAGGGTTCAGCACTGTGGCAAAATTCACACCACATAGTACACGAGGGTACGATCCCTCTCATATAGCTTAAATTGTGGAAATTTGATTTCTACATGCATGTTAAATTCTTGTCTTGGTGACATTTATAAAATTATTTACAATTATATACACGAGGACTATTTCAGATGATAATTAAAAGTGATATTCATTAATTAAATTTTTATTATTTCATACCAAATAAATATTTACAGAGAGACTGAATTTTTCTGTAGATGATGGTTTATGTGTGCCAGATTATACGTATTAAAGCTTATTTTATATTCCTGACATTGTTTCTAGAGTTGAATTTATTTGTCCATTACGGGTTAAGTGTATTATATTGGATATATGAAAGTAAACTGAATGTTTATTCCATTAATCCCTTGTCTAATCCCAATATAAATTATCCATGTGTTTGAAGTAATGAAAATAACAACAGATAAAAGCAAGATAAATCAGTCTGTAGTAGACAAGTATTTACCCCGTATTTACAGAATATTCTTGGGAATATGTGCTCCAGGCTGGCCACAACTGAAGAATATTATGGTTTGAACTATCATAAGAGACGGAAGGAAGGGGAACCTTCCTTCCAAAAGTCTGATCCCAGGAATGTGATCTGCTTTATGGTGCCTACTTAGAAATGAATATTTTTCACAGTCAACTTTGAAAAGCCATCTTGATAGACGACTTCTGTAAGTGGTTACAAAGCATTATTGATGGCTTTGCAAGGATGCCTGATTGCCTCATTTTGAAACAATTAACAGGAATTTAGTCAGTTGTTCTTTGTATCCTAAGGAGTATAACTCATTGACTCTAGACCAGGGGATCACAGGGGCCCAGAGAAACTACTACCTTGAATAGTAATCCTAGATATCTAAAACAAAACATACACACACACACACACACACACACACACACACACACACACACACACACTCCAGTAAGCACAGCCAGGCAGGGTTGCTATCACAGCCTACAAGAAGTCAGGCAAAAAACAGAAGCTGAGAATCATTTAGCTGATAACTAATATCTTTTTTATGAGGCAGACTCAAATGAGACTCCAGAGAGAGGATCAGAAAGACTGATCAGACTAAAATTGGTCACACAAAGATTGGAAAGTAGAATTCCTTGTAGTACAAATAAATCATAGAAAGCTTGTGCATGTAAGAACATGACAGAAGACCAAATTCCAGAAATGCACATTTTCTTAGAAGTCAGCTTAATCAATTTTCAGTGCAAATCTTTGAATTCTTAAATATTTGACCACATGTGGGAGAAGGTTGAAAATAAAGAAAATTTTATCACTCTATTAGGAAGTCCAATATCACATTAGGGAATAATCAAGCACAGATTTGTAATAAAAAGAGAAAACAATTATTCCAAGTGCGTGTTTCATTTCTTCTGATGTAAAAGTTCTTAAATTAGGTGCTAACAATTACCATACAATTGATCCAGTCCCCCAGCTGAGTTGATATTGACTGCAGTATTCCCACATGAAGGAAAAGAGAAAATTTACAAATGTCTGATGAAATGAGGTGAAGGTGAAGTGTTCTAATAGTAATATCTGAGGTTTAGACACAGGTGAAGAGGTGGATTTTCATTTCTAAAAATCCCCCATTTTTACCTGGTGCCAGTAGCTCACAGCTGTAATCCTAGCTACTCAGGAAGCTGAGATCTGAGGACTACAGTTCAAAACCAGCCTGGGTAGGATAGACCCTGAGACTCTTATTTCCATTTAACCATCAGAAAACCAGAAGTGGCACTGTCACTCAAGTGGTAGAACACTCACCTTGAGTTGAAGAGTTCAGGGACAGTGTCCAAGTCCAGACTTCAAGCCCCTCGAACAACAACAACAACAAAATCTCCCTTTCATGGACTACCTACATCTCTTCTTAACATTCAACAAAGGAGCCATTTTATCACCCACTAACATTTAAGTCCTAATCTAGCTACTGCAAATAGATTGATTTGGTATCTTATATAAAACGGTTCATATTTACGGAAACAAATACCAGCAGTGGTAACATTTTTCCAGTCCTTGAACTCTGGGCCTGAGCCCTGAATACGGTTATGCTGGTAGCTTTCATGTGAGCTTGTTTGTTATTTATTGGATTACTGCCCATGAGGGGAATTACTGAGTCTTAAGGGAGATCCATATTTGCTCTTTTCAGGAAACTCCGTACTGCCTTCCACAGTGGTTGAACATGTTTAATTTCCCACCAACAGTGTAATAGAGTTCCCAATTGGCTACATCCATGCCAGAATTTGCTATAGTTAATTTTCTTAGTAATGGCCATTCTAATGGACGAGGTAGAATCTGTCTTGTTTACTTATAGATTTGTAAGCATCTTCTAGCTATCATAAATGAATGAATCCATGAAACCTATATTGCTCTGAGTCTGCATTACTTTGTCTTTTCTCTTAATATAATTTTCCCAAACCTTTCATTTTCCTTACTACTGGTGAAAAGTCATCTTTCTGATGGGTGAATATAATTCCATTGTGTGTGTGTGTGTGTGTGTGTGTGTGTGAGCGTTTGTGTTGGTAAGATGACTATAGGCCCATGTATTCATTTCTAAGCATTCTGTTTCATCTGTAATTTTGTAATTCCATATTATAGTTGCATTGCTTCTCTTCTACTTTGAAGAATATTGTTGGGATTTTGATGAGTATTGCATTGCCAATTGTTTAGAGGAAGTATTGCAGTTTTCAAAATGTTAATTCTTCCAACCAGGAACATTGAAATACTTTCTATTTCTTTGAATCTCCTTCAATTTCCCTGTTTATATTTTTAAAGTTTTCACATATAGGGCCTTCACAATTTTAGGTAAATTAATTAATTCCTAGTTTTGTTGTTGCTGTTTTGTTTAGATTTGATTTGATTTTGAGGCTAGTACATATGAGGTTGTTTTTTGGATTTCAGCGTGGATCTTCCCATTGTTGGTAACAGAAAAACTACTGATTCTTGTGGTTTTTATACCCTGCTACATTGCTGAAGGTTAGCATCACCTTTACTAACTAGAGGGAGGAATCCACAGGGTCCTTTAAATACAGGATCATTTCAATTGTAAAATGGGATAGTTTTACTCCTTCCCTATTTGGATCTGCTTTATGTTTTTCTCTTGTCTATTGCTCTTGCAAGAAAGTCCACTACCATATTGACGAGTAGTAGAGAGTGGACATCCTTTTCTCATTCCTCATGTTAATGTCTTCATGCTTCCACCCTTAGGTAAATGCTAATTATCTGTGTCATATACATACTCAGTTTAATATTGAGGAATGTTCCATGCATTCCTAGGTTCCCAGACCTTTTAATCATAAAGGGGTATTGGAGCTTGTTAAAAGCTATTTCTACATCCCTATTGACGATCATGTGTTTCTTGTCCCTGCTTTTGCAGATGGTTTGTATTATGTTTACTGACAAGAATATTGACTCAAATCATATCCAAGATGATTCCTATTTGATCATAACATATGATTTTTTTGTTAGTTGCTGAAATTGGTTAGTGAGAATTTTATTAAGAAGTTCTGCATTAATGCTTATCAAAGAGTTTGGTTCATAGTTCTCTTTCTTTGGTAAGTCCCTATGTGATTTGGGGAGGAGTCTAATTCTAGCTTCATAGAATGCGTTTGATAATGTGTCTCTCATAGATACTACATGGATGCATCTTGGTTTTTGATACAACTATCTAATCTATGTCTTCTATTTGGAAATTTATGTCTATTGATATTGAGAGTTAAGACAGAAATATCTGATAAGTCCTGCTATATTATACACCTGTTGTTAGGAGCTGTCCCTCATCTACTCTTAATATATTTACCTTGTTTTCTGGTAGGGAACATTTTATATGACCAGTTCCTCTTCTTGATCTTCTCTATGTAGGATATATTTAATCATATTCTATTCTGATAATTTGGTGGACATATTTTGTTTCAAGTTTTCTTTGTCATGAAATATGTTTATATATCCTTTAAATGTAAAGGAGAGTTTGGCTTGGGAACGTATTCATGGTTGGTAGTTGTTTACCTTTAATGTTTGTCACATATAATGCCAGGCTCTCCTTTTTATCATATCAGTTAAGAAATCTGTATTTATTCTGACTGTATATCCTTTATAAATAATTAATCTTTTCTCTATGGCATCTTTAAGAATCCTTTCCTTGATCTTTAATAATCCTCTAATGGATTATGATGTGGTGGTGGATTGTTCAGTTCTAGAATTCTGATTGGTTTCTAAAGGCTTCTCTTCTTTGAATGAGCCTATCTCGTTGGATTTTTGGCCTGTTCTCTGCTAGAATTCTGTAATATGCTTCCCATCCATTTAGTATCTTGCTCTTCTCCTTCTTGATACCTATCTCCCCGAAATTTGATCTTCTAACTGAGTCTTGAAGTTCTGGCAAGATCATTTCTTATTTCTTGGATTTGTTCTAAATGATTATTTCCTCTTTCCTATTAGATCTATTCTGTCTTTGACCCTGAGATTATCTTCAATGTCATCTATTTGCTGTGGAGACTTCTACTTTGATTTTTTATTTCCCTGTCTTCTAATTGGTCATTTTTTAGGGGTTCTGTCTCTTTGTTAAAGTTTTGTTTTAGGTCTTGTATGAACTTTCTGGACATTTTTTTCTTTGGTTGGGGGAGATGTAAGGATTGTTTTCTTAACTGTGTCTTATGCCATATCTTTTAACTAGGCATCCATTTTTTCTTGGACTCCCTTGCCTTCTCAGAATTTATTTATCTTTCTGTTTGAAGTCTCCATGAATTATTTTGCTAATGACTGGTTGGTCTCATCTTGTTCACAATTTTCCTTGTAGAAGTTTTCTATCTTTCCATTAATCACATTTTCCAGTATGTGTAATACATTTTGATAACTATCTTCTACGTCCTTGATTGTCTATTCTAATGCCTGGATATTTACTGTATGAATAATACTACTTTGACATTACTTTTTTTGTATTTTTCTGATTTTTTTCTGTCCATTTGGAGGTTTTCTTTAAGGGGATCTATGATATTAATAGGTGACTCTCTATGTTCTTAGTTGATTTGCAGGGTCTTGGTTTGGCTTCCAGTTGTAATGTGTTTTCTGGAATTGCATTTTTGTCAAGTCCACTAAGTGTAGGAATAGAAATCAGTTGTGGTGAGATGTTGTGATGTTAATATTTGTGGTTCCAGTGACCATTTGGACTGTCCAGTGGTATGGCAAATTGTCTATGTATATGGATGTGGCTTTCTCTGATGTACACTTCTGTTCCTGTTTTTTTTTTTCCATGTTGCCTTTTATTTCCACACTGCACATGTGCTTTTGAATGTGTTGCCCAATGTGTTCCTGGGTGGCACCTTTTCATAGATTTCTCTTTTCTTGTGAAGACAGTATAAAACCTTCTTATGAATTGTATGTCTATAATTATATCTATATTTATAGCTGCATATCTATAATTATAGCTGATTTCATGTGACCGTCTAGCTGTGGAGTACCTGCTACGACTCTAAATCTCTGTTTTATTAGAGATAGCTAGGATAATTTTCTGTTGTTATTCTGTCATTTTTTTTCCTCTTCCTCAGATTTATTTTTTATATTGTGGATTTTTTCACATAATTTAGGATTTGTGATTGTTGTGTCAGGTTATTTTGTTTTCCTGCTTATGCTACTTTGAAATAGTGATTTCAGGTTTTTAAGAAGAAATAGAAATGTATGTTATTAAATTGAGAGAAAGAGAAGACTTTTAAACCTATTTACTACAAGTAAATTAATATTAAACAAAGCTAATGAAAATAATTACTTATTTACTCTTCAGAGGATGACTATAGTACTCTTGGATATCTCGGAGGAAAAGACTTTAGACTCATTACAATTGATGACTTACATTGAAATTACTGGCTAAACGTTCTTCAGAAAGGGAAAAGCTCCATTACTTCCATATTAGTATTATAAAATCATAATAGCTGCATGTTAAATTGTTTTCCCTTTGCTATTTTCAATTCCATTATTCATCCATTATGTATCTAGGGCTTTGAATGACCACTTCCTTAAAATACTTACATTGCTTATGTTGTGATGTAAATCTCAGTAATATAAATATGAATTTATATTCATCTCATCTTTAGTTACATTCATATGAAATTTATGCAGTCTAAAGCAAGAAACCTGACTTTTTTACTCTATTCTATGCTTTAATCAATAAATCCAGTCTCTTTAGAAATGCGTTCTCAGCTTTTAAATTGCTTCAGTAAACATCATGTGTTTCTACTATTTTTACTGAAGTAAATATAAAGTTTGGAACATGAGGACAACTCCCCTATTATCACTTTAAAGTAAACCCTTGGGAATTATTTTATATATAAAAATAAATAAGTGCAATGCAATGTTTATACATGAATAATATAATGGTTAAGTCAATTAGACACAAGAACTACCATGCAATTCTCAATTAACTTAAAAGCATCAAAATATTGTGTTCATGAATATCACTCATTTTTAAAAAATGACTAGTCAATACAAAGTTTATATTCTATTTGAAATTTACAAAATAAAAATTACACTCAGATTTGCTGTCAATATCCTGTTTGCAGGAATACATTTATTTAGCAAACAGGGAAACAAAAAATAAGGTTTGTCATATAGAATGAAAAATGTAGAAGCAGACTGTCTTTCCTTAAGATGTTAAGTACCTGCAAATCGTGTGATTTATTCAAAGATACTATACACACTCATAAGAGAATTTGTGATCAGAAGTGATAGGTAAGCAAAGTAACTGGAAAACTGTATGCTTAAATTGAGCTTTCAATAGAGGATGACAAGTTTTCAATAAATGAGCCTATTATTCTATATCTCTAACACACATACAGCATTCTACATTTTCCCACATACTCCCATTCTCTTAACTCAGTTCCTGATCGGTATTCTTCTATTTCATGATCTCAATTACTTCTAAAACAACAAAATGGGCATGTTTTTTGTCTCGAGATCCAATACATTCTAGTATCTTGGAACAGTAGTATGAATTCACAGAGTTTGACTTGAATGTCAAGTATGAAGATGTTGTATTCAAGGTACTCTTAATTGGCCTGAAGCATACAAAGATACACAGTATACTTAGAACAAGGGACTTGATCTCAGGGAAACATACAAATCCAGGCAAGATCCTGAAGCAAAGAAAAGCAAGGGAGCACAAACATCAGTCAACTATAATTACAAAGGAATGGAACTGATCTCTGATGTGTCTGGGTGGCAACTCTATGTGTTTGTGTGTGGGTGTTTGTGTGTGTGTGTGTGTGTGTGTGAGTAGAGAGAGTGAAAGAGAGACCGACAGAGAGAGAATTTAGTGTGGCTTCCATATTTACAGTCCATAGAGCATTACTTGTTAGGGAAGAGGTGCTCATATCAGAGCTGTGATACTACTGTCATCACTTTGATGCAAAAAAACACTTGCTTAATCTCTAATTAAATAGGGAAAATAAACTAACATCTTACACGATTGTTTTGACAATTAATTAGTATATTAAAGGCCAAAGGGAGGAATTGGAAATCAATATAATCTTTTTTTCCTGTCTTCTAAATATTACACTGCAATAGATGTGATTTCAGGAGTCTCCTGCCATGTACTTCCAGTTGAATTACTAATATGCTTAATAATATGAAACATGTGATAGAGAAATAGATCAGCCAACAAGCACAAAGAATTTGTGATAAGATTGAGCTTCCAGCAGGGTTGCCACAACTTTTAGGAATGTAATTCCTTCATATGAACTTCAAATTTTGTGGCTTTCCCTGTGTGATTAAATGGCAAGAAAGTACTGTAGAAACAAGAATTCTTGTTCAGCCAAGTAGAAAGTGCTCATGTTCCCATCCTCACGTTGCAAATTTCCATTCCATATAGACTTTCTGTTAGAGTGCTTTCATTTAATATACTTCAGCAAATCATCCTTCCCTGTGGGAGACAAGAAAAAAGATAATTTTGTTTGTATATTAAATTATGTAAATTAGTATGTACAGGCATGATTTGTATAATTACAGAAGTTTGTAATAAATATAAGGAGGGATCATTTCACAATAAAAATATAATTAAAATCACATAATAAGACTAGAAGTCACAGAATTTTGTGCATGAAAACATGCATTAGATTAGTTGCAGAATTTCTATTTTGAGATAAACTTTTTATTGAAGTATAATGCACTTTACCTAAGGATTGGAACATTTTATTGAAAAATATATTTCCTGGAGATATTTTTGCTTCATAATTTTAGGAATACCGTTGGACCCATTGTAATAATGAGATGTAAAAGATGTTATGTCAAAAGACGAACTTTACAACTTTGACTGGTGAGGGTGTGGATATGGGTAAGGATGGGAAGGGGAAACAAAGGAAGAGGAAACTGCTTGATAAGAAATGTACTCATTACTTTGCCCATATAATTGTAACCCCTCTGTACGATATTTTCACAATAAAAAAATTAAGAAGAAAATGATCCCAAAGTAATCATTTTTGTATTATTTTCTTATTTCCATGTGATTTACTTCCAATTTAGAAATCTAGATATATAATTTAATTTTACCAAAAATATTACTGAGTATAAGACTCTTATACTCTCTACATTCTTCACACTGAGATCATCAAATATGGTGAGTTTGAAATGATTAGTCTCTGTTTGACCCATGTGAATATTATTTACAATGTGAGTGAAATGTTTAAAAAGTAGTATTTATTTTAGTTGCTCTGAAGAGACAATAACTGATAAAAATCAAAGGCTAAAAATGATTAGATTTAAAATTTAGAATTCAGGAAATATTTTTGACCACACTGGTACTGGACCCTTCACAAAAACCTCATGAGATAATTTATATTGATGAAGCAAACATCCCACACTGGTTACTGGAGCTTTCACAAAAACCTCATGAGACAATTTATATTGATGAAGGAAAAATCCCAGAGTTTAGACATTTATGAATAGAAAAATCATGTCATTCTGAATATGTAGAGCTACATAACAAACAGAAAATTGAGCTTTTAAATATCTGAATATAATAATACATTTAATTGCAGGGTAAGTACTTGTTCTGAAAGGAGTTAAAATTGCATTTATTTTGAAAAGTAAACCTAAGTATTCATTTGAATAAAAGACAATGTTTAAAATATCACTCATCCAAGACACTAGATGTACAGTTCATTGTATTTTATGCCTATTATGTTCTCTAAACTTACTACAAATATTAGATTAGTAAACCTAAATCATTGCTTTGTAGGGAAATAGAAAGATTCTTAAAACTCATGATTATAACTTTTTCTCAAACAATTACTAGGTAACTGTTTTATATTTTTTTTGTCAGGGAATCTTATTTTTATTCATTAAGTTAAATAATTGGCCAATAACAATATAAATTATGCATGAACAAAGTTTAGAACAAGTATTTCTTTCACAAAACATATCATAGTTCTCTTCACGAACACTGGAAGGCAGTGTGTTATTTATTTATTTATTTTTAGTTATTTTATTAATGGTTATTAATTTTCAGAAGTGGCAGTTTCATTATTCTCTTTCCATAATATATTTAAAACATTTGATTATACTCACTCTATTTCCTTTTTGTTACTCCTTCCTCCAAAGATCTTGTTTTTTTACATAAAATTATATCTTTATATATGCACATATAAACTCTTTTGGAAGATTTAAGCTAAACTGTAACTTAATTTTGAACTAGGCCCTGAGAGGAGACTCGAGCTAGTACAGCTTCTTTACAGACTTTGTTTTTGTTTTAGGGATTTTAGGAAAAAAACCAAAAACCTCTAAACAAGGTTAACTGGACCTTGGCTCCAACCAGCCCAGTTCTTAGAATGAGAAGAATGCCCCTAGGATCCCCTCCCCTTAACAACTTAACCCACCTTCATTGTTCTGTTAAGGACTGACCTTTTAAACAGAGCGCCAGTAATCAGGCTCATGCTGGCAACATCCTGAGTTTACCATAAACTCCACCTTTTTCATATGCTTATGTTAAACTCCACTAAACTCCTTGTATATGCTTACCTTAAGCTCCACTTTACCATTGAATTCGTGAATCATTTAAACCAAAAGTGATAGGCTGGTTTAAACAGCCATTATGTGACAAAGTGTAACCTCATTGGCCACCTGTGTGTGGTCTGGTATGACTGTGCAATCTTTTGGGTGTGTGACAATCTCATTGGTTGCCTACATGACCAGGCTGTGATTTTTGCCTTTAAAAACCTAAGTACGTGGGCCACTGGGGGTCGCAGTATCAGCTCCTGAGCCTGTGCTGCAGCCCTGGCCAGTCAGTGTAGGAACCTTCTCAATAAAGTTGCTTCTTTAATAACAACTTTGTTGTGGTGGGCTCTGTCACTCCGAATGACTAGGTAGGCTTGCCTGCCTGATAGGGGGTCTTCCTACTACAAATTTAAGATGTACAGAGGATTAACAGGATGAACAAAAACGAGTATTTTTTTGTTAACTTCTAATTGAACTGTCATTATTATTATGGTTAGGGTTAGGATACCAGACAGAATTAGAATTAGGGTTAGAGAAATAGCAAATTTAGGTTCAACTCAGGATGACCTATTGCAACAATAATACAGCACACTGTACTGAAAATGAACTTTGTACCATGGAGAGAGAAGAGTGATGGAGATGGGAGAGGGAAGGGATAGTTGGACAACAACAAAGAAGGGAGTAACAATGGTCAACAAGAAATGTACTCATTACCTTACCCATTTAACTGTAATCCCCCAGTCAGCCTCATTACCTACTCAGGAAGCTGATTTCTGAGGAAGGCAGTTCAAAGCCAGCGGTGCTGTGGCTCAAGTGGTTCAAGCGCACACCTTGAGCTAAAGAACTCAGGGATTGTGCTCAGGCCCAGAGTTCAAGCCCCACGACCGACAAAAAGAAAAAAAAGAAAAAGAAATGTGTTAAATGTTAAGTAAAACTGATCTTTTTTAGATTTTAGGAATTCAGAAAAATCTGTGATAATGGAAGTACAATGTATTACATAATATCAGGATTTGAGATCAATGGGTATAATGATTCCTCTTATGGAAAAAGATAAGTTCAGAGATAAGAGTGAGAAAATCTGTAGGGCTTAGGAAAACCTGCTATTTATTTTGAGGATTACAGTGGAATTTCAGGATTGCAAAAAATGAGCATTTTTCATAAATTTTAGAATTGGGATACCTTTAGAGTTAAGGTTATGCTTAGGATTCCAGCCATGGTTAGGGTTAGGTTGAAAGAGAAAAAAAATGATGGTCAAATTGAAGGTAAATTTTAATATAAGCCTGGCAAGAATTAGAATGAATGTGAACTAGAGTATTGCTATTAATATTAGAATCAACTTGAAATTAGGCTTATATTTATTCTCAATATTCCAGTTAAGATTAAGTTTAGGGTTAGAAAATAACTAAGATATTGGAAAAAAATTGAAACTTATGTTTGGAAGGCTTATTTGAATCAAGTTAGGATGAATGAAAACTAGTGTAATACTAACTAATTAGTGTTAGTATTGATATATAATTTGGATTAAAATCAGGGTCAGTATTTTGTTCTGATTATGATTAGCGTTATGAATAGGAAGGTTTTACTATAAAATTGAGATTTCACTAACAAGTAGAAGCAAAAATGTGAGCCTTAATAGTAACTAGAGCATTATCATTATATTTATTTCTCAGTGATCATTCTTGTAATGATTAATGAGAGTTTTACAGCCAGTTTTAGGTTGAGAGTTAGCGTTAAGTAAAGGACTAGGTGATATGTAAATCTGAAATTGTTTTAGGATACAGTGGTGCAGGAAAAGGTAGGATTAATGGAAACTACAGTATTTTTCCTGGTAAGAGAATGTGAGGACAAGTAATATAATGGTTCATGTTAGGAAACAAGATAACTTCACAGGTAGAGTCAGGAAATTTGTTGGAATTAGGGCAAATTGAAACTCATTTCCAGAGTGCAAACTGGAATATTCATTAAAATGAATAAATCTAGAGTATTTATTATTATTAATTTTGGACTATTATTAGTTTGAAAATTAGGTTTCAGTTCCAGCTGGACAGTGTTAGCATTAGGGAAATGGAAAATTTAGGGTCAAACTGAAAATAAATCTTTGAATAACAAGTCAAGATCGAATTAGGATGAATAGGAAATAGGAAACTGCTAATAATATTAGGATTAGGGTATGATTAGTTTGAGGGAGCCTGAATGTTGTGTTAGAAAAATGGCAAGATATTAAGTAGAAACTATTTTAAGAAAGATGAGATGAATCAAAGACTGGATGTATAAATTTAATGTACTTTTGTGGCTTTTACAATCCAAAGGCAATTGGTTCTAGGGTTAGGGATACTTTTTCTAATTTATGAACTAATGAATTAAAGACACAATTCTTTCATTCTTACAAACCAAGACAGTCACGATTTGGGGAAAAAACAATTTCCTACATGAAAATGTGTCTTAAAATATTTTCTAACCAGAATTAAATAATAGTGAACAGGTTGTCATTTATTAAAATTGGGTAAGTTGATGATAAAACTTTCAAAAAATATCCAAACACATAAAATTGGAACTCAGATATGTTACTGGGAAAACAGATACTTGCTCTAGCTGGGAAATTGTGTGTGTGTGTGTGTGTGTGTGTGTGTTTGTGTGTGTATGCACTCACCACATGTCTTCAAATCAGGCCTGGGCCCTGTCGTCAGCTTATTCTGTGGAAGTATGGTACTAAACCACGTAGCCACAGGCTTTCTTCTGGCTTTTTAGTAGTTATTTTGAGATAAATATCGCATGGATTTTCCTGTCTAGACTTAATCTTCTGATCCCCAGAAATCCTTAGGTTAGTGTTACTGTGGGTGCTACCACAAAATGACAGTTCATTAAACTGGGAGCAATATGGAAGTACTCTTGCAAGATATGAAGTAACCAGTTCATTAATGTGGGAGTAACAGGATCACATTAGATTGCCTTCAAACACATTATTTCTGATGAGTTTAACTGAAGCCCAAAGCATAACCCAAACCTATTTGCCACACTGTATGAAGTAGCACATATTCATGGTGTAGAATATGAACAATGAATTAAATCATAAAGACTTTATTGGGTTTGCAACAAAGAAATAGAGTGTCATTGAAATGAAGTCCAGACTGGAGGCCTGTAGCAAGCAGGAGAGCATCTGCTTAGTGTGTGTCCAACCCCCAGGACCATAAAGAATTAGAAGAGAAAGTGTAAGAGAAAGAGGAAAGGAAAGGAGGAAGAAGGGGTAAGAGAGGAGGAAGGGCATAGCAGGAGGGAGAAGAGGAGGGGACAGGGAGAAAGTAGAGGTAGGAGAGAAGGAAGAGGGAAACAGGACTCTGGAGAAGAGGAGCAGGTGAGGAGGCAGGAAGAGGAAGATAAATGCAATATATCAACAAGAATTGTTGGGAAACATTTTGCATAAGCGATCTGCACGTTCATGGCAGGATTATTTTCTAATCAGAGAGACAGCTAGCACAGTGACAATATGGGTGATACCTGTTACTCAATCATTTTATTCTCTTTCTTCAGTGAGGAGTTCAGAAGAAATGCTTAGTTCGGTGTTTTACAGATATAGTTCAGGATTTCTTTTTCATGAATCAAACAATGGAAAGAACTAAATGCAACTTCCCTTAATAAAAAAAGAATAGAAGCTATATTTATTTGTATTACTATGCATGAAGAGATCCTGGAGATTTCTGGTTAATTCAGAGGGCCCCATGCAAAAATACAGGACAGGAGGAAAGTAAAACTGTTTTTAAAGTATAATAGGTTATCATTGCTGAAAAGTTTTACTGGAAGTCTTTCGTTTGTTTTTTGTTTTTGTTTTTTTTTTTTTGCCAGTTGTTCATTGCTCCAAAGCTGTGCCCTGGAGCCCTTTCCATGCTACCACATGAAACTCCATTTCTGTAGTCCCTGTGGGTGTGGGTGCCTCCTCAGGTCACCCGTTGAGATTTGTGGCCAACTCCTTTATGGTGGATGTGCAGTGAGTGGATGTGTGTGCATGCTCCCCAGCATTTCCAGATGAGCCCAGCCCACCCTTCCCACCTAACTTCCCAGTCTCAGTTGCTCCATTTCGCCCAGGAGCTGGCAGCTATGGGTATGGAGTTGAGGCCACTGTTGCCCTCTCCTCCTCCAGCTGTGTTGGTACTGGTCTTCTGTGCTCCTGAGTGCGTGGCTCATCCTAGGGAGACTCTGTTCTGGGGTCACTGCCTGCCCCCATGAGTGCGGGGTGGGGGACACCCTGTTTGTACACTGTACAGTCCATTGGTAAAGGAAGGCTGGGCCTGCAGTCTGCCCCCTTGGGGCCAGGCAGCCCAGCCTTGGTTCACCTCATCTGTTTTTAAGGGAGTCTGGGTATTGGAGCCATGTGCGGGCCCTTCTGCCAGCTGGCTTGTGACAGATGCAGCAGCTCAGCAACCTGGAGCCCCTTCAGCAACTCGGTGGACCTCCATTTTCTGGTCCTTGTGGACTCGGATACAGGGCCAACCCTACATATTCCAATCAGCACACCAGCTGCAGCACCGAGGGAATGAAGTTCCTCTTGCTTTGCTGTGTAGCCTCCTCCGTCGCCTTTCTGGCCCACATGGGCCCAGCTCTGGGTGCCATTCCAGGGATACTCCATTTGGAGGCAATGGGCTCACCCCCTACCCTCGTTGTTCTCCAAAGCAGGGGAAAGGGCCTGGCCTTGGCAATTTAGGCTGCACAGATGGAAGGCAGGACTTGCCTTGCCTTCTCCCCGGCTTTGGCACCTGAGTCTGGGTTGCTTGGTTTGGTCACTAATGGAACCTTGTTGGCTACAGCCCACCGCAAAGGTCCTGCACCTGCTGCAGCAACAATGCAGTGTCTTGGACCCCCTTAGGGTCACCACATGGACCCCTGATGGGCCTACTTGGGCTGGGTGTGGGTTTCATCTCAGGACTCCCATTAGGAATTGCCACTCTCCTTCGTGGTACTGCAAGCAAGAGTTGCCACATATAATATCTATTTTCTAACATTTTCCTTCACTGAGATAAACAGAACTTGGAGATATAAATAAGTTTCATAAAAACAAAATATATAAACTATATCACTTCAACCTTTTAAACCACTGTAATATTTTTATCCAGTAGGAATTCTGTCTGTAATTACCTATTTTACATTTGAATGTAACTAATGTAATGTATTTTGTGTGTATTTTACTATTCTAGTATAATTTCATTTGCACTACTTACAATTTTTTTCAAATTCTGTGATTTAATCACGTGTTTATGGACAGGAGTTTTGTTGTACTTTTATTTCAGTTTTCCATTATGGCCTTATGAATACAAACAATAAAATCCATTCTTGTTTGTATAAAGTTCAATGGTTTTGGACTAGAGACTCAAGGATATAGCATAGCATTACATATCATACAGTAATGTGTATCACTTTGTTTAATACTGCTCCAAAAAATAATTGATAATTCAGGTGGCAGCCACTTCATCTGGCATGCTGGTCTGTCTGGTGAAGTAGAATCCTAGTGGCAGCTTGCCCATATCAGGCCATTGCAGGCACCTCGCCTGGGACTGTGGGAGAGGATCAGGGTGCACCTGCTGTTCAGCTAGGGCAGCAACCCGGCAGCTGCTGTGTGAATGACACAGTGTCACTGACTCACATCTAACACATGCCTTCCCCGAGGGCTTGGGCCCTGAGGATCAGCCCCTGGGAGCACACACACACACCGTGGGGCAGGGAGCACCTACCTAGGAAGGTGTTTAGAACAAACAGAAGCCACTCTGCAGATTAGCTGGTACAGTATTTATTCTTGTTAGGGCAGGGCACAATTCTGCTCTGCTGTGGGGAGAAAACAAGAAGACAGACCCAGGCAGGTGAAGCCAACTTTTCGTACTCAGGCTGGCAAGGAAACTTTCCTCCATGCACTCTCCAGCAGGCTCAGGAAGCCCTTCCATGTTCCTTGTCCATGGAGTAGCAGCCAGGGACATTCATGTCTGGTACTCATTGCTGCTCTTTTGGGTTTGTTTGTTAATTTATACAGGCAGCCCCTCCCTCAGACAGCAGAGTTATTCTGGGTTTTGTAAAACGTTCTGCATCTGAGCATTTCCAAGTTTGGTTTTTGTATTGTTTCTTGTAAATGCTTTGTGAAATTTGTGTTTTAGGGGTTGAGGTGCAAGAGAAGGAGCCAGATTATGAACACAGTTTCCTACCAGTCTTTCATTTAAAAATGAAAACAGATTCTCTATAAAAATGCCTATCAGGAAATAAATTTGAGAGGGGAAAAAAAGGCTGTTTCTCATAAGATCAAAATGTGCTAGTTTTATATGCATGTTTTACGTGCTCAAAATACAATTAAGTAACTCACTATCTAGGAACAATTGTCCAGAGCTAAGAGTTAAGTGTCTGGAACCTAGAGGCATAGTGTTTGTGAGGTTTATCCAAAGGGAGGGAAGAAAGTTAAAATTCATAAATGACTTTGTAGAATCAAGGTGGCAATACAAAATGAGAATCACAATAAACTTCTTTGCTATTCGGGGTCTTTTATTATTCCATATGAATTTTTGGATTGCTTCTTCTATTTCACTGAAGAGTGACATTGGGATATTGGTAGGTATCGCATTGAATTTGGATATAGCCTTTGGCAGTATTGCCATTTTCATGATGTTAATCCTCCCAATCCAGGAGAATGGGAAGTTTCCCTCTTCCATAGCTCTGCTTTAATTTTCTTTTTCAGGTTTTTAAAGTTCCCATCATAGAGGTCCTTCACCTCTTAAATTAACTCCTAGGTATTTTATTTTTTGTGAGGCTAGTAAAAAGGGGTTGCTTTCCTAATTTCAGCTGCACTCTTATCGTTATTGGAATACAGGAAAGCCTTTATTTTCTGAGAGTTAATTTTATAATCTGCTAGTTTACCAAAGTTTCTGATCAGCTCAAGTAACTTGGGAATGGAGTCCATGGGTTTCATTAAATACAAGACCATCTCATCTGCAAAAAGCGAGAGTTTTACTTCATCTTTTACTATTTGGATCCCTTTAAGATTGCATCTTATCTTATTGCCCAAGATAGCATTCTAATATTAAGTTGAAAAGGAATGGAAAGAGCAGACATCCTTATCTTATTCCTGAATTTATAAGTAATGGGTTTAAGTTCTCACCATTAAGTATAACGCTGGCTGTAGGTTTGTCAGTTCTTAGCAGAAAGAACAGCACTAGAGCAATATCAGTTCCAAATTTCAAACGCTACTAAAAAGCCATAGTAATAAGAACAGCTTGTTTCTGGCACAAGAACAGACCTGAGGACCAATGGAGTAGGACTGAAGACTCAGAAATGAACCCCCTGACCGATAGCCACCTAATCTTTGACAAGTGAGCTAAAAAAAGAGAATGGAAGAAAGACAGACTTTTGAGTAAATGGTGTGGGAAAAATTGGTTAAACACCTGTTAAACTAAAGCTGAATCGGTATATATCATCCTGCACAAGAATCAACTCCAAATGGATCAAAGACCTCAAAATAAAAGAGGACACCATGAAAACATTACATGAAGGAATAGGATAGACTCTAGGGCTTTTTAGCACATACCGAAATTTTCTTAATAGAGAGCCAGAAACAAAGAGTAAAGAAAAATAAGTTAAGAAATTCATTCCTTAATTCATCTCTTTATGAAACAAGTAATTTACTATTACAAGATGAGATGAAATTATAAATTCCAAATGCTGATGCAGTCTGTATGTAATAAACATATTACAATAGTCAGAAAAAGAAATCAAAGAAACGTTGGACAAATGGGATTGCATGAAACATGAGAGCTTCTGCAAGGCAAAGGTCATAGCTAGCAATATCAATGGAAAACACACGTTCTGGGAGAAGATCTTCATGTGGTATAAAACAGACAAGGTCTTATATCTAAAATGTACTTAGGACTCAAAAAATTAAATCCCCCAACAGCAGATCCTCAAAGAAACAACTGCTTGATAATTAAGTGGGCTAAAACTTAAAGAGAGACTTCCCTGAAGAGGAAATAAAAATGGCCATTAGACACATGAAGAAATGTTCAACTATTCTAGCCACAAAAGAACTGAAAATCAAGAAAACATTGCGATTGCACCTTACTCTAGTTAGAATGGCTATAATCAGGAAATTTAATAACAACATGTTGGAGGGGATGTGGCTAAAACGGAACCCTATTTCATTGATGGTGGGAGTGTAAACTTGTTTAACCACTTTGGAAAGCAGTATGGAAGTTCTTCAAAAGACTTCATTTAAAGTTCCCCTATGTCCCAGCAAGCCCACTTTTGGGCATTTAGGCATTTACCCAAAAGATCACAAACATGCCTGTGCAACCATATTTACTGCAGCATTATTCACCATAGCTAAGATATGGAACCAACCTCGATGCTCCTCAGTTCATGAATGGATCAAGAAAATGTGATACACACACACACACACACACACACACACACACACACACACACACCACACACATACACACACACACACAATGGAATTCTATGCCTCCATTAGAAAGAATGAAATTGTCACATTTGTTAGGAAATGGATTTGGTACATATTATATTAAGTGAAGTAAGCTGGGCCCAAAGAAACATATTTCCCATGGTTTTCCTTGTTTGCAAGGACTAGTATATGTCTAGGACAAGCAGAGAAGATCAAAGGCTGTGGACGTATAACAATATAAGATGACATTAAGTGAAAGGTACCCCAAGTCAGACACACAAGTGATTTTTTCTTTCTTGTTTTGTTTTTAATATACTTATAATGCACTATGTGATTCTTTTGGAGGTTCATCCCCCCATGGTATAATCCCTGTTTTCATTGTATTTGATTCCAGTGTTTTGCATTTTTGTATACATTTTTGTAATTTGGGGTGTGGAAAGGTTATAGCAGAATGCTGAAATGGGGATGCAGGTTGACCCATTGTGATGATGAGATGTACAGGACACTGTGTCAAAAATGAATTTGCAATGTCGGGTAGGGGTCAAGGAGGGAGGAGTTGGAGAGTTGGGGAGGGAAAGGGTAGTAGGGGAAAAACAAAGTAGGTGGTAACAATACTCAATAGGAAATGTACTCATTACCCTACTCATGTAACTGTAAACCTTATGTATAGTATTTTTACAATAAAAAATATAAAACTCTCTTCCTGGTATAGATTTCCAGTGCTGCCCTTGGCATTGCATTTTTTGCCTTTTCTGGCTGTGGTTAGGTCCATCTGCCTAGTGGATCAGTAGTCTTCAAGGCTTCTTGGTCCTGAAGTGGGACTTGGATTATCCAGTGATGGTTGGAACTAGGCCAAGGACAGGACAAAACCACTTCCAGGGCATGGCTTCTTCATTCCCCCCCCCCCCCCCATGCAACTAGGATTGCAAGCAGAATTTCTATGAATTTGACTCCAGAAAACAACCACTGAACCAAAAGGAAAGGTCACCAAACACCTCCCTTCCTCCCCCATTCCTTCCTTTCTTCCTCTTTGGGAAAGACAAAATAATTTTGCAGGTTTTGGCAAACACACAAATTGCCCACCACCTCCCCTTTTAAACTAGGTTTAAAGTCACTAAGTCATGTAAATGGATAATGCCGCACTCATTATTCTGGACAACTTCAAGTTGTTTGATGCTTTAATTTGTTGGTGGTGGTGGTGGTTGTAGGAGGGCCTGAACTCTGGGTCTGGTTGCTGTACCTGATGAGTTTACAGCTCAAGGTTAGTGTTCCTCCATTTGAGCCACAGAGCCATTTCCACACTTTTCTGCTTATGTGGTGCTGAGGAATTGAACCCAGGACCTCATGCATTCAGGACAAGCACTCTACCACTGAGTCTCCTTCCCAGCCTTAATGCTTCAATTCTTTAAATTTTATTTTTGTCAGTCCTGGAGTTTAATCTCAGGGTGTAAACATATCCCTGAGATCTTCAGCTCAAGTGGAGCCCTCTACCACTTGAGCCACAGTGCCATTTCCTGTTTTCAGATAATCATCTTTCAGACATTCCTGTCAGGGTTTGCTTTGATCAGTGAATTTTTATTTATATTTCTTCTATGTATTTATTGGAATATTGCAGTTTATCTGAAATTTAAAGTTTTCTGTAAAACTTTGTCTTCAAGTATTCCAATAGTATTAAATATTACATTTCTATCTATTCTGTAGCAATACATTTTGAAATTATTATGTTAAGATGAAAATCTTGTTGTTTGTAGAAAAGTCCCATTAAAGTCCAAATTGGAAATATGGTCATTTCAGCAGCCTTGAGTCTCCTTCATATTTATTTATTTATATTTGTGAAAATACCATACAGAGGGGTAACAATTACATGGGCAAGATAATGAGTACATTACTCATCAAGCATTGTTGCCTCCTCCTTTGTTTCCCCTTCCCATCTGTTCTCATCTGCCGCCCCCCCCCCCCCCCCCCCGTGCTCTCCAGACACCCTTTGCCCGCCCCCCACCCTCGCCGGCCAAGGTGTAAACATCGTTTTTCTTTCATTTTTTATTTACTATTTTATAGTGAGAATACCAAACAGACGAGTTACAATTACATGGGCAAGATAACGAGTACATTTCTTATCAAGCATTGTTGCCACCTCTTTGCTTCCCCTTCCCATTCCTTTCCATACTACCCTCCTCTCCCCACCCGACCCTTCCCCCACTCCCCATCAAAGTTGTAAAGTTCGTTTTTTGACCTAAAGACTTGTATATCTCATTGTTGCAATGGGTCCACCAGTATCACTAGATAAAAGATTAGTTTTTTCCCTTCCCCTACACAAATTATAACAACATCAAATACAGTGAAAGCAGGGGCTATACTGTGGGTGATGGACATACAAAGCAATATAGAAATCATCTTATAAATATGTTAGAAAATATCGCAAGGAAAAATAAACATGGAATCTTTATCTTGTGGTTCATTTCACCTAACACCAAATTCTCTGACCTATTCTGCTCGTCTCAGACATATTCTGGCTATTGCAAATAAGGGAAACCAGGGGAACTATGTTTCTTTGGGACTGGTTTACTTCACTTAATATCAATTTTTCCAAGTCTTTCCATTTCCTAACCAATAGGGCAATGTTATTCTTTCTGATGGAGGCATAGAATTCTATTGTGTGTGTATATATATATATATATATATCGAACATGTATATACATCATACATATATATATGATACATATATACATAAATATATGATATATATATGGCATATATATCATATATATGCATGTATATATACCTATACTTATATATAACATATATATATATATGTATATAGATAGATATATATATCACATATATATGATATATATAGTAGAAGCATGGATCAATAAAATGTGGTATATATATATATATATAAAATGTGGTATATATATAACATATATATATAGGATCAATAAAATGTGGTATATATATAAACTGTGATATATATATATAATGTGATATATATATATATATGTATATATATGTATATATATATATATATATCACATTTTATTGATGCATGCATCTACTTAGGGGCATTTGGGTGGGTTCCATATCTTAGCTATGGTAAATAATGGTTCAATAAACATAATTGTCCTTGTAGCTTTAATGTGGTCTTGTTTTTGACCATTTGGGTAAATGCCCAAAAGTTGGATTGCTGAGTCATAGGGTAGCTCTATGTGGAGACTTTTGAGCAGCCTCCATACTACTTTCCAAAGTGGTTGAACAAGTTTACATGCCCACCAACAATGCAATAAATTTCCCTTATGCCCACATCCCCTCTAGCATCTGTTGTTATTAGATTTCTTGATTATAGCCATTCTAACTGGGGTGAGGTGGTATCTCAATGTTGTTTTGATTTGCATTTCTGTTATGACTAGAGATGTTGAGCATTTCTTCATGTGTCTTTCGGCCATCCTTCTTTCAACTTCAGGGAAGTTTCTCTTTAAGTCTTTAGCCCTCTTATTTATTGGGCAGTTGTTTCTTTGAGGATTTGTTTTTGGGGGATTTAATATTTTTGAGTTCCAGGTATATTTTATATATGAGACCCTTGTCTATTTATGGTAGTGAAGAGCTTCTCCCAATCAATGGGCTTTCAACTGATCTTGCTAGCTATGTCCTTTGCCATGCAGAAGCTCTGCAATTTCATGCAATCCCATTCGTCCAACATTTCTTTGATATGTTGTAATCCTGTGTGTCTATTAAGAAAATTTTAGCCTGTGCAAAGGAGACCTACTGTTTCTCCTATTCCATTCTTTAATGTTTTCAGAGTATCTGTTTGACTCCGAGGTCTTTGATCCATTTGGAGTTCATTCTGGTTCAGAGATGATATATAAATGTCTAGCTTTAGTTTTCTACAAGTAGTTAACCAATTTTGCTAGCACCATTTACTGAAGAGGTTGTGTTTCTTCCATTCTAATTTTTTAGCTCCCTTATAGAAGATTAGTTGGCTATAGGTCTATAGGTTCATTTCTGGGTTTTAATTTCTAGTCCATTGGTCTTATGGTCTGTTCTTGTGAGAGTACCAAGCTATTTTAATTACTATAGCTTTGTAGAAGAGTTTGAAATTTGGTATTGATATTCCTCCAGCACTGTCGTTTCCGTTAAATAATCGTTTTTGCTATTCATGATCTTTTATTGTTCCATATGAATTTTTGGATTGCCTCTTCTTTTTACTAAAAGATTGAGGCTGGAATATTGATAGGTATCATATTGAATTTGTAGATAGCCTTGGGAAGTATTGCCATTTTCACTATGTTGATCTTTCCAATCCAGGAGCATGGGAGTTTTTGCCACTTTGTAAGTTCGGTTTTGATTTCTTTTTTCAGGTTTTTAAATTTTTCATCATAGAGGTCCTTCTTTTCTTTGTTAAGTCCTATGTATTTTATTTTTTGTGGGGCTATTACGAATGGAGTTGCTTTCCTGATTTCAGCCCTACTTTTCTCATTGTTGGCATACAGAAAAGTCATTGTTTATTGAGGATTAATTTTATACCCTGCTACTTTGTCAAAGTTTTGAATTAGCATGAATAATTTGGGAGTGGGGTCCATGGTATTCTTTAAATCAAAGTTCATGTCATTTGCAAAGAGGAAGAGCTTCTTCTTTCCCTATTTGGATTCCATTTTATATTTGAATCTTATTGCTGTAGCTAGGCATTCTAATACTAGTTTGAAGAGAAGTGGAGTGAGTGGACATCCTTATCTCATTCATTAGTTAAGAGGAAATACCTTTACTTCTTCACCATTAAGTAAAATGCTGGATGTAGGTTTGTCATATACATCCTTTATTGTATTGAGGAATGTTCCCTGAATTCCTAATTTTTCCAGAACCTTCAGTATAAATGGGTGGTGGATCTTGTCAAATCCTTTTTCTGCATCTATTGAGGTATCCATGAGGTTCTTATCCTTGCTCTTGTTGATGTAAGTTATTGTATTAATTGATGTGCGTATTTTGAAGCAGCTTTACATCCCTGAAATGAATCCTGTTTGATGATGATGTATGATTTTTTTGGATGAATTGTGAAAGTCGATTGACCAAAATTTTGTTGAGAAGTTTTGCATCAATATTCATCAAAGAAATGGGTCTATAGGTCTCTTTCTTTGATGAGTCTGTGCCTGGTTTGGGGATGAGGTTTATGATGGCTTCATAGAATGAGTTCGGTAGTGAACTTTCTCTTTCAATTTGATTGAAGACTTGGAGGAGTATTGATGTGAGCTCTGCTTTGAAGGCCTTGTAGATTTCCGCTGTAAAACTGTCTGGTCCTGGGCTTTTCTTAGATGGGAGGTCTCTTATTGCTATTTCTATCTCATTGCTTAATATGGGCCAGTTAAGATGGTTTAACTCATCTTGGTTTAGTTTCGGCATGTCTATATTTACTAGGAAACAGTACATTTCTGACAGGGTCTCAAACTTATTAGCATAAGGGTTTGAGAAGTATTCCTTATAGTGTACTGAATCTTGGTTGTTTCTGTGGTGATGTTACCATTCTCATCTCTGAGTTTATTTATTTGAGTGTGTTCTCTTGTTCTTCTAATAAGATTTGTTAAGGGTCTGTCAATTTGTTAATTTTTCAAAGAACCAACTCTGTTTTGTTGATTCTTTCTATGCTTTTTTGGATTCTAATTCATTTAATTTTGATTTAATTTTAATTATTTCTTTCCATCTACAGTAGTGGGGTTTATCCTGCTGCTCTTTTTCAAGGAGGCTCAGATGTGTCATTAAATTGTTGGTTTCAGATCACTTCAATTTGTTGATGTAGGAACTCAGAGCTATAAACTTGCCTCTGAGTACTGCATTTGCTGTGTCCCAGAGGAGCTGGTAATTTTTGTGTTCATTTTTGTTGAATATTATAAACATTTGAATTTCGTTTATGATCTCTTCCATGACCCACTGGTGATTCAACAGTGTCTTGTTCAACCTCCATGTGTTACATGACTTTCATTGGTGGCTTTTGGTGTTGAGTTCTAATTTTATTCCCTTGTGGTCTGAGAGAATGCAAGGTATAACTTCAATGATTTTGGATTTGGACAAGTTTGCTTTGTGACGTAAATGTGGTCTATTTTGGAAAAAGTTACCTGGGCTGCTGAGAAAACGTGTATTCTGATGCTGCTGGGTGAAATATTCGGTAGATGTCTGTTAAATCTAGGTGATCTATACAGTTTTTTTATATCCATGGTTTCTCTGTTAATTTTTTGCCGAGTTGATATATCTAGTGGGGAGAGTGTGTTTTAAAGTCCCCAACAATTAATATCTTTGGATCTATGGGAGATGTGAGAAAAAGTCAAGTTTCTTGGATAATTTTGGGTGCTCTTATGGGAAATAAATAGTTAGAATTGTAATATCCTCCTGAAGGAGAGATCCCTTAATTAGTATATAGCAACCTTCTTTATCTCTTCTCACTAATTTTAATATGAAATGTATTTTATCTAATATTAGGATTGCAACTTCTTCCTCTTTATGAGGCTGTTTGCTTGTTAGATTTTGTCCAGCCTTTCACTTTCAACATGTGTTCCTTTTTATGAGCAAGTTGTGACTCCTGAATGCAGCAGACAGAAGGATCTTTTTTTAAAAATCCAACTAGACAGTTTATGTTGCTTAAGTGTATTGTTAAGTTTGTTAATGTTGGGAGATAGTACTGAGAGATATTTGGGAGTTCCTGCCATTTTATGCACCTTCTTGGGGGCTGCTCCAACTGGGTTCTTCCTACGGTTCTTGGATTCTCAATTTGGGTGCAGTTTCTTAGCCTTTATTATGTTCCTGTTGGTTTTCTCTGTGTAGGACATCTTTAAGTAACTTTTGTAGGGCTGGTTTGGTAGAGATATATTGTTTCACTTTTTCTTTGGTATGGAAAATTTTTATTTGTCCTTCAGTTATGAAGGAGAGTATAGCTGGGTACAGTATTCTTGGTTGATAGTTGTTTGTCTTTAGGGCATGGCCTACATAATTCCAGGCTCTTCTTGCTTTAATTGTCTCTGCTGAGAAGTCTGAGGTGATTCTAATTGGTTTCCCTTATAGGTGATTGATCTTTTGTCCTTGACAACTTTAAGGATCTTTTCCTTGGTCTGAATTGATCCTGTGGATATTATAATGTGTAGTTGTGATGTCTTGTTATGGTCTGGTCTATTTGGGGTTCTAAAAGCTTCTTGTATCTGAATAGGCCTATCTTTTTGCATGTTTGTGAAGCTTTCTGCTAGGGTCCTGTGAAACAAATTTCCTAGACCTTCTGTTTCCATGAGCTCCTCTACACCTATTATCCTCAGATTAGGCTTTCTGTTTGTGTCTTCCAAATGTTGAATAGATCTATCATATTTCTTGGATTTGTCTTAGATAGTTGTATGTTCTTCCTCTATAATATATAGGCTGTCTTCAATCCCCGAGTTTCAGACTTGTGCATGGTCTAACCTACTGTCAAGAATTTCTACTTTTTTTTATTTCTTTTCCTTCTAATTGGTCAGCTTTGATGGCTTCAAATTCTTTGTTGGAGCTTTGTTTTAGATCTTGTATGAATTTGTTTACTTCCTTAATTTCGTGTTCAATGTTTATTCTCACAGGACTTAGTTGATTGGTTATGGTTTCCTTGGACTCTAATTCCTTCTGTTGGACTCCATTCAACATTCCCTTTCGGGTCTCCCTGACTTTTTTCAGCTGTCTTTTAATAGATTCCATGAATGGCTCTATTTGATATGAAAGTAACACCAGTTTTTTGCTAGTATTTTAAGGCAAGCATCAACCAAAGTCCTGTAGTTGCACAGTCAAAAGTCGACAGATACAATCTATTTCAACAGATACAATCTATTCAACATAAAACAACAATTTATTAATGGGCTAAGAACAGCAAAGTAGAATTTGACAAACCAGAAATGATTAGTTTTAGGGAGAAAAGGGGAAAAATAGGATTAGAGAGATGTGGATAGGGAAACGGAGAGTGAAATTAGCCAAGTCTTAATCTCAAAGGGGAAAATGGATTGAACAGAATGATAGGAGAAAGAGAAGAGAAAATAAAAGAGGCAGGAAAAAATGGAAAAACCAAAATTTAAATTTAAAAAGTGAAACACAAAAATTATTCAAGTTTAAAGAAGTAATATTGAGTGAAGAATGGGAAAAGGATGAGAGGAGAGGAGGAGTAGAAAGGAGATATGAAGAACTAAAAATACTTATAATAAAAATAAAAATAAAAAATAATTATAATATTATATAGGTATTATGAGATAATATGGTTATTAAGGAATTTCAGCCTAAGAGTTTTTGAAATAAGTAATAAATTTCTGGATTAAGTGTGTAAACAATGTGGAATAAGGTCTAATAATCAATGAAGGGTATGTCTGAAGATGAGCAGAACAGCAATTAAGTCACCCAAAAGAGAATGAAGAGAAGAAAAAGTGAAAAGAATGAGAAAGAAAGAAAGAAAGGAAAAGGATCAAAAGTTCAGTAGAGATAAAATAAAAATACAAAGTGCACATACATATACACCTAAAATAAAAATTATAAGAGGAATAAAATATTAATAGAAAACAATTTTTTAAAAAATTACAAGTTAATAAAAAGGTACAAAGAAAGGGTTATTTGGCGGGGGGGGGGGGGGGGGGTGTTGAATGGGAAGATCCTGTATCTCCCTTGTGTCTATAACTAGTCTCTTGGTGGAGTCTCTGGTCTACTTGTGGTATTTGGTTTTCCTGTGGCTTGATTGGTTTCTTAAGTTAGTTTGTTTGGGCAGGCAGAAAAATGGTCTGCTTTACCCAGAATTTTGTGACCCTCCTCCCAGGCTAGTTCAGTGGGAGGGAGATCTGCTTTGTTTCTTACAAAAGAGGGAGTTGGCTGTTTCCTCTTGTTTGGAGATGCTGTGATGAGCCTAGGTTCTGGGTAGAGTTGAGGCCTTTCAGCAAACCATAGCTTTTCCCTGAGGGGCTACCTTCTGAGACACTCACAGAGCCCAGCATGGAGTAATTCTCAGGGTTTATGTTTACTGAATTTCAATTGATTATCTAGGCTGCTATAGGGAGGAGAACCCTCTGGCTCTGTTTACCCAGTGAAGAAAGACATTCCTCTGGGGGCAGAGTTTTCACTGCCTGGGCTGGGTGACTTTCTCCTGGGTGGAGCTGAGCCTGGCAGGTCAGGTCAGGTTCCTGTGACCTGCTAAATGACTCTTGTTTTCCTCCAAGGCCAGGGTTGGAGCTATATTCTGAGCCTTTGCCAGTATCAAAGATGGAGATCTCAGATAGTGGCACAGTGGGGAGAAGGAGGGAGAGGGGTGACCTTGCCTCCTCTGCTCCCTGAGAAGGTGTTATTATGTCAGGGCTCTACTCATGCCAGTGTATTGGTTCTTGAGTCGTCTCTGGTCTGTGATCTGCAGGATAAAGATACCTGCTCCTTGTCAATTCTTGCTGGTTTTGGGTAGAATCCGATCACTTGCTGTGTCTGGCACATTTGTCCAGGACTCTCTGTGTTGTAGGTATGGCAGAAACAGCCACTGCTACCGCTGCTGTCACCACAGCCACAGCTACCGACAATTGCTCAGATCTGTTTCCTTTCCTGGATTTTCCCTTTTGGGCAAAACTCTCTGTACTGGGATGGCACACTTGGTGTAATTCTCCCACCTAGGACTGTTCACTGGAACACTAAAACTGCTTTCTAGGTGAGAGCTTGTTTAGCCTCCAGGTTCTCCTCTGCCATCTTCCCGGAACTACTCTTTTTTTTCTCTACAGTATATTTTTTGTTTTGGAACAAGTGTCAGGGATTGTCCAACCATTCAAAAGGAAGCTTATTCCATTAATTTATTAGAAAAGGAATGCAGCCTGCCTGCCTCTCAAGGCAATTTTGAGTATAATGTTAATCTGATAATTCACATCATTGAATTTTCAAAGTCGTTTTGATAATTTTTTGTTAAACTATTCATTAAAGAGGTTCCAAATATCAAGAATAAAAACAATGTTTTGCTTTCTAAGAATGTTTTAAAAGCTAGTAATTCAATAAAACACATTCTATTCTTCCAAGATTCCATGGTGAAGAATTTCTCTTTTATCGTAGCCCTTACCAGTGACCCCCCTCCCTTCAAACTTGTAGCTTTATTCAGTTTTCTTGTTCCCGCTTTCATTTTGGTACTAGCACGAATAATCTCCGTGTAGTATTTGACAATGAAATTCCATTTGTTGTTAGATAGCTCAATACATATTGCCAAAGGCAGACCCATGGGCATATCATAGAGCATAAACTATTGAATATCATTAACGTGATCCTATTCAACTAGTCCATCAATTAATATAAATACCACATAAATGTGCATCTTCATATAATTTTTAAAATGCAATGTAGTTACATATCATATGTCATAAAATAATTCAGACTACTAGTAGAAGAGAGTAAGCTCAACCTTTTGCATCGTTCCCAATGCTATTTGTAAAATTTTCTTTCTCATTAACTTTCACTGCAGGGCCTTCTTTTCCTAGCAATAAGTTTTGTCATGTCCTTGGATTTTTGTCAACTTTGAGTAAGCTGTTTTCTTTCCACCACCAGTTAGTCCCTCGCGTTAAAAACCTGAGGAATAACTTGTCCCAATATGCCTGCAAGAGGAGTATCCAAGTCAACTCTCTGTGCCCACTATTCCTTTACTTTGTTTGGGAATGGGGTATCAGAGACCGGTGAGACAGGGGTGTCAGGGTTCAGGTGGCTGGAACCATGGTGTTATGAATTATGGGTAGCAGAAAAGAGTAGTAGAGACTAGGATATCAGGTAAAGGTTAATTGTGACTGTAATTGCTATATTCCAGTGTTAGGAAATTGGTTAGCAGCAACAGCTTTGCAGGGGTTGGGGTAGCTAACACAGATATCCAGAACTGTTTAGCAGGGACAAGTAAGCATAGACAAAGTGAAAGAGTAAAAGTTGTGAAGGATTGTGGGGCACAATCAGGGTAACAAGGTCATGGGTTTGTAAACTGGATAGCCAGTACTATGGTAGAAGCAATTGGCATGGTGGTCTGATGTGGTGTAGAACTCTGGGTTTTCCTGTCCAGTTTTGGCTGTTAGATCTTTAGGGAAACTACCTCTAGCAGCTCATTATCAGCTTGTGTTCAGGCACGTGCCATATATAAATGTCTACTCCAAGTAGATTGCATTCTTTGACATCAGCTATTGGATCTTTGCTCTAAGCATCCTGAGAGACCACACTCCACAATGCTACAGAACAGGCTCCACATAGTGAGCTGCAATCACCGCATACAACTCTTGCTGCTCCTCTCAAGTGTCAATTATAATGGTAGCAAGGGATCTGAGATGTGCTCAGCAGCAGTGCTCTGAAAAGCTACCAATTCTTACCATGGCAATTTGGGAGCTCCCTAGAAATGGGCAAGAGCACTTGCTGATGTTCTTCCAACTACTCTCTGTGGCTCTGCACAACCAGTTTGTTGTACCTCAGATGGAATACTTTGATGTCTAGGTGGCATCAAACTTGCTCTATCTTCTCTCTCTAGGTGCTCTTCTGTTTCAGCTGCCTCTCCATTTCCCTCCAGTTAGCTCACTTCATCTCCACATCTTTTGAATTGTGCTTCATATCAACCTGTGGCTTTCACACCAAACCCTTCCACTTTCTCATCTACCTCTCTAGCTGTCAATATGGTACAACAAGCTAACTTCTGTATCTGTTTATCAAGATTTGAGCTGGAATCCAAGATGGTACTAGCTAACTGATAACATGGGGAGTTTCTTAAATACTCCGCTGCCATTCACTGCTCATTGAGAAAGATGCAAATGTGTTCTGATCAGTCTCTCCTCCATTTCTGGTTCACAGCATAAAGTGAATTCACAATGGAGCTACCAGACAGCTGCTATGTCAACAAGTGACAAAACCAAAGATAATTTATTGAGGGGATACTTACCAAGTGTAGTAGGATAAATGCACATATTTGTAGGATATTACAAAGAGCTTTCATCAAACTGGTTATTTTATGCTCAAAATGGCAGACCAGTGTTAATCTCTCCCCGAGATCTTCCTGTTGTGAAGGCCCTGAGGACTCCTACATACAACTCAGACCTAATGACATGGGTGAATAAAAAAGTAGGTGAGTATGGATTAGTATTTTGAAGGTATGGTAAGATGTTGTCTTGTCATGACCAAGATGAAATAAATGTCTTTATGTCCTTTCTCTGACCTTCATCATATCTCTTTATTTGGCATAATTGGCAGATTTCTTAGTGTGTCATCTTCTCCTGTTAGTTCAGTGCACAAGTTAAAACATTAAGCATGCCAAACCATGGGTTTCCATTGTCCTAGTAGATGTTTTGCCTTCTAGGACCTTCCTTCCAGGTAACTCTCTGTTTAGCATATTGAACAATGTCCCAATCAATGAAATCATTTTGAGCCTAGGAGAAAATCTCCATTTGTAAAGCAGTACACATAAGAAGGAGGTGATGCCCCACACTCAAGTGCTCCAGGAGAACAGAGTGTAAGGGTGTCTATACAGTTGGGAAATAGGATTCTGAGGGGTGGGAATGGATGAGTTTAGATAGCAAACTTAGAAGTAATGATAAGTTTCTGAATTTCTAACCTTATTTCTTTCTGCCCCTCAGATCCAATTCAGGAGGTGGTGGAATGTTTATGATCACAAAAAGGAGTTTTTAATCCCAGACCCAAACTCTAAGTGTTCTTGTTACATCTTCCCACTTGCCCCTGATGTAAATTGTCAGAAGGGCAAAGGGGAAGGGATCCCCCTGCTCAGGAATAGAAATGGAGCATACAAGTAACTGCAGTCTCTGACTTTCTATTTTGAAGGTAAGATAAAAGGCAGTTTGAGTTTCTACAAAATCAGTTTCTAGGCTCTATGCTTCCTTCAGAACTTCTTTCTCTCCTTCTATGTTTGACAGCAACAGTTAATAAAGTGCTTATGTCTCTTTGGGGCAATCCTTCTCTTCACACAATGCTTAAAGTAGACAATAGGTGGAAGCTGCCATTAAATTAAAAAAAAAAAACATGAAATAGCACACAGTGAGTGCTTTCCCTGAATTCCTGGACCTAACAAGTTACCGATTCTGAAGAGAACATTATTATTGGTGCATACTAACAACCTCCACTGAATGGTGAGCTTAGGACACTTTTCCCATGACAGGTTCTGTCCAGGTTATTAGGATGGCTGAGTTCTACTGCATCAATGAGCTTACAGACCATGCAAGACAGAAAAGTCTAAGAGATTGAGATCCCAAAAAGAAACTGGACCAACAAGAGAAAACTTATCATTGCTGAAAAAGTGGGAAGACTTAACTAGGAGAATGTTCCTCTGAATACAGATATGGATATAATTATAACAAAGTTCTAAGTTGTGGCTCATCAGTAGAAACTATCAAGTCAAACCTCACTAAAGCAAAAAATAAAACTTATAAAATTAAAAAAATCTATTTGGATTTCAGTACTAACATCTGTTTTAAGGAGTGTGATTGTGGTGTGTGTGTGTGTGTGTGTGTGTGTGTGTGTGTGTGTGTGTGTGTGTGTGTGTGTGTGTGTGGTGTCTGAGATTATGTATGGGACAGCATTAGTTCTTAAAACCCATCATTTTGTCAATATTCTTTAGGTTTCCCATTCAAGTCTGATGGCATTCTAGCTCTACCATGTTAAACACACAATTCTCGCTTTCTTCTGGTTAAATGGAGATAAACATGTAATGGATATGTCAACCTGGGTTGGTTTCAAACTATGATCTTCAGATCTTACTCTCTGGAGTAGGTAGTGTATAAGAGTGAGCCACTACGTTCAGCCCAGTATTTCAGTGACTTATATAATCTTTCTGAATCTCAGTTCTTCCTGTGTGGAAAGTGAAACGAATTACTGTGTGGACCTTAGAATCAGGTGGGAGTTATGACTGGGTGTAGAAAGTATACGTGTTTGGGATGTGTGTACAAAGCCTGACACGCTTATAAAACTACTGATGCTTATATTGAAATGTATTCCAGGAATTGGAAACAAGAGGGATTTTTCTGTTCTAGTTTATCCATTTATGGCATTGAAGGAGCCAGAGATATTCAAGGAGAACAGGCAAACAAATGCAGTACTTGTACACTGTAGATACTGTGTTCACAACGAGCTATACCACTGTGGACAGGGACAGGAGGGATGGGATTGTCAAACAAGAAATGAACTCATTACCTGACTTACAAAATTGTTATCTTTTTATTTTATTTTATTTGTGAACATACTGTACAGAGGGGTTACAATTACATGGGCAGGATAATGCATACATTTCTTACCAAGCATTGCAGCCTCCTCCTTTGTTTACCCTTCACCTCCCTTCCCAGCCTCCCCCCTCCCCCCACCCAATCCTTCCCCCCTCTCCCCCAATGACATTGTAAAGCTCGTTTTTGACATGGCAATTTGTACTTCTCATTGTTGCAACAGGTCCACCTGAATCCTTAAACGACTTGTTTTTCCCCATCTCCTCTACAAGTTATACTGACATCAAATATACTGAAATTATTGTGCTTGAGTATGAGTTTTATTTATTTAATTTGCTGATGATGGTGAAATGTCGTTGTCCTTTAGCTCTTCAGCTCAAAACTAGTACTCTACCACTTGAGCCAAAGTACCTCTTCTAGCTTTTTCTGCTTAGGTGGTGCTGTGGAATCAAACCTAGGGTCTCGTGCATTCAAGATAATCTGTCTACCACTGATCCACCTTCTCAGCCCCCATAAGTGATATTTTTGTGCAAGGGTCTATCAAACAAATCTATTGAGCAAATGTATTCATTTGCCACTAGACATAATCAAAATTTATGAATTATCTGATATTTTAATGAATAAAACTGTTATCATTGTTACTAGGAATTGTTTGTCTCCCCATGCTGTAAACATGGAGGAGGTATTTTAAACTAAAACTACAAAAGTAATTTTAAGGTCTTGGTGCTAACAAAACTGTCCAGGTGTTATTACACTAAACAGAGAATTCAAAATGAGTTTTCTTCATAAATACAGAGATTAAAGGACATATAATCCTTTATAATCCTTATTTCAAAATCCAAATTAATGGGAAAATCAGTCAGGAGGTAAAATTTATATTGAATGTTAATTTTTGAAGAGGAAAAGAAGATCTTAGATGGCAGACTAAAAACACTATCAGAGCCCTTTATGCTGAATTATAAAAAAAAGAAGCTTTAATTGAAAAATTGAGCTGGAATGTGCACATCAGGCAAAGGCAAGCAATCAGAGCATAGCACCAACAAAGAAACGCCATAATGTATATCTCAGAAAAAGGAAACAAGTACAGACCAGGGCTCAACATCCTTATCCATGATTTCAATGATACACATATACCCCCCTACACACAGATGCACACTCACACACATACACACACACACAAACACACACGAATACACAAGAAAGTATGCAACAGCTCAACCTAATTACTTCCATTCAACATGAATCAAAGGTCTTCCTGTAATATTTGAAACTTTAAAAGTTTCAAGTCTTGTAAGTAATTGATAACAGATGCATAAGCAAGTATTTTCTGAATAGACTCTGCTATAGAAATGAGAGTTCATGATGGTTATAACTACTTAAACATCTTTGAATCTCAAAAGAATTAAACAAGAGACAATCTGAATTTTGGAACTATATTTCTACCAGCTATTCTTCAAAGGCTTAATAAGAGGTTACAAAATCCAAAATTGAATACCAAATTAATACAACTAATACTTGTGTAAGTGAAGTGAAAAACACTTCTCAGTGACCTATGCTGCCTCAATTTGTAAGCCTGCTGCTCATTGTGGAACCTTTGATTCTGCTGGGCCAGGTCCACAGTTGTCTTCCCCAGAGCAGTAGCCTTGCTTGGGTTGGCACTGGGAGCTGTGTGGAGAGGAGGGGAGGCCTCAGGGGAGGCCGAGCTGGGGTTGGGGATGGGGGGTAGTAGGGAGAGTACGGGAGGCCCTGGCAGAGGCTGATGAAGGGAGGAAGGAGGCAGTAGGCCAATGGCTCAGGAAGCAGCAGCCCCAAATGCAGCTGGGTTCTGGGGAGTGTCTGTGAGGTGCAGAGTTTGGCCCCTGGGGCCTCATGGCTGGGTGAGGAGAGGAAGGAGTCTCAAATCCCACCCAAACAGACAATGAGAAATGAGACAACCAGTGGTTGAAGAATTTCAAGAAAAAAGGCAGGGACTTGTAGGTAAACTCTGGGGGTGAGGAGGGCAGTAGTGCTGAGCCAGTGGTGGTCATGCCTCTCTGGAGGCCCTTGATGTGAGTGAGGGCCTGCTCTGCTGTGCACTAGGCCTCACTCTTGCCTTGAAGCAGGTACCAGGAATTGCAGGCACAGCCTCAGGTTACCCCACAGAGCTGGCCTGCCATGAGTGCTGGGGACCGGGCAGCTGCTGGGAGGTTATGTGGAGCAGGGCAGAGGAAGAAAGGCTGGTGGGTACTGCTCCACCCTAGCCAGGCACAGGACCACTGGGGAAGTTCTGGCTCTGGATCAGGACCAGGGACTGCCCCCCAGACAAGTGGCCTCTGGGGACTTGCATGGTGGCTGTTATGTGTGGGCTGGGAAATTCCTTAGCATGGTCAAGGTGTCTCCACGGATAGGCACATTTACTCCTGTGCCCCTCCTATCTTCTGGATTCCCACTTTCCTCCTGCCTCGTGCCATTTCCAACTATAAGAGTAAAGTTCTCCAGCCTCTAAGAGGCCATCCCGGAGATGCTTACGGGGCTTCCCACGTCTGGTTCACCATGCATGCAGGGCTCATAGGGTGTCATCCTCCAGGCAAAGGGTACCACAATTTCAGTTTGGAAGAGGGAAAAACTTCATTGCCCCAGATACAGCTGCCCTTGGGGTTCTCTGTGTACACTAGTCTTGTGCTGAGATAATGATCCCCAAAGACCACCAAGGAGCCATTTCTGATGTGAGCACACGAAGGTCATTTATTGCAAGCTCGAGCCTGGACTCAAAATTGTCAGCATCGCAGTGGGTCAGAGTTGCGACCTCCAAACCTTCAGTTAACAGGGTTTTTATAGGGCATAGGGCTGAGGTAAGTTGGTTCATAGCTTGTCAGTTACATGATTGGTTGACATTTAATGAGATAATATTGTAACAATCTTATTGGCTAACATGTGCAGGCTTAGCAGTAAGAAGCAAATTATGTTAACTATGGAATCTTAAGAAACATCTGTAGCTTTAGGTACCTTCCTGTCATCCTCTGATGGCTATTGCTAGAGGAGTTACGGGAAGAAGGTTATTGGGACATTTCATGGTTTTTCCAGGAAACTGAGTACTAACATTCGGTAAAAGTTTTTGCAATAGGTACTTTCAGTAAATGCCTTCACAATGGATACTTTCAGTATAGACCTTCAAAATGGGCAAAGTCCAGAATGGCTATACTTTGGCTAAGGTCTCTCACTAGGGGTGTGTGAGTGTGTGTGTGTGTGTGTGTGTGTGTGTGTGTGTGTGTGTGTGTGTGTGTGTGTTTGTGTGTGTGTTTGGTGTGAGAGAGTCAGACACAGCTGAGGTTTGGTGTAAAACACTTCTTCCTTTCAGCCTTGAGTTTTGGTATCTAGTGGTTGTTCCCCCTCCCGAATTCTGAACTCTAAATTTGTTCTTCTATATACTTTTATCCTTAGATCTTCTTAATATTCAGATTCCTAATATCTGCTGTGACCTTCAGAATTTGCTTCATAAAGGGGGTGCCTTTCTTCTAACTTTTATGAAGCCCTTTGCTCTATTTAAATGCAGGATGTGCTGTGTTAGTGGTTTTACTTAGCCCAGACTGTGTGGCCCAGGCTGTGACTGTTAGTTCTGAGATTAGTTTAGGCTAATATGAAATACTATCATTTCAATCTATCTAGTGAAAAAAGTTCAGCATCTTTATTTAAACAATTTCCTGGCTGTAAAACCAACAAAAAAAATTCCAGTGGTATAAATGTACAATCTGTTGATTTTAGTTAATTGTGCACCACAGCAATGAAAAAATTCTTCTTACTAAAGTGAGTATTTAGAACGTGAAAAAACCAAATATTATAGAACTTAAAAACTGATAAAATACCAAAAGTAAAAGAAAGACATTGATCAGGAATGCAGTACAAATGTAAGTGTTTAATAAATAAATGAAATATTTGAGATTCTTATCCACATAGGAAATACAAAGGAAAATAAATAGGAAAGTCACTGAAATCCCATCTTACACACCAGAATAACTATCACCATTCGAATAAATAAACATCTGGAGAGGTTGAAATAAATCAGGAACTGTATTTGGTTTTGTGGTATTATAAACTAGTGCAACCCATATGGAGATCATAATGGAAGTTTAGACAATACCAAAAAGACACATGTGTTGATGACTTTTATTGAAACCTTGATACATAAAGAAGGAATATAAATCAACATCAACATCCATGTGCATGGCAGCAAGAAAGAAAGCTGTGCAATCAACTTAGATGCACAAAAAAGAGGGAATAAAGAAATGTGCTATTCATAACTATAAACATGTTCTGGTATATAAGAGAAGTGAATTTCTCCAATATCACTGCTAAATATTTTTGGATATACACCTAATCCTAATTTCACAGGTTTTGTGGCTTCGTGTTTTTCTTTAAAAGGGACCTCCATATTGATTTTTAGAGGAGTTACAACAGGTTGAATATATCCTATAATATGTGGATATTAGAAGAAATTTAAATATATCAATGAACACATAAAGGACCATCATATACAGTTTGTAATTTGATCCAATTTTAAGAAGGCAACAGTTGGGGGACAAGACAATTTTAGAAGCTTAATAACAAAAACACAGACATGGAAAAATTTTTAAAAAATGTGCAACTGATTAGTGCTAATACTAACAAAATATTTTCCTCAAGTTTTAAAAATGAAACAATTAAAATAATACTTAATAACTTCAAATAAGTATGCCATGGAAGAAAATGTACCATAGACATATGTTTCCCATAATTTGTTTTAATTTATAACAAATGGACACAGGTCTCATGGTTTCCCTTATTTGCAATATCTAGTATATGTATGAGTCAAACGGAAAAGGTCAGATAATGTGATGTTAGGAAAATGAACCCTTAGATATGTATTTTAATGTTTTTTTTCTTTCATGCATGTGTTTCTAATGCATTTATAAGATTATTTCTTTGTTGCTTTGTATGTCCCTCCCCCACAGTATTCCCCCGCTTTCACTATATTTGATGTCAGTATAACTTGTGGAGGAGATGGGGAAAAACAAGTCGTTTAAGGATTCAGGTGGACCTGTTGCAACAATGAGAAGTACAAGTTGTCATGTCAAAAACGAGCTTTACAACGTCGGTGCGGGGGAGGGGGGGTTGGGAGGGAGGGGAAGGATTGGGTGTGGGGGAGGGGGGAGGCTGGAAAGGGAGGTGAAGGGTAAACAAAGGAGGAGGCTGCAATGCTTGGTAAGAAATGTATGCATTATCCTGCCCATGTAATTGTAACCCCTCTGTACAGTATGTTCACAAATAAAATAAAAAAAATTAAAAATAGGAAAAAAAAAAGAAAATGTGATTACATGTCTGAAGATGATAACACATTCAAGTATCATTTATTGAATCCAGCAAAGAAAAGTAACAGAGAAGTAGAAAGTAAGAACAACCTGGGGCATGGATGAAGATACTCAGTAGAATTTTGTGAGGAAAAACTGTGCTCCATTTTGCTCATCAACGTTGAGCTAGGACAGCTACCTTTTGACAGAGCACTTGTAATGTAGTCAGAGCAGTGGAGTTACGAATTTAGGCAGTAATTTATTACTTTTATTCCCTAATGTTATGATGTGATTCCCAAATGATATGAGTGATCGTAGATTTTCTGAGCCCTTTTTCACCCAAATTTTCTAATTCCTTCCCCTGCTAGTAATTCTTCTGCTATTCTCGTTTCTCCTTGTTTCTGAACTCAACTCCTGTGACCTTTTGGTTCATGAGAAAGAGCTAAAGAAATATGAGGGTGGTCTGGAATCTGAGGAACATCCAGTCCAGCTTGGAGGATCTGGTAAAAGACCTCCACCTGGGACTCAGAATCAGATATTAATTGACCTCTTTGGAAATAGAGAAACTCAATCCCTCAGGCAGGATTCATCATTCCTTGACTTCTTTGAAGAGATTTGGTACTACGACACAATTCAGAGAATGAGCTTTCCCACCACTCACCACAGCTTTGTCAGGAGGAATAGGTTCAGAACTTAAAGTGACCTCAGTTCTCACAGGGCCAGTCAGAAACCAAGAGATCACATTTTCCTCCTCATCAGGCACCTTCTGGTAGGAACAGAGTCTGGGCAAAGTCTAAGATGGAGATAAAGTGAGACTGGGCCTAAGGAGTACACAAAAGAATGACCCTCTCTGACTAAAAGTGATGTGCAGTGAGACATGACAACTTCCTTTATATATGAAAATTCACTAGGTGTATTATCTCACTGCCATTGTGAGGGAGGTCAGTTTCCCCAAAGAAGTTGTTAAATGTTGTGTCTACCAGTTTGCTCTCTAGGCTATTGTCTCTCCCACCCATTCCCATGCCAAGAATGCATTGCTTCTTTCAGGCACTCAACTACTTGTCCTGAATCCTAAGCAGGAATACTGTAGGCTATACTTTGGCTAACCTCTTGCATTGGAGGTAGAAAAGGCCCAGGCTCTGCACATGCCAAGAGGTAGAAAAGGTGAGTATAAGCTCAGATTGGAACTGAACAACAATCATATTGAAAAAAAAATAAATGAAATTAATGGTTGAGTAATTTAGGGTGGATAGCCACTAAATTTAGGTAATTATTAGTAACACATATACAATCATGGATTAAGAAGAAAACAGTGAAGTAGGTACAAGATAACATGGAAAAGACACATAATAGCCATAACAGGAGATGAGAGTGTGAAGGAACTGTTGGCATAGGTCCATTTACTATCTGAGGAGTGACCTTGGTTAGGAGGCTTTTAGAATAATATCTAAAAGAGACAGACTTGCTGGGCACTAGTTGCTCACACCTGTAATCCTAGGTACCCAGGAGAGTGAGATCTGAGTATTACGATTCAAAGCAAGCCCAGGCAGAAAAAGCCAGAATTAGTCCTGTGGCTTAAGTGGTAGAGCACTAGCCTGGAGCTCAGGGACACTATCTAGGCCCTGAGTTCAAGCTTCATGATCATCAAAACAACAACAACAACACAATAATGACAAAAAGAAATAAAAGAAGGACTTAAAGATATGCGATGGAACGATGATCCTGTGTAACTGTCTAGGGAACATAAAAGGAGACAAAATTTGGAGCAAAATGATACCTATTCTTACTAATCAAGGATGCATAGCAAATGCCAAATTCCTCTTCTGAGAAAATTCCAAACCTGGGCTAGGAACATGGCTCATTGGTTGAGTGCTTGCCTTGCAGGCTTGACTCCCTGGGTTCAATTCCTCAGCCAGAAGTGGTGCTATGGCTAGAGTGGTAGAGCATTAGCCTTGAGGTGAAGAGGAGAGGGACAGGACCCAGGCCCAGAGTTCAGGCCCCATGACCTGCCAAAAAAAAAAAAAACCCAAAAACAAAAAAAAGCTTCCAAACTTATTTTTTCTCATAAATGAGGAGAGTTTTTTTTTTTTTTAACAAGAATTCTTATCTAGTTCAAGGTCATCAGAACTTCAGTAGAGTTTTCCTGTTGAGATATAATGCACCAACTCTGCCGAACTTAATCATGACTAGGAAAGTATGGACACTAATGTGTTTATTATAATTTTCCTTATAAATATATAATTCTGTCAGATATTATATATAATATATACTGTAAAATATATTATACATTATATAGTATAATAAATATATTCTAACATAACATATATTATATATTAACAAACTTCCTAATTTTAGAGTTAGGAACAAGCAACATATTGAAAGACAAATGCTTGAATCTCTGAGTAATTTCTGTACCACTGGACAATTCCAGGTTTCATTCTTATTACCCAAAGAGCAACATAAGCAAGCAGTGCCCATGGAGGTGGTTCTCTGGATTCTGGAAACTGTGATCTGCATATATATATATATATATATATATATATATATATATATATATATATATATATACACACATTATACACATATATATATATACATATACATGTATATATGAAATATTGTTTTATACTAATGAATGTGTAAAACTATAGCCACAGATAATTAAGTCAACATCTATGTGCACACACACTCAATCACTTTCAAGTATAAGAATTTCTTTTCGGGCTGGGAAGATGGCTCAGTGGTAAAGCGCTTGCCTTGCATGCATGAGGCCCTGGGTTCAATTCCTCAGCACCACATAAGCAAAAAGAAAAAAGCCAGAAGTGGTGCAGTGGCTCAAGTGGTAGAGCACTAGCCTTGAGTAGAAAAGTCGAGGGACAGCACCCAGGCCCTGAGTTCAGGCCCCATGACCGGACCCCCCCACAAAAAAAGAATGTCTTTTCTATGTTCCGTATGCACCTACACAGAGAGTACATGAGTTGCCCTTGAATTGTCCTGGTAGTTATTTATCTGGCTACTGTAGCTTCACATCCTTTGTTCTCTTAGTAGCCAGATGTCATGTGTTCAACAACAATACTTGTTACAGGCAAAAGTATCTACCCTGACACACATAGGAACTTGGATTTCAGAAATGCCACAAATAATTGGGAGGTACAGCAGTACTTATCAAAATTAAATAGATTACATAGTTATTAGAAAGTTTGTCAGAAAAATAAACTTCAGTGCAGGATGAAACACTTGAAGAAAATTACAGTTGAAATTACATATAGCTAGATGCTAGTAGCTCATGCTGGTAATCTTGGCTAATCTGGAGGCTGATATCTGAGAATCAGTTCAAAGCCATCTTGGGCAGAAAAGTTGCCATGAGACACTTATCTCCAGTTACTCAATCAAGACTAAAATTGATACTGTGGCTCAATGTTGTAGAGAGATAACCTTGAGCCAAAGACCTCAGGAACAGTGCCATGGACCCAAGTTCAAACTCTGCAATAGACAATAAATAAAAATAAAAAATAAATTACATATAATTTATTATCAACTCTGTACAAGGAAAATAGGATATGACACATGGCAACATATGACTTCAAGTTACAAAGTTCCAAAGCATTTCCCCACTCTTGAGAACTAGGAGTAATCCACATTGAAAAAAATAAAAACATGAATGATTTATCAAAACATACTATATGTAATACGAAGGAAATGCAATAAACATGCATTTCGCAATTTAGTAACATCATATAGTATAAAGAATCTGATTAACTGATTCATAAAAATCAATACAATGGAGATAAAACATCCAATATATCAGGGTCAAATTAGCAGAATACTTTCCATCTATGATGGCTGTTCTGTAAATTATCCAGCCCTATCCATCCCACAATTGCAGAAGGCTCCTCCTGAGAATGGCCAGAAACCTGTCTACTATGAGTGCTCAATGCAGACCTGGTCCCATTCTCTATTATTTGGGCAAGTGATTGAATATCTGAAAACTTGCCAAAGGCACAATTTGGGAATGGCTTCCAGTAACAACATTTTAGTTCTCAGAAAAAAAAGGGAAATTGAAGACAGTGGGAAAATGTACCAGATCCTGGAAAGATTTCTATCATTGTGCTAAAATTGTACCCTTCTACTGACACTTGAACAAACTGCAGCAATTGTCACTCCAACCACATGTCCAAAAGATAGCTTTCCAAATATTGACCTGTTTTCACGTTGGCAAATCAAGACACTCTATTGTGGTCCTGTTTTACTTAACCTATCTGCTATAGTTTGCCCAAGAGATAGTTGACCTTACCAATTTCTTAAATTTTAGGTCATCACATAAACACTTCATAGCCCTTAAACATTAAAAATACCTATCCATAGAAGTCTGCATTACATTACATACTTATTACTGTTTTTCTTCATTTGCCATGTTGTACATATTTGTGTATCCCATGGCTTAGTTCTGTAATCTTCCTTCTCATGAGTGTTACCACTGAGTACAGGTAATTATTTCGTTTTTTTTTCTCCAGCTCTGTTCTTTCTTTAATTCAATTCCTTAATAGCATCATGTCTACTGACAACTCCTAGCTATTGATTTTAACAAATTCAAAAGAGTCCAAAGTGAGCTTTGATTGTATCCCTCATTACTATTTGATTAATTGATAACTCTTCCAGTTGCCTTGTCAAAATATCTTGTAGTCATTTCAGACTTACCTACTATTTCACACCTCATATGTAATGTATGAGCAGGTTTTGACAAATCAACTCACATAATATTTTAGGAACCATAAATATATAGTATATGAATATTAATACTATGACTTAAATTCGTGGCCTTGGTTTTTTTTTTTTTTTTAATTTTCTTTTGTGCTCAGGTTGTCAGTCTTCCATTTGAGCCACAGCTCCACTTTTAGCTTTTTGGTTCTTAGTTGAAGATAAACGTCTCACGGTCCATTTACCTGGTCTAGCTTGAAACTACGATCTTCTGTTTTCAGCCTTATAAATAGCTAGATTTAAAGGTGTACACCAATAAAACCACCCCTATTATATTTGAATTAAAAATAAGTTCAAAGAACGAATATTTGTAGTATTTTCAAATCAATATGTTTTCATTTACACACTGTCTTAAGAGGTTTTTGTTATTACAGCTCACTTATCAAGAAAGGAAAGGAAAAATTCATAACCAAAGAACCTTTGTATGTACCAATGCTCAAGCCTGCTAGCCACAATTTCTTTGCTGGGAAATAACAAAGGATAATATTGTCTACAGGCAAAGCAAGAGAAAAAGCTCTTCACTGAAGTTGCTGAAAGACTGATAAGGATGAGGACAAGCAACTTTATCCAGAAAGTATCACAAAGTGTTTGCTGTGGATAAGTGTAGCCAATCTTAGAGGATGTTCATAATGATGAGGAGAATATTTGATTACAGAGGTGTGCTTTCTTGAAGATATCTATTTATAACATAGTTTGTGTACTGTTAAAAATGAGACAGTTATGATAGGGATATTGTCATTCCTTATATCCTTCACAGTATAATATTAAAACCAGTTTTATACATATAGTATTTATAGTAATTATAGACTATCACTAATTATGCATATATTATAAATATATCATTTATATGTTATGTAATATAGTATATCACATATATTATGCATACATAATTTAATTTTTCTACTTGTCTGTCCAGGAATTAAACTAGCAATATCTTTGAAAATGGATAATAAAGTAGGGTCCTTCCAATTTCGATTGTAACATAGAGTTTTACTCAATTAGTAGTTATTTATTCTGAATTGGTTTAGAAATGGAATATCAGAATATAATTGAGCATTCAAAAATAATTATGTAAGAATATGCCAAGGATGGGGTTAAAAATCTATAACCTGACTCATGTATGTAATTACTGCTACTTAGGGGCTGAGATCTGAAGATAGCTATATGAAGCCAGTCTGAGAGAAATGGCTCAGGGACAAAACCCAGTCTCAGTAATGGCACAAAAATAAATTATGTGACAAAAACATACATATATGTTTATTTACATAAAGTTGTCATTCCTTGTATCCTTCACAGTATAATACTAAAATGTTTTATACATATATTATTTATAGTAGTCGTAGAATATTAGTAATGATACATATATATGTATATATATATGATATATAAATATATAATTTCTATGTTATGTAATAAGATACATTACATATATTATGCACACCTAATTTATACTGATAACACTAATATCCATTAAATTGATATATGTTTTAGAATAGGGAATAGATTTTTTTTTGGTACAACAAGGAAGTAAGTAGACACAAAAATTATTCCTTTTGGATAGTATATCCATAACAATCTATTCACTGTGTATTGAGGGTACTGATTGATAAAAGCCTGTGTTCGTCAGCACAGGTGTCTTTGATACCAGGAATAATAAACAGTGGAAGCTGAATGATGTTCATTCAGGTATTTCTTTAGAAATTAAACTGATCTTCCTTTGATATAAAGATCACTTGTGCTGTCATTATCCACACCCTTTTCATTTAAAAATATTTATATTCTGTATCAATGTTATTTATCTCATAACCATAATTAGGAAGATAATGTGGATTCATCTGCTCCATAGCTCTTGAAAAGTAATGAATGTGACACAGAATATCCTCAGATGTGGATGGTGGAATTCTGGATTTGAATTATGGGTCTCAACTGATCAGTCTTAGCAACTTGGGAAATTTGTTTGGGCTTCTTTCCTACTTTTGTTTTTAATAAAAAACTTAATGTATTTCCTAACTTGAAGAACACTCATGAGCACTTAAATTACCCTAATGCAGGTTCAGTGCGTGGAATGGTGTCTGCACATTGTGTAGTAGGTCCCCAAGAAGTCAGCTTCCATCAACATGGTCACAGCATCCTTCCTGAAGGACTTAAGAAATATATACCCAATTGATGTTAATATCTTTGAAAATTTGTCTTTACTAAAAAAAGTCTTGTCCTCATATGAAACAATGAAAGCAATATTAGGGTTGTCCTTTGGCTTTTATTATGAAGGAGTTTTGCCTAAATTCATTCTTACTCTATTAGTGGTAGCAGTGACGTTCTTTAGTGCTACCCTTCATATTTCTAGTTCTGTGTTCCAGTTGGAATACCATTGTAACTTTGTTTATAATCTTTGTTATAAGAATAAATAAACTACAACTGCTGAAGTTTTCAATAGTCAATGCATTACATTTTATGTGCTTAATATTTTCCTGAAATTATTACCTTTGGATTATATATCCCTAACAAACTATTTTTTATGATTTCTTATATGATTTATATAGATTTCTTATGTAATTCTTATATGACATCTTAGAGATCCATAAATAAAACATCTCAGAACAGGAAAAGAGTAGGTAAGAAGTCATAAACAATACTATTATGGTGCTCTTAATGGCTAAGTGTAAAGAATATGTGACAAAACTGTTGGAAGATTCATTTGTTGTTTTTTTTTTTTGTTTGCTATTCTCTCCCCTTTCTTTGTAGAAAAGGTTCTCACTATAAAGTGCCAACTGATCTGGACCTTTCAAGGCTTGTCTCAGTGACATAAGTGATGGGATTAGGGACATGCTCCCATGGCTGGCTTTTCGGAAGTTCACAATATCGCAATACCTATACACATAAAGAAACTTTTGTGAGTAATGTGTATTCACTTCCTCAATAGCCACAATGTCAAAACATCAAATTACTAACAACTGGCATCACTAACACCTCCATAAATCAAATGCAAACTAAAAGCTCTACTTCAAAAACCAACATCTAAGGCAGTGTTGGAAATACAAGAAGATACATAACACATCTAAAGGAGTGAGTTCTTTAACACTGGCAATGAGCAGTGATAGCTGAATTTTTAACCAGGCTTGAAAAGTTCGGGTGTCCACTAACTATGTGATTAGAGTTGCAGTGTTGACCTTGGTATCAAGATTGGAGGTAACATTCTAAGGCAGCTAAGTTGCTGGAATATTGTAGCTCGATACAGTGTGACCCTTCCTGATAATGGTAAACAGAGAGTAGAAGCTAAGTCAGTAAAATGTATAGGAAGGATTCTCCACTGAGAATAATTTCAGGGGGTGATCATTACTCTTGCGTTGAAAATGAATAGCCCATCATTCTGCTTTAAGCTCTAGCATATTTATGATTTGAGAACAATTATAGCAAACCACTGTGCCATGAGTGCTGAGCAGTGTAGGTGTATATTACAATAATATATGTAAAAATCCTTACTGGTATGGAATGGCCTGACCCTGACACTTCATTCTGTGTTGTTGAGTTTCATGGAGAAATGTTCATAATTAGGCAATTCACACTCATCTAAGTCTGAATCAGTCAACTGAGATAAGACATTAGGGTCATCACTCCAGTGACATGGTCTGTGACCTGTGAAATAAATAACATTATTTAACAATGCATATGTGTTTCTGAAAATGCATGCAATACCAAATACCAAATATACAAAAGGGACAATTATCCATCTCATATTATCAGAAGTAAAGATATTCCTGAATTGTACTTACTTGCTAGAGGATCACAGGGTCACTGCTAACGTTTGGTATCTTTGCTCAATCTTCCTCAATCTTTTTTGAGGAAGTGTTTTTCCATAGTTTGTTTTGAGGTGTTCAGAAAATCAGTACTGTCACTAACCGCAACCATGGGAAAGGAAAGATGATGGGATACCTGGCCAAAAAACTGAGAAATCACTGGAAATGATAGGAAAGAAGACACCAGAGGACCCAAAGCCTCATTGCCAGCTTTTGGATCACCAAATCCTGCTTAACATGTTTATATTCCTTCTACTACAAGGCAGGTGGTGGTCAGTGGCTATAGGTATGTCCACAAACTAAGGCATTAACCTAGGTTTGGTTACAACTATTAACCTGAGGTATTGTTTGTATACATAGTGATAATTGAATCCCTTATTGTTAGGGAGCAGAAGGGAGTAATAGTAATTACATCCATAACATAGACATCCATCTTGTCTCCAAAGTCTTAATCTTTTAGTGTCCAACAGCTCCAATTTATATACTTTTGAGGTAATAACTCATACCCCTGTCTTCCCTTGACTGACCTTTCCAGAGCAGAGCTCTCAGTCTTTTGAATGCTGTTTGAGATGGCTTCGCAATCTATCCCTTTCCAGGTTTAACAGTTTGACCCTAGAATCCCTCACAAGTACTGTGACAGATGTCTTATTTTGAAAACTATATTTTTTCTAGGATAGGTTCAAATTTTAAATTTTATTTTATTTCAAAAATACTGTACAGAGTGTTTACAGTTACATGAATAAGATACATTCCTCGTTGAATATTTTTATCCACTCCATTGTTGTTCTCATTTCCTTTCCCACTCCCCACACATCCTCCCCACCCCATAGTTGTGAAGTTCATTTCTGAAAGTGTCTTGTGAATATCATTGTTGCAATGGGTCTCTCTTTGCACTTCTTTCATCAGTATAATTTTTCCCTTTCCATCTCCAAATCAGATAAATGTAAATACAAGATGGAAGGTACCAAAATCAAGACAGATTTTGCTAGGGATAAACCAATAGAAAAGACAAATGAAATAAAATAATATCTAGATACTCTACCGACATCAAGGTTGATATCTAAAAAAAAATTTGCTGTTTCCATGTCATGGAGTTCATTTCAATTAGCATCATTTTGTAAGGTCAAATGTATATAACTCTGGAGCCAGCAATCCCACTCTTGGTCTTGTAGAAATGATCTCAATCTAAAACACACTAAATCTACAACTATATTTTTTGCAGCATTATTACTATAACTAAGATATGGAAGCAATCAAGATGCCCCTCAATGGATGAATAGATCAAGAAAATGTTGTAATTTTATGCTTCTATCAGAAAGAATGATAGAATGATAGCCCCTTTCTTAAGAAAAGGGAAAGACTTGGAAAACAATCATATTATGTGAAGGAAGCCTTACTCAAAGAAAAATAGGTTCAAGGTTTGCCTCATTTTTATTAATTAATATATGCTTAGGATAGTCCTGACAGACAGGTTTACTTTTTAAACTCTTAATATTCCCTTTTTTTCTCTCGCTCTTCCTATTTCATGCCAATTGTGTGTGTGTGTGTGTGTGTGTGTGTGTACGCGCACAGTAATGAAACTTGATTCGGAGCCTCAAATTCTTGCTTGGTTTCTTCATTCATGACTGACTGAGTCTGTACTATTTCAACCAAGGTTTCACTCTGTCTTTGATTTAACAATTGAACATAAATATCTCATGGATTGCTACCCCAGCCATCTGTGAACCATGATCTTCCAATCTCAGCCTCGTGACTATATAAGAATAGGGATGAGGCACTGGCATCCAGCTTTATTGCCAAGTGTTTTTTTGCTTTGATTTGTTTTTGTTTTTTTTGTTGTTTTGTGCATTCAAAATCTGTAAGGAAAACAAATCACTTATAACCAAGAATATTCACATAAAATGTGTGTTGTTTAAATATTACTTTATTAAAGTTATCCTTTTATATCCACATTATGTGATTTGATTTTTTTGAACTCTATCGTTGCAAATGGTCAAATCACATATATAATTTGAATCTTCTTTTCTTGGTTTTAGAGTGTGTTTCAAAACAGAATTTACCAAGGTTTAACTCTGCACTACAGAAGCAGCACCTTTATGATTATTCAATACCCTGTAAATCATAAGTTCATCACTTCTTGTGGCACCATATGAGCCTATAATACCTCCACATAGTTTAGACCTCAATGGCGTGCACTCTTCTGCCAAATATGCAAGGACATCCTTTGTAATTCTCCTTGGATTTTCACTGTTCTTCTCTCTACTCTCCCATGCTAAGTCCTGTGATGATCATGTTGATTTTCTTCCCTGTTACATTCATCATTGCATCTTGGGAACTACTGTTATGCACTACTGTACTTCTATCTATTCTCCTTGTGCTTCATCTTGTACCCCTCGCACCGCAGAGGGTCAGAGATTGAGGATATTTTCTTCACTCTTTAGCTCAGACATCTATCTTTACTTTCTAGCAATACATTCATTGAATTCTTTCTGTAAAGTCTAATGCCTTGAAAATGATTACTGCATTTTCATGGCTTTGTTATTTGGCATTGGGGAAGTACATAGATCAGTAACTGTAACTTAGGTAAAAGAAGACTGCAATCATGCCTCCGTAGATGTTGTTCATTGGGTAATGTTTACTTCAAGATCTTCCTGCCTGCTTCCTATTCACTGTTTATTTTTAAAGTAGCCTTTTCTTCTGGAAAGTATTTATGGGCCTAGTGTAGATCAATTCCTACTTTAATTAGTCATTAATTTTATTCCAACATCATTTTGCAGATCCTTCTGAGTTTCTTCAGGGTCTGTATAGTAATGCTTCACATTCTTAGATATGATTTTAACATCGATGCATCCGATGATAAAAACACATTGCTTAAGTCACCATTTTGATGATTGAAAAGAAACCATGCTGCAATCTCACTATATCGCAATTTTCTGGTTTTAAATTCTTTTAGATTAGAATTGATGCTGGAGAACGAACATTCTGTGTACAATTTTATATTTTCCTAATTATTTTTAGTATACTTTCCAATATTGTATAAAGTTAAAACATTACTACTTACTTAGTTTTAGGATTTCTAAAATGGTTAGAGTAAAAGTTCTATTCATTCACAATTTTAAGACAACATTGTCCATTATGACCAAGTGAGATATTTTAAACTTTTTATTTGTGGTCCTTATTGGTGGTGCTGGGGAATCAAGTTCTTAGCTTCATGTGTCTTAGTCTACTGTGTGCCTCTGAGCCTGATGTGACCTATGGTTTTATTTTCAATCAACTGGGATAAAGAAAAATTTCCCTAGGAAGGATTTAATACTTGGTTACTTTCTCCAGTATCTCTCACACACATAAAAGTAATATAATTCTACACTGACAGAAAATGGTGTTCTTATATTTTATTTATTAGTAGTAACTTTTTGTTTTTTGTAGCCCCACTCTTCACTATGTCTTGCACATTTGCTATCCCTCCTTCCCATAAAACTTGAATAGATCAACTGGAAACCCACTTCTAGTCACCATCCTCCTTAAAAAGCTCAACCTTAAATAACCTACCCCCTCGTAGCAATGCTAAAAACTTTCAAAGGCCTGACTGCAACCAGACTCCTTCCTGAAAGCCCTCCTCTGCTTTAGGGAAATCCCTCTTCCACTCCACCCCTTCCTGGAATCCCTGCTGTGCACCACCAGAAACCAGGCCACATCCATATCTCCTTCTATGTCCCACCTTGCTGCAATAGAACCCCGCCTACACCAGGCTCCTCCCTCAAATCCCCACCTCGTCCACCAGATGAGATCCGCCCCTAACTACTCTAGTCCCTCTAGTCGCATTGCTCCCATATCCTAGTACCTCCAAACTCCTCCCTTCCCTTTCATACCCCATCCCCAACCAGCCTTTTCACTCCAGCCCCCCTGGTTTCATCAGAATCTCTGCCCATAACTAGCCGACTTGTAAGAGGCCTAATCTCTCAGACACAGCCCTGAAACTACCACTTCCCACAAAGCCCATCATGCTATACCAAAAACCCTTCATCTCCCTATAACTGCCCTTGAAGCCCTGCTTTGCTTGGCCAGAAGCTTCTCACACAGCCCATTTCCTGCCTGGAAAGCCAGCACTGCTCCACCACAACCCTCTCTACCTCCCACATCTACTCTCTCAATGCCCTGACTTGCTCTCCAGATAACCCCCCCTTGGCTCCTCCCTCAGTTCCACATCCTACTCCACTAGATACCCTGCCCACAATTATCCTACACCATTGTAATTCTTACATTCCTTCTCAAAGCCCCTCCTCCAACTAGCCCCATGGCTCCAAACCCTGCCCTGCTCCTGAAAAACTCCACTAGAAAACCCCCACCACACTATGCCATTTCTGGACACCCACATTGCTCCACTGGAAACCACTGTTCCAGTTGACCTCCTTCTGGAAGCCGAGAAAACCTCCCCCACACTCTCCCATCTCTCGACACCATCATTGCTTCACTGGAAACCACTGCACCAGTTGGCCTCCCTCTGGAAGCCTCACTAGACTCAACTTTAAATCCCAGTCCCTTCATAGTCCCTTTTGGAAGGTTGTTTTGCCCTGCTGGAAATCCTGTCCATAGTCCATGTCCTGCCTTACAACACTGAAATACCCATCCAACCTCACTCCTCTTTTCGAAGTGGTAACTGGCAACACTAGAAACCCCATCTTAACTAGTCTAGTGCACTGGATCTTATCACTGCTCTCACAAAGCCCTGGTCCTGAAAAATGCCTCCATACATTGTGTCTACATCCTGCTCTGCTGGAAACCCCACCTCCACCCTAACACACTTCCCAAAGGCCTGCCATTCTCCATGAGAAACTCTGCCCCTTACTAGCCTATGTCTTCCTAGTACCACCCTGCCCTCTCAAAGCCACACCCTGAAAAGCCACTCCCTCATAGCTCTGCATTCCTACTCCAGAATCCCCACCTTCTGTCAACCTCTTCTTTCCATTCCCTGCCCTGCCTTATGGAAAACCTCACCCTACATGTCCCACAAGGGCTCACAGTGTTCCACCAGATCCCCTCCTCTAAGTAACCTCCTCCTTTGTAGCCTTGTTCTTCCTTCTCAAAGTCCTGTCCCAAACATCCTCCTCCCCAGTAACCCCACCTTCTTCCAATGAAAACGTGTCCACCTGCCAGCCTCCATCCTAAATCCCATCTACTGCACAAGAGACCCCTCCTCTATCATGTCTAGTCCTTGCTGTTCCCTCCCTGATGTCTCAAAGCCCTACACAGACTGGCCTTTGCCCTCAAATCCCTGTCCTGTTCCACCATACAGGCTGTGCCAATACGAACTCCTCCCTTAAACCAGACAGAGCTCCACCAGAAACCCCATACCACCTCATCTATGAAGGTCTCATCTAGTAACTTTTATTACAAATGTGATTTTGAACATATCTGGGGAAATAGAAGTTCCAGCCTCCAGCTGGGGTCAGTCATAGAGAAGGATTTGTGCCTTTTTTTGACTTTTCAGCTAGTCCTGACAATGTAAAGTGCTCTTGTCTAAAACTGGATAAAAATCAGGCCAGTTTAATTTCAGGTGACTTCCCCCCCACCCCCAGCCTTCCTCCAACAGAAGGGATGCAAAAGACCAATTTTTGAAATGCCTTGCTAAATAAGCAAGCCCTGGGAAAATGAAGCTCAACAAAGTTACTTAGATTAAAATAAATACTGTCACAAAATTTTCTTTCAAAACTTTAAAATGTACATATAACTGATTTTGATTTTTGAGTGCTTAAAAATCTGAGTGTGTTTTGTATGTGCTTGTGAACATGTTCATGATAGAAATTGTCAACATGCTGTAACAATTGGCTGAGTTTAAGTTTAAAGTTCCAAAGGTTATGAGATTTGATCATTACTAAAAAAATTTTAAAGCATTTTCACATTGTTTGAAATAGCTTTTTAAGGATTCTTTAACTTAAAAATTAGAAAATCTGGTATTTTAGAATGCATAAAGCTGTTTACACTGTAATCAAGATATCTGGCTTAATAAAAAGGAGAAATTTAGAAGCCAACAGAAGACCTATCGTTAGGAGTGAAGGATGAACCGGCAGAAGTGCAGTTCAGCTGGTCATGCATGGTGGAACAGGCCCTGGGAAGAGTCCACGCATCGTGAATTAGGGCAAGCGGGCACAAACGCAGTTCAACTAAATCTAAAGAGTCGGACTGGGTGTGTGCCCATTCCACAGGAAGGGCCAAGTGGCCCATATTTATTCTGCCCCTTTTCCCTACAGATAGACACTGGAAACATGATGGTATAAATGAGTGATGTGAATATCTGATTATCATTGCTAAAACTGCCCCTTGGATGTGTTAAAATTAAAATTAAGAAGGCCTTAAAAAGAGGATCAAAAAGTTTATTTGTATAATGTGGTTTGCTCTCTGATATTCTGCCATTGAATATGTTATTTTTAAGGCATAAAGGTGTTAAGTCTAGCTTCTTGGTACAGTGATGGTGATTCTAATTTTTGCATTGAGAAAAAAATGTTATTTGAGCTTAAAAGTTTTCATGTGTATCTGTTTAAAAACAAGCAGCCAAAAGGAAATGAGTGACACCTAGCCTCGAGAGTTTAAGGGGTTTTTCAAAATGCAACTAAAAACTAAAGTATAGAATATTAAAACAGAGATGAATAGGAGGCTTACAAATTAGGAATGGATTTCTGTATATAAAGTTTAAAAGTAAAATTGTTCTAAACATTTGCCTCAAAGTACAAAAAGGAAAAATTAGAATTACCAAAGTTATTGCTTAATTCCTATTTCAGTTTGGTCTCATAGGTTGTTTTTTTTTTTTTTTTTTCCATAACAGTTCCCAGCAGATCCACAAAAAGGAGTGAGGATTCTTGTAAGTTTGTCAGATGTAACTTTGGCTCTTAATAAGTTTCAGGTGAGAATATGCTTAAAAGCTACTACTATGTTGACTGTCTTTTTGCTTTTAATTGGAGTAAAATGGCCTTTTATGAGACTCATTGATCTGAAAACTGGTTCGAATCCAGCCTGGGCAGATAAAGGTCTCTGTGAGAATGTCACCTCTACTCAGCCAGCAGAAGGCAGAAAGAGCAAGCAGACCTGCTTTAGGATTCAATGTGGCAGAGTGCTAACCTTGAGCTGTAGAGCTGAGGGACAGCACTCAGGCCCCAATTTCAAGTCCAGCAACCAACTAAGGGAATTGCCAATGAGGCATTGTTTCCAGTGTGGAGAAGACACTCCTTGGATGAAAGTAATAGAGGAGCAGCATCCAGAGACCGTAAGCCACTGCTTAGAAGGCAGAAATAATGTCAGATCCTTGAGTCATTTGTGCATGGCCCTTCAAAAATTGGTCAGACCCAGAAGGTCATGGGAAGATAGTTTGTAAGCATGTCTATGACTGAAAGGGACAGGAACTTGTCAGTCATCTGTGATATTAGTAAAAAGCTAAGGTTGCAAAATGTGGAGGATAGTTTAAATCCCAACCCCTGTATGTGCCAAAAGCTCTAATTGGCAGTAACTTTTGAGCTGACACCACCTACATGAAATTCATCTTCTCAGGAAAAGTTTGTAAACCTGAGAGTGTGTTTCTATTGATATCTGTCTGAAGGCCTGCATAGGTATCTCAGACATTGTTAGGATTACTAGAGATCATGTTCCAAAGCCATTCATAAAGATCCTTTTGCAAACCAGAAGACTAAAGAAGCTCCACTGCTGTAGCCAGAAAAATGGTCTGTGCATTTGTCAAAAGTTAAAATATTGTTCTTAACCTCTTTGTAAAATAGGCTAAGTTTATAGGTTCCTGGCTAGGTAGGATCAACACTCCTGAGTCAGCTTCAAGAAGTGACAGAAGATGAATCTTTGCCCATCATCCCTTATTATGAACAAGGGAAAATATTCACTTTTTAAAAAATGTGGCAAAGTAGACAGAAGGAAAAGGCATGGGAAATAATAATACAGGCCTGAGTCCTCTATATCTGCTTAGAAAATCCTAGCTTTATTAAAAGATCTATTTGTTTAAAAAGTTGTCATCTTGGTAAATTGTCCTGGGCTATTGTGTAAATTGTCTTTAAAACTAGTGGAGTCACAGCCTGCCAAACATATGCAATGTATCCTTACCAGTCTATGTAGGAATTTGCAGTCCAGCACGAGATGTGACAGCCCCTTGGAGCCACTGAGAGACCCTGCTGCTGCTGTTGCACATCCTAATGGGTAAAGTTCAACAACAGCCTGACAGTTACCTGGAGGAAATCTACATCATCACTCAGATCACCTCCACCGTGGTAAAGGTAGACTGCACTCCTGACTGATTCCATCACCTGAAAATGCTTCCCGGTTGAAAGCTGCTACAACTAAGATCGTGTGGGATATTCTCTTGGTAATATGCAGTAATTCTCTATACTCCCACAGTAGATATTGGGAACAAGGATATCACTGGCTTGCCTTAGCCTTTGGAGTCTAAAAGTCACACAAATACATTAGTTTTTATTCATCCTAACTTCAATTCAACTCATCTTTCTAAAAATAGTTTTTAGTTTCACTCATTATCTTGTCTTTATTGTAAACCTAACCCTAACCCTCACAGTAATCATACTCTAATCTTAATATTATTAGCAGTTTTCTATTTCACATTAATCCTAATTCTAACTCTACTTGTTATTCGAAGATTTACTTTGTTTGACCCTAAATTTTCCGTTTCCCTAATGCTTACACTAAGCCTAGCTGGAACTAAAACCTAACTTTCACCCTAATGATAATCCAATTCTAATGTTTAAGAAAAATACACTAGCTTTTAATCATTCTAATAAATACTCCAGTTTTCACTCTGGAAATGAGTTTCAGTTTGCCCTAATTCTCACAAATTTTCTGACTCTACCTCGAAAGTTATCTTTTTCCCTAACAGGAGCCATTATATTACTTTTCCTCACATTCTCTTACCAGGAAAAATACCGTAGTTTCCATTGATTCTGCCTTTTTCTGAACCACTGTATCTGAAAAGAGTTTCAGATTTACTTACCATCTAGTCCATTACTTAACGCTAACTCTCAACCTAAACCTGTCTGGAAAACTCTTATTAATCACTACAAGAATGATCACTGAGAAATAAATATAATGATAATGTTCTAGTTACTATTCAGCCTCATATATTTGCTTCTACTTGTTAGCGAACACAATTTTATACTAAAAGCTTTATTATTAGTAACAGTAAATATAATCAGAAGAAAATACTGACCCTAATCTTAATCCAAATTATATGACAATACTAACACTAACACAAGTACACTAGTTTTCACTCATCCTTCCAAACATAGGTTTCAATTTTTCCAATATCTTAGTCATTTTCTAACCCTAAACGTAATCTTTCTTAACTGGAACATTGAGAATAACCATCAGCCTAATTGTGAGTAGATTCTAATATTAATAGCAATACTCTAGTTTACATTCATTCTAATTCTTACCAGGCTTATATTAAAATTTACCTTCAATTAGACCCTCATTTTTTTTTCTCCTTCACACTAAGCCTAACCATTGCTGGAATCCTAACTAACCATTACCTTGACACTAATCCTATCCCAATTCTAAAATTTATGAAAAATGCTCATTTTGTGCAATCCTAACTGAAATTCCATTGGTAATTCTTGAAATAAATTGTAGGTTTTCTGTAAACCCTAAAGATTTTTCACTCTTAACTCTGAATGTATTTTGTTCCATAACAGGCATCATTATACCCATTGATCTCAAATCTTGATTTTATGAAATACATTGTACTTCCATTATCCCAGCTTTTCCTGAATTCCTAGAACCTAAAAAAAGGTTCAGCTTTACTTAATATTTAACATTTCTTTTTTTATTTTTTCCTTTTTGTCGGTCGTGGGGCTTGCACTCTGGGCCAGGGCATAATCCCTGAGTTCTTTAGCCCAAGGTGTGTATTTAACCAATTGAGCCACAGCACCGCTTTTATGTTTTATAGTGGTTAATTTGAGATAAAAGTCTCATGGACTTTCCTGCCTGGGCTACCTTTGAACTGCGATCCTCAGAAAATAGCTTCCTGAGTAGCTAGGATAATAGGCCTGAGCCACTAGTTTAACCCATTTCTTTACTCTATCCTCAACTCCAGTTAACCAGAAACCTAATCTAAATCACATTCTGATTTAACACCAAATGGTTAATGTAAGGAAAATTGTCTAGATTCTATTCAATCACACATTTTTTTGGCTTCTAATTCTAATTGGAAAACTGAAATTCACCTTAAAGCTTATCCTTCCCTAACCCTAACCGGAACAAAAATGTATCTCACACTTTAAACCAAATTATATCTGAATGTTTAAAGTAACACAGACTGGTTTTCATTCATTCTTCTTAAAATATGTGGCAGTTTTACACAATGTCTTACATGTTTTTCTCATCTTAACCCCATTCTAACTGGCACACCTTTCCTAATCCTAAACCTACGTATAGCCGAATCATCATGTTAGTAGCAAGCCACTTTTTTCATATTTATCCTAACTCTTGCTCAGCGTGTAGGTCTAACTTTTACTTGCATTTTGAACATAAATTTTTAACTGTTTTTCTATGTCCTGTCAGGTTTTATTTTACATTATTTTTAAAATTTTTATTTTGTTGAAAAGATGCTTTAAAGAGGGATTAGTTACATATATAAGGTAAGGAATACGTTTCTTGTTGAGCATTGTTACCCCTTTCTTTCTTGTTCTCTCACTATCCCATCCCTCCCCACTTCTCATACCTTTCCCTTCCCATGGTATAAACTTCATTTTCAACATAGTGTCTTGTGAGTATCATTGTTGCAATGGTTCATCCTGTGATGAACCTAAATTTTCTATTTCTCTAATCCTAATTCTAATTCTGTCAGAGATCCTAACCCTAAAAATAATAATAATGATAGCTCAATTCAAAAGTTAACAAAAGATATTCAGGTTTTTATTTATTCTATTAATTCACTGTACATCTTGAATTAACTTGCAGTTTAGCTTAAATCTTCCAAATTAGTTTATATGTGCATATATAAAGATGTAATTTTATGTGAAAAACAGAAGATCTTTGGAGGAAGGAGTAATGAGAAAGAAATAGAGGGAGTATAATCAAATACCGTTAAAGATCTTATGGAATTGTCACTTCTGACAATTAATATCTATTAACAAAATAACTAAAAATTAATAAAGAACACACTGCCTTCTAATGTTCTTTAAGAGAGCCATGATCTATCTTCTGAAAAAAAAAAAAAACTCGTGTTAGATAAACTTTGTCCATGCATAATTTATATTGTTTGCCAATTATTTAACTTAATGAATAAAAATTTATCAAATAAGATTCCATGACAAAAATATAAAACGATTACTTAGCAATTGTTTGAGAAAAAGTTATTGTCATGAGTTTTAAGAAATGGAATTGCTATTTCCCTGCAAAGCAATGACTTAGGTTTACTAATCTAGTATTTGTAGTAAGTTTAGAGAACATAATTGGCATGAAAAACAACTAACTGTACATCTTGTTTCTTGAATGAGTGATATTTTAAACATTGTCTTTTATTCAAATAAATACTTAGGTTTACATTTCAAAATAATTTCAATTTTATCTCCTTTCAGAACAAGTACTTACCCTGCAATTAAATGTACTAGCATATTCAGGTATTTAGAAGCTAAATTTTCTATGTTTTACATGTAGCTCTACATATTCAGGATGACATGATTTTTTTATTCATAAATGTCTAACGTCAGATTTTTGCTTCATCAATAAAAATTGGCTCATGAGGTTGTAGTGAAGGCTCCAGTAACCAGAGTGGTCAACACCATTTCCTGAATTCTAAATTTTAAATCAAATCATTTTTAAGCTTTGATAATATCATTTATTGTCTCTTCAGAGCAATTAATCTAAAACAAATACTACTTTTAAACATTTCACTCACATTGTAAAGAATATTAACATAGGTCAAAAAGAGACTAATTATTCCAGACTCATCATATTTGGTGATCTTAGTGTGAAGAATGCAGAGAGTAGAAGGTCCTTATACTCAATAAATAGTTTTGGTTAAATTAAGTCATATATCTGGATTTCTAATTTGGAGGTTAATCACATGGAAACAGGAAAACAATAAAAAAAGTACTTTGGAATCAACAGAAAAAGATATTTGTGCATGTACCACAGTTGCTTTATTTGTTTGTAGGTGAACACTGGACTTCGATTTCTATCTTAGCTGTTGTTGTGAATAATGTGAATAACAATGAATTACAGATATATTTATGAGTTACCCAGAGAGAAATAATCACACGATTGGTGGGACAGATGATATTTCAACTTTGGATTTCTTTAGAAAACTGCATACTACTTTCTACAACGAGAACACTAACCTGTATTTTGACCAAGAGTGTTGAAAATTTCCTTTTCTCCACACTGTCGCCAGCCAACATTATTACATTTTTGAGTTTTTTTAAAGGGCAGGTTTTTACTGTGTGCAGTACCCAAGACTGGCCTTAAACTCAAATCCTTTTACTCTACCCTCCAATCACTTGGAATTACCAGCCTTTACCTCCACACCTGGTTCCTTGGATATTTTTTATAAGAGTTATATTAGTTAAGAAGTAGCATCAAAGTAATTTTGAATTGCATTTCTCTAATGACTTCTGCTCACAAAGCATTAAGCTAGCACAGAAGTTGCATTAAATACAAATTTGTAAATCCGCAGGCAATTTTCAGGGCTTTTTGGAAAACATGTCTATTCAGAACTTTTGTCCATTTTTAATCAAGTTTCTTGTTAATCCCATCTTTAATCTCTCTATAGAAAATCAATAATTAATTCAAGGTAGTAGAAAGGAAAAAAATTAAGCAGCTCCTAAAATTTTTAAATTTTTAATAACATGATATTGCTTAAATCATTTTCTGTTAACGCTTGAGACTATGTAACTCAATTTAGTTAAACCTTTTACAAGGCTTTATATATTTTATTTATTTTACTTTGATTGTTCTTTCCAAAGCCTGTACGGCTAATTTCACTTTCTTTCTTTCAGTCTCATGTAGTTCAGATTTCAAACTGAAGAATAAATGGAAGGAAGCAAACAAAAAATACAGTTCCCCTCATCTGATGATGCCTCTACAAGAATGAGGAAAGTGTTCATCCTTCTAAGGACCTATGATAAAATATCAAAAAGACATTTTATTCTTCTAGATCTTCCTTATCATTGCTATGTAACTTAAATGAAGTAAAACACAGTATACTGCTCCGATACTTTTATGTTTTTTCAAGTTTGCACATTTTTATATGGCTTTCACCTCAGTCTACAACATTCCTTCATTGTTCTGTCTCTGATATTTTTACACTATCACGACTAAGATAACCAGTTTGATTTACAGCATGAGAAGTTATCCACCTGGCTTACTTGGAAGCTGAGCATGGTCAATAGATATTACTTCTGGTTGCTAACACTACATGTAATGATTTCTGTACTACTTATCATATTCTATTTAATATTTAAAAAAGAATGCTGGCTAAACTCAAAGGTCATTCATAGGTTTATGTTAAGTGTTTCACAACTTTTATTCTCTTACTTCTTAAGATAACATTTGGTATAATGCTAATGTTATTACCATTGTAGTGTTGGGAAAAATTGTAGTAAAAAACTGTAAGTGCATGGCCCAAAGATACACACAGTGAGGAAGGAAATGAGTCAGTTTCCAAAAGTCTTTCAGCAATGCCAAAAAGGTGGGTAAAATCTCTCCATTCTCTTATACTCTCAATTCAATATTCATATTGTCCAAGAAATAATAGCATAGCAAATATTTCCCATGGTGATTGTTTTCTGTCACATTTTGTCTTCAACACAGAGTGTGTTGGTGACCTTAGGTTATCATGCACAGAGCTGAGCTTACAAATTGAGGTCCGAAGACAGCCAAATTTCTTCTGTCCCACAGTTCCAGTTTCTTTTTTAAAAAGTACTAAAACTTTTAAATATCATCACTTACTATCTTTTAACAATCCCCAAACGAATTAAATTGACATATAATCACTCAAAAGGCTTTCAAATTCGGTGATGATAAAACAGGCCCCCATGAAGTAAATTTTCTTTTACTTTTAAAATTGTTCTAAAAGCCTTGTGCTGGCTGGTCTCACCTATAATCCTATCTACTCTGAATATTTGCTCAGGAGACTGAGATCTGTGGATAACACTTGGGAGCCAATCAGGACCAAAAATAAAACTTCATGAAATTATTTTTCAAAATGTTTAATGAACTAGCAAAGAGCCAAGAATTGCTTATATCGTAGCTTATATCATAGCTCACCAATCTAGATAGGAAAGGCCTAGTAAGGCCTTGAAGCCCTGATTTAAATTCTGAGCATTCCAATATACATGCAAGGTGTTTGTTCTCATGCACGTGCGTGTATGCTTGCGCGCTGCCGCACTCACACACACACACATTTATTCAAATTACCTTCATATCAGTGTTCTGAATTAATTTCTTTATTAACAATATTATATGGGTAAAATAGAGGAAATAAACTCTTCCACCTAAGAAAATTTTTATATGTTTTTTTATGGTAATAATACTGTGCAGAGGGGTCACATTTACATGAACATGGAAACTAGTAAGTTTCCTAACAAGCATTGTTACCTCCTCCTTTATATTTCCCCTACCATCCCTTCCCTCCCACCTCCACAAGTACACTCCCCTCCCCCTTCCTTCCTCCGCCTAAATTGTAAAGTTCATTTTTCAACATAGTGTCTTGTGCATCTCATTGTTACAATGGGTCAACCTGTATCACTATTTGAGCATTTTTTCCCTTCCCCTCCCCAAATTAGAGAAGCATACATACAAGATGTAAGTGTACCAACTTCAAATACAGAGAAAACAGGGGTTATAGTGTGGGGAGAAACATACAAAAAACAAAAAAAATGACATCACACATTATAAGTACGTTAGAAACAATAGCAAGAAACAAAAACCCACTTGTGTCCCTATCATGGGGTTCAATTTCTTTAACATCATCTTATCTGGTTATATGCACATATCTTTTGAACTTTTCTGCTTATCCCAGACATACATTCGTTATTGAAAATAAGGGAAATCATGGGACCTATATTTCTTTGGACTTGGCTTACTTCACTCAGTAAATTTTTTCCAAGTCTTTCCATTTCCTAACAAATTGGGCGATATCATTCTTTCTGATGGAGGCAAAGAATTCCATTGTGTATATATAACACATTTTCTTGATCCATTCATCTAATGGGGGCATCTGTGTTGGTTCCATATCTTAGCTATCGTAAATAATGTTGCAATAACCATAGTTGTGCTGGTAGTTTTAGTATGGTCTTTTTTATGATCATTTGGATGAATCCCCAAAAGTGGGATTACTGTGTTATAGGGGAGTTTTATGTGGAGTCTTCTGAGGCACCTCCATACTGCTTTCCAAAGTAGTTGAACAAATTTACACTCCCACCAAGAATGCAGTACCGTTCCCTTGTGGCCACATACGTTTCAGCATCTGTTGCTGTAAATATATGGAACGCTCCAAGACTTTGCATGTCATCCTTGCGCAGGGTGCATGCTAATCTTCTCTGTATCGTTCCAATGTTAGGGTATGTGATGCTAAATTGAGCACAGAACAGTTTTTATATATAAAGTATAATGTTTAATTGATTTTATTAAGCTAGGCAATTCAACAAAAAGTAAGTTCAAAAGAATTGTTGTGAAATTATAGAATCATGTATTTCTTACATAAGCACACAATTAAGAATAAAATCAAGATAGACATGCCAAAAACAAAATAATTCCAGATATTTGTAGTTCAAGAGATGTGTAGGAGGAGAAATTCAATTATTCTATACAAGGCACCTGTCAAAATGAACATTGCAGCAAGTGTTAAGGTTTGTTAAAAGTTTTAATGTTTTAAATATGCTTAATTTTGAGATTTTGCTTATATATGCCAAAAATAGGACTGTTTGGCAGGTATAAAACTTTTCTGTAAAGTATTTAAGATTTATGATAACAGACATTAAGTACTAAGTATGTACATTTCAGAGTTTATGGAAACTTTATTAATGAGAAGTTGCAGTCTTTGTGTAAAGGAGCAGAGTGAAGAGTTACGACTTAAACTACAAAGTTTCTGTTAAAAGTTTAGTGATTCCTTACTTTATTTGTTAGCAAGGAATAAATGATGATATAAGCCATAATGTACACATGTATGTTACTATTCACACACATACATATTCTCATGTATACATGCACCCATGGAGAAAGACACATAATTACAGCCAACACAAGTTTCACCAGTTGTTGAATATGCCTTAAAAGGAATAATTGGAACAATATATGTTGAAGATGTATTTGTCCCTAAGAGTTCATTTTCCACTCTTCTTATCTCTTAAAACTGGTAGTTTTAGAGAGATTTGACTTTCAAAATGCAGTACAAGTGATAGCAAGTCACTTGGAAACCTCAGTAAGTATAAGTCTTATGGTATCTCCCTGCTCCTCACGGAATGCTTACTCTTGTAGACATTCTCAACAACCAAAGTAGCAGGAGAATACCCTGGTAAAGAGTAAAGTTATAAGGCTTTAAATGGCATCCTTACTTGAGCTCTTTTTCCAACAACCAGCATGAATTCCTAGGCAGATGAGTGAGTCCTCAGAAAACTGGACTCTACATATACATTTAACTAACCCATGTGAAAATTCCTAGGCGAGAAATGCTGGCTGAGGTCTTGCTGATTTCCTGGCGAAGAAAATAAGAAAAAAAGAAAGTATTTTTAATGTTTTAATGTTTAAGAATAATTTGTAACCTGTCAATAAATGTGTAGAACACAAATACCAACTGACAAAAAAATGATGGCATTTCATTTATGTGCTCTTGGACTTGGGCAGTGATTTTAGATGTGTCTACACAAGTAGAATCAGCATAAATCAAGCGAGCATTTCTTCATTTAAGATATAAGTAAAGGATACTGGTTGACCCATTGTAACAACGAAATATACAAGACATTCTAACAGAGGATGGGTGAAGGGGGGAGGTGGAGAGGTGTGAAGGGAAGGGATGGTAGGGGAAAAACAAAGGAGGGGGTAACAATGCTCAATAAGAAATGTACTCATTACCTTACTTATGTAAATGTAACCCCTCTGTACAGTATTTATAATAAAAATATGTGTTAAAAAGATACAAGGAAAACTTCTGTACTTTTATGAAGTTGTATTTGTCACTCAATATAAGTAAGGTATTGGTTTTAGGACCACAGGCTTATTACTTTGGATTTTCAAAATCTCTACATGAACACAGTATATTATTTACATCAGAATCTGCCCACAATCTAGCGCAGTATAATTGTTATGAGAATTTTTACTACATTCCATATTTGTAATGAAAAATAAAAGTATATGCAATATAAACAGATACAAATTTTTTCAGATAAATTTTGTATGCAGTTTGTGGATGGAATTTGGAGAGCAATTTTGAAAAGCACAAATTTCATCAAAAAGATCAGTCTGAAAATTGTAACAAGGAGCTAATACAGCATCATTGAATAGTATGGAACTCCAAGGAGAAGTATTTGAATTGAGACAATATCAGAAAGTGTAACAACCCAAGGTCTTTTTAGAAATGCAGCTGCTAGATTTCTCATGTAGAGCTTTCATAACAGTTTGTGAAGCACAAATTAGAACCTCACTGAAGTGTAGATGGTTTTCTCTCAAATTTCTGTCATGATCAGTCATTATTAATCAACATATAGCTAATCTTGAATAATCTTCTAATAAAATGTTGATGGAGTGTTTATATGCAAAAACCTCAGAAGGCTAACTTTTTCAATTAGGACAGTCTGTATTCTATGATCCAGCCGATAGAAAACTAGGTAAGCATCCATTTACAACCTTCTGAATAATTCTGATTCTGCCCACATCACTTATCTATCCATACCTGTGCACGAGTGAAACAATTTTAAAAGAATTTATCATTTAAAATTTAAATTTATGGTTCCGGGAAGATAGCAAAGGAGAAGCTGGAAGCTTAACTAAGCCAAAGAATCACACCAAATGTGCCATCACAGTACAGAGAGTTAGGCAGAGAGGGAAAATCAAGGCAAGTAGACAAATCTGAGCACTTGCCAGCGGCCATGGTTGCAGCTATGGGGGGGGCGGTGGTGGCCGTAACCACCATACCTGCAACACAGAGAGTCTAGGACAAAGGCGCCAGATGCAGCAGGTGAGAGGATTCTACTCAACACCAGCAAGAACTGACAAGGAGCAGACATCTTCATCCTTCATATCGCAGATCAGAGATCACCCAGGAACCAGACTCCTGTGTGAGTAGAAGCCTGATTTCCTCACTCCTTCTCAGGGAGCAGAGAAGGGAACGCCATCTCTCCCTGTCCACTACCGGAGATCTCCATCTTTGATACTGGCAAAGGCCTGGCTGAGCAGCTAGCTCCAACTCAGTCCTTGGATGAAAACAAACAGTCATTTAACAGGTCACAGGAACCTAACCTGACCTGCCAGGCTCAGCTCCACTCAGGGAAAATTCACCCATCCCGGGCCTGCACCAGCCCCAGGAGTGGCTTTCTTCATTGAGTAAACAGAGCCAGAGGCTGATCCTCCCTAGACAATCAATTGAAATTCAGTAACAATAAACCCTGAGAACGGCTGCTGGCTAGGCTCTGTGACTGCCTCAGAAGCTAGGCCTCAGGGAAAAGCTACTGTTTGCTGAAAGGCCTCAACTCTACCCAGAACCTAGCCCCATCACAGCATCTCCAAACTAGAAGAAACAGCCATCTTTTGTGATACTCAAAGCAGATCTCCCTCCCATTGAACTAGCCTGGGAGGAGGATGACAAAATCCTGGGTAAATCAAAGCATTTTTCTGCCTGCTCAAACAAACTGACTTAAAAAAAAAAACCAAGCTACAGGAAAATCAAATACCACAAGCAGACCAGAGACTCCAACAAGAGACTGATTATGGACACAAGGGAGATACAGGATCTTCCCTTCTCATCCCCAAAAAGCAAAGAACTCTTTTATGTCACCTTTTATTAAAATTGTTTTAACATTTTTAATTTTTAACGTTAAAAATTGTTTTCTATTAACTTTTTTCTTCCTCTTATAATTTTTATTTTACAGGTATACGTGTGTGTGTGTGTGTGTGTGTGTGTGTGTGTGTGTGTGTGCTTTTTTCCATTTTTGTTTAGCACTACTGACCTTTTGATCCTTTTTTCCTTTCTTTCTCATTCTTTTCACTTTTTTTCTCTTTCGTTCTTCTTTGCGTGATTTAGTCGCATTTCTGCTCATTCTCAGATATACCTGTAGTCGATTATTAGACCTTATCCCCGATTATATACACACTTAATCCAGAAATTTATTAATGAATAAAAAACCTCTTAGACTTAACTTCTTTAATAGCTGTACTACCTCTATATACCTATATAAAATTTTAAGCATTTTTATTTTTTATTTTTTGGTGTCTCCTTTCTATTCCTTCCCTTCTCTTATCATGTTCCCATCCTTCTCTGAATATTAAGTTCTTAATCTGCATAATTTTAAGTGTTTCACTTTTTAATTTTTATTTTACTATTTTTCCTTGTCTTTTTTTTCTCTTTCTTTTTCCCCGTTGTCTATTATCATTCTATCGAATCTATTTCCTGCTTTGAGATTAGGACTAAGTTAGCTCTGCCTCTCTCTTTCCACATCCCTCTATTCCTATTTATACCCACATCTCTCACTAAACCTAATAATTTCTTGTTTGCCAAATTCTTCTTTGCGGTTCATAGCCTATTAATACATAGTTGGTTGATGTTGAAAATGTATCTGTTGAACTAGATTATATCTGCAGGCTTTTGTAATATTTATTTATTTATTTTTATTGTGAAAATACTGTACAGAGTGGTTACAATTACATGGGCAAAATATTTGCTGCCTTCAGGAGTCACACCTTGCCCGTAAAAACAAACACATTTTCAATGCTAAAGGCTGGAACAAAATCTACCAAGCAAATGGCTCCCATAAACAGGCTGGAGTTGCAATCCTAATATCAGATAAAATAGACTTCAAATTAAAATTTGTGAGAAGAGATTAAGAAAGTCGCTACATACTAATCAAGGGATCTCTCCTTCAGGAGGATCTGCAGGCTTTTGACTGTGCAACTACAGACTTTGTTGATGCTTCCCTTAAGATAGTTTTCAAGCACAAAATTGGTGTTACTCTCATGCCAAATGGGCAGAATAAGCCGGAAAAACACAAGAAAAATGGCAAGTCCGGGTATCTCAACTCCCACTCATGATAATCAGTGGACAGAACAGATAATGAATAATCCAGAGGAGAGCTTCCAAAAAGATCTAAAAACACTAATATTAATCATGGTAAATAAAAAGATTGAAAACCTTCAAAGGACTCTGTGTGAGCATGATATATAGAGAGAGGAGGCAAACAAATGTCAAAACAGGAAGCTCATAGGTGTGAGGAAGCTACTCAAAGATAGATAAAAGAATTGCATGAGCAGCTTGTGAACACTCAAAGAGAAATAAAGGAATTGTGTGAGTAGGCTGAGATTAGTCAAAGAGAACTACAGGAATTGCATGAACGTGAGGAAGCTGATCAAAGAGTAATACAGGAATTTCAAGAGCGGGATGAGCATAGACAAAGATCACTAGAGGCAATCATGGAATCCATATACAGAGAGCTGAAAGAAGTCAGGGAGTCCACAAAGGGAATGCTGAATGGATCCCAACAGAAGTAATGGGAGTCCAAGGAAACCATAACTAATCAACCAAGTGATTTGAGAATAAACACTTGACACTAAATTAAGGAAGTAAAGAATTTCATACAAGATCTAAAACAAAGATCCAACAAAGAATTAGAAGCCATAAAAACCGACCAACTAGAAGGAAAAGAAAAAAAAAATAGAAAGTCTCTATAGTAGGATAGGTCATGCAGAAGATTGAAGCCTGAGGATTGAAGACAGCCTAGATATTATAGAGAAAGAATATACAACCATCAAAGACAAATCCAAGAAATATGATAGATCTATTCAACATTCAAGCCTTGGAAGACCCCACTAGAAGGCCTAATCTGAGGATAATGGGTGTAGAGGAGCACCTAGAGCCAGAAGTCAATGGTCTACGAAATTTGTTTAACAGGATCCTAGCAGAGAACTTCCCAAACATGCAAAAAGATAGGTTTATTCAGATACAAGAAGCTTTTAGAACTCCCAATAGACTAGACCAGAAGAGGATATCCCATTGTCACATTATAATACTCACAGGATCAATTCAGAACAAGGAAAAGATCCTTAAAGTTGTCTTGGAGCAAAGATCAAACACCTATAAAGGGAAACCAACTAGAATCACCTCAGATTTCTCAGCAGAAACAATCAAAGCAAGAAGAGCCTAGAATGATGTAATCTATGCCCTAAAGACAAACAACTATCAACCAAGAATACTTTACCCAGCTATACTCTCCTTAATAATCGGAGGTCAAATAAAACACTTCCATAGCAAAGAAAAATTGAAACAATATATCTCCACCAAACCAGTCCTACAAAAGAATCTTAAAGATGTCCTACACAGAGAAAACCAACAAGACCACAATAAAGGCCAAGAAATATCACCCAAACTGAGAATCCAAGAACCATAGGAAGAACACAGTTGCCACAGCCCTGAAGTAGTTGGATAAAATGGCAGGAACTCCCAAATACCTCTCAGTTCTATCTCTCAACATTAACGGACTTAACTCACCAATTAAGTGACAGTCTGTCTACTTGGATTAAAAAGCAAGATCCTTTTATCTGCTGGCTTCAGGAGTCACATCTTGCCCACAAAAACAAACACATTTTCAATTTTAAAGGCTTAAACAGAATCTACCAAGCAAACGGCTCCCATAAACAGGACGGAGTTGCAATCCTAATATCAGATAAAATAGACTTTTAATTAAAATTAGTGAAAAGGTCGGTACATACTAATTAAGGGATCACTCCTTCAGGAGGATATTACAATTCTAAATATCTATTTGCCAAACAGCAGAGCACCCTAATTCATCCAAGAACCTCTACTTTCCCTCAAATCCCACATAGATCCATAAACATTAATTGTTGGGGACTTTAACACACAACTTTCCCCACTAGATAAATGAACTTCACAAAAACTCAACAGAGAAACCGCAGATATAAACAACTGCACAGACCAACTAGATTTAACACACATCTACTGAATATTTCACCCAGCAGCATTAGACAATACATTTTTCTCAGCAGCACATGGAACATTTTCCAAAATAGACCACATTTTAGGCCGCAAAGCAAACGTCCAAATTCAGAAACATTGAAGTTATACCTTGCATTCTCTCAGACCACAAGGGAATATATTTAGAACTCAACACCAAAAGCAACCAAAGAAAGTCATGTAACACATTTGATCCTGAACAACACACTGCTGAATCACGAGTGGGTCATGGAAGAGATTAGAAAGGAAATTCAAATGTTCATGATATTCAACAAAACTGAACACACCAATTACTAGCTCCTCTGGGACACAGCAAACACAGTATTCAGAGGCAAGTTTATAGCTCTGTGCTCCTACATCAACAAATTGGAGAGATCTGAAAACAACAATTTAATGAGACATCTGAACCTCCTTGAAAAAAAGCAGCAAGATAAACCCCAATCCCGTAGACAGAAAGAAATAATTAAAATTAAATCAGAATTAAATTAATTAGAATGCAAAAAAAACTATACAAAGAATCAACAAAACTAAGAGTTGGTTCTTTGAAAAAATTAACAAAATTGACAGACCCTTAGCAAATCTTATCAGAAAAAGAAGAGAACACACCCAAATAAAGTCAGAGATGAGAATGGAAACATCATCACAGAAACAACTAATATTCAGAACATTATAAGGGAATGCTTCTAAAACCTGTATACTAATAAGTTTGAGAACTTGGCAGAAATGGACCTTATTCTAGAAAATACTGACATGCCGAAACTAAGCCAAGATGAGTCAAACTATCTTAAAAGGCCTATATCAAGCACTGAAACAGAAAGAGCAATAAGAGACCTCCAATCTAAGAAAAGCCCAGGCCAAATGGTTTTACAGCGGAATTCTATTAAGCCTTCAAAGCAGACATCACACCAATACTCCTCCAACTCTTCAATGAAACTGAAAAAGAAAGTTCACTACTGAAATTATTCTATGAGGCCATCATAACACACATCCCAAAACCAGGAAGGGACTCATCAAGGAAAGAGAACTATAGATCCATTTCTTTGATGAACTTTGATGCAAAACTTCTCAACAAAATTTTGGCCAATCGACTTCAACAATTCATCCAAAAAATCATACACCACGATCAAACAGGATTCATTTCAGGGATGCAAAGCTGGTTTAAGATACACAAATCAAATAATATAATTTATCACATCCACAGAAGCAAGGATAAGAACCACATGGTTATCTCAATAGATGCAGAAAAAGCAATTGACAAGATCCAACATCCCTTTTTATGAAGTTTCTGGAAAAATGAGGAATCCATGGAACATTCCTCAATACATTAAAGGTTTTATATGACAAACCTATAGCCAGCATTATACTTAATGGTAAAAAACTAAAGCTATTTCCTCAACTCAGGAATGAGACAGGATGCCCACTCTCTCCACTTCTCTTCAATCTAGTATTGGAATTCCTAAATAGAGTAATAAGACTAGATGCAAGTATAAGAAGGATCCTAATAGGGAAAGAAGAAGTAAAACTCTCCCTTTTTGCAGATGACATGATCTTGTATTTAAAGAATTGCACAGAGTCCACTCCAAAATTACTCAAGCTGATTCAAAACTCTGGCAAAGTATCATGGTATAAAATTAACCCTCAAAAATCGATGGATTTTTCTGTATGCCAACAATAAGAAAAGAGTGGCTGAAATTAGGAAAGCAACTCCATTTGTAATAGCCCCACAAAAAATAAAATACCTAGGATTTAACTTAACCAAAAAAGTGAAGGACCTCTATGATGAAAACTTTAAAAAACTGAAAAAGGAAATCAAAACTGAACTTAGAAAGTGGCAAAAACTCCCATGCTCCTGGATTGGGAAAGATCAACATAGTGAAAAAGGCAATACTTCCCAAGGCTATCTACAAATTCAATGCGATATCTATCAACATTCTAACCTCATTCTTCAAGGAAATAGAAGAGGCAATCAAAAAATTCATATGGAACAATAAAAGACCCTGAATAGCAAAAATGATCCTTAACAGAAAGAACAGAGCTGGAAGAATATCAATACCAAATTCAAATTCAACCTCAAAGCCATAGTAATCAAAACAGTTTGGTACTGACACAAGAACAGACCTCAGGACCAATGGAATAGAATTGAAACCCAGAAATGAACCTACAGACCTATAGCCATCTAATCTTCTGTAAGGGAGTTAAAAAATAGAATGGAAGAAAGACAGCCTCTTCAGTAAATGGTGCTGGCAAAATTGGTTAACAACTTGTAGAACACTAAAGCTAGATCCTTATATATCACCCTGTACCAGAATCAACTCTAAATAGATCAAAGACCTTGGAGTCAAACCAGATACTCTGAAAACATTAAAGAGTGGAATAGGAGAAACCCTCGGTCTTGTTGGCACAGGCCGAAATTTTCTTAATAGAGACCCAGAAACACAACAAATCAAAGAAAGGTTGGACAAATGGGATTGCATAAAATTGCAGAGCTTCTGCATGGCAAAGGACATAGCTAGCAAGATCAATAGAAAGCGCACAGATTAGGAGAAGATCTTCACTAGCCATAAAATGGACAAGGGTCTCATATCTAAAATATACATGTAACTCAAAAATTTAAATCCCCCAACAAATCTTCAAAGAAACAACTGCCCAAAAATAAGTGGGTTAAAGACTTAAAGAGAAACTTCTCTGAAGAGGAAAGAAGGATGGCCAATAGACACATGAAGAAATGCTCAACCTCCCTAGTCATAAAAGAAATGCAAATCAAAACAACATTGAGATACCACCTCACCACAGTTAGAATGGCTATAATCAAGAACTCTAATAACACCAGATGCTGGAGGGGATATGGACAGAACGGAACATTACTGTATTGTGGATGGGAGTATAAACTTGTTCAACCAGTTTGGAAATCAGTATTGAGGTTCCTCAAAAGTCTCCACATAGAGCTCCCCTATGACCCAGAATCCCACTTTGGGTATTTATCCAAATGTTCACATACAAGGCCACAGTAGAGCTTCCAGCACAACTATGTTTATTGCATCATTATTTACCATAGCTAATATATGGAACCAACCCAGATGCCCCTTAGTAGATGAGTAGATCAAGAAAATGTGGTATATATACACACTGGAATTCTATGCCTCCATCAGAAAGCATGACATTGGCTCCATTTGTTAGGAAATGGAAAGACTTGGAAAAAATATATTAAGTGACGTAAGCCAGGCCCAAAGAAACATTAGTGCCATGATTTCCCTTATTTGCCATAACTAGTATGTGTCTGAGACAAACAGAAACTGTCAGACAAGTTGATGTTAGGGAAATGAGCCCTAAGCTATATATTCAAATGTTTTTCCCTTTCATGGGATTGTTTCTAACACATTTATAAGAATATTTCTTTTTTGCTTTGTATGTCCCTCCCCCACTGTACAAACCCTGCATTCACTGAACTTGATGTTGTTATAATTTGAGGAAGGTAAGGGAAAAAACAAATCGTTTGTATAATAGGGATACAGTTGGACCATTAAAACAATGAGATGTACAAGCCATTATGTTGAAAACAAACTTTAAAATTTTGGTGGGGGGAGGACTGGGTGGGAAGTGGGGAGAGGACCGGAAGTTATGGGAAGGGGAAACAAAGGAGGAGGCTACAATGCTTGATAGGAAATATACTCATTATCTTGTCCATGTAATTGAAACCCCTTTGTACAGTATTTTCACAACAACAACAAAAAATAAATTTAAATATGGAATGAAATTAGTTCCAATAATGCATTGCATTTAGGTATTTAGAAATAACTGAGAAACTTAAAGGTGCATATGATTTTTTTTTTGGAAATGAAGGGATATTGGAATTTGGTTCTCTACATTTTAAGCAATTTGCTTAAAAGAATAGGCAAAATAAAATTTATATTTGCAGCAGACTTCACACATTAAATTTTGTATAGTGAAAGGGAAACAAGCCTCAACAATATGTCAATTCTCTCTTCTTATTTATCTCTAAAGGTTTATGTTTCTGGTCTCTGAATATTAAAACTTCAAAAAAATTATGTTTAGCTAGTTGTGCAAAGGGGTTTTGCTTCATCATGTCAGTGTTGAATAGAGTGTGTGTGCATTTCAATATACAGTGCATTTTTCTTCCTTCCCTTACCCCACCCCCACCTATCCCTTCATGTTTCCTACTTATATTCTGACATGTGTACATTGAATGGTATGACTGTATTAGTCCACCATTTCCCTCTCCATTCTTCTACCCTACTCCCTTTTAGCCCAGATCTCCTTTTAAGACTTGTTTCAACTTCATGGTATTTTGTTAAATATCTCTACTTTGGCATTTGGCTATGGGCTTGCCACATCCTCTCTTCCATGTTTGACATACATAAATGAGTATATTTCTCCACATTTCTAATCTCAGATTGGCTAAGATAGATCTTCTTTACTATTCACCTTCTGTCCTAAATTTAGAATTGGATTTTCAGGGCCATCCAATAGAGCATTTTTATTCTCTACTCACTGAAGATGGAAGGGAAATAATTTCCATGCTGTCAGCATTATGTTATCCATCATGAATTCCCATCGCTTATCACTTCAGCAGTCTAAATTTAAAGTCATATTTTCTGCATTATATTCACACAGTATAAGTGAATATCAAGAATAATTTACCTAGTATTGGACGTTTAGGGACAATCTTCAATTTCTGATGATAGAGGCAGGAATCAGTTTCAATTTTCAGATTCCACTATGTAGTGAGTTGTGTAGTCTTCTAAATTTTCGATAAATTTTGAGTTACTTTTTGTTAATAATTTAAAAAGTTTTATTTCAGTATTTGAAATGCTGCTCCAATTATTTTAAAAGTTTCACAATAAGTTAGACTGAACTTTTTCCTCCCATGTTCCCCACTAGTTCAGGTTAATTCTCCTTTCGCTTTATATTTTGAGAGACCAAGGGATGAGGGTAAACAGAGAGATGATCATTACTCACATATCTCCTTCCCTCCTGTTTCTGCTGTTCTTGTTGAGAGGAAGACTGGAGCAGGGAACAAGAGTGAAGCTTGACTTCACCATACAAGGGAGCATTCCTGGCATGTCAATTATTGTTTCTCAGAATCACTTAAATTGCTTACTCTTGCCTTCTCTCTGATAGTAACCTAACTGTGGCTTCCTTGGTGCAGAAGGAAGCACACTAACAGGTTATTACCTGTAAATTGGTATTTTATATCTCAGCTTACTACTACCAAAAATAAAAAACTTTGGCTACATAAATGCAAAGGTACTGATTGTCCAACAAAACCTTAATGAGGAGTAGACAATTCTACTCAGCTATGCCCTCCTCTTGTATCCTTCCTTCCACTCCCCTCCCCTCTTTTAATCTCCCTTCCTTTCTTCTTTCTTTGTGGCTCTCTCCTGCATATTCATGTCTATCTTCTCTCTTTTTCTTTTCCAGTAGCAAGTGCTTTGGTTTATCAGACAACACATAAATAATTGAACAAATATTTTTTCTCCTCTTTTTGTGATTTTTTTATTCTTAAGAAGTGAGTTCTAGCACAGCATCAGTGGCTTACATCTAGATAGTCGGTAGGTTCAAATTTGACAATTGAATTTCGAAGCTATTCCAAGTGGATAAACCTAAGAGATTCTTTTCTCCACTTGTGGTAAATGGAAGAAGTGAAGGTGTGGCTCAGGCGGTATAGAGCAAACATTGAGAATTAAAGCCCAAATATAGCTCAAGTCCAGGAGTTCAAACCCCAGTACCAGCACAATATTAAAAAAATGAGTCCTTTGTCTTTGAAAAGGGATATTTCTCCAAAAATTCATACAAAGGACAGTTTCCAAGGTCCAAGACTCTTTCTAAGGCTCTTTCACATCTTAAACTGATTCCTCTGCTTGATTCATATTGAGGAAAATAAGAGTCACACTTCATATTAAAAAGTATGCAGATTACTGAACAGTTCTTACCATTTTTAATGTAAAGGAAGCATGAGAGAAGAATTCACCTCCCTTGGGTGAGTTAGGTTTGATCCACTGACAGACTTTTGCAAGTAAATGAGGGTCTGTTTACATGTAAAGAAGTCTATATAGATGCTTTCTAGGAGAGAAAACAAGCTACCTGTTTCCAAGTTTGAATCAGATTAAGTTTATTCCTATGAAATGGTAAAGAGAAGCTCATCTCATACAACATTATGCAGACAGCAATTTCAAAAATATTAAAAACCCATGTCTATGTTTTGAACAGCTAAGTTTTCACAAACAAAAAACAGTTTACTGAACCAAGAAAATATAAGTTAGAGCAGTAGGAACTATGTGAAATATAGTTAATGGCTGAGTGATATGTGTAAAAGAGTTCTGTAATCACAACTAAACTATAAATTTTTTCATCATGTCCCTAACAAGAATGTCTAAGATAGGCCTTGCTAAATCTGCCATAGAGGGTGGCATTTATGCAATTGTCAGGTTTGTTTAGGGTCCAATATCTCCCACAGTCACTTGGGTTGCAAACTGCTCACACCACATGCGGTGTATGGAAACACATGCTGTCTTGCTAGGCACCTAAGGAATCTTTTTGCCACTGTGAATAGTTATTGTTTTCTTCTTGTAATTATACCTGTCAGTGTGAAGTCCTTTCATGATAAGAATAATAGTTTCTGTATCATTTGTTCCACTAACAAATCTCAGATATAAGTATAGTCGGGTGCCCATGGCTCATGCCTATAGTCCTAGCTACTCAGGAGGCTGAGATCTGAGGATCACAGTTCAATGCCAGCTCAGGCAGGAAATTCCATGAAATTCTTTTCTCCAATAAACTACCAGAAAACTGGAAGTGGCACTAGGTCTCAAGCTGTAGAGCTCTTGCCTTGAGCAGAAGAGCACTTGGACAGCACCTAAGCCCAGAGTTCAAGCCTCACGACTGACCAAAAAAAAATCTATCTATCTACCTACCTATCTACCTACCTATCTACCTACCTATCTACCTACCTATCTATCTACCTATCTACCTATCTATCTACCTATCTATCTATCTATCTATCTATCTATCTATCTATCTATCTATCTATCTATCTATCTATCTATCTATCTATCTATCTATCTATCTATCTATCTATCTATCTATCTATCTATCTATCTATCTATCTATCTATCTATCTATCTATCTAATCTGTCTGTCTGTCTGTCTGTCCGTCCGTCCGTCTGTCTGTCTGTCTGTCTATGTATCTATGATGAGATGAATTACATTTAAATATAAATCAATATTTGTGATACACATTTAAAATATAAGTAAATATATGATGTATTTATAATATATACATATATAAGATCATATTATATCTGTACGTTTATAAATATAATTCTAATTTATATCCAAAGACTACATCTGAAGATTTTGGGGAAAATGTAGAGTGTCTAAAGGCTTACTACTGACCCACCATACTTTCAATCATTTTTTCCACTTATTGCAATGTCTGGATTACTAAGACTGAATGATTATGAAACAGAGTTGTTGTGTTAATCCTTACAATTTTGGATTAGAAACATCTACTTACTTGGTATAAAACCTACCAAAATGTGATCTTGAAATCACACTCCACAAACTGGACATATATATCAATTTAACAACTTACAGGTCTTAAACTTTTATTTGAATCCTGTATCTCACATACATTCAGTTTCCTTCGAGTCAGCTACATGTACAAACATGCCTAGATTTTCATGCTCACATACATCCCAATACTCACATTACATACTAAATATAACATTGTAATAAAAAATAACATATATACTGAAAAAGAACACCTTTGCAAATGTAATTAAATTTTATTTTTAAACACAATGCATTATTGAAATACTGATGAAAGAGCAGTGGAGAGATGTTTCAAATAGTAGATTGCCTGCCTAAAGATCATGTTTCTTATTCCAAACATCATTATTTCCATCCTTTCTTCTCCCACATAAAAAAGCATAAATAACTACAGAATTAACTGCATGTTCCTTAATCACTCATTGAAGAAACTGTTTTATATATATATATATATATATATATATATATATATGTATATATATGTATATGTATATATACACACAATGATATACTATTTAGCCACGCATAATTATGAAATCACATCATCTTCAAGAAAATAGAATTGGAAACCTTCATATTAAAGCAATTAGTGATACTGTGAAAAACAATTATTAGATTTCTCATATGCAAATGTTAGACCCAGAAAATAAAATGAATGACCCAGGTGTGAAAGATGGAACTGATTAAGTTTGGAAAAAAGTAAGAGAGGAGATGAAGAGAAATATTGTGGAGTAAATATGTTCAAATATTTCATAAGTTCGTATGATGACATAATAAAATATAAGTATAAAAATAGGATAATGAAATTAATAAAAGGAATAAAATTTAACAAACTACATTATGTGGATATATGTGTATAACACAATAAAATACTTTTGTGAAATTGATATTTGCTAAAAAAAAAGTAAAATTCATTCCAGTTTTTATAGATTCATAGGTTAATTTCCATTTTTAGCTGAGATATTTCCCTGATAAAGTAAAAGGAGAAATTTGTTTTGCTCATTTAGAAAGACAATCTTGTCCAATTAGCATTAAAGTATTCTAGATAATTACTGTCAATGTGAAATTGTTCAGGTTATTATATTAGAATATTTCCAATTGACTCTTCAAAGTATTACCCTATAGGTATATACTTTTTGCTACTAATTGAATATCTTTCTACTCAATTACTATATACCTTTTTCTGAATGAAGTTTGGTAAATGTAACTAGGATATATTATACCTGACCAGGAAATCAATTATTCAAACAGTTTTTATCAAAAATGCCTATAATGAAATAAAGATATAAATCCAAATTATGTATATTTGAAGACAATACTTGCTTAGTCCTCGTCTCGTATTCTTCATTCCCTTCTTGAGAATAATACACATTGTAAGGGAATGCTTAACATGTTTCAGAGAAATAGATTGACTTTAGTCAAATGAGTTACTCTATGCTTCATTTTGGTTTACTTTACATCCAGAAGAGCTAAATTCTTACCTTATGATTTTCCTTAGATTTTATACTCAGGTTTAAGCTCTGATGGGTGACAGATAAAGGTACACATTTTTTAACAGTGGCTAAATTTAGGCTGAGGAATCTAGGTACAACTTTACTCATGCAGATAGGCCTGATCAGTCATGAGACCACAATATCAAAATGTTAACCTATGCTTCCTGAAATCATGCTTATGAGATTTTGTGTATTATAAACAGAGGTTATTAGAATTTGTTTTGTAAACAACATCATTTCATGGGTTAGGAGCTGAATTGAGATATTATATCCAGAACAAAATTTAAGGAGGCATCCAAAATTAGTTACCAAGATATAAATCATTTAACACAACGTTTTAAAAATGCAAGACAAAGGAAATAATTTATGAAAAAAGCCAACGTTTAAAATAAATACAGAATCAGTATGACTGATTTTTCTTTTTATCCCAGTTGCAATACGGATTGCATGATGACTTTTCTAGTTATATGTTTAGTTAGGTCTTGATATTTAGTTGGAGAAGTTATGTTCTTTCATATATTCATTTGTCAGATCAAAGAGGAAATGAATTCCATGCCAGAGTCAATCTCAATAATAATGTTACTGATGTATTCTACTACTTTGCCAGTTTCAAATCAGCTCGAGTAACTTCGGTCTTCTTTGGATCTAACTAATTAGGTATACAATTTAGTCAGTACTGGATTTTGACCACCATTTATTAAAGTATTATTTTCCAGAAACTACTACTATTGTCTCTTTTCATGAAATTTTTAATTTCATTTATATAATGTGCTGATGTTTTCCTTTAGATAATCCACATTCAGTCTTCTAAAAACTGTATAATTTGGAGTATTTTTAAATTATGTACACTCATGTACACTGCTCAGATTCTATTATTTGCACATTTTGTTCTTGTTAACTCAGTAGTATTTAGTTCTCAGTATGGATATTTTGGAATTACTAATTGCATTTCAGAAATTTTAAGAATGTTATGATTTTTGTGATTTCATACTGTAGCATTTTTTCTTTTAAGTAAGTGCAGATCTTTCTTTACATACAGTTACAATTGTTTTAAACAATTTGATCCATTCAAGGGATTTTCTATATTAGGTTGATCCAGATGAATTTAATTACAAATTAACACAACCTTATTTCTGAGAGACAGTTATGCTTATAGCTCTACTTAAATTAAGATGTGTTTGAAAGTTTTGTAGTTTAAAAAATAAACTGGGCACAACATGTTTTTGTTCCTGGGGAAGTTCCAATTTGTTGGTTGTTTTTCCAGCTGTAATGACTTCAAAATATGTGTGCATTTTATTTCAATTGTTTTGTGCCTATATTTTGTTTCATATAACAGAAAATACAAAAAGAATCAGTGATTTAGAACTTTTCCAAATAGAATTCAAAGAGAGACACTTGAAGTTTTGTGACAACTGGGAAAAGGGTGTTTCTTAGTGGAGTGGTTAGCAGAATAACAGAGACATTGTTTGATGAGATTTGAATTCTGCCACTTCCTGCCTCACTATTTCCAATGGTATTACTTCAACGTATTTAGTGGAAAGAAAATAATTTTGTCTGTATGAATTCACAATTTTTGCTTTAATTGGGCCACACTACACATTCATATTTGATTTTACCTCTAAGATCTTTTCTCCTTAGTTTAAAACCACAGATGTGAATTTATAATGTAAAATAGCACCTAGAATTTATATGAAATGGTCCAAGCTATTTGGAATGTAATGAATATAGTGTGTGAGATAGTATGTAATAATTGATTTTGGAGAAAGTCAATTACAGTGGATTTTTGTGAAATACTGAGTAATAGAATTATATTTGATTCTATAAAAAATTCACAGTTACATCTAAAAATAACTCAATTATAAGCTAATTCTGAAAAAATAAGATTGTTTACTGGAAAAAGCTAGAAGTTTCAATAAGCTTGCTTTTTAAAAATTGACTTGGATCTGGACTTTGATGGCTCATGCCTGTAATCCTCGCTACTCAGGAGTCTGAGATATGAGGATAGTGGTTGAAAGCCAGCCTGGGCAGAAAAGTCTGTGAGACTCTTATCTCCAATAAACCACCTTAAAACCAGAAATGGCACTGTGGCTCAGATGGTACAGTGGTAGCCTTGAGATGAAGAGCTGATGCACAGTGCCCAGGCCCAGAGTTCAAGGCACACAACCAACAAAAAAATTGACATGGAGTTTTACTATATTATTTCATGATTTTTTAATGAGTGGTTGTTCAGTGAAAATGTCATTGGTTTTTATATTTTGTGTTGGCATAAAATGAGCCTAGTATTGTCTTAAATTAATAAAAAAATTTCTTATTCTATGACTGCATACATTTTGTGGGTAATGGTTAAAACCAAGTTGCCTCTTTAAAATATAAAATATTTATATCATCCCCCAAAAAAGAGGAACAAAATAAAATATATGCCAGAAATTTACTGTGTAAATCTTCATGGACTAATAGCCTGTCAGTTTGTTTTAACTTTTAATAAAAAATTAAAGTAATACTGGATAATATGAACGCATTTAAATTTCTTCATCCTTGTCATTTAAGATTCACTTTAAAAAGAAGTTCAACAGGTGAGTGTTTTTTCCTTACTTTTCCAAAGAAATGATCATTTCCTCATTATAGTGTATAGCCCAATATACCCAGAAAGCATTTCTTAAAGAAAAAGATTTTTTCCCATTCTTTGGTTTGCTTCAGTCTGTATTTAAACTGCATACCACAACTTACCCACCCTATTGTCTGTCTTTTCATTTGAAACATTTCAAAAGTTTTCCTTCCCTGGTGTGTCAGCCAGCAAAGTTTTACAAAACAGCACGCTTTCATTCATTTGCTTTCTAAAATATATCTCACAAATGCAAACAATGAAACAATCTGAAACATCTGTGGACTTTTCTACTTATAGTGGAAAAATCACTTTCCATACTCCTTAGAACCAGCTGTTTACAGGCATTAATTGCTGCCAGTTCCATGCTTTAGAACAGCTGCATTTGACAATGGCATACACGGTAATTTGTTTACCACATCTGGTTTGTTTTCAGGAAGGACTGTGTTCATAGAAGATGGTAATAGATGAGTTTTGAAATTATGTAGTTTAATAGGGCTCTGAGTTGTGGATATAGAACATCCATTTCAGTGACTAAAATTTAAATTAAATCCTATAAAGTATATTCCTTCAATTTTCTGGGTAAAGTGTTCTACAGTCTAGGTATTGTTAAGGAAATATTATATGTTGTTTCCTTAGTGACAACATAATTGAAGGACTTAAAATTTTATATACCATGGCCATCTTAAATGCAGTAGATGTACTTGGGTTGGCATGCAAAACTTTTGGTAAGTAAGGTAAGTGCTCTACCACTGAGCCACCTTCCCAGCCCTTCATGCATGCAAAACTTTTGGGACAGTATTACTGTTTGAATCTTGGATAGGATTTGATTGGGAATTGTGGCAGACCTTCATAGTATAAGAAGAAAAACGAAAGGCCATACTAATTTTTTTTTGGGTCCGGTTGTGGGGCCTGAACTCTGGGCCTGGGCATTGTCACTCAGCTATTCAGATCAAGGTTAGCGCTCTACCACTTGAGCCACAGCGCCAGTTTTTTCTTTTTGTTTATGTGGTGCTGAGGAAGCGAACCAAGGGCCTCATGCATGCAAGGCAAGGGCTCCACAACTAAGACACTTTCCCAGCCCCACTAATACTTTTCTCTGCTACATTGTTACATTAGTTTATTCAACACACACATACACACATACAAACACACAGATACACACATTTGTATTATAAAGACCCACTCCGTCTGCAAGAAAATATTTTAATAGGAATTCCATAAAATATTTATTCTGCTGAGTTATGATTAGAATTTACAGAAATATCTACTTGCTTCTTCCCCTGGACAAGTCATTATCATTTGTGAAGGTGTTGCCAATTGAATTTAGAATTCCCCAGAAAGATCTATGAGTTAAAGAAAAGTGACTTCCTATTTCCTCCCAGACTGTGGAGAATATCTGAATAGTTCTGGAGATTAAGTTCTTCAGCGTGAAAACTATGAGAACATAGACTCTCAACTACTTTCTTATTTTATCTTTTAATCAGTGTAGGTTAAAAAAAATTTTTCTCTTTGACATACTCACCACCTTGCCATTGTCTTCTCACAGGCTCCCAAAGCAATAAAACCAACTGAACATATACTGAAACCTTCAAACTTGGAAATCTGAATAAGCATTTCTGTTTAATAAGTCGACAACATCACTTATTATGGTAGGTTATAAAGCTAACACATAAGTCTAGTCTTTCTAACAATGTAGAGTATATTAAATTATGTTTCATTATAAAATATCTAACTCCATGTTTTATTTTATATTTTTGTTTCTGTTGATCCCAGGGCTTAAACTCAGGGCCTGAATGGTGTTTTTGTGTTCTAAGCCAGTGCTTGACATACAATCTGAACTGGAACTCCATTTGCCCTGGTGGTTAATTGGAGATAAGAATCTAATGAACTTTCTTATGCAGGTTGGTTTTGAACTCTGATCTTCAGATCTTAGCCTCTCAACTAGCGAAGATTACATCCTTGAGCCACCAGTGCCTACCCATGTTGCATATTTTGTGTAATTCAAATTTTCAGCATTATATAGATACTCCTAGTACAATAAAAAAAAAAAACAACAACAACCTAATTTTCACTGTATTTGATGTTGGTATAATTTGTGGAGGGTAAGGGAAAAACCAAATTGTTTAAATAGGGATACAGGTCGACCCAGTGCAACAATGAGATGTACAAGATGTTATGTAGAAAAATGAAATTTACAACTTTGGCTCAAGATGGGAGAGAGGGTCGGGAAGGGGAGATGGAAAGGGATGATAAAGGGATAGAAAGGAGGAGGTAACAATGCTTGATGAGAAATATACTCATTACATTGTCCCTGTAATTGTAACCCATTTGTATGGTATTTTCACAAAAAAAACTTAAAACATAATAAGGATATTTGTAAAGTATATAATGAAGGAAGAATTTTTATCCTTTACAAAATCTATGCTAAACTATCTATATTTTACTGTACCTTTCCTGCAACCAGTTTGATATAGTTTAATACCTGTCACTCCAAGTTTCTCTATATTCTACTGGAGATTTAATTTTTCGTGTATGTATGTATATGCATATGTATATGTATATGTATATATCTATCTATCTGTATATGTTCCAATGTGGATCATCAAACTTGAAACTTTGCTTTTTTTTGGCTGTTCAGCAGTTAACCTGGTCGGCTCAATCTGTGACAATATCTGTGCTCATTCTGATCATTCCTTTATTTACCAAACCACCAGCCTTTAAAATCAGCTTTATTTCTTGAGATGATTACCAATCAGTCCAAGCAATATACACCCAGAGGGTTTTAATAAAACAAGCTTTAAGGAAGGAAGATAAAATGAAATGAAAACTACAAAATTTCTACAGAGACCTGACATCGTTCACATTTCTGCCTTCCTCCTGATACTTAAGCAAGAATTGACTAACACTATAAATAATACTGCAATTATAACTTAAAGATCAGTGTTTTTTCGAACCTGAAGCCTTCTTTCCATGATTTTTGACATAAACTTTTGTGAGACTTTTTTTATTGTGATGGCATTCCATCCAAAACAAAGTCATGTATATCAAGAAAGCCAATGGTTTCAACTCAGAGTACTAAACAAAAGAGGGAGAAAATTAAGGTTAGCTATATATGTTAAGCACAAATATAGGCAATACCAAGATATTTTGAAATTGTATACTTTTACTGGATAAAGTGGCTCAAATCTATAATATTATCTACTTGGGAAACAGAACTTAGAGAATTCCAGTTCCAGGCAAAATGTTTTGTGCTTGTGTTAGGAGGACCTCAGTCCAAGCAGGCCCAGGATAGTGATACTACCTCAAATTAAGCAATCAAATTATAATCTGCAGGTATGGTAGTGCCAGAGATGCTGTTTCACAAGTATAGGTTTTGAGTTCAATTTTCCAATAGAACTGGGAATTTAAATGTGGCATGTCTAAGGTCAAGACTTCATACTTGTCTTACAAGCTCTAATAAAACCTTTACCTCTTTTGCTACTTTTTAAAAGTATAACCATAACTTCCATGTCCCAAACAAATAATTTCATATTAGAGATTTTCTTCTATCTATTAAGTAATATGTTATGTCCCACTGAAATCAGACTAAAGATAAAAAACCCATTGTTTTACAAAGTGATTGCATATGGGGAAACAGAATCTCAAAGGTAGCATTTAAGTTGAAGTCTACTCCAAGAGAAGCAGAATGCCTTGAATATGCCAAGGAAAGAGGAATCAGAAGCCAACTCTAATCTTGGAGTTCTAATTCCACCAACTCAGAGACAATGTATTTACAATATTAGTGCTACCCAATCTGTGGTAGTTTATTATTGCAATTACTAGCAAACATGTGGAAGCTATAAGACACGAAAAGTCATTGACACTTCGGATCCAAGACTCATCTCTATAATCCTAGTGATTAAGAAGTACGAGACTTGGGGGATAATGGTTTTCAGGCTAGTAGGAAAGTTCATGAGGTTCTATCTCAAATTAACTACAAAAATTTCTGGGCTGGGCATGGTTCAAATAGTAGACTGACCACTGTTAGCAAAAAACAAAAAACAAAAAACAAAAAACAAAAAAACTGAGAGCATGATGTATGTTCAAGCCCCAAACTGGCAGAAAGAAAAAGTCCTTAGAAGAATACTATGAGAAGAATTATGAATAGGAAAGCAGAAACAAAAGAAATAAACTTATTGATATAAACAAACCTTCTCATTGTGAAATATGGCACAAACTGTAATATTTAGGGTTTACCTTCCTATGCAGTAGAAATAAATGGCATTTTTACTTGACAAAACTAAAATATAAAACTGTGTATGCAATAAATAATCACATTACTTTTATCTTTCCATAATTTAACTTGTTTTACTAAATATTTCTCAAATAGTGTAGCTTTTGAAAATCAATAAATGTTGCATTTTCATATATGATTGCATATCCTTCCAAGTGTTGTCTAAAATTTATCTACACTGAAATGATTGCTATTGGCATCTTTCTGAAGATATTTATACTTTCAGCTGACCTTCCACAAAACTCATACCCAAAATATAACTTTTTAGTTTGTTCATGCAAACATAGGAACATAAACATAATTACTTTTATCTGCTGTCATTAATGAAGTATAACTAATAGAATTAAGTATATACCCTGAGGGAAATAATGTACTTCCTTCTAAATACACATTTGGAGGCATCACACAATCACACACGCACACATATATATTTACCACTCTGACTCAGGTTAGATTCCTGACATTGGGTGTCAGCAGTGATCTAATAATCAAATTTTCCAGCCCAGACATTAAATACATTCATAATTCCACACAGACAAAAACACCAGATCATTCAAAATAATGAGAATATTTAACAGAACCAACCAGCACTGAGCCATCTACTCCCTGATTCCATTCATTCATGATGATGCATTTTTCATATCATAATTAAAAATATTTTTGTCTCTGATTAGCAGAAAATATATGCTATCATATAATAGAAATTGTAGGTAAAATTACTTGTAATCTTTAGTAGATCTTATCAAAGACTTCTGTTTCCTTCTTGCAGAGTGTTTCGGGCATTTTGCCCTAATGTCTATAATTAAATTACAAAGGACATGCCATATACCTTAATTCACTTTTCCTAAATATGATGCTATGGTGTTGAATCTAATTTGTTTGCTTATTCTAAATTAAATATTCTCAACAACTTGGGATTATTGTTTATGTTACTCCTAATCCATTTGAAATATCAAATAGAACTGGAAATTCCCCTCGGCAATGATTTGTGAATGTCATTAATGGTTGTGGAGGGATGAAGGACTGAATTATCTAGAATGCATTAAAAAGGGCACTGTTATTCAAAGGGCTGATCATTTAGTCAGCTTTTAAAGTATGGTGTTCTTATTTCATCTAAGAAGATAACACTATGATTTCCATCACATTCTTGCCTGCAGAGAAGTAGAATTATTTCCTTTGTACAGTTGATGTCCAGCTGCGACTTTTAGTGAAACCTACAAACAACTGCACAGGTGTATTAGCTGCTCTAGATTTTGAAATTTTCTTCCTGTAGCCCTTGTGATTTGAGCCCAGATTCATGGGAGAGTCACATAATCCACAGTAACAAAGCACCACAATATACAAAGACCACGTGCAAAATGAGGTTCAATTTTTTCTTTGTTGTTTCCTTTTTTTATTGATTGTCTTTTAAGGAGCTAAGGGTGTTTATTTCTCATTATTTTTGATGTGACTTAAATAAATTTTCCAGATTTTTCAAATAAAATAAAGAGATATAAAAGAGACCTATTTAGTCACAAAATACAGCTAACCATTTGCGTGATTCTTTTATTCTAATCCTGTTCTCAGTTATCTTCAAATAACGTTGAGATGAGCCTAGCATATGTGTAAATTGACATGTATAAAGCACACAGAATTCTAGAATCTTTGGACTGTGATTTCTATATAACTTCACTTAGAAAAGAAAATTATCACTTGGTTCATGTCTGTAGTAATCTACTTAGAACAAGTTTTATTAAGTTTATTAATAGATGTCATAATCTATGGTACGGATGAATTGCGTAAGTATTTGATTCCTTATGTCCACTGAATTAACATTACATTTATTTTAATTTTTACACATGAAATAATGACATTCATGAGGATAAAACATGCCTTTTTTTAATTTTGGTTGCCAAAAGGGAATTATTAGACATTTGGAACATCGAAATATGAACTTTCAAATTTCACTAGGACTTGAATTGTGTTACTTACAACTTTAATATTAAAATAAAAAGCATTACTAAATAGAAAGCAATATTATTTTATTACACCTTAATCCCTGAATTGACTTCATGATAAAAAACAATTAGATTTATATAACAACATATACATACTCAAATGAACTATGAGATACAGAAACAGAAAACTTCTTTTTTGTTTTGTGTTTGTAGTTGTTTATAGTTTGTGATAATTCTGTCTTTTTTACCTTATGCCTGGTATATTCATTGTGTGTCTTCAGGAAGGTGAGGGGGGGGGCACAGAGCTTTAGGGAAAAGAGTGAAAAATTGCAGCAGTGGAGTTCATTGAACATTGATGAAAGTGAACTATTTAACACATGGGTGGGGACAGAAGGGTGGGACTGGGAACAAGTGAGGGAACTGAAGACATTTCACAAAAGGAAATGTACTCATTACCCGATCCTTGTAATGAGAATCCATCTATAAATCACCTTAATAATAACAACAGAGAATTTTTTAAAGTCAAACAGAATGTTGCTTGTTAGAATTCTAGATTTTTTTTGTTCACTGGTTTGAGCTTGTTGAGTCTATCTCTGAAAATAGCTACATTGACATTCATTGGGTGAATTTTTGAGCTACTAATAGAAAGAAGTCAATTATGATTGTATGTTTTTTGAGACTGATTCATTTATTTTTTAATCTAATTTGTATTATTTCTGTCTAGTGGTTTTTGGTTTTGTTTTTCCTGTTTTGTCAGAGACTTAGTGGTGCATCATTAGTGCTGATTTAAGATTGTTCTAATTTGTTGATGTACATACTCAAAGCTATAAATATTCCTCTGAGTATTGTCTGTGCTGCTGCTGTGTCCCAGAGGAGGTAGTATTTTGTGTGTTCATTTCCACTGAATTTCATAAACGTTGGAACTTTCCTGTATATCTCTTCAGTTACTCACTGATGATTTAACAATGTGTTATTCAATCTCTGTTGCTTTCAGAATGTTATGTGATGCCTTTTGATGTCGAGATCTAATTTGGTACTATCATGGTCTGACAGGATACAAAGAGTAGTTTCGTTTTTATTTTTGAATTATGAAAGATTTTCCTTGTGATATAAGATATGATCTAATTTGGAGAACATTCCTTGGGCTGCTGAGTGGAATATATATTGTGACACTGGTAGGTGAAATACTCTGTAGATATCTGTTAGGTATACCTTGTCAGTACAATTATTTAGCTCTAAAAATTTTTGCTAAGTTTTCACCTGGATGGCCTGTCCAGATTTGTTCAAGCAACCAACAATTTATTTGGATATATGCATGTTTTTAGGGTAAGTAGTATTTCTCTGATGAATTTCTCTAGGATTCAGGACATTGATATTTAGAATTTTTATATCCTTCTGATGGAGAGTTTTCTTTGTCAATATTTAATATCCTTCTTTGTCTCTTTTTACTTTCATACTACTTTTATTTTAAAGCCATTTTAATCTAATATTTGTATAGCTACTCGCCTGTTTATGAGGCCCATTTTTAATTTGTAAAGATGACTTACAGATGGGTTACAATTACATAAGTCAGATGATGAGCACATTTCTTTTTGAACAGTGTCACCTCTTCACACATATTCTCCCAGTTTTCCCCTTTCAAACTCCCTCTCACATAAGTTGTATAGTTCATTTACAATGTAATGTCTATTGAGTAGCACTGCTGCATTTAAGCCTTTGTCCCACCATTTCTGTATTCCCCCTTGCCCTATCCAAAAGTACATATAAGATCAAAGGTGCAGAAATTTTAAAAAAATAGCATCAGAACACTGAAGGAAAGAGCAAAATAATAAAGAAACTCTCATAATCATTTCTTGGAGATCATTTTAATGAACATTATTTTATATGATAATATTCGTACAGCTATTGATCCTTTGTGATCCTCTCCAAAGGTCATCCTCCTTTGATCTCACTGTATAAATGTTTAGAATCCCATACAATTTATCACGTCCAAGTGTAATGTTTTCTCTTTTACCATCCAATTGTGTTTACTTGAAGAATTAGAGGCACATTCTACTACAACAAATGAGGGAAATTAGACAACCTTTGAGTTTCTTTGAGTCTGTCTTTCTTCACTTAATATAAGTTTGTTCCAAGTCTTTCCATTTCCTTATGAATGGTGTAATATCATTCTTTCTGGATCAATAGAATCGCATCATACTGAAGAGTTTCTAACTGGCAACGGAAAAAGTTAGCAGGATATATAGAAAGAGAACAGAATGGAAGAAGATTTTTATTAGCTAAGCATTAGACAAGTGTTTTCATAACTAATCCATATTTAGAGATCAAAAAGTTAAACCCAACAAAAATAAACCCTCAAATAAACAAGAACCCAATTAATATATGGGATAAAGACTTAAAGATAACTTCTTAGAAGAAGTAAGAATAACAAATAGCTGCATCTCTCTCCATAAAAGAAATGCAAATCCAAACAACACTGAGATTCATCTCACCCTTCTTACAATGTCACTATGAAAAAACGAACAATCACAGATACTGATAGGGATGTGGCCCAAAGGAAACTCTATTACACTGTTGGTGGGAATGTAATCTTGTTCAATCACTTTGGAAAACAGTATGGAAATTGCTCACAGAACTGAATAGAGAGCTACCAACCGGTCATTTATCCAATAGAGCAGAAACAAGGCCCCACTGAAGCTACCAGCATAATCATGTTCATTATCGCATTATTTTCTGTAGCCAACATATGGAATCAGCCCAGATGCCTCTCATTGTTAAAAGAGATCAAGAAATATATATGTATATATCTAATTTTATTGGTCCCAATTTACAAGTATATATGTACGTATATAAATGTATGTATACAAACATATATGCATATATATATATTATATATATATATATATATACAAACATATAAATACATACATAATGGAATTCTGTTCATTCATCAGAAAGAATAACATTGCACCATTCTAAAGGAAAAATGAAACACTTAGAAATAATATTAAGTGAAATAAAGCAGACCCAGAGAAACTTATTTTGCATGACTTTCCTCACTTGTGGTAGATAGGATTGTCTATAAATGTAAAAGTAAACACATTGGATGGTATGCAAGGAGGTACAAATGAATTAGCTGAAGTGTCAGAGTCCATGGAGAGTGAAAATACTATAATTCTCTTAAAAGGCTAAGTGAAAGCCAACAAAATGAATACCAGTAAATATGTAGTGCAAGAGAGGATAGTGGGGGGCAATGTGAGAGGGGTAGGAAATTGAAGGGGAAAAGGATAGAATACAGGCAAGAATCCATTGTACACTTCCCAGAATTGAAATATACAAAGCAAGGGGTAGTTTGAAATGAGGTTGAAGATGTTGAAGTGGTGACACAATTCCAGGTGCATTGTACACCTAAACTGCTTTGTTAAATGGCAAGAAATTCCATAATATAATATTGAGATACATAAGGATTGGATGAGAGTGTTGAAAGGGGTGACATTGATCAAGATGCACTGTATCCATATACTGTTTCAGTGAATGGCAACCCCTTTGTACAACTAAAGAAAATAAAAATATTCAAAAAATTAATTATGATAGTTGAATAGAGAGTTGAACCTCAATTCAATTCCCATTTAAAACCCGAAGACTTGGAGAATAAAATTCAAATAATAAAACCTTATGAATCTTTTTAATCAGAATTTGTGAAATTTAAATCAAAACTTTGCTTTTTGTCAGCCATTGGGCTGTTAAAATATTTCAAAGTAAGTGGCTTAAAAATATCAGGAGTATATTATCCATACTCCAGAAGCTTAAACATTGATTTTAAAAATGGTTATTCAAAGCAATTTTTTGTCATATGGTGGTCTACTTTCTGATTCATAATAATCTATTTGCTGGGCGTTCACATGGCAGAGTAATTATATTGGGCTTCTTTCCTCAGAATCATTATTGCAGGGTCATTTCTGAAAGGTAGATTCTAATGTCATCAGACAGGAGAATAGAATTTTAACATGTGTATCTGGAAGGAGTTACATCGTCCAAAACACTTTGCTACTTTTTCTTTAACTCAGTGTGGTGTACTTTTGGATATTATTTCATAGAACATAATAACTTAAGGACAAGATTATATCATGTAAATTATGAGAATTATTCTTCTTACAATGGGAATAATTATAGTGATGGCAAAATGAAGTATGATTGTTTAGTGGCTCTTGAATCACATCATAGGTAACCATGTTAACGTGGTACAGCCTTTCTAAGGCCCTTCTGATGTATTTGAACAATCTCCAATGAGTTAATTGCTTTCAGCAATATTCATTTGTGCCAACAAATACAGATCTCCTTTCATTTTAATTAGAGTATGCTAATTTCTCTGATAAAACACATAATAAAATTGTTACAATTAATATAACATAAAGACTAATATTAATAGCATTATAATTACTAGTATTCACATTATAAAATATATTGACATCCCTTGGTTACTTGAATTTTTAGAATATTTATAACTAAACGTAAATTGTTTGCAAATAATTATTTGATGATGTATGGAAAATGAGAAAAATATTTGCATACATATTTACTACAGATGCAAACAGATTCACCTGGTTATTTCTGAACCTTCATTTGTTGGTTTCATTCATGCATTAGGAACATGCAGAAAAATGAAAATTGCAAACTTGCATTTACTAAAAGGTTAATTACAAGTTTATGTTGGGCTAAATAGCACATTTTATAAATTAAATTGTTTTTGTCCCTTCCTTCCTCCCTCCCTTCCTTCGTTTCTTTGTGCCTTAATTCCTTCCTTTTTTCCTTCCTTCCTTCTTTTCTTCTTTCCTTCCTCCCTCCTTCCCTTCATCCCTACTCCTCTCTCTCTTTCTCTCTTCCTTCCTTTTCTTTCCTTCTTTCTTTCCTTCTTTTTCTTCCTTTCTTTCTTTTACTCAGACTATCTCTTATGGCTATAGAAAAAATACCAACTCTTATACTCCAAGGTGTTATGAGTAATTATAAATATACTATATTAACATTAATTTTAATAACCTAAGTTGTATCTTAAGACAAATGATAATAAAAACAACTTCACAAAATTTCAGGATATGTAACAAATATTACTTTCCATGATATTATTTCTTTAAACTAAAATAAGAATTTATACATAATATTGTGTGTGTGTTGTTCTTGTGATTTGAACTCTAGACCTATCCCTTGATTTTTTTACCTAGCAAGGACATTGCTCTAACATTTGAGCCACAACTCCACTTCTGGCTTTGTGTGTGTGTGTGTGTGTTCTGATGTGTGTGTGATTAATTGAGATGCGACTCACAAACTCTTGGCAAGTCTGGCCTTTTTATATTTTTATTTTTTTATTGTGAAAATACTTTACAGAGGGGTTATAATTACATGAGCAAGGTAATGAGTACATTTCTTATCAAGCATTGTTGCCTCCTCCTTTGTTTCCCCCTCCCAAACCTTCCCATCTACCCCTGCTCCGCCTCTCACCCGGCCAAAGTTGTAAAGTTCATTTTACAACATAACGACTTTTACACCTCATAGTTTTAATGGGTCCACCTTTATCCTTATTTAAACCATTTGTTTTTTCCCTTCCACTCCACAAATTGTACCAACATCAAATACAATGAAAGCAGTGGGGGAGGGACATATCTGAGACAAGCAGCAAAGGTCAGATAAGTTGATGTTAGGTGAAATGGACCCCAAAATAAGTATTCAAATGTTTTTTTCTTGTAATTGTTTCTAACATATTTATAAGATGATATCATTGTTGTCAAGGCTGGCTTTGAACCCCAGCTTCCTGAGTAGTGAGGATTACAAGCTTGAGATACCCATATTCAGCACTGATATAATATATGTAAGAATAAAATAAATTTCTTATTATTTGAATTCTAGAGGCTCAATTTAACAAATTAATATTTAGATATTTATTTAGTTAGTGAATCTGAACCTGCAGAGTGAAAAAAAAGTTTTCATCTTTATGAAAAAATATACACTCAAAGGTTTAAATGACAGAATCTTTGCACAAATTGAAATACTCTAATATTCAAAAGTGATGAAGGGATCGTTAATCAAATTTCTCATGTAAGCTAAAAGCAATAGGCTCTGTTAGGGTGAATGAAGTAATTTTTCATTAAATTAAATATTATCTACTGTGGTCACATGATTTTCCCTTCTTTTAAACCAAAACGTTTTTCGACATAAAATATAGATTCATACATTTTTGGAGTATATAAAAATCTTAATTACTAGTTATTTATTTCTGAGGTTTGAGTACTGAGACATTTCAGAGAAACACTGAATTTCATGTATTTTATGTCAACAGTGATTTTTAGAAATTGAATCAGTCTCCATATGAAATAAAGTAAGATATTCCATTACATGGAATTATTCCTATAGACTTGAATATAACTTATTTTTGAATGGTAGGAAATTCATATTATTCCTACTCTATGGAATAATTAAGAAATAAGTGATTGTGATAGTATTTATTTTTCCTTCAACTAGAAAGAAACAATCTAACAATAGATGACAAAAACTTGAACAGAAATGTCATAAAATTATGAAAAATTAAAGTCATTATGAGTTAGATGAAATAGTCATTTTTGAAGGTCACCAAATGAAATCTCTGAAGCTTCCTTATCTGTTAAATAAAATGTATTTGCACTCAACATGTTTCTCCAGCAATGGTATAACCAAACCACCTCCATGCCAAATAGCTTCTTTGATTAATTCAAGTAAATATTTAGGAACAGAAGTTATCACAATGTATAGAATATCTACCCAACACTCTAGAAATTAAATCTGAAATCATAAAGGATTGAGATTAATAATTAGCTTTCACTAAGTTGCCATAAAGAGGTGAAACCTTTCATGTGGGCATAGTTGTAGAGATTTGGTCGCTGAGAACTTGTGATCAAAGGTGTTCAGATCAAAGTCCTTTCCTCCTCCTCCTTCTTTTCCTTCTCCCTCTCTCTCTTCCCTCCTCCTCCTTTGCCCTCTCCCACTCCTATTCCTGTCTTCCACGAATACACATATTCCAACACATATTCCTGACATGGGGTACTGTGCCACCACCAACCCAAGTCAATGAAGATAAGAAACATAATCTGAAATGTATAAAATCAGAAGTCAAGTTTAATCTTTCCCCCTTGTAAGTTAATTTTATAAAGTATTTTTTCATATTAATAGGAGACTGTCACAGCATGCTCTCATTTATTATAGGGGATAAGATTTACTGGAAAAAATCTAACCAACATCACCCTAATGAAATGATTGATTAAATTAATATTATATTAGGACAAATCTACTTTAAAATATCAGATATAGTTCAATACAAGGCAAAATATCACCTCTATGATTTCATATAAAAGACAGCAGCATACAATCTGTTCCTCAAGGAAATTGACCTATAATTGGCAGTATTGTCAATTTCATAAATGATTTAAGAAGACTATAGAACAAATTTCAATCAAACTGCATGATATAATATTTACTTTTTCCCCTGTATACCATCTTTGTCTGGTTCCCAAAATGACTTGTATTTTATCATATTTTTAATTAACTTTAAGTAGTTGTGTGGGACTTGCTGTTTGACAAAGCAGTATATTAACAGTGTATAGTGAGTTTTTTTTTTTTCTTTTTCCTCTCCTGAGGTTTGAACTCTGGGTCTGGGGCTGTCCCCGAGCTCCTTTGGATGAATAATAGAACTCTATCACTTGAGGCACAGCAGCACTTTCTGATTTTTCTGAGATTTAATTGGAAATAAGAATATCACAGACATTCTTGCCTAGACTGGCTTCAAACCTCAATTTTCTGCCTCCTGATTATCTGGGATTACAGCCGTGAGCCACTAGGGCCCGGCTTAATAAAATGCACTTTTTTTTTTGCCTAGTCCTGGGGCTTGAATTCATGCCTTGGCAACGTCCTTGAGTTTTTTTCCTCATGCTAGTACTCTATGAATTGTGTGATAGTGCCAATTCCTGCTTTTTTGTTTATGTAGTACTGGGAAATCAAACCCAGGGCTTCACACATGCAAGTCAAGCATCTACCACTAGGCCACATTCCATGGCCAATACAATGCATCTTATGATCATTATCCCTCATCCTTCTCAATCCTATCTCATAGCTCAATTTACATGAATTTGTAGAATACTCACTGTCTCTTAATGTCATATATAGGCACTCAGAGGGCATATCACAGACCATATTTTCTTGATAGTCTTATACATCAACATAGTAAAGTTGTGCATTATAGAATTCTGTGATTTTAAATTCTAAATTTTCACTCAGTTTAACCCACTACTACTCTAAAAATTTTCCTAAGGTTAATGCAAATGCAATCTGTGATTCTTCGATAAAGTCCAATGCTTCTTAGAATGTTAAAGAGTTGGAGTAAGAACATCACCTTCAGTTCAGGAACATTTTATCATTACTACCCTCTCAAAATACTCAAATATTTATTAATAGTCATTTCCTGTCATCATTTCAACCTACTCTCCCTTTGAGCAGCTATTATTTCATATTCTACCTCTACAGATGTGCCAATTTTAAAAACCTCATATAATTAGAAAATGTAGTCTATTTTATCCATTTCTCCCATGTAATATCACTGTTTCCAAAGTAAGTCCCTGTAAATTTTTCTCATAGATAGAGCATATTTTTTTGTATGCATGTGTATATTGGAATAACATCCTCAATGAGCATTTCCATGTTTTATTATATGATATTATGAAGGGTTTTGCTATGTATATTCTTGTACGTGTGTCTCATTGGACATATGTTGTAACCTATTTTGTATATAAAATTATAATTCAAAATACTGGATCATAGAGACAATTCTATGTGTAATGTCTTAAAGATTTCCAGTATATTTAAGAAACTGAATATATCATTTTAAGTGCCAAGCACCAATGTATAAGGATTGCAATTTCTACATAATGGTTGTGCAGGGCTATCTTATTCTTTCTATTTCCACTAATCTCTATATGTATGTAATGTCTAGGTATGTTATGATCTTTGCATATGTTCCTTGATTGTTGTTATATTACTATAGAGATATGTATTTGGATTTTTGGATAACTTATTCAGGATGGTTAAAGTATTTCATTGTCATTAATATGCTCTTAATATATTTCTGATTCAAGTCTATTTAAATAAATATATATGTGTACACACTACATGTACATATGCATATAGTCATACTTATATGTGTATATATTCAAATACCTATATATGTATACATATATAAGAATATACAGATGTGTACATATATGTATATATAGCGATACATATATTATAATTTTTATTTGTCTGTAAGTTATTGGCTCATGCTTGTAATCCTAGGCACTCAGGAGACTGAGATCTGAGCATCATGGTTCAAAGCCAGCCTGTGCAGGAAAAGTCGATGAGACTTTTATCTCCAATAAACCACCAGAAAGCCGGAGGTGATACTATGGCTCAAGTGGTAGAGCTCTAGCCTTGAGTGGAAGAGCTGAGGGACAGAGCCCAGGCCCAGGGTTCAAGGCCCAGAACCACCACCACAACCAGCAACAAGGAAAAGATTACTGACTCAAAAAGCAATAGTATTAAGCAGTCTTAAAGATAGGATCAAGTCTAACATTTTAGAATTATCTTAGATACCAGCAACTTTCGAGTCCAATGAGCCATGAGCCCTCAGCATGTTGACTGAATTTCTTAGTTTATTTACACAATCATTATAAGTATCCATTTTCTCATCTATCTTTCTTTCATTTCACCACAGAATGTGTATTTATCCTTTATGTCATACTTGAATACCAAAGCCTTTGGAAGATAGTTATTAATTGGTGCATATTAATTATATGAAGATATCTTATTGCAATATCTTACATTCTCACATATTGATGAAGGGCCTGATTAACCCGTTTCTGGCTTTCTCCATTTCCATTGCCCTTTATATTTCAACTGTTTTCTTTGAATTTCTTTATGCTACCTTCACACATTGTCAAAATGTATTAAAGTGCTATTTACTTACCATCATTGAAAATTATACAATGCTGAATATAAAAGCAAACATCTAAATAAATGGAGCCATAATTTTTGTCGATTGGAGGATACAATTGAGAAAAGATATAAATTGTCTCTTCCCCTTTTTTTGGTCATTCATGGGGCTTGAAATCTGGTCCTGGCGCTGTCCTTCTGCTATTCATTTCAAAGTGAATGCTCTACTCATTGAGCAACTGTGCCACTTCTGGTTTTCTGGTGGTTAATAGGACATAACAGTCTTACAGATATTCCCATTCCAGCTAAATTTCAACCACAATCCTCAGATCTCAGCCTCCTATGCAGCTAGGATTACAAGCATAAGCCAACAGCAATCAGCTTCATAGTTTTATTTATGTTTATGACAATTTCTAAGAACACCTGACTTGCACTCTTTGAGTCATTGACAAAGAAAAATAATCTGGAATATATTTCTCTGTCCAATATTAAAGCTATTAGTGTAAAATTGTTATATTTGTAGAGGAAAGATTATCCAGCTCAATGGGTCTGTAGGGCACCAGATTAGATCCACATAAATATTATCAAGGAATATTTAATAAGGGGTAAAACCAAACATTTGTGGAATGATGTTCTGTTTAATAAGTGGTGATACATTAGGCAGTATTTGGGAAAATTAAAAAGTGACCATTGACTTAAACATAACAATTTATTCAAATGTTAACTTCAAGCAGGATTAAAACGTGGCATATAAAACAAAAAGAGAGATGGAAATTTACAGCAACGGAAGACGTTTTGACAATTTTGGGATTTGGCATTAAAATTATAAGAAAGGAAAATGAAAGAGTTGAACTCATTGAAAGTGTAAAACAATTTAGCCTATGAAAATTCATATACAAGTGGTGAGCAGGTGGCTCATGTATCTCATCCTAGCTACTTGGGAGGCTGTGATTTGAGTTTTGCTGTTTGAAGGCAGCCCACAAAATAAACTCCCTGATAATCTTATCTCTGATTAATCAGCAAAAAAGCCAGAAGTGAGGCATGACTGAAATGGTAAATTGTTAAAAAATTGCAACAAATCTCAGGGACCCTGAGTTCAAGCCCCAGGACCAAACAAGTTTGAATCAACTTGATATAATGTAACGGTTATAAATTTTAACAATTAAATCAATGAATATTACACATTCCCACAGAAATATAATTGGAAACAAAAGGCATAATTGTTTTCTTAAAACAAGTAATGGGATCATGAATTTCTTTCACTTTACAATTCATGTTTTATGTCACTTTAATTAGCAGACTTCCAGGACTAAAACTAAATATATTAATTGTATACCACAAGAAGAAAAGTGATTATAGTTAAGAATAGATATTTCATCCTAGCCAGAAGATAAGTTTTTGAGCATTCTCCCTAAAAAGAAATTTTACATGCAGAAATTAATGGATATGATGTAGCTTTATTATTACACAACATATAAATGAATGGGATTATCAAGCAATATTTCATAGCTATGTAAAAAATAATTGTGTAGCTAGGAGTCAGTGGCTCATGCTTATAACCCTAGCTACTAAGAAGGCTGAGAGCTGAGACTCAAGGTTCAAAGCCAGCTTAGGCAGGAAAGTCCGTGAGACTCTTATTTCCAATGGGCCACCAGAAAACTGGCAGTGGCTCAAGTGGTAGAGCACTAGTCTTGAGCTGAAGAGCTGAGGGACAATGTCCAGGCCCAGATTTCAATCCCCACTACCAACAAAAATTAAAAATAAACAGTTACAAATAAACAAATATTTTGAAATAAATGTGAAAAATATATTCTAACAATTTTTAAATCCTTACTAGGTATACTAGTTTATATAAATATAAAGAATTGCTTTCTGGATTAGTTGTCATTGAGTCAAATTTGTAAATCACACATTTGTCACTCAATTCATATTTGTATATTTCTATACTTATATACTTTAAGTATAATTAAGTGATAAGTGAAAGGCAATACTGTTTTAGGAAACTCCCTTGGCTTTCTATAATTAAGCTCCTACCCTAAAATCAATATGCCCTCCAAAATAGTCAGACGTTTCATCTCACTGGAGAAGAAAAGTATAAGCCATAATCATTGCTAGAACAAGTAACATTTCACATGTATGTCACTTAGTTTAAGAACCAAAACATGCAAATCATCTTAATAATGCCAGTAATAGCAAAATGTCTTCTGAGCTTTTCAGTCTTTAAGGAGATGAAAATCTTTAATTATACATCTATTTTTTTCTACATAACATCCTATATCTTAGGAAGATATTTTTTGGTAACCCTCTGTTCCTGATTAGAAGACCGGAACAAAGGCAATAATGAAAATAGCCAAGGAAAATACTTGAAAACTATTAAAAAAGCAATCACAGACACTCTTGTTTTCATCAATTTCAATGAGAATGTACGTAAAAGTATCACGTTTTGTTGCATTTAAAGAGCAATAATTAAACTTTAATTAGCAGTGAAGAAGGGAACAGAAAACTTTGTTTGAAAACAGCTTGACTTTGAACAATTCAACACAAGCATAATGGATTTATCTTGTTTTTCTATGCAGTTGCCAAAATAATAGAGAACAACACCCAAAGGCAGGAAAACACCTAAGTCAAAGCAGTAAACTTTTGTCTATAAAATGGTTTTGAGGGTCTGACTCTTTCAAAGTCATTCTTGCAAAGAGGAAAGTGTATTTGCTTTGGAGTGAACAATAAAAATATAAAAACCCTCTATTAATGTTTATCATATTTTGATTAGGACTTCTTGTGTTGGAGAAGAGTAAAGTTATGAAAAAGTTCAAGATTATTTGACTATTCCCCAATATCATTATTATTCATCAGCTATAACTATGGAAGTAGCCTTGATTACTCTTAATATCATTCTTCTTTACATTTAGAAGTATTGTTTGTTTCTGGGTTATAAGCTGCTAACACTTGAGTGTTAATAAAGGGTCATTTCTTAAGAGTGGAAAGATGCTGTGCATACAAACCTAAAATATCAAAGACTTAGAATAGTGGAAACTATTTTCTAGCTATATCACAATCTGTAGATGTAGATTTTGTTTCAAATTGTTCCAGGGGAATCATTTTTGTTATCTTCTTTTTGACCATCTAGTGATCCTATACCATCCTATACCATCCTGGGATGGCTGTACATTTACTGGATTCTCTAATTGCTGTTGGAAAGTTAGGAGGGATAGAAAATTGAGTTTTTGTATCTGTTTTACCTTATTTTTTTATTACTTTAAAAACTGTAACTCAAAATGACATAAATTATCTTTATAATGTTAGGAGACAGATTTCATTTCCATATTCTTACCCTAGCCTTCTACATAATTTTGGTATTTAGTGATCCCCAAATGTGAAAATAAAGATAGGAAATCTCTTATTTAAATATTATTTAGAATTTCAAGTTTTCTTTATGTAAGGCCCGTAAGTAGTATTCACATCATACATGTGTACAAAGCCAGTGGCAACATTTTCTCATATTCTCAAAAACTAAGAAATGTGGTGTCCCTGTAGTTGCATCAGGAAAAGGCTGTAGTTGAATTAGTTTACTAATCTAAATCTGCTGTAAAATATTTCTACACGTTAGTTGGCTTGAATAATCCGTATTTATCATTTTGCAGTTCTAAAGGACAGAAATTTAAAAGAAGTCTCACTAGATTAAAATCGAGCCACCTAGAGAGCTAAAATATTTTTCAAATGATTCTAGTGGAAAAAGCATTGACTTGCTGTTCTGCTTTCCAGAAATTCAGAATCTGGGTTGTTGTTGTTTTCTTTATTTTCTAATGTAGCATCTTTACATGTCTCTGATGGTTGAAACCTCATCATGTCCTTTCGAACTACACCTGGGACTTTAAAGTACCCATTTGAATATATTTCCCCTATCTGATAATTCTTCATATTTGTGTTCATTGGATTATGAGAGGTGATTATTTTACAAACTTATATACATATAATGCAAATGTACATTTGAGGGATTAGTTATTTGGGGAAGACAGATATTATGGAAAGGTATTTTGCTATGTAAAATGAGTGTATAGCATTCTTTCTACTATAAACTGTTATCCTTTCATTAATTTTGAACAACATATTTCTTCAATGAAATATAACTAGAAAAAAATTAGTCCCTGAAAGCAACTAATCATGATTAAAACCTTGTCATGTACTAGAAATCCTAAATGCCAGAGAGCAGCTCCTGAAGTAGTTGTGGAACTATCACTTTTTGTATATTCTGCTTACAATCTTCTCTTTTCAAGAGCATTTGATTGTTATTATTTTGGAATTATGGTTAATATTTATTTGACTGCTATTTTTAAAAATGCATTACCCAATACTGGTTCTCTTTTTCTAACTTTTTTGGGTCTATTCTATTTCGGGAAGAAACACATCCATTTGAATTACATTAACTGCTTATTGAAGTTGAATCATCATGGAGAGGAAAAGAAGAAAAAAATATGTCTCTGTGGGTATGTCAAGGTAAAAATGTATCTACAGGCTATTTATCTTAAAATCATCTAATTTTCATTATGTTTGGATTCTGATAAAATTAAACCTCTCAACTCACACAATGTTAATGCAGTCTTATTTCATGCCTCCCAAAAGCAAACAACAAATTACTATTTATTTTAAAATTATTTTTAATTTTTTTTAGTTATCTTTTTTTAAAAAAACTATGTTTTTAAAAAGTTAGCCAAGGCAAATGGTTCACTAGCTATTTAGAGTCATGTTCAGAGTCTATGGTGAAATCCAGAAAGGGAAAAAAAAATCATGTTTTTATTCTTCCTTGAGCCACTCTGATTTACTTCATCTATTTCTGAAAGAATAAAATTCTGGTTTTGAAGCCTTTTGCTTCATATCCACAATGTGTCATTCTTCCTTAATTAATAGGAGAATTTGGAGAAAAGATGAGAATCCACAATAGAAAAAGGAGAAGAGGAAAAGAAAAGGAGAAATCTAGATATTTTTTTCTTCCTCATCTCAATCACAAGATCTGGATAATGATTGTGGATATTAGATCCAGTGCTCTAGTGTGATTAAACACATCTATAGAAATAGATAACCCCACAAGTGATCACATGGAGAATGCTTATTTATAAAAAAAATTGTAATATCGCTCTCTGCTCTTTTCTAGCTCTTTCTGCTGTCTCTCTGCTCTAGCTTTCTCTGCTCTCTATGCTCTTTTCTAGCTCTTTCTGCTCTCTGCTCTCTCTCTGCTCTCTCTCTGTTATTTTCTAGCTCTTCTCTCTCTCTTTCCCAGCTCTCTCTCTTTCCCAGCTCTCCCAGCTCTCTTTCCCAGGCCTTTCCCCACCGCACTGAGTACCAAAATGGCCTGGTGCCTCCTGGAATGCTCTATGTAGTACCTGCGTTACCTAGGCAACTTGGACACCTGGAAGAGGTCACATCTGAATTTGATGTGGCCATACCTTTCTCCACAGTTCAGGCCCAGACGCCCTCTCTCTGCTCTTTTCTAGCTCTCTGTGCTCTCTGCTCTCTCTCTGCACAACCTCTGCTCTTTCTGCTCTTTTCTAGCTCTCTCTGCTCTCTCTGCTCTTTTCTAGCTCTTTCCTCTCTTTGTTCTAGCTCCCTTCTCTTTCCTAGTTCTCTCTCTTTCCCACTTTTCCCAGACACGCTCTCTCTCTGCTATTTTATCTCTTTTTCCTCTCTCTTTCCTCTCTTTCCCAGCTCTCGCTCTTTCCCAGGCCTTTCCCAGCCACGTGGAGTGCCAACCTTGCCTGGTCCCAGCAGGTCTAATAGGAAATGTTATCAATTTGTTTAGTTCTTGTTTAGGATTTGTTGAATTCTGGTGTGCTATAGCCAGCTATTATATATATATATATATATATATATATATATATATATATATATATATATATATATATATATATATATATAAGAATGGTAAGAAACTAGCATCTTAATATATTCTAATATTAGCTTAGTTCTGCCTGTGTTATATGTATGAGGCTGTGTTTGAGTTTTGCCTCAATTTCACATGCTACACTCTTCCAACACATAAGTTGAAAGAAGACTTCCTCTGTAAATATGCTATTTTTATAGCTAAGGAGAAAAAGACACAGATAATGAGATAGAAATCTTCCCCTAGAAATAGCCTTTCACCACTTCTGGTTCACTTTTGTAAGCTGAAGTAAGTCACATGACCCATCTTGACACTGCAGAGTAGAGGTAAATCTCACCTACAGGAAGCTGATTCAGGACATAGAGTAATATGCCAAGATATGCAACACTTGAGATAAAGAGGGAAAAAAAGAGAACCATAATACAATCAATCATACTTGCCATCACATGTCTCTGCAGGAAGGATGCTATTACGTTCCTTATTTTCTAAAACGACTGATATCTTCAAATCATGTCTTTTATGTTTGGATGTTACAGAAATTAGAGAACATTTTGATACTGAAACAGCATAAAATTTCAAAGAAAGTTGGAGTAAACACTTCAATACTACCTTTTGTTCTCCAAAAAAAAGAAACCATTTTATAGACAAAAATTTGTAATTTCTTACCTAGTATCTTATTTTTCCAGAAATGGATTTTGTTAATATATGTGACTATCCACCAGAATAAATGTCTTTATTTATCTGCATCTTGTGCAAACAGCAAGTCAATTAGATGTAAGTGGGAGTTCATCAGTAGCACTTTTTAAAAATGCAAAAATGTGGACAGGGAGCCAATATACATATTTTTCCACCATCACTTACTTCATCCTCCTTCTTCCTTCCTAAGAAACACACCCAATCAATAAAAAGGCGTACATATTTGGTTCTTGACCTGGAAAGTGGAAGCAGAATGTTATGGATGTCTGGGATGACAGTTAATAGTGTTTTACATAATAATATCACATACAACAGCCCTAAGAGTCCAGCAGGTCTTAACACTACTTCCTTAGTGATGTGATCGGAATGTCAGCCTTACTGGACTTAGTATTGTTTTTCACTTCCTTTTCTACCACTTGGCCAAAATTGTAATACATATTAACCGAATGAAAAAGTAATGTCATCTTAAGAAATTCTTATTGCAACAAGACATTATGTCGAAAAAACAACTTTACAACTTTGGCGGTGGTTGGGGGGGAATCAGAGGGCAGGGATGGTAAGGGGAAACAAAGGAGGAGGCAAAAATGTTTGATAAGAAATGTACTCATTACCTTGCTCATGTAATTATAACCTCTCTGTACTGTATTTTCACACAAAAAACTTATGAATATAAAAAAAGAAAGTCATTTAGGGCTCTGGGAATGTGGTTTCATGGAACAGTTATTGCTTAGCATGCATGAAACCACATAAACAGAAAAAGAAACACTGGAAGTGGTGTTTTGCCTCAAGTGGTATAATGCTAGCCTCGATAAAAAAAAAAAAAGAAGCTCAAGAACAGATCCCTGGCCCTGAGTTCAAGCCCCAGGACTGTCAAAAGAGTCAGTTAGCTAGGAAATGCAAAATAAAGAACCCATACTTGGAATATATAATTGCTCCTTCCAACTGATACCTATCAATAGTCCTTAATTCATGTACTTTACCTATATTAGAATACTGTGTTGAACAAAAAAAAAACGTTTTGTTAATAGGTCATGGCAATTAATACCAAGAATGTGCTTAGATATCAGTGAAGATTAATCCTGGAAATTTAAAGATTCCAGGCTCTTGAGTGGCCACTGCTAATCACAATCAGAAGGGTAGTATAAGTGAGATTTGAAAATCTTTTTGGTAAGTTATGGCACCAAAAAGGCAGAGGTTAATTGATAGTTTTGACAGAAGGAATAACTCCAGATGGAAGGAATAAATGATAATAATAACTAAGTTGTACCATAAACTGTTCTAGAGAACCATTTTTGATTATAAATAATCAAATAACTTAGGCTAGTTCGTAATCTCTGTGTGATAAGTTGTATATACTTCTATGCTGCTCTTTCATACTTGATCTCCTTTGCTTTCTACAAATCTGTCTTTCTCTATTTCTCTATGAACAATTTCTCATACTAAGTCCACATATGCAGACAACAGAGGATGCTAATGTAAGAGTCCCATAGGTCATGAGTCATTAATGTAAGAACATGGAAAAAGAGGACATATTTTTTGCTACCTTCATTTTATTGAAAAGCTGCAATGTCACACCATTTGATTCAAATTTCCATTCTTTGTCAACATAGTGTCATTAAGTGTACATAAATGCAAATATGAGCTGGGTGCTGGTGACTCACACTTGTAATACTAGCTACTCAGCAGGTTGAAACCAGAGGATTGTGGTTCAAAGCCAGCCTGGTCAGGAAAATCCATGAGAATCTTATCTTCAATTACCACCAGAAATCTGGAAGTGGTGCTGTAACTAAAGTGGTAGACCCCTCAACTTGAGCTGAAATGCTGAGGGACAGTGCCCAGGATCAGAGTTCAAGCCCCATGACCAACAGAAAAAGTTCCTCAAAAGGCACGACGAAGTCAATACTAATCTTCCCAAGCAGAGAACATAATTCCAAAATAATTCAGTGCACCTACTTTTGCTGAGTTAAGTTATGGTTTCTTTGCTGAACATATCTCTTCTTTTAAAAATTTGTCGAATACTAGCTTTATAATAAACTTCATCTAACATGTCTTGGTTCAAAAGAGAAATCCATACAGTTGATCTCACTTGGATTTATTACAGTCTCAAAGCCAACAGACAGAAGAGTCTGTCAAACTCTTATCTTTAATTAAACACCAAAAAAGCCAGAAGTGGAGTTTTGGCTCAAGCAGTAGTGTACTAGCTATGGTGGCAGGAGGGCAGGAAGGACAACTGTTCAGGGACAGGGTCCAGACTCTGAGTTCAAGCCCCAGAACCAGCACAAACTAAACAAACAAGCAAGCAAAAAACGTCCACATATTTATTTTGGACCATCCTTAAAGCACTGGTTTGAAAAGAGGCTCCTTTTGCTGATCATACTCACTGGATCCTGCTTTTTGGAATCCTTATTGCTATGGTGAACTCAGGACCAGATTAAAGTAATGGATAACTGACTCCTGCAACAAGACAATCATGTCAGGAGTGAAATATCTAGGCACAAGTTACCTTTAAACCTACATGTCTTTGTTTCTTTGCAGCAGAACACTTTTAAAACAACGTTATTTCCTTTTTACTATGTTGGCCTTCAAATGACATATTGTTTCCTTTTGTAATACTCTCAACTAGAAATTTACAGACAAGTTTTATGTGAGTAAAAAACACACTCGAAAAAGTCAGGGACAGAGTTTCCTTCAAGCTTTGAATTCTTTTCTTGTACAGTAAAGCGAGCACACAAATTAAGTTGAACTTGTCATTGCTCTATGTTCAATTCCTCTCTTGGAATCAGTTTCCACTTCCAGTAACAGTTCCTTCCAGTTACTTCAAGTAACAATCTATGGTGCTGCTCCAGGTAAAATGAACGTTTTGTGGCTTCATTGAAATAGCACAAGTACATCTTTGTACATGAGATAAAGTGCTTCAGAAACAACTTAGTCATGAGAAAATACAGAATTTAAATCACTTATAAAACATTGTACATGTACATATAGCCATATAAAATGATGTTAAGTGAAATGGACTCCAAGATAGGACACAACTTGATTTTTCTTTATTGTTACCTAACAGGTACTATGTGATTTTTTTTCTCTTCTATTTTCTACCACCATGGTATAACCCCTGTTTTTACTGTATTTGATGTCGGTGATCTGCATCTTGCATATGCCTTTTTCTAATGTGTGTGGGGGGGAAGGGAAATAATAAAATGCTGAAACAAGGGTACAGTATGACCCATTGTAACAATGAGTTCTACAAGACACTATGTAGAAAATGAACTTTATAACTTGGGGAGGGGAAGGGGGATTTGGGGCGGCGAGGAGGAAAGGGAAGACGGGAAAAACAAAAGAAGAGGTAACAATTCTTGATAGATTATGTACTAATTAACTTACATATATAATTCTAACCCTTCTGAACAACATTTTTACAATAAAAAACATGAAAAACCATTATCCTGGAGTACATTAAGTTCAAATTTCCTAAGTGCTCTATAAATTAAGACCAATTTTAAGTGAGAAGAAGGTTCTCAGAAATATGTGTGTGTGTTGTACATTTTTTCACAAGTGTACATAAGTTAACAGTAGGAGAAACAATATGAATAATAGGAGAAAAAGAAGTTCTGTGTTTAAGTATGGTTGTTCAATACAGTATAGAAGACTCTGCAAATAAGACAAATTTGAAACAATAAAGCCAAGGCTAGTATGTATATCTATGGGAGTGATGTAGAGAAAGCATTACTACTCAGTGGAACATGAAGGATGAGGCCACTCTGTTTCTTCTTCTATCTTTAAATCATGGCAAATAATCATGCAAATTTGTAAAAACTAGAAAGGAAGAATAATTCTAGTTTCAAAGCAAGTCATATATAAGAGCATGGACTTAACTGGAAAAAGAAAGCCATGTGGAGAGAGCAGGAATTATACTAGCAATGAACTGGTGGCTAAGTTCACATATCTTTTATTTCTTTTCTTTTTCTTGGGTATTTGTGGGGCTTGAAGTCTGGGCCTGGGCACACTTCCTCTACTCTTCACCTTAAGGCTAGCAGTCTACCGCTTGATCCACAGTGCCACTTCCAGTTTTCTGGTGGTTAATTGGAGATAAGTGCTAGAAACATTCCTACTTGTGCTTGATTTGAATTGCAATCCTCAGATCTCAGCCTCCTGAGTAGCTAGGATTATAGGCGTGAGCCACTGTCATCCGGCTTAAGATCACATATCTAGCAGTGTACACTCAATGTATGTAATGTGTATGGTCATCTATCTTTATATGAATTCTTAAGTTAAAAATCTGGGCTACAGGTTACACTTTACACTCACAAAACTGTTTCAAGTTTAAAAAATGATACTCCTGGAAAGATAAAACCTAAGAATGTAAAGGATTCTGGGAAGTTCAGTTTGCATCCAGCCTGGGAAAAAAAAGTATTTGCCACAATACCTATAATTAACCAGCCTAAACCTGCATTGTAAGAATGGCTGAAGTGATGGAATACTAGGTAGGAGCAAGACTGCTGAATAAGAGCTTGAGGTTTTGGCGTACATACACGCAAGCATGCACATACACAGAGGCACTTATATGTGTAAACACACATATGAAACAACTCTCAGAATGTGTAGAAAAAGTTGGAAAATAACAGTAAATATGTCCCGAGTAAGACTAAGACAAGTGATAATTTTAAATATTAGAAAGTCCTCAAGTGAACTTTCCCCCAAAAAGCTTGAGAATATTACAAAGACAGGGACCAGAGATATTAAGAAAGTCAAGTAATCATTATTAAAGGGATCAGATCCATGGAGGAATGAATCAGAGAACCCTGTAGGTGCCTCTGAAAATGTTCATATCCTGTGTCAAATGTTAGAACATCTTTGAAAATTGTACATAAACAGTCAAAGCAGTCAGTGTAGTGGATAAGATCATCGGAGAAGTTCAGAATTGCTAGCCTGTTTCTAGATTAAATAAACCAACAAACTATGGCAGGGCAATGTGATACAAGCCTGGAATTCTAGCACTCAGACTAAGATAGGAGATTAGAGAGTGGAATTACATAGAGATACCTTCCCTGGACCAGGTAGTATAATTTGTCTCAATAAAACAAGCCAAACAACAAGAAAGGAATACCCAGTTGGAAGTTTCGGCTAATTTTTTCACTATGTTTTGATAAGTCAAGTTTCCTAGTGAAATGCAACTCATATATCATCCTCACTTCTGTTTTACATGCTCTCTTCATTACAGAACATTGCTAGATGCAAAATAGCTCATGATTCCCAATCAAAGATTTGAGAAAGTAAGCACCATTCTGTTGGATTCTAAAGAAATGATGAAGGATTACAAAAGCTTAAGCCTGGAGAAATAGCAAAGTTCATCTAATGTAGGACTTTGGAGACCTGCCTAAATTAGAATTTAGATTTGAAATAAATGCTTTTTGTTTGTAATTTCATATTCTCTAGGATACTACAAAAATGTTTTCAAGTAGAAGATTTAATTTAGAAATTCACAAATGATTCTGGCATTCTAATTACCTAGAATATTCTTTCAAGTGAGATATAATTAGAAATTAGTTAATACATAATTCCAACAGTTCATGTATAACATGATAATCTGAATAATCTAGACAAAGTTGCCAACAAATGGATGCTATTAATATATAAATTTAGAAAAAGAGCAATTTTTTGAGGCTTTGGTGTAACATTGTATGAAGAGAGTAATTGTATGACATCTTTTTTCTTCTACCTATACATAACACAGGAAGAAATTTCCTTAAGTACCTCTTAATTACTCATACAATGAGGGAAAAAAGCTAGGTTTAATGCTTGTTTATATTTTGTTTTTGTTGTTTAGTTTATGCTAGGGCTTGACCTCTAGGTCTGGGCACTGTCCCTGAGCCTGTTTTTGCTCATGGCTACTGCTCTACCACTTGAACTTCAGTGCCACTTGTGTCTGGCTATTCCTTATGAGTTTATTGGAAATAAGAATCTAAGGAAACTTGCTACCTAGGTGGGTTTGATCCATAATCTTCAGATCTTAGTATTCAGATATTCTGATCTCCTGAATATCTATGATAGATAAAAATAATACATAATAAAATTAATATAAAATAATAATATAAATACTATTTGCAAGTGTTCTGATCTCAAGAATACCACTGGAGGGAAAATCATGCAGAAAAGTTTAGTGTAGTGTTCTTTGCACAATTGGGAGGGCATCACAGCAGAAGTGTAGTATTTTTTTCACAATAGTGATAAGCTAGTCATGATGTGAATTTAGGCAATTTTAAGGTGCGCCTTACAAGTTGCAAACTGTTGGGCTAGGATAAAAACTTGGGATTGATTGTCATAGAAACAATAGCATATTCTGATGAACAAATGTTTACTCTTCAGGAATTAATTATTATAGATAGGTCATAGTTTTATCTTCTACCAGAATGTGGCTATTTTTTCTATTCACTTTTACATATGTAACATCACATTGGAAATTTCATCTATTGCAGAATTAATTAAAATGCAAACAGATACTGTTTTAAATGTCTCTGGCATGGCATGATCAGAATTTGAAAATGATTAGTTAGTAGTCATCTGAATTTTGAAGAATACGTATATTCTGTCATCGTAACAATTATTCAGTTTAAAAAGTTAGGAGTTTCCGTAGAATTAAACTTTTCTGCTTTAGTGTGAGGTAATGGTTTTTTCAACATAAAGGCAAATATATTGTGAAGATATTGTATAGTTTGATAACATTCAAGTTGATGACCCTCTGATAAAGAAAGGGGGAATAGAATGGTATTTACTGTACCAATACAGTGAAATTATATTTTATGTAAGTTATTTTTTAATTTAATTTTATTGTCATGGTGATATATAGAAGAGGTTGCCGTAATTGTAAGATGGTGAATACATAACATGTAGGACTTTTTATCCACTACCTCACTTTTCTAACAGTTTTCCTTCACCCCAATACCCTTCACAAGTTGTAATGTAAATTTCCATTATGTTGTCTTGTGAGCATTGCTATTACATTGGTTTATACTTTGTCCTTTGTCACACCATGTTGTTGTTCCTCTTCCCTTCCCTAATTAAGATAAATATATATACAATAACACATGATACTGAAATCAAATACAGCAGGGGACAAACCATAGGGGAAAACACAAAAGAAAAAAGAATCACAGAGTACATTAAAAACAACAACCACGAAGAAAACCTTTTTTTCCATATGTAGGAGTTCATTTTGTTCATCATCATCTTATACATAGCTACTAAGCCATTCTCTTCATCTGCTAGGATTATCCTTGATATTTCCTACTTGGTGCAAATTAGGGAAACCATGGAATCTCTTTCTTTGTGTCTTGTTTATTTTACTTAGTAGGATTTTTCCATTTCCATATGATATATTTACCACATTTTGTCAATTCGTTCATCTCCTGAGAGGCATATTGATTTAAAACATGATTGCATGTAAGTATCACTTAGGGTCATTCAAAAATGACTGATGCCACCTCCTCAGATATTCTAAAATCATGATTTTTATGAAGATAGGATTTCATGGTGGTACAAGTGTTGAGATATCTGGATGAGTCTAATGTATATCTTGCACTGAATTATGCAGGAAGATATCCAATATCATATGGGTTAAAATGGTAGTGACAAAATATTCCCTTGAGAAAGATAGAGGAGGCTTCCAGAAGTATGAATTAGTTCAGATAATTTTGAAGGATTTAGAAATGCAAGCTCAAGTATGTCTCTTGAAATAAAAATTATGTAATTGTTAGGGCAAAAGATGGGGAGGGGAAAGAAAACGACTGAGAGTAGATCATTTTCCCAAGTTAGAGTATAAAAAGACGTAATCTACAGCTTCCCATTTAAAAAGAGAGTAATATACTATGTCCCACTTAATTTAGGTACATGCAAAAAATTTACTTGGGTTTTTCCTACTTTAACCCACCAAAATAAGTGAAGTCTTATAAGAAAAATTATGTTATTTCCATTACTTCAACCTGAACACTAACTGTGATGAGCCCTCTTTTTCTCACTTTGCACTTGGAAAATAGTCCCTAAGTTGATGATGATGTGGCTGATTAGAGTCAGAGTTAGGGGCTTCTACTTGTACAATTATCCCCGAAGATTTTAAAGCAGTTTTTCCCCAAGATACCCAACTACATTTTCTTAAGCTGTACTTTGAACACACCCTCACACCTGAGCACATAATTTGAAATTATAATTCAGCATTTCCTTGGCACATTCTATTTTGTGCTTTTCGCTTTTTTGCACATTCCTTTTGAGTTCGTAGTTGCTCTCTTTCCATTTCATCTATACAAACTGCTAAGAACATTGTTCAACTACCACTTCTTGTTTGCACAAGACCAGTCTATGTATGAAAGTACTTTGTCCATATTAAGCAATAGGGTAGTACTCACTCTTTGAGGAGAAAAGTTCCACAGTGTAACCCTATGCCCACATTAGAGAATGTAGAATTTAAAGCATTTTGAGAAAAACTGATATTAGAATTGAAAATCTCCTTAGGTCAATTTCCATGGGGCTCATTATGTTTCCCATGAGAAATATAAATAGCCACAAAATCTAAAGCTAATTAGTAAGTATACGAATTAACACTAGATCCAAGATGTTGTGTTAGTACAAGTCAGCATTGTAGGTGAATCCTTCCCTACTTGCCAATGGGTATGAGAAAATGAAAGGAAGGCATTACAGCAAAATGTCTTACCTTTTTAGGCATTCAGTCGTACTGGTGAGGGTAAAGTCTGAACTCTCCAATTCAATAAAAGCTTGAAGTTTATAAAAGCATTCCCTACATATAAGAATTTGTGGCAGGATGATTGACAGGGTTATTTCACCATGGAGATATTCCTAACAAGAACTAGAGTTAAATGGAGCATATGGCAGTTATGATGTGTCAATGACTATTGAGGCATTTTCTATTCTAAAGAAGAATCAATTCGAGGAGTCTTCAGTCACATTAGTAATGCTGTTTGTTCAACCTAATACTTAGTGTTACTAGGCTTACATTTATAACGAATAGGCTGATAAGACATCCAAACATATCTAAAAATATTTCAATAAAATCCAAAACTGATGTGGATACATGGGCCACACATTGGAACTGTAGGACAAATTAGGCTTGTCTGTGCTGTAGTTCAATCTACAATCTCCTGAATAAACAAAGTCTTCAAAAATGTTCACACAATACCTATGAGTAAAGTTCATGACAGTTATATCTGTATAATTTTTCTAAGTTCAGGATAAAAGCATTGGTTCTAAACATTTAAAATCAACAGGATCTGTTGAATTTATGGATCCAGAATTTTATGGCTTCATATTCATATCCCAAAATTTTATCAATATGACTTTCACCAAAACAATGATCTTATTGAACTTGTCTATGTCCTTTTACTTTTCAAATCCAAACAGCATATTTCTTTCTATATCTTCTTGCAAATTCCTTCCTTTACTTTTGTAAATCTGTGTTTGTTACTTTTTTATTTCCTTATTTATCTCTTTCTTCCAATCTTGTCTACAGTGTTGCCCACATTGCTCACACCTGTGTCAGAACTTTCCTTTTCCTTTTCCTTTCAATAATGCCCCCAATTTTATTATTCTTTTTCATATTCATGGTCGTGGATATTTTGATGATGTCTAAACAGACCCATCTTTGCAACTAAACTTTAGAACTATCAGATTTTTTTCCCTTAAATCCATCATTTCCACCTGTGGTCCTTATAACTAAGAGTATCACTAACAGAGTTGCCAGCCAAACGTGTGGAAGCACATTAGATTTCTTCTTACCCTTCTAGTCCCTCCCATTAGATAAGATGAATGATACAGATTTTCTCAGTTTCTGTCACTGAAATGATTTCTATTTTTTGGGTGGGTGCATTCGTGGGGCCTGACCTCTGGGCCTGGGCGCTGTCCCTAAGTTCTTCAGCTCAAGACTAGCACTCTTACCACTTGAGCCACAGCACCACTTCTGGCTTTTTTCTCTGCTTATGTGGTGCTGAGAAATCGAATCCAGGGCCTCATGCATGCAAGGCAAGCGCTTTACTACTGAGCCACCTTCCCAGCCCCCACTCAAATGATTTCTATATACTACTTTTTATGCCCCTGACACCAGCCTGTTTCATTTACTCAACACTGTCACCTATGCCTAAAACAACCATATCCAAAGTATGCTTTTTCCCCATAGTCTTTTCATATTGGTCCCCTCCATCACCAAATTACTCTCTCTGTAAGCACACAGAGTGAAGAACTCAGACACAAATTCTAGTATCATTATTTACTCACTACATTGACTGTTGGCCTTACATTTCTCATCTATAAATGGATGTAATCTACCAGAAATAATGAATATATGGGTTGACTTCTAGAGCAGGAAAAAAGAAAAGTGAAGAGTCCTTACATTTTCCACCTTACCTTACAAATAAGGAAAGACTCAAATTCAGTTTGTTGGTATAAAGTCACAAATTGTTTCCTGCAGAAATAAAAATAAATTTTACCTCCTGGCTCTAAGGTCTATGTCATTTTAAGGTAACTACAGATATGTAAGTGGTACTATGTAAAAATAAATAGTGTCATGTTTTTTCAGATGTATTGAAGAACATACCCTTAATATATCATTGGAAACATTGGTTATTGAATAGTATCTATAGGAGAATGTTTTTGAACTAATCACACTAAGCAGAAAACTATACCTTAGTCCATCAAAATGTGGAAATAAATAATTTTATTTATAAGAAAATAATACCACCAAGAAAAGCGTGTATACATTAGAGAGACTTCAGGAATAACATTAGGGTTTTTACTGTCTCTACCCATTTATGTGATAGTATTTCTTGATATTGAAACTCTCTTCTTGTTATTCTTATTGTATGTAATGCAACGCTATTTTTTACTATATATTTAATATGGGAAATATAGCTTCAAAAATTTGTAAAGTTTTTTCCTTTTCAATCACAATATTGTCATTATCAGGGTACTCTGTGATCATCATTATCCTCATCAAAATTTTTATTAGAATCATAAGTGGTAACTATTGAAACTCTGATATGCATCTATGATTTTGCGATTATTCATTTTGTCTTTTGATTAATAATTTTAATGTTACCACTGTGCATGCATCCATATTAAAATTTTGAACAAAGAAACAAAAAAACTAAACTATAACAGGTAGCTTGGCTATGTGCTTATAACATATTATAGAATAGATTTTTGAGGTATTGCAATTTCCTAACAGGTATGAATTAACTTCCTCTCTCCTCACCACTACACACAAATATTTAAGAGTTTGAACAGAATTATTTCAAGTAATATACTACAATATCATGTGTATATCTAAAATTCCCTTAAAAGTAATAAACGCTATATTCTATTGAAATATTAGATATTTTATGCTAGGAAACTTTTGGAAAAACATACTGTATATCTTTGAAATAAAAAGGTAAAAAAATAGTAGCATAAGAAGTTTTAGAAAGAGTCTGTCTTCAGAAATGTATTTGTATATATATATATATATATATATATATATATATATATATATATATATATATATATATTATGTGTAGAAAGACATACATTTTAAAGATTGTCATCAGAAATATATACATATATCTAAATTTATGTGTAGAACGATATACATTATAATGAAACAAAAATCTTGAAACATAATTAAAATTAAAAAATACATTAAACCAAGTGCCAGTGACTCACACCTATAATTCGAGCTATTCTGGGTAATGAGGTCTTAGAATTGTTTTTGAAACTAGCCCAGACAGAAAAGTACTTGTTAGATTCTCCAATTAACCACTAAAACCAGGAATTAGCTCTATATCTCAAGTTGTAGAGTGCTGGTTTTGAACACAAAATGGCTTAGGGACAATGCATAACCTTGCAAACAACATCTAGAAAAACAACAAAATATATCACATTAATTTCACAGAAGCATCTTTTACCTGCTGTAAACATTTCTTAGAAACATGAATACATGCCCATGGAAAATGTTAGGTAAAAAGTATAGAATATTTACGTCTATGTTAAAGACATGACTATTTAGATTGTTTAAGATATTTAGGAAATGATTAAAATTAAGAATAATGATAATATATTGGGACTGTCTTTTATTCTATTTTACATTAGTAATAAAATATTTGTAATTATTCTGTAAAATTACTCTTGCTTGGTATTTGAATTATAATAAGTGATAAACATTTTTAAATGATTTCCATAGGAAAGGATAATTTTAATGGTATTCTTTTGTAATTTCAAAACAATTAGGAAAATTATTCCAAGGCTGGTTTTCTCTAAAACTATATTTGTTTTCTTATTCTAATTTTCATATGTTCGTAGAAATTAAAATTTCAAAAATTCAATGGATGTTGGCATTCAGGATCATCTTCATAGATACTAATAATGGAGTCGCTTAAGTGGAATTGTTTTATTTCATTTGTTTTTGTCACAAATAAATCAAGATGACTGCATGTTTTATTTCTTTTCACGTTATTGGCTCTTATCCTGAGAATACTTTTTTTCTAGCAAAGTAGAGAAAAGCAATTGGATTGAGCAAGTAACTTATGGCTATCAAAAAATGCAGATGCATAGATTTGTGTTTTCTATCATTTGCTAAAAGTTTCTTCCAGAAAAGGTTATCAATTACGTATAAGTGATGTATAATTCCTAGATATTCCAGTTATCACATACATTTTTTGATTGGGTTATCTCTGCATAAAGTATAAAAACAGACAAAAAAACTCAAAATAAACAGAAATCACATCTTTGTTTTAGAAACTGCAGTTTACAAAGAATTTTTAGCCAACACCAAAAACATTAGGTATTTTGCATTTTGTAGGAAGAAATTTTAACTATAGTTTTATTTTTTTGCTGACATGAAATTCACATACAATATATTATCTCCTTTCATTTTATACATTTTAGTGCTTTGGAAGTGAATTGTACACTCATAGATATTCCAAGCCTAATTTTCACAAACTTGGATTTCTTCAAATAGAAATGCTATAAATTTTAGAACAGATATTAAAATAGATATAAAATTGAGTTACAAGAATTTGTCGCGCATACATCTTCTATAGGGTGTCTTTTCAAAATTTGTTTTGAGGAATTATTTCAGGTTCTCACTCATACTGTCCAAGTGCACAGTCAATGAACTACATTCCCGATCCATACAAGTTTTTTACTTCTCTTTAATACATACATAGAAGTGTAATTGCTAGAACATATACAATTCTCTTTGACCTTTTGAAGACTTGAAAAATTGCTTAATAAAATGACTGCAGTATTACACAAATCATTCTACTATGCGAAGTATATCAATTTCTCCACAAATGCATTACTATATTTTGTGTCATCTTTTTATATTATGGTCATACTACTGAATTTTCTTTTTCTTATTTCTTAGATACTAAAGAGGAGTTTAATTCATATGCTCCTCCTATTGACTATTAATTTACATATGTTCTTTATAGAAATACCCTGTTCGGGAAAAATTTATACAGAATTAGAAGATATAATAGTACTTAAGATTCAGGATCACTGTAGCATTAACATTGTAGCATTAACAAATATGTGCCCTCTATCTGTTGGATATGTTTTCACTACTTTCATAGAATTAAGAAAGATCATCAGTTGATATTAGTTAATTCTTGCTTTTCTTTAGCCACTAATGCTTTCCATGTCAAATTTTTGGAAACCGTTACTGATCCATGGTCATGAATTTTTACATGTATGTTTTGTAAGATTTTACAACTCACATTTAGTTTGATAATAATTTTTCATTTAAAAATTTTTGTATAAGGTTTGAGGTAGTAGTCTAAGATCATTCTTTAAAACTAGAGAGGCAGTAGTGCCAATATACCCATTTAATATTCTATTTTTATTTCATTAAGTCATGGCATCCTTTTCAAATCTATTGACAATAAAACTAAGAATTTATTTTTGATAAATCTGTTACATTCTTCTATGTGTCGGTTCTTTCACTAATAAACATGGTAATAAGATTCAAATCTAGTTAGAGTGCTCAAGCTACACCATTTTACAAGATTGTTCTGATTGACCTGTATTCCTTGAATTTACATACAAGTTTATTGAGCAGGTGGACCAACATTCTATAGATATCTAGATTTTTGATAGTCACTCATATTTGCACCTTGTGAAAACACAAGACCCCAGATATTATATAGTGAAAAACGTCTTTAGAGAATGCTTCAAACAACTAAAATTAATTTAGGAATGAGTTAAGATTTAGATAACACTATAGAATAATAAAGTTGAATGATAACGACTACAGAGAAGAGTGAAAGGGGATAGAATGATGGACCACCTAGGAGCTGTATGTCATTGTTATTGTGTTTCAAAAACAGAAAGACTTCAGAGAAGAGAAGGAGGAAAATAATCAAAGGGTCCTTAATCAAGTTCTTTTTAATCCACCTAATAGTGTGGACTGAGAGTAAGAGAAGATAGGAAAAATAAAATAGAAACTAAAGCATTATATAGACCTCTTACAATGTAAATAAATTGTAATAGCAATATGATAATTAATTTCCAAAGAAATAAAGGAAACAATAGCTAAACTCTAAAGGCAAAAAGAATGAAGAGAGAAAAGAAGCAAAGTAAAACCTTTGTCAATAACAAACACAAGAATTTGGAAGTGAAAAAGCAGTGGAAATAACAATACAAATTGCTAACGTGGATAGAAAATGTATCACATTTAATCATATACAATTTTGAAAAAACATACTAGGAATGAAAATTTTAAAGTCATAATTTAAAACATTATTTACATTATAACTACACAGTATAGTTCAGTGGTAAAATCTTGACCTAACATATGTGAAATAATGGTGTGATCTCCCAAGCATTACAAAGGTACACACAAAGCACACACACACAAAAACCATATAAACACACACACACACACACACACACACACATACACACACATACCACATACACACATTTGGAATATTGATATTATAATATTAAATAGAGGAAATATCACAAATATTAAAAATTGATTAACATATGAAATCATAATATTGCTCATACTATTTAAACATTTAGTAGAAATCAAATAATCACAATATACTTGGATTCTTGTAGATTAAGTAAATGGAAAATTAAGAAATAGAAGATATGAGAACCTTTGTAAATAAGTTTTAAATAATAAACATTTTGAAACATGTATCCTTTAATTTTGACAAAAGATTAATGTTACTGGTGTTTAAGTCTCAAGATTTAGAATATGATAAGCAGGTGCTCTATATCTCGCTATGGGTGGCTATATCTCAAATCATTTCACTCTGGATATTTTTATGATAAAGTCTCATAGTTTCTCAGGCTCTCCCGAATTAGAAACCCTATTCACAGTTCCTACCATAGGTAGAAAATGGAAGACCCAAATCACCATGCCCAGCTCAAACTTTTTTTTTTTAATTCAAGTACAAATATTTACAAAAAAGTGACCAGGAAATGAAGCCTTTCTTAATATAGTATGTGATTCTTGAAAACACAGTAATTATTTGTTACCTGGAAAAATATGTTTAGAACTATAATAAAACCAATTTATGTAAATTCACCAACCATATAATAATTAAGAAAATAATATTAAATATTCACATGTTAAATGTTTTAAAAGTAACATATATGTGAATAATTTACATGTGTAAAAATCATGCAAAATTAAATGAACTAATCCTACAACTCTGAAAAAAGAATTATCTTAAAAAACAAGAAAATAATTAATTAAGACCAAAATTTGAAATATAGAAAATAAAATGAAGTGTACCTTTTAGTTGACTTAAGTAACTGTAAGCCCTTCTTATATCAATTTTATAATAAAAAAGTATGAACAAAGAAAGCAAAAGTACATTTGAACAATACCAACAGCAAAAGCATCAGTAATTGAGTGTCCAAAAAAATCGATGGAGGAGATAACAATATTCCTTCCAAAAGAAATGTACTCATTACCTTAATTATGTACCAGTAACCCCTCTGTACATTACCTTTAAATAAAATTATATTGAAATTAAAAATAAAACAGATAATATAGCAATTAAGAATTCTTAGAAGCCATTAGTTAAAAACTTTATAAAAAACTGCCCCAAGTAACCAAGGAATATATTTTGATGATACTATTTAAATACTTAAACGTCAGCACAAAAGCAAAATGTTTAAAATCTTTTACAAATAAAGTAATAAATCAGAATATATTACTATAATAATCATTGAATGGATTTTTAGTGGCAGTCAAATATGTAAGAATGAGGCAATATGCCATTCGTTTGCACTTAATAAGTGAGAAAGAATTTTTTAGGTCTTTTAAAATATATCATAAGTTTAATGAAGAAGCTATTCTGTCACATCATATGATAATTAGTTAAAGATGATATTGGAGCAAAGAACAGATTGTACTAAGTTTTGGGATGTTAATGTATGTACTTATTTTGGTTTTGGAAAATTGTGAGGATTTCAACTTGTTCTTGTGGAAAGGGAACCCCTATCCTAAAATTAACCACTGATATAATTCCAGCCTAACAAGAACAATAATGCTAGGCTTGCATTATATCAGTGGTTAATTTTAGGATAGGGGTTCCCTTTCCACAAGGACATGCACCTGATGCATCAATGGCATCCGAGTTGCACACCAACTTGTCTAGTTTCCTGGATCCTGCAGTCCTTCCAATTTTAGTCTCTAGATAGTGCAGGATGGTGGAAATGATCCAATGCACCCAGGTATAGATTGGGAAGGAACTCCCCTAAAATTTGTCCTGCTTTTTGTTCTCAAGCCTCCTAAGTAGTTAAGAGTATAGATTGGAGCCCCTGGTGCCAAGCAGTAACAGTATTTTTAAAGCAATTAGACACATAGATGACAGGCTTGTGATTACCTCAGGAAAAGGATAAAAAAGCAGTGAAGCATAGAGGACAAACAGAATTTTAACTAGCTACTCAGAGGGTGAATTAGCTTAGCTAGCTACTCGGGAGGCCGATATCTGTAGACCACTGTTCAAAGCCAGTCCAATCATGAAAAAACATGTGATTATCTCCAAAAAACCAGAAGTGCAGCAGTGGCTCAAGTGGTAGACCACTATCCTGGGGCACAGATGCTTAGAGCAGGAATGATGAATGCATGCATGAGCACATGAACATGCACGTGTGTGTACACACACAAATGAGTATTTCAATGCAGAGTTCTTTATTTTTTTTTACCTTGCTGTACTTTATTTCCCTGTATTAGTTCACAAATTAAGAAAATTAGCAAAGCAACTATTTACATACAACTCATCATGTTTCTCTAAAGTCTACTCTCTTCATGGCAGCCTGCTTTTATTTGACCCAAAAGTAAATTATTCAGGAGATCAATTCATCTCCCTCAACTCTGTAATGTTGGATGATTGTTTAAGTTCTTCCTAGTAATGTAGTTTTGTGAATTCCTGCATCAAGTAGCATATTTCTTTCATGAACAGGGAAGCCTCTGGGAAAAAAAGTAACTATAGGTTTTACTCCTCCTGGCAAGCATCTGGAAATTTATTATCTTCATATAACCCATGATCTGTCTGTGTATGCCAAAGACGGCTGTGAATATAAAAAGACCCTTCTAAGCACATAGAATTCATATACCATTAATAGGTATGAAGGGTTTTTTTTATTATTCTGAAAATACCATACAGAGGAGTTACAATTACATGGGCAAGATAATGAGTACATTTCTTATCTAGCATTGTTGCCTCCTCCTTTGTTTCCCCTTTCTATCCCTTGCCATCTCACCCCTTCTGCCCCTCCCCGTTATTCCCCGCCTTGCAAAAGTTTTAAAGTTCGTTTTTCGACATAACATCTTGTAAATCTCATTGTTACAATGGGTCCAACTCTATTCCTTCTTAAACGATTTTTTTCCCCTTCCCCTCCACAAATTATACCAACATAAAATACAGTGAAAACAGGAGTTATATCGTGGGGGAGGGACATACAAAGCAACAAAAATTCATCTTATAAATATATCACAAACAATCGCATGAAAGAAAAAAATATTTGAATAATTATGTTGGGGTACATTTCACATAACATCAATGAATCTTACCTTTTCTGCTTGTCTCAGACATATACTATTTACTACCAATAAGGGAAACTATGGCGCCTATGTGCATTTGGGCCTGGCTTACTTCACTTAATATAATTTTTTCCTAGACTTTCATTTTCCTGACAATGGGGAAATATCATTCTTTCTGATGGAGGCAAAGAGTTCCATTGTGTATATATACCACAATTACTTGATCCATTCATCTACTGAGGGGCATTTGGGTTGGTTCTAAGCTTAGCTATGGTAAATAATGTTGCCATAAACATAGCTGTGCTGGGAGCTTTAGCGTGGTCTTCTTTGTGATCATTTGGGTAAATGCCCAAAAGTAGGATTGCTCGGTCATAGGGGAGCTCTATGTAGAGTCTTTTGAGGAACCTCCATACCACTTGCCAAAGTTGTTGACCAAGTTTACACTACCACCAACAATGCAGTAGGGTTCCCCTATCCACATCTCCTCCTGAATCTGTTGTTATTACAGTTCTTGATTTTAGCCATTCTAACTGAGGTGAGGTGGTATCTCAATGCTGTTTTGATTTGCATTTTCTATGGCTAGGGAGGTTGAGCATTTCTTCATGTGTCTATTGGCCATCCTTCTTTCTTCTTCAGAGAAGTTTCTCTTTAGCCCACTTATTTATTGGGCAGTTGTTTCTTTTAGGATATGTTGTTGGGGGATTTAATTTTTTGGAGTTCCAAGTATATTTTAGATATGAGACCCTTGTCCGTTGTATGGATAGTGAAGATCTTCTCCCAATCCGTAGGCTTTCTATTGATCTTGCTAGCTTTGTCTTTGCCATGCATAAGCTCTGCAACTTCATGCAATCCCATTTGTCCAACCTTTCTATGATTTGTTGTTTCCGGGTCTCTATTAAGAAAATTTCGTCCTTTGCCAAGGAGAGCTAGGGTTTCTCCTATTCCATCCTGTAAAGTTTTCAGAGTGTCTGTTTTGACTCCGAGGACTTTGATCCATTTAGAGTTGATTCTGGTGCAGGGTGATATATAAGGATCTAGCTTTAGTTTTCTACAAGTAGTTAACCAATTTTTCCAGCACCATTTACTGAAGAGACTGTCTTCCTTCCATTCTATTTTTTTTAGCTGCCTTATCAAGATAAGATGTCTGTAGTTCTTTAGGTTCATTTCTGGGTTTTCAATTCTATTCCATTGTTCCTGAGGTCTGTTCTTGTGCACTGGCACAAGTACCAAGCTGTTTTGATTACTATGGCTTTCTAGAAGAGTTTGAAATTTGTTATTGATTTTCATCCAGCACTGTTCTTTCTGTTAAGGATCGTTTTTGCTATACGTGGTCTTTTATTGTTCCATATATATTTTTGGATTGCCTTTTCTATTTCCTTGAAGAATGAGGTTGGAATATTGATAGGTATCACATTCAATTTATAGATAGCATTGGGAAGTATTGCCATTTTTATGGTGTTGATCTTTCCAATCTAAGAACATAGGGTTTTTTTTGCCACTTTCTAAGTCTGTTTTGATTTCCTTTTTTAGGTATTTAAAGTTTTCATCATAGAGGTCCTTCACTCATTTGGTTAAGTTAATTCCTAGGTATTTCATTTTTTTGTGGGGCTATTAGGAATAGAGTTGCTTTCCTAATTTCAGCCACAATTTTCTCGTTGTTGGCATACAGAAAAGCCATTAATTTTTGAGGATTAATTTCATACACTGCTACTTTGCCAAAGATTTGTATCACCTTGAGTAACTTGGGAGTGGATTCTTTAAATACAAGATCATGTCATCTGCAAAGAGGGGGAGTTTTACTTCTTCTTACCCTATTGGGATCCCCTTTATGTTCGCATCTTGTCTTATTGGTGTAGATAGGCATTCTAATACTAGATTGAAGAGCAGAAGAGAGAGTGGGCATCCTTGTCTCATTCCTGAGTTTAGAGGAAATAGCTTTGTTTTTCACCATTGAGTACAATGCTTTCTGTAGTCTTGTCATACACAGCCTTTATTGTATTGAGGAATGTTCCATGGTTTCCTAATTTTTCCAGGACCTTCACCATAAAGGGGTGTTGGATCTTGTCAAAAGCTTTTTCTGCATCTATTGAGATAACCCTGTGGTTCTTATCCTTGCTCTTTTTGATGTGATGAATTATGTTAATTGATTTGCGTATATTGAAGCAGCTTTGTATCGCTGAAATGAATCCTGTTTGCTCGTGGTGTATGATTTTTTGGATGAATTGTTGAAATCGATTAGCCAAAATTTTGTTGAGAGGCTTTGCATCTATGTTCATGAAAGAAATGGGTCTATAGTGCTCTTTCTTTGATGAGGGTTTTGGTATGAGGGTAATGATGGCTTCATAGAAAGCGTTCGCTTTATTGGGGAGTTACATCCGTTAATATTGAGAGATAAGACTGAGAGGTATTTGGATGTTCCTGCCATTTTATCCTCCTTCTTGGTAGCTACTCCTACTGGATTCTTCCTATGGTTCTTGGATTCTGTTTGCGTGTGGTTTCTTGGCCTTTATTGTGGTCTTGTGGTTTTCTATGTGTAGGACATTAAGAATCCTTTGTAGAGTTGATTTGATGGACATATATTGTTTGTTTTTCTTTGCTATGGAAGATTTTTATTTTACCTTCAGTTATGAAGGAGAGTTTAGCTGGGTACACTATTCTTGGTTGATAGTTGTTTGTCTTTAGGGCATGGCATACATTATTCCAGGCTCTTCTTGCTTTAATTGTCTCTGTTGAGAAATCTGAGGTGATTCTAATTGGTTTTCCTTTATAGGTGACTGATCTTTTCTCCTTGGCAGCTTTAAGGATCTTTTCCTTGATCTGAATTGATCCCGTGTGGATTATAATGTGATGATGGGATGTCCTGTCCTTGTCTGGTCTATTTGGAGTTCTAAAAGCTTCTTGTATCTGAATATGCCTATCTTTTTGCGTGTTGGGAAGTTTTCTGCTGGGATCCTGTTAAACAAATTTTCTAGACCATTAACTTCTGTCTCTATGTGCTCCTCTACACCCATTTCCCTCAGATAAGACCTTCTGATGGTGTCTTCCAAGTGTTGAATAGATTTATCATATTTCTTGAATTTGTCTTGGATAGTTGTATGTTCTTTCTCTATAATACCTAGGCTATCTTCAATGCCGGAGATTCAATCTTCTGCATGGTCTAACCTACTGTCAAGACTTTCTACTACATTTTTTTCATTTCTTTTGCTTCTGATTGGTCGGTTTTTATGGCTTCAAAATCTTTGTTGGAGCTTTGTTTTAGATCTTGTATGAAATTCTTTCCTTCCTTAACTTGTGTTGTGTTTATTCTCAAATCACTTAGTTGAATGGTGATGGTTTCCTTGGACTCCCATTGCTTCTGTTGGGCTCCATTCAGCATTCTCTTTGTGGTCTCCCTGACTCCTTTCAGGTGCCTGTTTATGGATTCCATGAATGCCTTTATTGATCTTTGTCTATGCTCATCCCGCTCTTGCAATTCTTGTATTACTCTTTGATTAGATTTCTCACGTTCATGCAATTCCTGTAGTTCTCTTTGTCTGATCTCAGCCTGCTCATGCAATTCCTTTATTTCTCTTTGAGTATTCTCAACCTGCTCAGACAATTCCAGTATCAACCTTTTAGTATCTTCCTCAAGCCCATGAGCTTCCTGTTTTGATCTTTGGTTTGCCTCCTCTCTCTCCCTATCACGCTCACACTGAGTCCTTTGCAGGGTTTCAATCATTTCATTCACCATGTTTACCAGTAATGTTTGTAGAGCTTTTTGGGAACTCTCCTCTGGATTATTCATTATCTGTTCTATCACCTGATTATCTTGAGTGGGAATTGAGATACCCGGACTTGCCATTTTTCCTTGTGTTTTTCTGGTTTGTTCTGCCCATTTGGGATGAAAGTAATGCTAGTTTTGTGCTAGAACACCATTTTAAGGCAAGCATCAACCAAAGTCCTGTAATTGCATAGTCAAAATCTGCAGATACAATCTATTTCAAGAGATACAGTCTATTCAACATTAAACAACTATGTATTAATGGGGTAAGAATAGCAAAGAAGAATTTGACAAACCAGAAATTATTATGTTTAGGGAGAAAGGTGTGGAAAAATAGGGATAGAGGGATGTGGATAGGTAAAAGGAGAGTGAAATTAACCAAGTCCTACTCTCAAGAGGGAAATGGATTGGAAAGAATGAAAGGAGAGAGAGAAAAAAATTAAAAGAAGAGACAAGAAAAAAATGGAAAGACAAATATTTAAATTTAAAAAGGGAAACTCTTAAAAGTAATGAAAATTTAAAGAAGTGACATTGAGAGATGAATGGGGATAGGATGAGAGGAGGGGAGGGATAGAAAGGAGACCTGAAAAAATAAAAAAATAATTATTTGTGGAGGGGAAGAGGAAAAACAAGTCGTTTAAATAAGATACCCGTTGCAACAATGAGAAGTACAAGTTGTCATGTCGAAAACGAACTTTACAACTTTGGTAGGGGGGGGTTTAAATGGGGGGCAGTGGGAGGCTGGGAAGGAATGGGAAGGGGAAACAAAGGAGGAGGCTACAATGCTTGATAAGAAATGTTCTCATTATCTTGCCCATGTAATTTTAACCCATATGTACAGTATTTTCACAATAAAAAAATAAATTAAAAAATACTTCAAATATTGTATAGGTATAAATAGATAATACTGCTATTAAGGAATTTAATCCTAAGAAGTTTTGAATTGAGGAATACATTTATGAATTAAGTATGTACACAATGGGGGATAAGGTCTTATAATCAATGACAGGTATATATGAGGATAAGCAGAACAACAAATAATTCATGCAAAAAGAACAAAAGATGAAAAAGTAAAACCAATGAGAAAGAAAGAACAAAAAATACCTAAAGGTCAGTAGAGATTTTTTTAAAAAAGCACATATACACCTAAAATAGGAGTTATATGAGGAAGAAAAAAAGATTAATAAAAACAATTTTTTATAATTAAAAAGTAAATATTTTAAAAGATATAAAAAAAGACTTCTTTGATTTTGTTTTTGGGGTGTTGATGGGAAGATCCTGTATCTCCCTTGTGTCAGTAACCAGACTCTTGGTGGAGTCTCTGCTTTGCTTATGGTGTTTCGTTTTCTGTGGCTTGATTGGTTTTTTTAAGTCAGTTTGTTTGGGCAGGCAGAAAAAATTCTGTTGGTTTACCCAGAAGTTTGTGATCTTCCTCTGAGGCTAGTTCAGTGGGAGGGAGATCTGCTTTGAGTATCACAAAAGAGGGAGATGGCTGTTTCCTCTAGTTTGGAGTTGCTGTGAAAAGGCTGGGTTCTGGGAAAAGTTGAGGCCTTTCAGAAAACAGTAGCTTTTCCCTGAGGGGCTAGCTTCTGAGACATTCACAGAGCCCAGCCTGGAGCCATTCTCAGGGTTTATGTTTACTGAGTTTCAATTGATTGTCAGGGCTGCTGTAGAGAGGAGCAGCCTCTGGCTCTTTTTACCCAGTGAAGAAAGCCACTCCTTCATGGGTGTAGCTTTCTCTGCCTGGTTGTGGAGTTCAGAATGGCAGGTCAGGGTAGGTACTTGTGACTCGCTAAATGACTCTTTTGTTTTCATCAAAGGACTGAGTTGGAGCTAGCTGCTTAGCCAGGCCTTTGTCTGCATCAAAGATGGATATCTCCGCTGTTGGGGGGAGGAGTGGCCTTCCCTCCTCTGCTTCCTTTGAGAAGCAGTGAGAATGTCAGTTTTGTACTTACGAGGGAGTGTTGGTTCCTGGGTAGCCTATGTTCTGCTATCTGCAGGATGAAGATAACTGCTATTTGTCAGTTCTTGTTGGTGTTGAGTAAAATCTGCTCACCTGCTGCATCTGGCACATTTGTCCCAAAATCTCTGGGTTGTAGGTATGGTGGCTATGGACGCCACCACAGCCGCCACAGCCGCTGCAGCCATGGCTGCTGGAAAATGCTCACATCTGTCTCCTTACCTGGATTTTCCCTCTCTGGCCAAACTCTCTGTACTGTGATGCACACTTGGTATGCCTAGGACTGTTCACTGGAACATTAGAACTGCTTTCTCTGCGAGAACTTGTTTAGCCACCAGGTTCTCCTCTGCCATCTTCTCGAAATTCCTGAAGGTGTTTAAATGTTACTGGAATTGTTTTGGAATAAATATTTTTTACCTTGACTATCTTGAGAAAGAAGATTTGGTTTCTCAGCACTATTGGTAAGAACTTGAGTGAAAGAAACAAAAGGAAAAATGAGGAACAACTCAACACATACATTCAAAAGAAACAAAACAACCCAAGCAAACCCAAATTAACTCAGTACTCAAGAACCTGCAGGAAATTCAAAGGTTTTTAAAAAATAGCTATGATAGGAGCTGGGAAGATGGCTCAGTGGTAGAGCGCTTGCCTTGCATGCATGAGGTCCTGGGTTCGATTCCTCAGCACTACATAAGCAAAAAGAAAAAAGCCGGAAGTGGCGCTATGGCTCAAGTGGTAGAGTGGTAGCCTTGAGCTGAAGAGCTGAGGGACAGCGCCCAGGCCCAGAGTTCAGGCCCCACGACCGGACTCAAAAAAAATAGCTATGATAAGCTTATGAAAATCCTGACTACATGGGAGCCTACTGTGGTGAGGATAGTGGTTAAAGCTCAGACTGGACCGAAAGATCTGTACACAATGCCAGGAACCTGTTATTCTAAATTCCAGGAAGAATAACACGAAGTAGACTGAGCCCACGATCATACACAAGTAGGAAGCGATATTCAATCTGAAAGTTAATCAGGATAATTTAGGGCTGGGGGCATGCCAAAGTGGTAAGAACATCCATTTAGAAGACACAAGACACTCAATTGAAATTCTAATATTATGGGTATTAAAGAACAAAAGCTATGACTTTAAATAATTGGAATAATTGCAAGATTTGAATATTGAGTGGAGAAAAATCCATGAGAGAGATAGAGTTTACCCATGTTGCAATGCTTTCTACTTATGTGGTAATATTATGTGGTACTCCAGGTACAACAGAGTTACCTTGCAATGAGCATGGATGTGCATTTGGGTGAAAGAAATACTCTACTTACACAGGTGTAAATTAAATACTTTTTGGGGGTAGATTTTAGTTCTTGAACTAAGAGCCTGGGTGATATCTCTGAGTCTTTTCTCTCAAGGCTATCACTCTACTACTTTGAGCCACAGTTCCAATTCTGATTTTCTGTTGGTTGTTTGGAGATAAGAGGCTCATGGACTTTCCTGCCCAGGATGGCTTCAAACCAAGATCGTCAGATCTCAGCCTCCTGAGTAACCAGGATTCCAGGCCTGAGTCGTCCATGTTTTTAATAATTTAGTAAATTGTAGTTACAGAAGTTAAAATGTATCATTATAACTTTTATAATATATGTGTGTATATTTATATCAATGCATACATATAGAAATATTTTAATGTGTTTTTGTATCTACAGTAGATTTATGAAATCATCCTTCATTACAAAATAACATGGAAACAAGTTTAATGAGGAGCAAAGCATAGGGAATAGTCACGTTTCTTGTTGAATGAAATATGAATTGTGAGAATCAGTTTGAGAAAACCATTTAACAAAATGGATAATGGCTATTAATTCCAATCCCTTTATTTGCCCATATTTTGCATCCTCACACATGAGTGTCAAAGTCAAACCACACATTTTTGCCTTTGTAGTTAAATCATGCTATAATTTAGGGGATAGGTGAAGTAATCAAATAAAAGATTAAAATAATAGTAAGTGATGCTATGAGAGCTGAAAATTATTTTAAATATGATAGGAGCTAATTAAATTCCATATCTCTTACTTTTACTCTATTGTCATATCCCTCATTACCACATTAGGAAAGTACATATAAGATTCTCACTAAATTATGTGTAAAATTATGAAAAATGTATTAAAAGAATATGGGCACATCGGGGCTAGGAAAGTGGCTCAGTGGTAGAGCTCTTGCCTTGCATGCATGAGGCCCTGGGTTTGATTCCTCAGCACCACATAAGCAAAAAGAAGAAAGCTGGAAGTGGCGCTGTGGCTCCAATGGTAGACTGCAAGCCTTGAGCAGAAAAGCTGAGGGCCAGCGCCCAGGCCCGGAGTTCAGGCCCCTCGTCTGGACAGAAAACAACAACAACAACAACAAGAATATGGGCACAGTGTGGTTTTAGCTGATTCAGACCTGTAGGGGGTAGAGTGTTTTTGAGAACTTGAAAAACCTTGTGATGGAGATGAAGGATGTGCTTATTCTGGAAAATTGGCTAGAGGGTTGCTCCCAGAAAAACAGTGGTGAATTCTTCCCAAAGGTTACAGTAAAATCAATCTCACAATTATGTTCTCTACTGCACTATTCACCATAGAGAACTTATGGAATCAGCCCAGATGCCCTTTAGCGGAGGGATGGTTGGAGAAAGTGTTGCACATATACACAATTGGATTGCACCCATCCATTATAAAGACCGTTACAGCATTTGCAAACAAATGGATAGATCTAAAATTATGTTAAGTAAACGACGTCAGAGCCAGACACACAAAGGACGCGTATTTGGAAGCCAGAATTTTATGCAAGTTAAACAACAGTATTAATCAAAGCATGCTATTTGCAGAGGAGTATTTAAAAGGTGTAATTTCTTATAAAATTGAACTTTTAATCCAACAAAATGAATACCAGGAAACTATCACTTGGAAAATGTGAGGGGAAGTCAAAAGGAAGGATTAAAGAGACTTACGGAAGTAGAGAGTGAAGCCATAATATTCAATGCAGATAGTATGAAACTAGGAAAAAATGAAAGTGGGGTGAGGTTTGGAAGGATGTGAGAAATTTATGTAAAGATCCATCATACTTAAAAACTGATTCATTGAATGGAAAACCCTTCGTACAACTATTTACTAAAAATATAATGAAAAACAATGGAGACATCTGATCTTAACCCATGAGTCAATATGATAATTTTCTTCTCAGAAATTTTCTTTGCAGGTATTATCCTCATAATAACAGAAAAGTGAACAACGCAATGAATATCAATACATCACTTTGCCTATCCTAAATAGACACAATATAAAAATCACAGTACAAATATTTGAATATATCACATGATAAAATAACAAGTAGAAAATATCAAACTATGATTGTTTTTCCAAGTACTTTACCTTTGGTATCTAATTTAATCCTCACAATAATCCCATAAAGTAGAACTACTTCTATTTTTAATTCTAAGATGAGGATATGTAAGTCTTCTGAGTTGGAATTACTAGTACAACATTGTACACACGGTAAGTGTTAGGCTGCGGTCCATTCCCACCATATCAAATAACCTCATTCTATTTTATAACTAAATACCAGCACTCAGTCTACTAATTCTAGGAAAATTTCCCAAAATTATTGTGCACACTCTAATAATATTTCACTTTATCTTTGTTAGAAAATAGGTAACTAAGCCGGACACCGGTGGATCACCCCTGTAATACTAGCTACTCAGGAGGCTGAGATCTGCGGATTGTGGTTCAGAGCCAGCTCGGGCAGGACAGACTGTGAGACTCTTATCTCTAATAAACCACTAGTAAACTGGAAGTGGCACTGTGGTCCAAGTGGTAGAGACCAGGGACAACACCCAAGCCCAGAGGTCAAGCCCCATGACCAACAACAACAACAAAAGAAAATAAGTAACTGTAATATGAAAACTCCAAGTTCATAATCAATTTATACCTCCCTGGTGAAAGGAACTGCTAAACTATAACATTCTTGATTTCTAGCTCAAAATACTATAAATCATATTTTATCCCTTCACTCAACACTGCACTGCCTGGGGACCTCATCTCTGGTTAACACAGTCTTACTGAAAGAATGACCTGCCCAATTCCTGATGGAAACAGACTGCAGGTCTTTTGGAGCAATTGTTTCCATATTGTAGCTCACCTAAATTGTTTACCATTAGAAGTATTTTGATTGCTTTTGATACCCAACATTTTGAGAGAAATGTACTACTTTATAATGTTATTAAAGAAAGACTGATATAAAAATCACTTTTCACCCCAGATAAATATTTTACCTTTCATATACACAAAAATGCAGTCTGACATATTAATGTTAGGAATGAGAGGTTAAAAATCATAAGCACCAAGACCTAAGTATGAATTAAAGATTCTCCAACTTGTGAATACAATTGGTTTAAAAAGACATCAATACTACTGCATTTTTTAATTCCCTATGATAATGATAATGATTCCCTATGATAATGATAATGAAAATGATAAACTCTTAACACTTAAAAATAACTCATTTTCTTGGGAGTAGGACACATAACACAAGGTTAATTCTAATCATTTAAAAAGACCTTTATTTATACTAAACATTCACTCATAACTATAAAGATTCTAAAACTAACTGAAGTACAGAGACACAAAGGAAATAATTTAACTGCATCATGTACATTCAATGGACTGTTAATAGAAAACAAAGTTATACTAATAATTAGCTTACCCAATTCACTTACATTCTTTTATTCTATTCCATTTACTTTCATAAAAACTGGGTTTTCATAAAATGATGCATGAAAAAGCCTATATGCCCACTTACATTTTCAGATCTTAACAATATTTATTTCAGAAATTTTAGCTCTATAGTCAATGAACTGAAATAATACTAAAATATTCAAAGGACTTTCAGAAATTGCAAGACTTCCTCTGGGATGTTATGTATATTGGAAAAGATATTCAAAAAGCCTTATTTGTTAAAGTTGCCATAGTTACTCCCACAAAAGAGCCATTGGTAAAGATCCCTGTGCATGTACAAAACACCTTCAAATGCATACACAATCTGGACATGACACATCCTTTTTGTTTGTTCGTTTTTGGAAGGAATATCTAACAAGCATATCGACAATACTTATTTTGTCAATAAGATGGGATATTCAAACGTAATATGGGTTTGATTAACTCTTAGTGCGAATAGATATGGTCTTGCAAAGAAAGTGATTTTCTACAGAAAACCGGAAAGAGTTTATCCAACTTGTGTTTCACAGGAATAACCAGAGAGTAACACCTGTTTGGTCACGTCGGTCCAAATCACTCCATGAGTGTATATTAAAAGTATAACCAATTTAAGAGGTCAAATATGAATTTTGTACTGACAATCATCTTACAGCAATATCTTACTACCTAATTATGTCTGTATCTTCTTACCTCACATACAATAAGAGCTGAAAGCGGTCTCTTTATCTAACTTAATGCTGTAAATGCTTTGATTATGATGACTTTTTTAGTAGACAAATAATATGTACAGAAGGGTGGTTCCACTGAAATGACATGACAGAACACTGATAAATAAAACATTGCAAGACAGTTAGCTCTTTTCAGCCTCACTCTGTCCAGATTGGCAAGCAACATTGCAACAGCACACGCACACATATACATGTATACACATGTTCGCACATGTACACACACATGTACATGCATGCTAAATTCAGGGTTTATTGTACAAAAAAGTTCAAATAAAATATTAGTGATTAGGACAAATGATAATATGCCTTATTACAAAATAATACATGAACCATCACCACCCATGTTACATTGTACCTGACTTTCCAAATGTGACCACTTAATTTATTTTTAATTAATTGATTACCTTATTAATTCGTTTGGTGCTAATACTAGGGCTTGAACTCAGAGCCTGGCTTTGTCCCAGAATTTATTTTTTGTTTCAGTTTTCTCAAGGCTAGCATTTTACTGCTTGTACCATAGCTCCATTTCTAGCTTTTTCTGGTTACTTTCAAATCAGAATCTAATGGACTTTTTTTTTCTTGGCCTGCTTTCAAACCACAATCCTCAGATTTCATCTTTCTGATTAACTACTACTAAAGACAGAAGACATCAGTGTGGCTTCTAATTTTTCCTCTGTAGCTATCAAATGCACATACTTAAATAGTAATTTAAAACTGAGAGTATAGAAGCAAGATGTACAGTGATGATACTGTCCTGTCAGAAATTCAAGTTAGTAATGTAAATTATTCTTAAGACCATACACAAAAAATATCATATTATAGTGTAAGAGAATTCACTATTGAACATATGAGCCTTAAGAGCTTTCTAATAGATCCATTATTTATTGTTATCCAACATTAGAAAAATGTATGAGGCACTGGTAAAATAGAAGTCCTTTGCATGACTACATATATTCCTTGTTTTTTTTTTTTTAAAGACACTTGCTTTCATTTAAAAAGTAGGCCTGTCTATTGTCTTCATGTGATTTCAATAATTGAAAGTGCTTAGTGAGAAGGTCAAAATGTATTAGTAGTCCTTAACTATCAATTCTCATTTTTCTTCTTGGAGAATATAATGTTCAAATCAATAATTCAGAATCAGAAATCAATATTTCAGAATCATGCTTCCAGTGCAAGTGGATCACCAGTAAGAAATCCTCAATACCAATTTCCACAAAGTTTTGTCACAGATACAATCTCCCTGCCTTCTGTAGCTGCTTTACTACCTTACTATTTCTTCATTATACAGGAAAAGTGTGATTCACCTGGTTTCAGTCAGATCTGTTGCTAGAATTATCAAGGATTTAGTTTATTGTCTGTAATTTGGTCAAAGTTATGTCTCATTATGTAGGCTACTATAAATGTATTTACTAATTTCAAGTAAATACATAAATTCTATTCCCATCTTTTTTATAAAATAAAATTTTGTTTGCTCTATAAATTGATCAGAGGCATGGATTTTGTGGCTAGCTAGGTCATTGCACATCATCTGTCTCTCTCTCCCTTTCTTGGTTCTCATAGATAATATGATTGCTCCATAATTATCCTAATTTATTTTGCTTTCATATTTTTGGTTGCATCATTTCAGTTTTTGCTCTGCCATTTCCCAAATCATTTATATAGAAGGCGTTATTTCCTAATTTCTCATTCCTAGAATAAGCTGCACATGAAGACATCACTGGTCCTCATTTTCAGTGTGTACATTTGAATACGGAGGAACACCTTTCCTCTGCTCTCCATCAATTCCCTACTCTCCAGTGAGAATAATTTCGAATAGTAAAATTGGAAAAAGAGAAAATAAATCATGGTGAATAAACAGTTGCGGAAAATTCACTGGATATTTCTGACCAGTTCAACCAATGTGAACTATTAGGAAAATACATGGACACCTCATTCCCACTGGCACTCAAAGTTTCTGGTTAGGCAATTCTTAGGAATATGAAGAACAAGATGAAAAAATAAGGAATGATAACAATTGCAAGAAAAAAAATGAAGAAGGATCCAAGCAAATTTCTTCATTGGGCTGCCAAAAATATTCGACTTACTACAGTGCGGAGACTTCTTTCCCAAAAGGCCACTCATGTGAATAGTAGGGATGACGATGAGTATACCCATCTTCATCGAGAAGCGTACAGTGGACAATTAGACATTGTCAGTGAGTTGGTGTCTCAAGCGGCACATGCAATAACTGTAGATGACTGGACACCCCTGCACAGTGCATATACGTGGAATAATACCAGAGTGACTTCTTTATTACTTCATCATGATGCAGATACCAATGCCCAACTAAAGGCCACTTGTCCCCCTTACATCTTGCTGCTGAGAATTGAGCTAGCAAATATATGCTTGATTTCCTTCTGTTGAACCATTATATAAAACCAGGCCTGGAGAACAACATAGAAAAAATTGCATTTGATATTGCCAAAAGGATAAGTATGTATCACTACCTCTATGAAGTTGTGGAAGGCTGTACAAATTGTTCACCTATGTCCTAATGGTCGGGTTAAGTTTCTTAAATTTCAAAAATGCAAGTCGATCTTTTGTGTCCCTACAAAATATTTTCACAATCCAAATAAGAGCAATATATTCTATTTTGGTCTGTCATGGGGCTTGAACTCTGGGCCTGGGAGCTATTTCTGTGCTCTTCAGCTCAAGGTGAGTGCTCTACTACTTGAGTCTCAGCTCCACTTCCAGTTTTCTAGTGGTTTATTGGAGATAAGAGTACCACAGACTTTCCTTCCCAGGCTGCCTTGGAACCATGATCCTCAGATCTCAGCCTCTTGTGTAGCTAGCATTATAGGCATAAGCCACATGTGCCCAGCAACACCAATATTTTACTGTAAAAATTCATGGATTCCGCAGAATTCTTCCAAGTGAATTGCCTGCATTGGATGTCAAAATGTATTCAATAGTTTTTGTATACATGTATAATGATTTCTTCAGAGTTTGTGATTTTTTAATCAGAAACAATTTTAACTTACCTGTTGAAATGAGTAGTACAGAAACTAAAATATTTCTGGTGCTTGTCTGAAAAAGTATATTTTAAAATATTCTATATTCTATGTTTGCATAATGTTCATAATTTATTTTATTTTCTCCTAGATATACTTTGAATTCTACATTATTTTATAATATTGAGGTTCATTAATGTGTTCTTTCTGATTGTATTCCATATAGAAACAGTTTGATTCCTTTTTTTCTAGGTCTTAATATTATTTTGCTTTGGGATAAAATGACAATGTTGTCTAATTTGAAAAGTTTTGTAAAGTTTATCCTATGTAAACGCCTTTCTGAGGTGAATATTTAATACACTGATGTCAAACTGAATTTAATTATATGAATTACGTGTATTGTTACAGTTGTAATTTTGTTTTAATAACTGTTTTTCATTTCTTGCATCTGAAGAATGAAACATATGGAATACTTCTCAAATTTTCATGTTATCCTTGTGCAAGTGCCATGTTAATCTCTGCATTGTAATTTGAGTATTAGTGCTGCTGAAGCATGTAGTATCCTCTAAATTTAAGTAGTTAATGATGCAATCTTTATACAAGCCTATATCTATGGGTGCCTACTTGTAACAAGGAAACCGTATTGTTCCTAACAATGCTATCGATCTTATTTCCCTAAAATTCTGTGAATAGTAGAAAAAATTATATTGATCAATCAATTGCTCACATTTGCAAATTTTTTTGTCAATGACTATCTTAAGTCTTTTTATTTGGAATTTGATCATACTCTCAATTATTTATAGATAGGTCCAAAGGTGATGGCTTTTTCAAGTACTTATTTATTCAACTGTGTTAGCTATGTGGACCTAATGGATTCAAAGTAAGCATTGCTTAAGAGCTACTTCTAAACTTCTTCAGCTGATATTTTCCCAAATGAGGTGTTACTGGCACAAATGTCTACCTGAGCCTTTACCCTTCTTCCATGTGGGAACAGACCAACCAGAATATCTTACCCTGACAGCATAGATTGTCTTACTAGAACAAAACTAATCTTGGTTACAAGGGATCATAGAGAGATGAACAGTTCAAACAGAACTGTTCAGACTAGAATGTATTTTATCAAAATATAATTGTTTATTATACCTTCCATTTCAAAAGTAGCTAAAGCCAAGAAGGTGAAAAAATTGTTCATATGCATGATTACTTAATGTCCTGGCCTGTCTATCATCCAACCAGGCAGGAACTTACACTACTGCCTTTTTATCACCAAATATTTTCATAGTTGCGGGAGAAGTCCATATGTTTCTCCTAGTTATTAGGCATTAAATTGATACTGTTTTAATCACAGTGTTTCCTCTTGCCTCCATGCTGTAAATCTACAAATGGTAAATCTTTAGGTCTAACTCTATCAAACACTAAGGTAGAGATAATGGAATAATACTTTAAAACAGAGTTGCCTTTGATACAGTAACTAAAACAGAACAATGCAAACCTGTGCCTTTTAATTATATTATATATAATTATATATTTTATATTTATATGTGCTGATTTTATATTTCACACAGTAAAACTTACTAGAATTAGTTGACAATTTGACAAATAAATTGATATTTATTTATTCCAATAAATAGAATTGGAATATAAATAATTAGGTTTAAAATATATATTAGATATAAAAAGTATCAATGCAATGTCTTTAGTATAAACTTGTGATACATTCTAACTGTTCTTGGTCTTCTGAATCCACATGGTAAAAAACAATGTTTTCCTCTAATCTATAATGCATTTTACTCTGCTGCTCTGTTTATTGTTTTAACTGTCTTGTCCCAAACTGTTTTTCTCCATATTTCGGAAGCATTCCTATTGATTATACCCAAATTTTGCTAAGATGTCTAAAAAAACATTATCCTTCTGCAGTCCCCATGGGTCCTAGGATCCCAGGTCCCAGTTACCTGCATCATCAGATAACAGGGGCAAGACTTCTCACCAAGGCCCATGCAACATGTCAGCACATAGTAATTGAAGACCAACCTCAATTTCTCATTTCCTATATTTCAGGGTCCCAATTCCTTGAGATGCAGGTATTAGCAGTAAGCAACTGTGGAATGCAAGGCAACTTAAAATGAAGAATGAAATAAAAAAATTTGAGAGAAAGTACTGTAATTAAAACATTCAACTTATAGATGACCAGCCCATATGAGTGAACAAGTTCACAAAGTGTCATAAGATTATTTTTAATACCCCTCCCCTATGATTAATGAAAGATTTTATTCCAACATAAGTGGGCCAAAAAATAGTTCCTTGAAGGATAGATCCATAATTGGTCTACCAAAGCCCGGAAAACTTGACTTAGAGGTCAAATGTAATTCAGAAAAATATTTGAAGCACTAAGGAGTGCTTCAAAACACTGGGACTTCAGTACAACATGGTTCTGTGGTATAAAAATGTCACTCTCAAACCAATGATAATCTACATTTAATCTTCTGAAAGTGTATTCCTTTTCAAATAAACTTTTTAAAATCACATTCGTCAAAATGACATTTTACAAGTTGATGATACTTAGTGACATTACAAGATTTTTAAGTGTAGGGAGCAAGTTACAATAGAGTTGAATTATTTACACAGCACTAATGCCAAACACGTTCAACCATTCATTAAAGTGTAGAAATAGTACAACCCACAATTTGTGTTTTTCAGTAAGGGCCTTCCAGAAATGTGTTAAATAGGTTAGCCTCCTAAATTTCAAACCCAAACGTGAGCTAATAAATTTCATCATTTAATAAGGTACACTTTAAAAAGTCACAAATAGTTGCCTTATCATATGTTATTTTATGTTTTCCCTCTATCTAACATAGTAAGAAATATGACTTTAAGTCTTGAATATGGGTATTCATCAGAGATATGACAAACATAATATCTGTCTTCTATTTTTATCATATTCCTCTTTTGGAATAAATTTTAATTTTCTTCTTTTTCCAAAACTTATAGGCAGTAGAAAATATTATTCCATGTAAAATAAAAGAATCACTCCATTGTACAAAGCCATTTATAAAAATTCGTAGCTAGGAATACATTCTAAGCCATTTTTGTAACTTTCTTTTTGACTAAAGATTAATCTTCCAAATGGATGAGAATAAAATCTTGTTTAGGTGATTCACCTCTCCAGTCTCCAGCAAATTGTTGCTGCAGATGAATCAATTATGGAAATATAAGCTGACATCAGTTCAAGAATATGCAGGATTGAAAGTCCATGGAATGCATATAAACCATTCAAAGTATTAATAGACAGTTTAACACAATGACTATCAGGAAGTTGAAACCAGAGAGGAATTATAGTAAAGACATAGAATGAATGAAAAATGAACAAGGGGCAAGTACAGCTAGAATATTCAATGTACACATATGATAAAGGAAGTGGTAAATTGGAAATAAATCTTGAAGAAAGGGTTGGTTGAGAATGATGGAAGGAGTGACTCCGATCTAGGAGCATTGGACAATTAGATGGATATATTTAATTGTAAAACAATTGCATAACCTTTTAAAACTCAGTTAAAAAACACAAGAAACAAAAAACAGAAAAATCACAACCAAACAGCAATCTCCAGAGAGTATTAATATGACCTCTCAAAATTTTAATCAATTAATGAAGGGCAGTCTTGGGAAAAGCAAACAAAACTGTTCAAAGAGAGAAGTTTGGGATAGGGGAGAATTTTGAACAGAATTAGATAGATTGTCTAAGATTATAAATCACCTCCATCTGCTGCAAATAGTATCTTTCTTCTACGAGTTTTCTGTCTGAACTGGATAATCCAGTCCTGAGACACACTTGGTAGCTTGTGAGGTTAGAGTGGAAGAAACAAGATCATGAACCCATTACTCCACTGGAGAGAAAACAATACTCTATATTTTCTCTAATATCTCTTCACTACTCTTTCTTCATACTTTTAAGTCAATTGATTTTGAATTATATTTTTCCTTCTTTCTTCTGGCAAAGTAATTCATTAAATATTATTTGCCATTTTCTTCTTTCATGCTGTTTAATTGGCCATTGATATTTAATGAGTCCATTAAATATCCCTCTTGCATTTGGTTGCCATGAAACAACATTTATGTTAATGAGGAGAAATCTAATGTAAAACTTTGTCTCCAGAATACAGCCCTAGAAGCTGTGATCACAAATATTCGGCTATTTTTTTTCTTTTACCTTAAAAGACTTCTTGTGTATAAAGTGACCACAAAAATAAGTACTCCATCACTTGTTGGTTCAATCAGAATTGTCTAAGCTCAAAAATATATTTTCCTAACAAGATGCTGATAGGAAACAAAAAATACTGCACTTTTATCTTCTCTTTTAAGGTTCTCCTTAGATACTATATCAGGAACAGTGAAGTTATTCTAGGCAAAATTATTTCAATAGATTTTTTTCTCTTGGTCTTGCATTTGTTCACCAAGATGTATGGAGGAGAATAGAGTTGAATGACCCATACCTTGGAAGACAGTGTCTGTTACAAAAGGACAATGCTTCTATGTCCTACTTCTATGTCTTCCTCTTAGCTCTTGCCGGAGTTCCAATTAATCACAGCTTCTTGGCTTCATGTCTAGTGAAGCTGAAGGACTAGATGGGCTCCACCACTGTTAAATCTTCATTATTTCTCTTTTAAAACTCTTTAAGTTGCCTCATTTGGACGTTGAATTCATTTTCATGTCTTCATTCAATCAGTTCTGCATTGTAGTGAGCCAAATAGGCTCTGTAAACTCACTTTAGGGAGTAAAAATACTAACACAATTTATATCAAAAAGTTTTGGCATTCCTTCACTGCTGAATACAATATGCTTAGCTAAGTCTTCTATGAAAATTTTTTTTATTAACTTTTCCATTTGCTCAATTCTCTTCTGAACTTTTTGGCATATGTAATAACAGAAGTCTTCACTATCTCATATTAATAAGGATATCACTTTTGTGAGCCACATAGAAATGTGAAATTATTGGTTGGAAGTATCCAATCAGATTTTTTTCTGTGTTTCACTGCTTCACATCCAAAGACATTGTGGAAAGTGTTACAAACAAAAATGTGTAATCCCAACACCTTCTTTCATTGTGAAGGGCACTTTCTCCCTAAATATTTTGACTCAAATTATCTTTTTCAGAGAATTACTCTTTGGTAATTAAAGGTAAATTCACAAATTTTGATGCCTTATTTTTTTAAGTACTTTGAATTTAAATTCCAATACAACCTTGTGTCAAACAGTGAAAATATATTTCCTGGGTAAGGAAAATTCCAAGGGACCTTACAGGATTTACAAGTTTGTTTGTTTAGTGTGAAAAAGAGACATCTTCATCCACATTGCTCCCTCTCTACTAAGTCTCCTTGGATTTCTTTGCATGAAAACTATTCTTCCAGGCAATTTAAATTTTCGTAATAGGCTAAGTTGTTAAAATTTTGAACAATTAAAATTTACCTGTCATAACTTTAAAACTCTTGAAAATCCTTTATCAGAACCGCGAATTCACCAATCTTAATTCCACCATTACCATCAAAAAGTTAACATGCTATTTTCATGATATAGTATCCATGCAGCTATTATATTCCAGTGGCTTTGTTATGCATATATATAACCATATTAGCTGATGCTAAGCAAAATTAATACCAAGATATGTAACCAGATTTTTTCATTTGTGGTTGTTGTTTTTGATGAACTATGTGATTTCTGTTTTCTTTGGGTTTTCCTCCTATGGTTTATCCTTCTGGTATATCATTTTGTATTGTATACACATTTACCTTAATTAGCGAAGGGAAGAGGAAAAGCATAATGGTGAGACAAAGGACAAAAGGCAAACCAATGCAATAGCAATACTCACAAGACAATATATTGGAAATGCACATTACAACTTGTGAGGGATGAAGGAGTGAAGGAAAACTGTGAGAAAATGAGAGAAGGTTAACAAATTTGAAAAGTTATGATTTAATACCTTACAATTACTGTAACCCCACTGTACATCACTTTGATAATAAAATTGAAAAATAAGTTGCATAAAATATAATTTCACTGTATTGGCACAGGAAATAATATTCTTTATGTAATAATATTTTAAAAATCAATACTATTTGGCATCTAATTTGAATTAATTACCCCTTATTTATCAGAGGGTCATCAACTTGAATGTTATCCAACTAGACAATATTTTCACAATATACTTGCCAAATTTTTCAAAAAAGAATAACTTTAGTATTTTCTCATTCTAAAACAGAAAACCGTTTAATGCTATGGAAACCCATAACTTTTAAAAGTAAGTAAGTTGTTAAGAGGACAGAATATATGCGTTCTTCAAAATTCCTATGACTAATAACTACTCATTTTTAAATTCTCAACATTTCTGGGAGATTCCAAACAGTACCTGTTCGCATGTTATATAATTTTGCAATAGATGTTGTTTCCAATGGGGTGTTACAGACTGAGAAGTCAACAGAAAAATAGCCACATTCTGGTAGAGGATAAAACTATGAAGCATGTGTAATAATTAATTCTTCAAGAGTAAGCTATTGTTTATCAGAGTAAGCTATTATTTCTATGACCATCAATCCCAAGATTTATGCCATAAAGTCATCCTAGCCCAACAGTTTCCAACTTTTAAGGGGCACCTTAAAATTCCTTAATTCACATCATGAATACCTTATCTCTATTTTGAAAAAATACTACACCTCTGCTAATATGACGCCCTCCTAGTTCTGAAAAGAACACCACAATACATTGAGCTGCATCATTTTTCCTCCACTAGTATTCTTGAGATCAGAATATTATTTATATTTATACTTTTTTAACTATCATAGATATTCAGGATGCTAAGATAAAAAAATTATGGTTCAAAGCCCACCCAGGCAGGAAGGTTTCTTAGAATCTTATCTCCAAAAAAATTCTCCACAAAAGCAAGACTCAAGTGGCACTGAGGTTGAAGTGGTAGGGCATGAGACTTGAGCATCAACAGGCTCAGAGACACTGTCCAGGCCAAGAGTTCAAGCTCTAGGATGAACCAATAAAACAAAAACAAAATTGAAAACAAACCCCAAACCTAGCATTTTTCTCCATGTATACAGAGGCACGTAAATAAGGAAATGACTTCCTGTGTTACATATAGGGAGAAGAAAGAAGATGTCACACAATTACTCTCTTCATACCATATTAAACCAAACCCTTAAAAAATTGGTTTTTCTAAATGTATAAATTAATGTCATCCATTTTTTGGCAACTCTGTCTAGATTATTCACATTAACATAGTATACATGAACTGTGGGAAATATCTATTAACTATGTTCTAATTATAACTCTCTTGAAAGAATATATAGACAAATAGAATGCCAGAATCATTTGTGAATTTTTCAATTAATCCCTCTACTTAAAAAGAATTTTGTAGTATACTATAGAATATGAAATTACAAACAAAACCAAAAAATATATTTTAAATCTAAATTCTAATTTAACAAGGTCTACAAAGTCCTACATTAGACGAACTTTGTTATTTCTCCAGGCTTAAGCTTTTGTAATCCTTCAACATTAATTTGGAATCCAACAGAATGAGGCTTACATACTTTTGCAAATTTTTGGATGGGAATCATGAGCTATTTTTCATCTAGGAATGTTCTGTAATGAAGAGAGCATTTAAACCACAAGTGAGGATATATATGAGTTGCATTCAATAGGAAACTTGACTTCTCAAAACATAATGACAAAATTAGCCCAAACTTCCAACTGTGTATTCCTTTTTTGTTGTTTGATTTGTTCTACTGGGACAAAATTATTCTACCTGGTCCAGGGAAGGTATCATTATGTAATTCCACTCTCTAATCTCCTGTTTGAGTGCTAGAATTCCAAGCTTGTAGCACTTTGCCCTGCCATAGTTTGTTTATTTAATCTAGAAACAGACTAGCAATTCTGAACTTCTCCTATGATCTTATCCACTAGACTGAATGCTCAGACTGTTTATGTACTATTTTCAAAGATGTTTTAACATTTGACACAGGATATGAACATTTTCAGATGCACCTGCCGGGTTCCCTGATTCATTCTACCATGGATCCTATAATAATAATGATTACTTGACTCTCTTACTATCTCTGGTCCCTACCTATGTAATATTCTCAACTTCTGGGGGAAAGTTCACTTGAAGGCTTTCTAATATTTAAAATTATCATTTGATTCTAATCTTACACAGGACTTATTTTCTATTGTTTTCTAACTTTTCTACATATTCTGAGAGTTGTTTCATTTGTATCTTTTTGTGTGCACCTATAAGTGCCTCTGTGTGTATGTGTATGTTCGTATGTATGTATGCAAAAACCTAAAGCTGTTATTCAGCAATGTTGCTCATGACTGGTATTCCAGCTTTTGGCTGATTAATTATAGGTAGTGTCTCAAAGCCTATACTGTCCAAGCTGGATGCAAATTGAACTTCCCAGACTCCTTTACATTTTTAGGTTTTATTTTTCCAGGAGTATCAACTTTTAAACTTCAAACACTTTTGTGAGTGTAAAGTGTAACCTGTAGCCCAGATTTTTAACTAAAGAATTCATATAAAGATAGACGAACATATACATTACATATCCTGAGTGTACACTGTTAGAAATGTGATCATAAACCAAGTTGTTGTGAAATCTGAGGATTGGGGTTTAAAGCCAGCACGGGTAGGAAAGTCCTGGAGACTCTTTTCTCCAATAATTACTAGAAAATTAGAAGTGGCACTGTGGCTCAAGTGGAAGAGCCCTAGCCTTGAGCTGTGTTTCAGAGGGACAGCAACCTGTCCTATATTTCAAGTGCCACAAACAACAACAACAACAACAACAAAAAGAATATAAGAAAAGGAAAGAAAAAGAAATGTGATCTTAGCCACCAGGTTCATTGCTAGTATAATTCCTGTTCTCTCAAGATGGATTCTTTTTTTCCAGTTACGTCGACTCTCCTATATCTGACTTGCATTGGAAACAGAATCATTCTTCCATTCTCCTTTTTGCACATTTACTTGATTAGCAAGCGTGATTTAGAAAGGCAGTGGCCTCATGCTTCATGTTCCACTTAGGAGTAATGCTTTCTCTATATCACTCCCATAAATCTACATATTGGATTTGGCTTTATTTTTTCAATGTTTTCTTATTTGTTGAGTCTTCTATATTTTATTGAACACTTATACATAAACACAGAACTTCTTTTTCTCCTATAATTGCTATTGTTTCTCTTACTCTTAACTCATGTATACTTGGGAAATTAATGTACAGCACATAGACTCACAAAAATGATCTGAGAACCTTCTTCCCATTTAAAATTCACCTTAATTTACAGAGCACATAGGAAGTTTGAACAAAATGTTCTCATGGATAATGTATTTGTAAGCAATTTAAATTTCATTTCTCTTTACTAAGTTGTCTCTGAAACACGTGTTACCTCATGGCCAAAAGTATCCTTGTGCTATTTCAATGAAGCCAGAAAACATTCATTTTTTTCTGGAGCAGCACTATAGATTGTTACTGGAAGTAAGTGGAAGTAACTGTTACTGGATGTGGAAACTGATCCTAGGAGAGGAACTGAACATGGAGAAATGACAAAGTTCAAGTTAACTATTGCTTTCCTTTTTACTGTATAAGAAAAGGATCCTAGGCTGGAAGGAAACTCTGTCCTTGACTTTTGTGAGTGTGTCTTTTACTCATATAAAACTTGTCTGTGAACTTCTGGTTGAGAGTATTACAAAAGGAAACAATATGTCATTTGAAGGCCAGTATAGAACAAAAGGAAGTCACTTTATTTTAAAAATGTTCTACTGCAAAGAAGCAAAGATATGGAGGTTTTAAAGTGTCTTATGGATGGATGTTTCACTCCTGAGATGAGTCTCTTTTTGCAGGAATCAGTTATCAATTCCTTTAGTCAAGTCCTGTGTTTTCCATAGCAATAAGGATTCCAAAAAAGCAGGATCCAGTGAGTATGATCAGCAAAAGCAGCCTATTTTCGGACCACCACTATTTTAAGGAGAGTCCCAAAGAAATACCCAGGGTTTGTTTTGTTTCCTTGTTTATTTAGTTTGTGCTGGTTCTGGGGCTTGAACTTAGAGACTGGACCCTGTCCCTGAACAGTTGTCTTTCTTTCCCACCTGGCCCAAAGCTAGTACTCCGCTGCTTGAGCCAAACCTCCACTTCTGGCTTTTTTGGTGTTTAATTACAGATAAGGGTTGACAGACTCTCTTGCCTGGGTTGGCTTTGAACTAAGACAGTAAGAAAGCTAAGTGACATCAACTGTATGTACTTCTCTTTTGAACCAAGAAATATTAGATGAAGTTTTTTTATAAAGTTACTATTTGACAATTTTTAAAGAAGAAAATATGTTTAGCAAAGAAGCCATAACAAATAACTCAGCAAAAGTAGGTGCACTACTAAATCATTTGGGAAGATTACTATTGACTTCATCATTCCTTTGAGGGAAACTTAAAGCCATATTTGTAATTTTTTGTTGGTTGTGATTATTGAATATTGATCCTGGGCATTGTCTCTCAGCTCTTCAGCACAAATTGAGCACTCTACCACTTTAGCTACAGCACCACTTCCGAGTTTCTGGAGTTAATTGAAGGTAAGTGTTTCATGGACTTTCCTGACCGCTGGCTTTGAACCACAATCCTCTGGTCTCAACCTCCTGAGTAGCTAGGATTACAGGCATGAGCCACCAACACCCGGCTCATATTTGCATTTATGTGCACTTAATGTCACTATGTAGACAAAGAACGGAAATCTGAACCAAATGATGTGACATTGAAGCTTGTCAGAATGATTGAATTAGCAATAAATATGTCCTCCTTTCCCATTTTGTTACATTAATGACCCATGAGCTATGGGACTCTTACATTAGCATCCTCTTTCATCTTTGTAGGTGTATTTAGTATCAGAAAATGTTCACAGAGAAATATAGAAAGACAGATTTTTAGAAAGCAAAGGAGATCAGGTATGAAAGAACAGCATAGAAGGAGATACATTTATCACACAGAGATTAAGAACTAGCCTAGGAGATTTTGAATGCTAAAGGCAATGAGGAATAAGCCTAGTTGATAACTAGTTCTTCAATATCCAAAAATGGTTTCCTAGAACGGTTTCTGCTATACCTTAGTTGCTATCATTTTTTCTTTCCATCTGGAGTTATTCCTTCTCTTTTGTCACAACTATTAATTAGCCTCTGCCCTTTTGGTGCGATGACTTGCCCAAAGAGTTTCCAAATCTCACTTAGACTGTTGTTGTTGTTGTTGCTGTTGTTGTTTTGGCAGTCCTGGAGCTAAAACTCAGCTCTTGGGAATTATTCCTGAGCTTTTTTTTTTTTCCCCCTCAAGGCTAACCATCCACCATTTGAGGCACAGGACCACTTCCAGTGTTTCCTTTTCAATTTATGTGGTACTGAGGAATTGAACCCAGGGTTTCATGCATGCTAGGCAATCACCATACCATGAAGCCACATTCCCAGAACCCTAAATGACTTTCTTAAGATGGCATTACATTTTCATTCTGTAACTATGTATCATAATTTTAACCAGAAATTTTTGCTAGAAAAGAGCATTGAACACAGTACTGAGTCCAGTAAGGCTAGTTGGATAATGGATTACTGTCACAGTGTAGTCAGGGCACAGAGGGAATTACCTCATGGAGCTGGTACAACAGAGTGAGCAAGACAGAGCCTGACCCACAGTCTACCTCCAGAATGAGAGGGCCACCTTGGTTCCAACCATATGGGGATGCTGGGCCACCTCCTCCAGCACCCATTGAATCAGTTCCTGAGAGAGAAAGAGAAAGAAAGAAGGTCAGAATTACACTTAAGCCAGGTGCCGGTGGCTCAGGCCTATAATCCGAAGTACAATGGAGGCTGAGGTATGAAGATCGTGGTTTATAGCCAGCCCGGCAGGAACACCTGTGAAACTCTTATCTCCAAAAACCACCAGAAAACTGGAAGTGGTGCTGTGACGCAAGTGGTAGCATGCTAGCTTTGAGCTGAGGAGCTCGGGGAGCTGCCCCAGGCCCAAAGTTCAAGCCCCATGATTGAAAAGAAGTGGACTTCCCACCACAAGAAGTGGACTGAATAGCACCCATTGTCCTAAGGAGCATGGCAGAGAAGTCAGGCCGAGCTTCCTGTCAGCTAGGAGTCATTAGTAGGTCACCTGGCTTCTCTGTGCCTCAGTTTCCCCAGCTTCAAAAGTGAACAAAATGAAGGATCCCGTTACTCATGGGGATAGGGTAATAAAGAAAGAGAGCCATGTTTTGTTTCATAATCCTATACCTGTTTCACCATTAATAACACACACCATCTGAGATCTTTCTGGGAATCTTCCTATCATATGGTCACAGAATTGCCAAGAACAGGATCAGATGTCCCCTCCCTCTGTGCCTGTCCCTGCTCCAGAGATCCCTCTGTATTAATCCCTTGTTTCCTCAACTGTACCATGAGGAGATTTAAGTCCAATGGTTGAGGCCCAACCCAGAGCTTCACCTCTGGTCAAGAATCGGCTGCCGTGGACTGAGTTTGGGACAATCCATCTAAACTAATGACTGAGCGTGGTGCTACATGTCTACCATCCCAACTACAGAAGACCGTGCCTGGTGGCTCATGCCTGTCACAGATAGGAGGATCATGATCCAGTCCAGCCTGAACATATATTAATTCTCCATCTCAGAAATGCCCAAGACAGAAATGCTTGACTCGCATGGTAGAAGTCCTGACTGGCAAGCTTAAGGTCTTTAGGTCTAACCCTAATATACCAAAAAGAACCAGAGTCCCAGTGCCAGAGGCTCATGCCTATAATCCTAGGTACTCAGGAGGCTGAGATCTGAAGATCACAGCTCAAGATTTAAGATAGGGTTGGACTCGCCCATCAGACGTCATGATGAGAAGACCCAGAGTCTGGCCTATGCTGTTGCGCTCCATACTAGCAGAACCCATATCCTTACTAAGTGTTGGTCATGCTCTCTGTCACCCTGGGAAGCCATCCCCTGCAGGCTACACTCCCAGGTCCTCCAAATCTCCCACTGCCACCAATCAGGCTCAAGGGAGTACCCAGCTCCATTGCACACAGATCCCTTGTTCTTGTAATTTAACAGTGCTGTGTCCCCTTCAAGCCTCTCACCTTTCCAGGCCCCCAGACCTCAGCTGTGAAGCCCACACATGCTTCAAAGATAGCAGGTAGAAGTTACCAAAGCATTCTGCCTCCTTGTTACAACCCAATTCTACACACACACACACACAAACACACACACACACACACACACACACACACACACACACACACACACACACACACACACACACATCCAGACCGGTGACAGAAGACTCATCCATGCAGCACCTGCAATTTGCCAACTGATCACTCACCTGAGCACAGTCAGGCTGTACAAGGAAAAAGATTATCTCTCTCTCTCTGTCTCTCTGTCTATGTCTCTCTCTATGTCTCTCTCTGTCTCTCTGTCTTCAGGTGAAAGGTTGACCGAACACAGAACACAAGGGCTCACACAGCAAGGGTGTCTATCTTCTGCATCCAACACCTCCCATCTCCAGAAAAAAAGAAAAAGACCCCAGAAGGCAGGTGTAGACATGCTCCTCCCCACCTCTGACTAAAGCCACCGGGTTTTCACCAGGGAGAGGAAGGGTGCAGATTTGCGGCACTGTGGCTCCCACTACTCCAGGCCAGGGGATCTGTGGCACCCACTCCTCACCCAGCCATATATCTCCCCATTTCCTGGGACACTAGCCGCTAGAGATGGGGGTGAGATCCTCGGGTCAACACCCACCCCCACCCCTGGGGCACATTTGTGGCAGGGCGTGGGCCAGACTGTGGGGCACAGGGGAGGCGCGGGTCTGGGTCAGAGAGGAGGGGATATGTGGTGCAGGGTGCAGGGATTTGTGGCAGCCACTCACATTTGTTGCTGGCAGAAGCTGTTGGCAGCTGCTACAGGTGGGGCAAGCAGCAATGGCAGAGGCATGACAAACACTCAGGCCCTGAGCAGAGGACAGGGCAGCCAGGACCAGGTCAGGGCCGCAAGCTGGCTCGTGGCACACCATTGCACCATTGCCTGAGGAAACCATGGGTCTGAGCCCACAGCACCAGGTTAGAAATGCTGCTCCATGGGGAAGGGGGGGAGGGGGCCATGGCTCAGGCAGGCACATGATGGGCCTGAGGAAGGCCTTTCCTCCTAGGCCTCGAGTATCTTGCTCACCATTCAGCCACCTCTACCTTCCTCAACTGCTGGTAGTGGTGTCAACAAACAGAGGGAATCATGGTGCTACTGGTCGGCATGGAATGTGGGCGTGGCCACCATTCTTGTATCCTATTGGTCAGAAAGAACCATGAAACAATGGGGGTGTGGCTGGAATCGTGTGATGCAGGCAGAATGGGTGGAGTCAAAATGACGCAGTCCATTTCCCAGGTAACTCTGTCCATGCCAGTTGGGGACAAGAGGGTGACCTGCTTTAGCCGGATGGCTGCACAGATTATTGTCTATGTCTGTTTGTTCCCAGACCTTGAACTCAGGATCTGGGCACAATCTGTGAGTTGCTTTTGATCAAAGTTAGCTCTCTACCACTGGAGCCACATGGCTTTACTTCTGGCTTTGTTGGCACTAGTTCGACAGGAGTCTCAAGGGCTTTCCTGTCTAGGGTGACTTTGACCATGATCCTCCTTTCACAACCTTGTAAGTTTTAAGGAGGACTGCTGAGAGCCACTGATGCCTGGCTAATCATTGGTTTTGCTGACGTTCTTGTACAGACCTGTGAGTTCCCTATCCTCAGGTTGAAGTGGTAGGAGCTGGAGCCCACAGTTTGAATCCTGGTCCAACCACCAACAAATGGCAGGAGATCCTATGAAACTCATTCCTATTCATATGACTACCAAAGGAATGTGATGTATATCATGATTAAATGGGCAGTACTTGAATGATTTGAGGATAAAACTATACACAATTACATTATAGGACTCTGGTCGATATTAATACTTTATGAAGCATTTAAACTATCACATTCATTAAATGGAGGCCAAATGAAATACCTACGAATTGGGCATCACATAGCATGGAGATGCTATTTTTTTTTCTGCCAGGACTGGAATTTGAACTGATGGCCTAGGTATCCCTGCTGTTGCACTGTGTAGAAAGGGAAAGCTTGCCTCCTTGAATTCAAGAAATTCAAAGTCTGTTCCTTAGGCCTGAAATCGATGCCCACCACTAGAAAACATCCTATTTGTGTACATTTTAAATATATGATTTATATTTATATACATATGTTGATTCTATATTGCATTCAGTGTAGTTATGTATTTTATTTTTTGTTTTATTCATGTATTGACTTCTCATTTTATTGACTATTATGACTCATAGAACAGTGATTACATTGATTACATAGGATATAGGTTTGCATATGTATTGCACGTCCTTCCTGACACCCAGGACTTTCACAGAAAAGGAAAACGTGTCAGCATCAACTTCTTACTACATGATTCATTTTTTGGGAGTGCTGGCATCTGAACTCACAGCCTACAAGGCCCAATTCATGAATGGGTGAGTGTCAGCCTGGCATCCTGTGGCAAATTGAGCTGACAGGCAGTTCTGAGTACCTGAGATCGAGCCCCAGTGGTTGACATGCAGATGGTAGTACACTAATAAATATATATCTTTATAGAGAGCCAGAGATGTCTATACATTATTCGTTTATATAGACTACATTCCTACCAATTCTTGGGTATTTATAATGCCTCCATATAATTAATGTTATTGTTTTCATTCTTAACAAACTATTAAGTAAATCAATCAATATCCTGAAATTATTACATTCTGTAAGTAATAGTATTATCTTAATGCTTCATAAATATTAAATAAAATCAGTCTTCTGAAATGATGCTGTCTAATTTTATAGGAGCATTATTCACCATCAACTCATTCAACTGTGACATTGATAATATTACCTTGTTATTCCCATGGATGGGAACGAGTCTCTTAGTATCTCCTGCCATTGACTGGTGTCAGGACTAGGATTTGAAATCAAGGCCTACATTGCCAGGTGGACCTATGACTTCCTCAATAGTCTGACAACCTTCAGCAATGCAAGGTGAAGTACCCTTTGCAAAAGTGTCATTCAGACCCAGGAGTGTCACCGTGCAAAGGAAGAAAACATAAAAAGGCCATCTCACTGCATTTTTTCCATACATTTTTGCCACACAAGGCTTTGGGGTCTAGGATCTCAGGATCTACTGTATGTCCAGTGGCTGCACCCCAGCATAGGGTGTCGAAGCTGAGGCAGAGTTACCACAACCTGAGTTCAAACCCCCTACTGAGCAAAAAATAATTAAAAGAATTTAGCTCCCTGGCTTGCAATTCACCCCGTTTATTCTGCCAGGCTTTGGATTTGAACTCAAGTTCTGGGTAAATCTGCAGCACTGTGTTAGAAGGGCAAGCTCACCGAACTTGAAGATAAGAAAGTCAGGCCTGTACTCTAAGCCAAAATTCAAGCCCCAGCCTTGGAAAACATACTATTTATATACATTGAAAATGCAGGATTTGTACTTACCTATGGATGTTCAGTCCATACACGTTTGGTGTGGTTGTTCCTTGTACTTTTTGTTTTATTCATTTATTTACCATTGATTTTACTATGATGACACCCATTCCCTTTATTTATATTGATGACATCCTATCACATGGAATCTAAATTTGTAGACGTGTTCTCCATCATGCCTAACACCCAGGACTCTCAAAGAAAAGGAAAAATGTTTCACACTTGGTTTCTTACTGCATGATCCAATTGTTGCTAGTGCTGGGATCTGAACTCAGGGCCTAGCAGGAACAATTGGTGAATAGTTCAAAGTGACCACACCAGCCTGTGAGCAACAAAGGAGTTAGGCCATTCCCAGGATCTGACATTGATCCCCAGTGTGGGTCACGATAGTCATAAATTAATAATTAAAACATATGATCAATATTTACATATATGTTTGGACAGCATCTTGCCTTTGGAGTACTTTTTCTCCTTATTTTCTGTCTTATGTAAGTATTGTGTATTTTACTGAATAAGGTAACAAATATAACAGTGCTTACATGGAAGACAACCTATTGCCCTGGCTATAGGGTTTCCTATGCATTCTCCATCCAAGCTGAGACTCAGGACTCTCACAGGACAGGAAAATAGGTGAATCGATGGGTTTCTCACATCAGGATTCATCTTTTGGCAGTGTTGGGATTTGAACTCAGAGCCTATCAGGCCCAACTGGGGAAAGGGTCAAGGTAAGGACACCAGCTTGTGAGCAACGAAGCAGATAGGCCATTCCCAGGACCTGACGTCAAGTCCCAGGGAGGTCCAGATAGTCATGAATTCATAATTTAAACATAGGGTCTATATTTACTTACATGTGTGGACAGCATCTTGCATTTGGTGCACTTCTTAATTTGTGTCGAATTCATGGAGTTATTTTGTATTTTACTGAGTATGGTGACAGGTATAACTATGCGGACATGGATGACAACCTGTTCCCATAGTTATAGGGTTGCCTATGCATTCTACATCCTAGTGGAAGCTCAGGACTTTCACAGGAGAGGAAAACATGTTCAACGACTGGCTTCTGACAACAGAATGAATCTTTTGTCAGTGTTGGGATTTGAACTGACGTCTGGGTAGCTCTGTTGCACTTTAGGGGAAGGGAAATCTCACCATCCTTGAATACTACAATATCAGGCCTGATCCAGGGCCTGATTTGAAGCCCCAGCACTGGACAAAATAACAAGCCCGCCTTTTTAAAACATAGGATCTCTCTTTACCTACAAGTGTGGTATGCATCTTGCATTCAGTGTAGTTATTCTTTTTATTTTGTGTCTTATTCATGGATGTATTGTGTATTTTATTGAGTATGGTGATAGATGTAACTATGCTGACATGGATAACAACCCATTCGAATGGTTATAGAGTTATCTATATAGAATTCTCCATCCTCATTGAGACCCAGTACTTTCATTGGACAGGAAAACAGGTGGATCGATTGGCTTCTCAAATCAAGGTAAATCTTTTGGCAGTGTTGGGATTTGAACTCAAGGCCTAGCAGAATCAATTGGTGAATGGGTCACGGTGAACACACCAGCCTGTGAGGCACTAAGGAGGTAGGCCATTCCTAGGACCTGAGATGAAGCCCTGGTTGGGGCCAATATAGTCATAAATTCATCATTTAAACAGAGGATCTATATTTCCATACATGGATGGGCAGCATCTTGCATTCGGTGTAGTCATTCTTTTATTTTGTGTCTTATTCATTGATGTATTGTGTATTTTATTGAGTATAGGATAACAGATATAACTGTGGTGACCTGGATGACAAACTATTCCCATGAGTATAGAGTTCTGTATACATTCTCCATCCTAGCTGAGACCCAGGACTTGCACAGCACAGGAAAACTGGTGCAATGACTGGCTTCTCACATCAGGGTGAATTTTGACAGTGCTGGGATTTGAACTTTGGGCCTAGGAGGCCCAACTGCCCAATGGGTCCACGTGATCACACCAGACTGTGAGCCACTAAGGAGCTGGTCGGTTCCCAGGAACAGAGATCGAGCACCAGGGGGGGCCACAATTGTCCTGAATGCATCATTTAAACATGGGATGTATACTCAAATCTATGTGTGGACTGCATTGTGCATTTAGTGTAGTTATTCTATTTTGTATGCTATTCATGGATGTATTGTGTATTTTCTTCAGTATATGATGACAGGTATAACTGGGCTCACATGAAAACAACCTATTTCCGTGGCCACAGGGTGGCCCATGCATTCTCCATCCTAGCTGAGACCCAGGACTTGCACAGGAAAGGAACACAGGTGCAACAATTGGCTTCTGACATCAGGATGAATCTTTTGGCACTGCTGGGATCTCAACTCGGGGACCAGCAGACCCAATTGACGAATGGGTCCATGTGAGCACACCAGTCTGTGAGCCACTAAGGAGTAAGGCCGTTCCCAGGACCTGAGATGGACCCCCAGGTGAGGGTGTGGGGGGAGGGCACACAGCAGTCATCCATTCATAAGTTGAAGGTAGTATGCAAATAAGTACACAATTGTATAGAGTAGGAGAGATGATAACCTGTGATGGAATCCAATCAAACCATGTGTCTACTGATTTTTGTATCTTTCCAGATGCCTTCATTTCATGACTGTGATGATTATTGTCATGCTTAATCAACACTGCTTTACAAATAAGTGATACCCCATGAGTCTTGCCTATCATTTCCTAGTCACATGATGCATTAACTACTTATTCGATGATATCAATCGCATTCCATGACTTTTCCTGTATCTCAGGATTTCCCGCCATTGTATTTCTCATGGGGGTGGGCTGAATTCAAGCCTCAGGCATGGAAAACATACTCCGTATATACATTTTAAAGATAGGATTTATACTTCCATACAGATGGTCAGTAGATACCGTGTTTGGTGTGGTAGGATTTATACTTCCATACAGATGTTCAGTCCATATCACGTTTAGTGTGGTCATTCATTTTATTTCTTTTTTATTCATTTATTTACGATTTATTTCATTGACTTTCATGACACCTATACCATTTATTACATTGTTTACATCATATCACATACCATCTAGATTTGTACATGTGTTCTCCATCATGCCTGACACCCTGGACATTCCCAGAAAAGTAAAACATATATCACACTCAGCTTCTTACTCAAAGATTAAATTTTTGGCAGTGCTGGGATCTGAACTCAGGGCCTAGCAGGCCCAATTCATGATTGGATGAGTGTGAGCACAGAAGCCTCTAGCCTATGAAGCTATCAGGTGGTTCCCATGCACTGAGATCAAGCCCCAAGTTTAGCCAAAACAGCAATACATGGATAGGCAGAAGGTTTTATACAAGTAAATATATATTGTTGAAGAGCTCCAGAGCTGTCTATCTATGACAGAATAACATCTACTACGTTCCTACCAACTTTTAGGTATTTATTATATCTCCATTGAAAAAATATTATTCTTTTCATGCTTAATAAACTATTAATTAAGGTCAATCAACATCCTAGGATTATTGCATCCAATTTTAGACTAGACAAATGCATGAACTACTCTTTCAATCTGTATTCTTATGCATATGAATGAATCTCTTGTGATCTCCTGCCATTAGTGTGTAAGGATTAGGATTTGAACCCAGAGCCTATGTTGACATGTTGGCTTATGGCTTCCCTGATAGCCTGCCAGCCATCAGCAATGGCAGGGCAGGTCCACTTTGAAACCATGTCATTCAGACCCAGGATGGTCACCATGCAAGGAAAAACTTGTAAAACCCTGAGCCCTCTACAGCTCCCCACTTTTTGTGCTTTTTTTTTCTTCCTGCAAACCCTCTGGGCCGAGGGTCCCAGGATCAGCTTTGGGTCCCGAGGCTGCACCCCATCCTAGGGCGAGTGAAGCTGAGTCAGAGTTGTCATGACCTGAGTTCAAGCCCCGTAGTTGGCAAAATTAATTAACTAATTAATTCATTAATTAACCAACTAACTAACTAAATTGAAATAATAAAGCTCCTTGGTTTGGAATTTCTTCCAGTTTTCTTTCCTAGCCTGGGATTTGAACTCAGAGTCTTGATGAATCCGTAGCAATGTGATGGAAAGCTCAGAGTTGCCATTACTTGAGTTCAAACCCCATGCCAAGCCAAAAATAAATAATTAAGTCACTGACCTCAGCAGGGAAGTTAGTTGTGAAGATGGGAGGGAAGGGATGGTAGGGGAAAAACAAATGAGGAGGCAACAATGCTCAATAGGAAATGTACTCATTACTTTGCTCATGTAACTGTGACCCCTCTGTACAACATTTTTAAATGAAAAACGTACAAAAAATGATGTAGTGCACAAGAAGCACTTTGGGGGTAAGGGATGGATGTCTGAATAGCTGTACAAAATTCTACACTGATTTTTTTCAGTGTTCAGTTTGGAACTGAATAAACGTATCTGTTTCTGTTACAAATATTAAGTCACTGTCTTGGAACTGGGGCCAGTATTTCTGCCATTGCTGGGATTTGAGCTCACTGTCTAAGTAACTCTTTTGCACCTTGGGTGAAGGCTAATCTCCTTGTCCTTGAGGGAAAGATTTTCAAGCTACTGTTCCCAGGGCCTGAGTTAAGGCCCTGCAATTGAAAAAAATATTTGTATACATGTATAATATAAGATATATAAGTACATATGTATGTTTATTTCATAGTATGATTATTATTGATTTTGTATTTAATTTTTTTATTCATTTAATTGTTTATTTATTTAGTATTATTATACACATAATATTTATTATGTTGTGTACATATATTATAAAACTATACACAATAATTCAGTACATTGACTCATTTTCATTAATACTTTATTAAGTGTTGAAACATGATACATAATTAAATGGAGGCATTTGTCAAGTCATCACATGGTTAGAGTATGTCCCTAGTATGAGTTTTGTCTTATTTATCTTGGACAGCTTCCTATAGGGATTTGTTTAGATGATTTATACTCAGAAGCCTTTTCTTGTGGACAGGCAAGTTGAGGGATAAAATCGTAAGGTTGGGGCTGGGAATGTAACTTAGTGTTAGAGAGCTTGCTCAGCATGCTTGAATGCCAGGGTTTGAATCCTCAGTGCCACATACTCAGAAAAAGCCAGAAGCTGTGGTGTGGTTCAAGTGGTAGAGTGCTAGCATTGAGAAAAAGAAGCTCAAAGACAGTACCCAGGCCCTAATTTGAAGCCCCAGGTCTGGCAAAACAATACGCCAGATTCCAGTGGCACTGGAAACCTACTTTCTCAGGAGGCTGAGATCTTAAGATCACAGTTTGAAGACAGCCTAGGGAAGGAAAGCCTGTTAGACTCTTACCTCCAATGAACCATCAAAAAACCCCATGTGGCACTGTGGGTCAAGTGGTAGAGTGTTTGCCTTGAGCTGAAGGGCTCACGGACAGCGCCCAGGCTTCAGTTTGAGACACACACTGGAAAAAGAGTGAGGGATAATCAAAGTAATTTACCTATTTGCTATTTATGAGAATATGGTTTGGAAAATGAATGCTGATGTACACCAGAATTGGAGTCAGCCCTCAAGGTTCAAGTGTAGCAATCCATAATCCCAGCCTCTCAGATTCTAGCATTATAAACTTGTGTCCTACAAGGTTCTGAAAGGCACATTGTTGAAAGGCTTAATATGCTCCCCAAGCCCTTTGTGATAAGCAGTTGACTTGTATTGTCAAGATCATTACAGTTCTGACCCTAGCAGAGAACCAATAGCTTACACCCATCACCCTAACTCAGGAGGCTGAGGTCTCTATCACAGGGGGAAACAAGCCAAGGCAGGGAAGTCTAGGACATTCTGGCTTCCTGTTCTGAAAGGTCAGATGCTCAAGAAATTCCTGTGTTTCGATTGGTGATGAGAAGTTACTTGCACTGTAAATGTTCTTGGAGTTCTTGAGCTACAGAAGAAGGAAAGAAATATTATTGACCCAATTGGGGTTCAAATGAAATTCTCAGGATCCAAGCCCTAGCTCTGTTAGCAGGAAGAATTCGAGAGTAACACTGTATTGAAGCACAGCAAACAGTTTCAAAAGCCAGGCCAGGTGCAGAGAACTAGGCCTGCAGGATTAGGAGGCCGAATGCACACACTCAACAGGGAAGTGGAGCTGCAAAACCACCTTCCATTCATTCCAGGCACAGCCAGCAATGGGAGAAACCTGAAACATTTGTTAGAGTTACAGCAGGGTCAGGCTTCTCTCAGTCTCTTCAATACGATGACTAATTAAATTTCCTCCCTCAGGTGAAGGGAGCCTCAGGCTATCTTTAGGTTACCTATAGAGAGCCAGTTTAGTGGGGAAGAGAGAGTAACAGAATTGAAAACCCTGCTCTCTGGTCTTAAGGTATGGGTTTTTGACTCTCCATTTTTCAGGTTTGAAGGCCCTTCTATCTCTGCCAGTCCATTCTCCTTACTACATTCTCCACATCATTAATGCAAACCCACAGTCCAAGGAGGAGCAGGGCCATTTCTCTTCTGTCTCCAAGCATCTGAGTTAGAACCTGGCTCTGCCCTCTTGACTCTGGGGCTCTTGGCTGCCTGAGAAGTGGGACAGAGACAGTCATCCTGATCTGCGTTTGTGTGAAGGTGATTCTGGAGTCCTGGAACACTTGCAGAAAGACTCGTGACTGGGAAGTGGTCCCTTCTTTCCTTCTGATGTCAAAAACAGATTCAGTCTATCCAGCTTTTCTTCCTTGTTTCTTGTTTCTTCCTTCCTTCCTTCCTTCCTCTTCCTCCTTCCTTCCTTCTTCCTTCCTTCCTTCCTTCCTTCCTTCCCTTCCTTCCTTCACTTCCTTCCTTCTTCTTCTTTCTTTCTTTCTTTCTTCTCTCTTCCTTCCTTCCTTTCCTTCCTTCTCCTTCCTTCCTTCTTCCTTCCTTTCTTCCTTTCTTCCTTTCTTTCTTTCTTTTCTTTCTTTCTTTCTTTTCTTTCTTTCTTTCTTTTCTTTCTTTCTTTCTTTCTTTCTTTCTTTCTTTCTTTCTTTCTTTCCTTCTTTGCCTTCTTTCTCTCTCTCTCTCCTCAGCCTCTCTCTCTCTTTCTCTTTTTTTCTTATCTATCTACCTACCTTCCTGACTAGGTACCTATCTCTTTGCCAGTTGTTGAGGTTGAACTCAAGGCCTGGGCACTGTCTCTCTAGCACTCTGCTACTTGAGCCACAGCACATATTCTGGCTTTGTCTGTGTACGGGTGTCTGAAGAATCGAACCCAGGCCTTCTTGCATGCTAGGCAAGCACTCTCTCGTTAATCCATATTCCTAGCCCCTTCATTTTTTTCTAATGGTAGTTTTTGCCATAAGTATGCATACGATTTTTAGTTCTCAAGTTTAATTTTCTGAATACCGGTTACTTCCAAGAGACCTGATCTCTTCCCCTGCCTGATTTGTGATTGTTTCCTGCATTGCCCTCATGATAAAATGTAAATAAAGGCTGCTGAAAGCTTCAGTATGCATCATATAAAGACACAGGCCTAGAACCCCTGGAAGAGAAAAGCAATGGGCCTGAAATGAAGAGAATGATGCAGTATGCACAATTAGCATATCTGAAAAATAAACAGTAAATAAAAGCAGAGTTTGCACCTATGGGGGAGGTAATTTACATACACACATAAGTAGGTAGGGCACTGATACATAAACTTGGCTTTCTCTTTTTGAATTTTTTTGTGGCCATCCCAGGGCTTAAACTCAGGGGCCGATGTGTTCCTGAGCTGCTTTGCTCAAGGCTGAGGCTCTACCACCACCACAGCTCCACTTCCCGCCAGCTGGTAGTTAATTGGACATAAGCAATTCCCAGGCTTTCCTGACTGTCCTGGATTGTATCTCCTGCTCAATTTTCTCTCTCCAAAGCTGGAGCTCTACCCTCTGGGCCACTGCTCTACTTCTGGTTCTCTGGTGGTTTATTGGAGAAAATAGTCTCAGAGACTCTCCTGCTCAGCTGACTTGAATGGCTTTCTCCTGAGGAGGCTTCAAGTGGTTTCCTCAGGGATTCACCAAGGAGCCCTCTCCACACAAACCCTTAGTCTAAATTTCGAGGCAGTACTAGAGAAAAATGGAAAATATTGTTATACCGCAGTCGCAGGACCCCCACCAAAAAGACCACCGAGAATCAGACTTTACAGCTGTTGTAAGGTTTTATTTAAACGTGCTGCATCTCAGGCCTTGTCCTACACTCCTACACAGTAGCACCTAGGAGGAGCGCCCCAAGGTAAAGATTTACAGGGTATATAAAGTCACACAACCAACCAGGTGTTTGTAGTACCACCATGTGTTGCTCTGCTAGAAATAAGCAACAAGTGGTCACTGCCTCAAAACTTTAACCCTTCATTCCCCCCCTTGACTTATGGTCCTGGAACATAATCTTGTGGCTCCAGCCTTAAACTGAATCCAACAGCTCTTGATCTTGAACGGGTTAGCCATATATTAAACAACTATACCAATAACAATCAGTTCATTTTTCTTTTCTTGAGGTGTATGCAGACTGGTTGGGTAAGATGCTTGGAGACTTCCCATGTTTCCCCATGCTTGTCCAGGGCAAAGGGGTCAGCCAGTCTGGCATGGGAGCAGTGGATCCTAAGCAGCAGCAATGCCACAGTAGCAGCAAGGCTACACACCAGTAGGCACCATGTAAGGGTGGAACCATGTAAGGTCCCTTCCACAGTGGCTCCAGAGATCTCAGGTTTTGCCTTCGAAACAAACACCCAGTTGCCCTGGTTTAAGCAAATGGGGGTAGGAATAGAAGCAGAATCATATAATGCTCTAAGCTGGGGCCACATCCTCTTTATGCCCCAGCTGTAAATAGACAAGCTTACACACGAAATTCAAATATCATCCAAATCAGCAAGCAATTCAGTCTGAAGGATAGGGATAATGGGTTGAAGGTGTCCATACATTATTTCAAAATAGGAGTAAAGCCAAGCTGATAGGGTGAATTTCCTACTCTAAACAGGGTAAAAGGAAGCAGCGATACCCAGTCTGCGCCAGTCTCAAAGGCCAATTTAGTTAAGGTCACTTTTAGAGTCTGATTCATTCTTTCTACCTGCCCTGAACTCTGGGGTCTATAAGCACAGTGCAATTTCCAATCCATCCCCAGTGCCGCGGCTATTCCCTGACTTAATTTTGGGACGAAGGCTGGTTCATTGTCTTACCAGATGGTGGATGGGAAGCCATACCTTAGTAGGATTTCTTCCAGGATTTCTTCCATATCTTCTTAGATATGACGTGCCCAGTCTCATGCTTTGTTGGGTAGGCTTTAACCCATCCTGAAAAGGTGTCTACAAAAACTAGCAAATATTTATATCCAAATTTTCCAGTTTTAATTTCTGTGAAGTCTACTTCCCAATACACACCTGGCCTATCTTCATGGAGGCGAGCTCCTTTTGTAACCAGTTGATTAGGGGCATTGGTAAGCTGACAGGCTTTAAAATTTTTAACAATGTCCTCATTGAGTTGATTTCCTTGCCTGATTTTTACTTCTGAGTGTAGGAACAAGTCTTCCATTCTTTGGGTTCCCATGTGAGAGACCCGATGGATTCTCATAAGAATCCTCTTGCCCAATCTTTGTGGCAAGATAAGTTTTCTCTCACCAGTTTTCCCCCAGTCTTTATTTCTTTCTCTGTTTGGGGGTTTATAGGCCATTGAATTTTTCTTTATCCACTCCAAGTCTTCTTGGGAGTACTGAGGCTCAGGAGGCAAAGCTTGGGGCCCTAGGTCTACTTCTGCTTTGGGCTGGAGATCCACCTCCTTAGCTGCCTGATCAGCCAAGTTATTTCCTTTGGTTATTGAATCAGTTACCTTTCGATGGCCAGGACAGTAGATAATGGCAATATTTGCTGGTTCCCATAAGGCACGGATGAGCCTTAAAATTTCTTGTTCGTTTTTAATAGCCTTTCCCTAGGCTGTCAACACCCCCTCTCTTGGTAAATGGCTCCATGGACATACACAGTGGCAAATGCATACCGACTGTCCATGTAAATGTTTAGTCTCTTCCCTTTTCCCATCTGTAGGGCTTTTGTTAGTGCCACTAGTTCTTCTCTTTGTGCAGACATTCCCTGGAGGAGTTCTTCTGCCCACACTATCTCAGTGTCTGTGGTAACTGCTCCACCAGCGTACCTTTTTCCATCTCAAATGAAACTGCTGCCGTCTGTGAACCAGGTATGCTCGGTGTGCGATAGTGGTGAGTCCAACAAGTCTGGCCTCTTTTCTTTGGCCTGGTCACTCTTTTCACACTCAATTTCACATTCTCTGTCCTTCCTTTCCTGTCTTTGGTACTCTCTCTCTCTTATTGTAAACCTTTTCTGCTGTTGCTACTAGATCCCTAATAGACTTTTCACCAAGTCTGTCTAGAGCCTGCAACTTCTGCTTTATGTCTGGTGCAGCTTGATTTATATAGGCAAACATAATCATCTGAGCCGACTCCTGGGTCTCAAGATCATATGGGTATATTGACTAAAAGCTTCCCTGAGCTGCTCAAGATATGCTGCGGGACTTTCACTTCCTCCCTGTATAACATCATAAACTTTGGCCATATTAGTAGGTTGGGAAGTCTCTTCCTTGAGACCTGCCAACAGAGCCTGATGATAGACGAAGTGTCGCTCCCTACTTTCAACTGTATTGTAGTCCCATGTTGGTCAGATCTCAGGAAAATAGACAGTGATCAGGGCAGGATCTGTAATAGGTGCTCTTTTGGGGCCAGGGATATGTTTCCGGGCTGCTTCTTGTATACAGTCTCTCTCTTCGGTGGTAAAAATGACCTGTAAAAGCGGACTAAAATCATCCCAAGTGGGCTGATGAGTAAAGAGAACAAATTCAAGCAAACGAATTAAATCCTGGGGTTTCTCAGAAAAGGGGGCATTTTGGGTATGCCAATTGTATAGATCACTGGTAGAAAATGGCCAATATTAGAGTTGCTGTTGACCATCCACATCCACAGAACCTATGGAGCATAAGGGAAAAACAGCTGCATTAGAAGGGGGATTGATCCCACAGCATCTTCGAGTGACTGGCTCCTCAGAAATGTTAAGGGCAGGTGCCGAGTGTTCTATAGCTCCCTCCTCCTCTTGATCATTCTCAGGTTCTGCAAAAGGAACCTGGAAAGGAGAGTATGGGGGAAGAAACATTTCTTCTTTCAAGTTATCTCCCTGAAAACCCAGGGGGTACCTTTTCTTTCCCTGTGTCTCAGTTTCTTTTTGTAAGTTTGGGGGCTAGATGGAGTGGTGCCTATGGTTTCCAGTCCTGTCAGACATACAGTCCAAAAAACAATAAACAGTACAAACAAAGCACATGCAGGCCTGACAGTTACAAAAAAAGCTTACAAAGTGGAGATCTCCCAAATTGGTCCACTGACTACTGTCATGGTGGGGTTCCACACCCACACCACACAGCAGAAGGAGCAGAGCCACAGTGGGCGAGTTGGGCCTCTCTTAGGAGGCCCTCTTGGTCAGTTCTGGCCCAACACTGAACCAACCTCCGCCGCCCCACAATTCACACGGTGGTGTTCCAAGGGCCTCCCCCCCTGCCCCACACAGCGGGGTTCCAAGGACCCCTGACCCACATGGCAGGGTTCCAAGGACCCCTGCCCCACAAGAGGATCTTGGACATCTCCTAGTTCCTCCAGGGTTGTGGTGAAAGGGCACCTGCTTCAACAACACTTTACAAATCAGAGTGGCCATCCTCACAAAGGAAAATGAAAGTAAAACTGACAAATGACAGGACAAGACAAATTAATAAAGACAGCGCTGTTTTACCTTTGGAGTCTGAGATCTCGGAGGTCTTTGGGGGGATCCTGGACGAGCCCCCACTATTATGTTATACCCAGGTGGCAGGATCCCCACCAAGAAGACCATCAAGAGTCAGACTTTACAGCTGTTTTAAGGTTTTATTTAAATGGGCAGCAGCTCGGGTCTCATCCTACACTCCAACACAGTGGAGCCTAGGAGGAGAACCCCGAGCTAAAGATTTGCAGGGTTTATAAAGGCACACAACCAACCAGGTGTTTGGATTACCACCATATGTTGCTCTGCTAGAAACAAGCAACAAGCGGTCACTGCCTCAAAACTTTAACCCTTCACATGAAGAGGCTACTAGTGTGTTCTAGACACTTAAGGTTGGAGACACAAAGCACTCATAATTATTAGATTACTTTATAGGCTAAAGGAGCAATGCAGACTGTATGAGGATTGCTCCAGCTTTCGGTCCTCATATCCTGAGACAGTAAATTCACAGCAGCTCAATGCTAAGTAACAGAACTGGCATGTACTGTGGATATTTGCTCCCAAATCTTGTGACACTCATTTCTCACTTTTGGCTTCAAACCTGTGACCAGAAGGGAAGATGAGGAGGGAAAATCCTTCTCAGGGAAAGCAGCTGTAAAGAACATTGGGTAGTTTACTTATAAATTAAAACCTTGGGAATGACCATTAAGATGTCAGATTGTCCAGATTAAAAAATGAAAAAGAGAAGAAAAAAGGTTCTAGTGGCTGCTGTCTGTAATCCTAGGTCCTCAGGAGGCTGAGATGTAGAGAAACTTAGTTTGAATCCAACCAGTGTAGGAAAATCCATAACACAGTTATTTCTAAGAGATCACAGAAATAACCAGAAGTGGGGCTGTGACTCAAGCTTATTGCATTACCCTTGAGCAAGAGGAGCTCAGGGACCGTGTATAGGCTCATACTTCTACCCTAGGACCTGCCCCCTCAAAAAGAGCCTGTCTTTATCTCTGTGATGATTCGCACCAACCTAGGAAATTTGTATTCACTACAATGAGTTCATAACAGACTTCTTTCAAGATAGTGCATGTTCCAGGGCTCCCTTCACTGTTCACATTGTAACTTAAGGGTTTCTCTGCATCACAGGCCTGCTGGAGGAAGACTATCTCATTGTCTGGACAGGCACAAAAAAGCCCTCACTCCTGTACAGCTGGGTAACAAACAACTCCATCAGGGCCAGTTAGTGAGTCTGAGTGTGGGCGGGCTCTGAAGGTCACAAAAAATAATTCCTCTTTATACCCTTAGCTATCTCTCTCCCCAGTGCTCTGTTTTAACAGGAGACTTTCATTTGTGCCACCTCCCATGGCAGGCCAAGTTCTGTGCACTTATCCTGCCTTTGTGAGACTATAGTATGGTGATCAGTTACAGTGCTCAATATAATTCAGTTGTCTGATGAAGGGCAGACAACTAGGGCACTCAACATAATGACACGATTCATTGCAGGCAATGTTGGGCCTATGATGCCTCTCCTATGTTTCCAGAAGCTTGGGAAATCCAAGCACATGTTGGATATCACAAAGCTTCCTGTCATGTAGGACTGGTGAAGCTCATCAGGTTTTGAAACCTTTGACTTCTCCTACTTGGGCCCTGGGTGGCTAGGTTTTGGGATTGAACACAGGGCTGGGTGCTGACCATGAGCTCAGTGCAGAAGCCCAGTACTTTACCATTTTGTGTAACAACATCACATCTGGTCTGTGATGTATGTGTGTGTGTGTATGTGTGCACACCACGTTGTGTGTGTGCATGGGTGTGAGTGTGCATGCACACATATACATGAATCTTGAAGCTTGACTTCCTGATCTGAGCACTATACCTCTTGTATAATGATATTCCTCTCCCACTTGAGCCACAGAGCCACTTCAGGCTTTGTCCTAGTAATGTGGTCCTGAGAAATGAAGCCCACGATTTCATATATGAAAAGCATTCTACCACTAAGGCACATTCCCAGCCCTCTACTTCAGCTTTGTTAGTTTATTTCTGTCTTTTTTTATTGTTGTTGTTGTCGATTAAAGGAGTTGAAGTCTTGGCCTTGGTGCTGTCCCTGTCCTCTTCAGCTCAATTCTTGTGTTCTACCACTTGAGTCATAGAGTTTCTTCCGGTTTTCTGGTGGTTCATTGGAGCTAAGTTTCTCAAGGACTTTCCTGCTTAGGCTAGCTTTGAACTATGATCCTCAGATCTCATCCTCCTGAGTAGGTAGGATAACCGACATGACCTCAAGCACCCAGCTTCCCCTTCAGGTTCTTAGTAGTGAATTGGAGATAATAGTCTCATGGTACCTTTTGTGTGTGAGATAGTTTGGAACCCAGACCTTTAGAACTCAGCTTCCCAAGAAGGCAGGATGACAGACTTCAGATACTGACCCCTTGGCCATGGCCTCTGCTGCAAGGGGGTCCATGGATCCACGTGGTGGAGTGCTAGCCATGAGCCCAAGAGGTAAGGGTCAGTGCCTCAGCCCCAAGTTCAAGGTTCATGACCAAGAAAAAACCAAACCAAGCCATTGTCTGCTGTAGACAACTCACAAGTCTTCAGTAATACATAATTTTGTCCCTGACATGGGGACCTATTTGAGCCTCAATATTCTTGTCTGTATAATTATCTGTTATGGGGCTGTTACATAGAAAAGATGTAAGAATGCACCCGGTTAAGTACATAGCACATGGCACTCTTTGTACCACTCAGCACACAACATCCTGTGAAAGACTCAGCACCCAGCACCCAATGCAGGACTCAGCACACTGCATCCTGTGAAAGACTCAGCACATAGCACCCTGTGCAGGACTCAGAACAGAGCAACCTATGGAGGACTCAGCACATAGCTCCAGTCCACAAGCTGTCATTAGAATTATGGTGCTTTCATCAGTATCACCATTCTTTGAGGAAAATTTACAAACCATACAAGTTCACATCTAATGGTTTAGAGGGGTGTTTATCTGGGGTGTTAGCCATGGGGCTTGAACTCAAAGCTCTACCACTTGGAGCCACATTTTGAGGTGTCTCTCAGACTTCCTGCCAGGACTGGGTTTTAAAGTCCCTGAGCAGCTAGGGTGACAGGCATAAGCCAGGATGACCTGGGTAACTCGTGGAGCTTGGTTGCAGAGGTTTACATGTGGCTAAGTCAGGATAGGTGGCAGCTGTCAGCACCAGACTCCTAGATTGCTCTGTAATGAGCAATAAGTGTAGGATGTGCACTAAGTTTAATTAATATTTTATTAAGCAGTTAGAGTATCCTACCTTTTTTTGGCATCAGACCTGTGGCTTGAGTAAGAGCTTAGACACTGTCCCTAAACGTTTTTGCTCAAGGCTAACACTCAATTGATTGAAAGACAGCAGAACATCTGAATTTTCTGTTTTGTGGCACTGAGGAATCGAACCCAGGGCTTTGTGCTTACCATGAGAGCACTCAACCCTCGAGCCTCTGGAGGGAACGAGGTGTAAATAGAGATTGCTATATATAAATATTATATACAGAAAAAGAGATTTCTTCATATTATTAAATTATAGATAATATTGCTACCAATTCTTAGGTATTAAATTATGTCTCCATTTAATGATGTGTCCCAGTTAACAATTAATAAAGCATTAATTAATAATTACCCAATATCCTATAATTGTTTATCATATATGTACATATATCCATACATATAATTAGATATTTCATAGAATGAGACCAGTGTCTATATATTATTAAATTATGCATCATGTGTTACTCCCAATTATTAGTTATTTAATTATGTCTCCATGTAATTTTTATTCTGTTCATGCTTAATAAAATACTAAACTTAGTGCACATCCTACACTTATTGCGTCTAATTTTATCCTAGAATGATTCACTACTAATTCAATCTGTTTATCATTTACTGTAGTGGCAATTCTTCTACCTATGATGTTTTTTAACTTTATTACATCATATTCCATAGCATATAGATTAATATCCAAATTATATATCCTACCTGACACCGAGCACTTTCACAGAAAGGGAAAACATGTGTCATGTTCGGCTTCTCATTACAAGATTACATTTTTGGGAGTGCTTGGATCTACACTCAGGGCAAAGAAGTCTCAGTTCATGAATGGGTGACTGCCAGCACAGCAGCCACTAGCCAATTCAGCTGCCAGGTAGTGCCCAGGCCCTGAGATTGAGCCCCATATGTTGACTCCAAATTGTGCTTAATGTAGTTATTCATTTTATTTTTTTATTCATTTACCATTTATTTTATTGACTGCTATAACACATGGAATATTTACTACATTTATTACATAGGATATAGAATTGCCTATGTATGAAACTTCACACTTGACACCCAGGACTTTCACAGAAAAAGAAAACATGTGTCACCCTGTGTCTTACTGCATGATTCAATTTTTGTTAGTGCTGGCATCTGAACTTACAGCCTACAAGGCCCAATTCATGAATGAGTGAGTGTGAGCACGCCAGCCTGGGGCATATGGAGCCAACAAGCAGTTCCCAGTACCTGAGATTGAGCCCCAGGGGTTTACAAAACAAGAAGAGATGGACATGCAGATGGTAGTACACAAATAAATATAGATCTTTATAGAGTGCCAGAGATGTCTATACATTATTTACTTATATAGGCTACATTCGTACCAATTCTTGGGTATTTATTATGCCTCCGTGTAATTAATATTACTGTTTTCATCCTTAATGAATTATTAATTATATCGACCACTGTCCCGAAACTATTGTGTCCATGTAATTAATAGTATTTTTTAATGTGTCAAAAATATTCATTAAAATCCATCAGCCTCCTAAAATCCCTCTCTAATTTTATGCTAGTATCATTCAGGAACAAGTAATTCAACCTTGACATTCATATCTTTCCATCGGTATTCCTATGAATAGGAACGAGACTCTTAGGATCTCCCTCCATTGGTTGGGGTCAGGACCCGACTTCGAACACAAGGCCTATGTTGTCGTGTTGTCCCATGGCTTCTCTGGAAGTCCGACAGCCTTCATCAATGCCAGGTTACCAACACTTTTTTCAGCCCTGTCATTTAGACCCAGGATGGTCACCTTGAAAAGAAAACAAATGTAAAAGCGGCAGCCATTGCAAGTTACTGGTTTTTTTTCTGTGTCGTTTTATTTATTTATTTTTCCTGTCATCCTTTGAGGCCCACAACCGAGGTTCGGCTGTGGGTCCAGTGGCTGCAACCCAGCCTAGAGTGATCAAAACTTAGGCAGAGTTGCCATGCCCTGAGTTCAAGCCCTGTGCTTGACAAAATAAAAATATGTAATACATAAATGAATACGTACATATATACATTAAAAATATTTAAACAATTATTAGGCTACTTGGTGTTGTATACACGCCATTTTTTCTGCCGGGCCTGGTATTTGAACTCAGGGGCTGGGTAAATCTGCAGTACTGTGGGGGAAGGGAAAGCTCACAATGCTGGAAGACAAGAAAGAAGGCCTGTTCCTAGCACTTGCTAAAATAATATTCATATACATTTTAAATACATGATTTATATTTACATATACATGTTTATTGCATATTGCAGTTAGTGTAGTTATTCATTTTATTTTGTTTTTTATTTAGTTATTATATATTTTAGAGGGTCAATTATATATTTTAGTGGGTCAATGTTAGCCCACCAGGCTGACGCAAGTGAAGTTGTCAGGCAAAATTGAGGACCTGAGATGAAGCCCTAGGAGTGGCCAATATATAAACAGATAGATGTGTAGATTGCAGCGTGTGTGTGTATTTACATATGTATATGAATCTATAAATAAAGTTATAGAGAGAGATAGATAGACATTTATGTAGATTCTAGTGTGTAACTCTATATAAAGAATGATGACCTATATCTTATTTTTATATATTCTATTACTATGAATTATTTGGTCTAAAATTATGCCACCATTAATTAATCACAGTAGGAGACTTAATAAAGTGTTAATTAAGTTAATCAATGACCTATATTTATTGCATACAATCTTATAATACAATGACTAGCTAATTAGTAGTTCAATTGGAACATTACAAAGATTCTATTATTGTTCCTATAGATAGGAACGAGTAGGTGGAAGTCCCAGCATCAAACTCAGGGCCTAGGTGTCTTTGTTTGGCTCAGGCTTCACTGACAGCTCGCCAGCCTTCGGCCATGCAAGGACATGTGCAATTTTCAAGCCGAGTCATTGAGAGCCAGGATGGTCATAGTGCAAAGGAAACAAGGGTAAAACTGTTGTCTAAAATTTCCTGGTTTTTCCTCCTCCATCTTGGTTGCTTTACTTTTTTTGCCAGAGCTGGGAGTTGAACACGGGTCCTAAGATCCCTGGATCATCTGTGGGTGTAAAAGCTGCACCCCAGCCTAGGGTAGTCAAGGCTGAGTCAGAGTTGTGGCGACCTGAGTTCAAGCCCCGTTCTTGCCCACACAAAAAAGTTAAGGTCCTGGCTAGGAGTTTGGGCCACTTTATCTGCCATACCTAGAATTTGAACTCAAAGACTAGGTAACACTATTGTGCTCTGGGTGAAGTGAAAGCTAACCTAGAAGAAAAAAATATCCGGAGCATTTCCCAGTGTGTGAATTCCAGCCCTAGAACTGGCAAAAATAATATTTATATACATGTATAATATATATCATACATATGTATTTGCATAGATATTACATATTGTACCTAGGGCACAATATTTCCACAGAAAGAAAATTAGGTCAACATTGGCTACTTACTCCACCAATTGACTTCATCACTCCTGGGATTTGAACTCAGGGCCTGGAATGTCCAATTCATCAAGGGGTCAGTTTAAGCACAGCAGACTCAAACAAATTCAATGCCAGGCAGTTCCCAGGACCTGAGTTCTAGCCCCAGGAGTGGCCAATATATAAATAGATAGATGTGTAAATTGCTGCAAATAACTGTACATTTAAATATAAATATATTTATAGAAAATATAAATATATTTATAGAATGTGAGATGTCTATATATTATTAAATTACATGTAAAATATTAGTAATAATTATTAGGTATTAAATTATGCCTCCATTTAATGAAGTATCATGGATTAAGGCACAATAAAGTGCTTCCTTGTGTAAATGGAGCTCAGGGACTATTTCTAGGCTCAGTTCAAGCCTCAGGATCTGCACTAAAAAAAAAGAACCGGTAACTGCATGTGTCTGCGTATATATGCATATATTTCTTTCAGTGAACATCAATAGTCGTTGTGAAGAATAGCACCCAGCTAACAAATTTGCTTTGCATAGAATGATATCATAGCACAGAGAGTGATTTCAAGACAGTGCATGTTCCTGGTCAAAAAAAAATTAAGACCCTGGGTTCAAATTCTCACCATTTTTCTGAAAGGCCTGGGATTTCAACTCAAGGTCTGATTAACTCTCTGGCACTGTGGGGGAGGGGAAACCCACCATCGTTGAAGACAAGAATTTCAGACCAGTTTCCAGGGCCTGAATTCAAGCCCCAGCACTGGAAAAATATTATTCATACATGAGATCTATTTACATACACGTCTTTACTCCATATGACATTTATTACCATTATTTTTTATTTATTTTATTTAGTATTATTACATATATAACATTTATTTCATTTATTACATCTTATGACATGGATTTATTTGCATATAGATTATACATAATACAGAGACCCAGGACTTTCACAGAGAAAGAAAAAAATGAGTCAAAATTGGCTCCTGACTCCACATATAAACTTTTGGCCATGCTGGGATTTGAACTCACAGCACACAGTGCACAAATCATGAATGGGTAAGTTGTAAAACAAAAGCCTTTGTAAACTGAACTGCCAGACATTTCTGAGAACCTGTGATCAAGCAATATTAGTGGCGGACAGATAGATAGATAGATAGATAGATAGATAGATAGATAGATAGATAGATAGATAGATAGATGTGTAGTTTGCTATGTATATGAGAGAGAGAATGTGAGGATATTAAATTACATATACTATGAATTATTAGTTATTAAATTATGCCTCCTTCTAATGAAATGAATATCATGGTTGAATACTTATTAAAGCGTTAATGTAAAAGTAGTCAGTATTCCTTAATTTGGAGAATCATACCATGGTGCTAGAATGGAAGACAGTATCCAATACTTTTTGTGTGGCATTCTATAAGGGAATCATGAACTAACTGCAAATTTAATTGTTACTTTTATAACATTCCATTAGGCATTCCCATGGATAGGAATGATTTTCTCAAGATCTCCCTCCATTTATAGGTGGCAGTCCAGGCACTTCAATTCCAGGTCTGGGTATTTTACTTCAAAATGCAAACCATTGGATTGACACTGTGAAGATTTCAGACTGTCAGGATGAAAGAAAAGAATGAGAAGAAAAGAAAGCCAAGTGTCAGTAGATCCTTCCTGTAATCCTAGCTCTTCAGGAGGCTGAGAGGTAGAGAATACCAGTTTGAATTCAGCCAGGACACGAAATTCCACCACACTCTTATTTCTGAGGGGTTACAGGAATAAAAAATTCCCATGAAAGGGGCTATGACTCAAGGGCAGAGTGCTACCCTTGAGCAAAAGGAGCTCAGTAACATTGCCTATGCTCTTAGTAAAACACCCAGACCTGCCAAAAAAAAAAAAAGCCAGTAACAACATGTCTCCCCATGTATGTATGCATTTCTATTGGTGAAGGTCTAGAGTTCCTACGATGAAAGGTATCCAGCTAGGAAATTTGCTTTGAATAGAATGATTTCATAGAACAGAGAGAGTTTTCAAGACAGTGCATCTTCCGGGGCTCCTCTCGCTGTTCCCATTGTAGGCTGAGGTTTTCTCCACATTGGGGACTCCTGGAAAAAGTCTTTCTCATTGTTGGAACATGCTTCACTCCTGTACAGCTGAGTGATTAAAAAAACTCCTTCTAGGCCAATTAGTGAGGAGTGTAGGTGGGCTCTGAAGTCCAGGAGAAAAAGGCCTCTATGTACCTCAAGCTATTTCTCTGCCGAGAGCTCTGTTGTGACAGGAAGATTTCATTTGTGAACCTCCCGTGCCCAAGTTCCCGGCACTTATCCTGTCTTTGTTAGACTATGTTTCAGTGTTGAAATAACCTGCTACAATTAATTCAAGGGTCCTTCTGGCAGACAACTAGCGAGCTGAACCTAATGAAATGATTCATTATTGGCAATGATGCCTCCTTGGGTTTCCAGAAACTTGCTAAATCATAGCACATGTGTATTATCACTATGCTTCCTGTCACCTAGGGCTTGTGAAACTCATCAGATTTTGAAACTTCGACCTATCTTAGTTGGGCCCTGGGTGGCTGTGTTTCAGAGTTGAACACAGGACCTGGGTACTGACCATGAGCTCAGAGCAGAAACTCAGTTCTTTATCATTTGGTGTCAGCGCTTCACTTCTGGTATTGGTGTGTGTATGTGTGTTCATATACTTGTCCTGGAGCTTCAACTCAGGACCTGAACACTGCACCTGAGTTTCCCCTGTACAAGTATAGCACTCTACCACTTGAGGCACACAGCCACTTCAGGCTTTTTTCTAGAGATGTAGTACTAAGAAATCAAACCCAGGGATTCATAAATGCAACACACTCTACTCTTAAGACACATTCTCAGCACTCTACTTCAGGTTTCTTTCTTTCTTTTGTTGGAAGTTGGAGGAATTTAAGTCTAGGCCTGGGTACTGTCCTTGAGCTCTTTAGCTGAAGCCAATCACTCTACCACTTGAAAAACAACACCCCTTGAGGTTTTGGGTGGGTCACTGGAGAGAAGCATCTCAAGGAATTTCTTGCCCAGCTTGGCTTTGGATCATGATCCTCAGCTCTCAGCGTCCTGAGTACCTAGAATGACAGACACGAGTCATCAGCGACTAATTTCCACTTCAAGTTTCTAAGTGGTGAATAGGAGATAATAGTCTCATGGGACCTTTTTTCTGGGATAGTTTTGAACCCAGATCGTCAGATCTCAGCTTCCTGAGTAGGCAGGATGACAGACCTCAGCTACTACACGTCTAGACTGTAACACTCTGTTGCAAGGGGGTCCTTGGCTCCACGTGGTAGGGTGCTACCCATGATCCCCACTGGTAAGTGTCAGTGGCTAGGCCCTGAATTCAAGGTTCATGATCAAGAAACATAAACCAAAACAATTGTCTGCAGGAGACAACTCACTATAGTGAGGTACATACATAAGTTTGGCCCTGACATGAGGACATATCTGAGTCACAAATTTCTCATCTGCACAATCATCTTACTTGAGCTCTTACAAGAACCAGATGAAAAAAATGAAAAAATGTACCCCATGAAGGACTCAGCACACAACAACTCATGAAAGACTTATCACATAGCTGTAACCCACATAATATCATTAGAATTAGGGTGCTTTCATCAGTATCACCATTCTTTCAGAAACAAACCACAAACAATCCAAATTTAGACTTTAGAGGAGTGAGGTTTTTTTTGGGGGGAGGGGAGTCAGCCACGGGGATTGCACTGAAATGTTGGGGCTACTGTCCTAAGGTCTTTTGATCAGGTTAGAACTCTACCACTTTAAGCCACACATCAGAGTTTCACAGACTTCCTGCCAGGGCTGGGTTTTAAACCCACCAGTGTCAGATCTCAGCCCCCGAGTATATTGGATGAAAGGATGAGCAAGCCAGCAGCATCTAGTCCATGGAACTGGTTGCAGCGGTTTGCCTCTGGCTAATTCAGGTTAGATGGCAAATGTCAGCACTAGACCCCCAGCTTGCACTGTGATGAGGTATTTGCAGCCCTATCCTTATATGGTTGCAGTCAGAAAATTCTATCTTTTCTTTTTTTGTTGTTTGTTTTGTTTTGTTTTGGTGCCAGTCCTGGGTCTTGAGTAAGGGTCTAGACACAGTCTCTAAGCCTTTATGCTCAAAGCTAGTGCTTGAGTATTTGAACTACAGCACAACTTCTGGATTTTTCTATGCACATAGTAGTGAGGAATCGAACCAAGGGCGTCGTACTTACTAGGCGAGCACTCTTACCACTGAGCCCCAGTAGTGACAAGTGTATAAACAGATAAATGTGTAGATTGGTAGATAGATAGATAGATAGATAGATAGATAGATAGATAGATAGATAGATAGATAGATGTAGGTATATTTAACGAGAGATGTCTGTAAATTATGAAATTGTATATATATTTCTACCAAATATTGCCAATTAAATTATTCCTTCCTTTTTTTAAGTATCATGATTGAATACATAATAAAGTATTAATTGAAAATTAGTCAATGTAGTATAATTGTTGTGTATAATTTTTAATATAATCGTACACTAACTACTAATGTAATTGTTATATTTAAAACATTCTATTAGTACAGATGTCTCTTGGAAAGCGTTTCTTTTTTAAATTTTAATTTTAATATTTATTTTTTAAATTTTTTTGGGGGGGGGGGTCCCGTCCTGGGGCCTGAACTCTGGGCCTGGTCGCTGTATCTCAGCTCTTCAGCTAACGGCTAGTGCTTTACCACTTGAGCCACAGCGCCATTTCCGGCTTTTTTCTTTTTGCTTATGTGGTGCTAAGGAATCGAAACCATGGCCTCTAGCATGCAAGACAAGTGCTCTAACACTGAGCCACCTTCCCAGCACTGGAAAGTGTTTCTTAGAATCTCCTGCCAGCCATTCATTAGTGGGAGTCCCAGAATTCAAACTTCAGGCCTAAGTTGCTGATTTCCGCTTGGCTTCCCTAATAGCCCGCCAAACATCAGCAATGTAAGGTCATGTATATTGTCTGGGCATTGTTATTTAGACCCAGGATGGTACAATACAAAGGTAAAAGAAAAGTAAAACCACTGGATTGAACTTCTCAGTTTTATACTTTTACTTTTTATTTTTTTGCTAGCCCTGAGATTTGAACTCAGGACCTAGGCTCCCAGGATTGGCTTTGGCAGAGATGACAAGATTTGAGTTCAAGCCCGGTACTTTGCCTAAAACCAAATAATAATAATAATGATAACAATAACAACAACAACAACAACAACAATAACAATAATAAGGCATTAGCTTGGAATTTGCACCATTTCACTGGTAGGCCTGGCATTTAAAATCAGGGTCTGGGTAACTCTGTGGCACTGTGGGTTAAGGGGAAGATCACCATCCTTGAAGACAAGAAGTTCAGAAAAGTTCCAAGGGCCTGAATTGAAGTCCCAGTACTGGAAAAAATAATACTCATATATGAGATCTATTTACATACATGGGTTTGTTCCATATGACATTTATTACCCTTATTTATTTAGTATTATTACACAAAAAACATTTATTTTATTACATCATATCACATATACTGAGACCCAGGACTTTCACAGAGAAGGAAAAAAAATTGTCAAAATTGGCTTCTTACTCCATGAATACATTATTGGCCATGCTGGGTTTTCAACTCACGGCCTACAATGCCCAATCCATAAATGGGGTCACAGTCTTAGCCCACCAGCCTCCAGAAAACTGAGCTGCCAGGACATTCTGAGGACCTGTGATCAATCCACAGTAGTACCATATATGTATATATATATATATACTGACAGACGGAATGTGAAGATATTATTAAATTATATATTTTTACAAATTATTAGTCATTAAATTATGCTTCCATTTAATGAAGTATCATCATCTAATACTTATAAAATCATTAATAAAAAAATCAGTCAATATCCTTAATCATACCATGGTGCTAGAATGGAAGATATAAATTCAATAATTTTTGTGTGGCATTCTAAAAGAGTCATGAATTAACTGAAAATTTAATTATTATTTTAATAATGTTCCATTTAGCATTCACATGAATAGGAATGAGTTAGTCAGGATCTCCCTCCATTTGTGGGTGGCCGTCCTAGCATTGGAATTCCAGGCCTAGGACTGCAAACCATTGGAATGACACCGTGAAGATTTCAGGTTGTCACGAAAAAAAAAAAGAACAACAAAAAGAAAAGGAAGCCAGGTGTCAGTGGCTCTTGCCTGTAATCCTAGATCCTCAGGAGGCTGAGATGCAAATTTGAACTCAGCCTGTGTAGGAAAGTCCTCGACATTCATACTTCTTAAGAGATCACAGGAAATCAAAACAAAATAATAACAAAAAAAAATCTGAGTGGCCCATGGCTCAAGGTGCAGAGCACTACCCATGATCAAAAGGGCTCAGGGACAGGGCCTGGATGATGGGCATTGAGCAGGTTGCTCAAGGTTAGCACTTTTATTGCTTAAACTACAGTGTCACTTTTGGATTTTTCTGTTTCTGTGGTAGGGAGGAATCGAACTCAGGGCTTCATGTGTGCTAAGTAAACACTCTACCAGTAAACCACATTCGAAGCCCAAGGCTTACTTCTAATGGGAGTTATGATGGTGGGATTTATAGGATTACCCCTTTTGGCACAGAAATTGCTGGCTATTTTCTATCTTTCCCAGGAATTGGGACCAGCCTGAGACTCGGCAATGAGGAATGAGGAATGAATTATGGCACCAGCCCCCAGAGGCCTAGGCTCACATCTTACAGAAGGATAGCGGATATGGAGTCACAACCTTCGACAACTCCTACAGCCTAAGAATTGTGGTTTCACTTGACAAGAGCCAGGACATTATTTACCCGTTGTACACACCAGTTGCACACATATTATAAATATCATAGCTGACACCCAGCACTTGCAGAGAAAAGGAAAACAGGTATCACACTTGCAATCTTACTCCAGGAAGACATTTAGCAATGCTGGGACCTGAAATGAGGGCCTAGAGGCCGAATTCACGAATGGGTGAGTGTCAGCACGGCAGCCTCTAGCACATTCAGGTGCCAGGTGGATCCCAGGACCTAGGATGGAGATACAGATTTGGCCAAAATAGCAGTATCTTTCTATGCAAATGGTGGTATACAAATAAATATATATGTAGATACTGCGAGTGATGTCTATCTAGTATTCAATGACATATACTACCTTCCTAGTGATTCTCGGGTATTTAGTGAGGACTCCATTTAATCAATAGTATTCTTTTAGGGGATGGGAAGGTGGCTCATTGGGAGAGTGCTTATCTTGCATGCAAAAGTCCCGGATTCGATTCCTCAGCAACACATGGTCAAAAAAAGCAGGGAATGGCACAGTGTCTCACATGGTACCGCCCTAACCCTGAGCTGAAAAGCTGAGGGACAACGCCCAGGCCCAGAGTTCAGTCCCCGCTACTGACAAAACACACACACACACACACACACACACACACACACAATGTATTTTTAATGCATAATAAACTATAAATTAAAATCAATCCACATCTTGTGAATACTGGATTTAATTTTTGCTAGACTAATTGACAAACTACTCATCCAACCATGACATTGACCACATTTCTCTGGTGTTCCTATGTACAGGCAATAGTTTCTTAGGCTCTCCAGCCCTTTGTAAATGTCATGACTGGGATTCAAACTCAGGGCCTAGGTGTGCAGAAGCCTATGGCTTCACTGACAGCCAGCTGAAGCAATGCCAGGTGACCTACAGGTTGCAGTTTTGTCATGTGTACCCGGGATGGTCACCATGCAAGGAAGGAAAACCGAGAAACCTCTAACTGTTCACAATTCATGGCTATTTTTCCATGCCATTTTCACTTTTTTTTCCTGTCAGTCCCTGAGGCCTAGGATCCCAGGATGGGCTGTGTGTCCAGAGGCTGCACCAACCCAGGCTAGGGTGATGGAAGCTGAGGCAGAGTTGCCACTACCTAACTTCAAGGCTAAATTAATGAATAAATAAATAAAATAATAAAATATATAGAAAATAAAATAAAATAAATTTAAAAAATATTAAAAATACTAATGGGGCTCCCTGACTTGGAATGCGTGCTCATTTTTTTTCTGCCAGGCCTGGGATTTGAACTTGGAGTCTGGGAAACTCTAATGCACTGTGGGGAATGGGGAAACTCACCCTTTGAATACAAGCAATCCAAGCCTGTTCCCTAGGCCTGAATTCAATTCCCAGCCCTGTAAATTAATTTTCATCCACATTTGAAATGATTAATATCTACATACTTATGTTTACTGCATATTGCTTTTGTATTATTTATTAATTATATTTACTGACTATTATTACACTTATAACACATATTAAATTCACTACATCTTATGAAAATTATACAGATTTGCAAATGTATTATATCTTACTTCAGACCTAGGACATTCAGAGAAATACTATAGTAGATGATCCCATGCTTAGAAAAACAAAAAAAAATACACCAACCAAAGTCTAATTTATCCCTAGGCACCACAGTGGCTCACATCTGTAACTACTCAGGAGGCTGAGAACTGGAAGATGAAATTTCAAAGCCAATGAATGCAGAAAAGCCTGAGAGATATCATCTCCAATTAACTGGCAAATGCCAGGCTACAGGCATCGCTGAAGTGGTAGAAAATCAGCTATGAATAATGAAGCCAAGAAAGAGCAAGCTGACTTCAAATGTGAGGAGAGGAGTTAGGGGGATAAAAGGGAGAGAAATCCTCCAAAAACAGAAAACAAAATGACAATACACAAATCCCACCTAATTTAAGGTACCAACCAAACTGAAAATAAATGATGCTTGTGCAGTTGTATAACTTTTCATGAGCACATAAGTTCTTAGGTGCACTTCTAAGCTATGTTTTTAAAAATATATATGTATATATATTAATAATGCATATATATATATATCTCTTTAAATAAAATCAGAAACCAGCCAATGAATAAATATTTCTGAATTAGTGCCTTAAACATGGCAGTATAAATTATTTATACTAAAAGTATATTCCAAGTTTCTTTTCTCAGAATCAATCTTTAAGAAATTTGTTCATGTGCCTGGCACCGGTGACTCATGCTTATAATCCTAGCTACTCAGGGAGCTGTGATCTGAGGTTGGTGGTTCAAAGTCAGTCCGAGTGACTCTTCTCTCCAATAAACCACTAGAAAACCGAGGTGGCGCTGTGAATGAAGTAGTAGATCACTCGCCTTGAGCTGAAGAGCAAAGGGATAACCCCTGAGTTCTAGCCCCAGGACCAAAAAATAAGTAAAAAAAGAAGTTTGTTCATGCAGATCATAAAATTCTAACATTCTGAGCTTTAGGAAACTTTTCTGCCAGGGTCTTATGCTCTTTAGGAAAGTACTCCACTACTGAGATACATCACAGTCCCATTGTTTTCGTTTTTCATTTTACAATCCAGTTTATTCCCAAAATGCTTAGAAGTACCTACTGTCCTCACAGAAGTGAGGTTTTATTCAGAAACCAAACCTTTTGTGCTATGAGGACTCCCCTAGTGTATGTCGTGGTAGGCACTGAGGAAAACTCATACGACACAAATGCAGAGAGTTTATAATTGTAGAAATAACTCTAAATAGAAATAAATTCAACTGTCCCGACATTCTAGGGAGAAATCATATCCTTATTTTTGTTCTCACTCTTCAGGGCAGATGGTCAAAATAGAAACACCAATGTGCTATGCTGAAATGTAAAAGTTTAAACCACTTTTTGAAAAAAATCTCATGGTATAAAATCAATATGTATCAAATAAATGCGAAGTGAACTTAAAAAAATATTTAAAATGCTAATGAAGCTCCCTGGCTTGGAATGTGTGCCATTTTCTTGTCTGCAAGTCCTGGAATTTGAACCCGGGGTCTGGGTAACTCTGTTGCACTGTGGGGATCGGGGAAGCTCGCCGTGCTTGAAGACCAGTAAGTCAGGCCTGTTCCCTAGGCCTGAATTCAAGCCCCTGACCTGGCAAACATACTCCTTATATACATTTTAAAGATAGGATTAAACTTCCATACAGATGTTCAGTCTATATTATGTGTGGTGTAGTTATTCATTGTAATTTTTTATATTTTTCATTAATTTACCGTTTATTTATTTATTTTTTTAAATATTATTTTATTTTATTTGTCAACATACTGTACACAGGGGTTACAATTACATGGGCAGGATAATGCGTACATTTCTTACCAAGCATTGCAGCCTCCTCCTTTGTTTACCCTTCACATCCCTTCCCAGCCTCCCCCATCCTGCCCTCTCCCCCCCACCCCCCCACCCCCCCGCACCTACGCTCGTTTTGGACATGACAACTTATACTTCTCATTGTTGCAACAGGTCCACCTGTATCCTTAAACGACTATTTTTTCCCCATCTCCTCCACAAGTTATACTGACATCAAATATAGTGAAAGCGGGGGTTATACTGTGGGGGAGGGACATACAAAACAACAAAGAAATAATCTTTTAAATGCTTTAGAAGCACATGCATGAAAGAAAAAAACATTAAAATACATATCTAAGGGTTCATTTTCCTAACATCACATTATCTGACCTTTTCCGCTTGACTCATACATATACTAGATATTGCAAATAAGGGAAACCATGGGACCTATGTTTCTTTGTGCCTGGCTTACTTCATGTAATATAATTTTTTCCAAGTCTTTCCATTTCCTAACAAATGGGGCAATGTCATTCTTTCTGATGGAGGCATAGAATTCCATTGTGTATATGTACCACATTTTCTTGATCATTCATCTACTGAGGGGCATCTGGGTTGGTTTCATATCTTAGCAATGGTAAATAATGCTGCAGTAAAATAGTTGTGCTGGTAGCTTTAGTGTGGTCTTGTTTGTAAACATTTGGGTAGATGCCCAAAAGTGGGATTGCTGGGTCACAGGGGAGTTCTACGTGAAATCTTTTGAGGAACCTCCATACTGCTTTCCAAAGTGGTTGAACAAGTTTACATTCCCACCAACAATGAAGTAAGGTTCCCTTCTGTCCACATCCCCTCCAGCATCTGTTGTTGTTAGAGTTCTTGATTTTTGCCATTCTAACTAGAGTGAGGTGGTATCTCAATGTTGTTTTGATTTGCATTTCTTTTATGGCTAGGGATGTTGAGCATTTCTTCATGTGTCTATTGGCCCTCCTTTTTTCTTCAGAGAAATTTCTCTTTAAGTCTTTAACCCATTTATTTATTGGTCAGTTGTTTCTTTGAAGATTTGTTGTTGGGGGATTTAATTTTTTGAGTTCCAAGTATATTTTAGATATGAGACCCTTGTCCATTGTATGGCTAGTAAAGATCTTCTCCCAATCCGTGGGCTTTCTATTGATCTTGCTAGCTACATCCTTTGCCATGCAGAAGCTCTGCAACTTTATGCAATCCCATTTGTCCAAAATTTCTTTGAGTTGTTGTGTTTCCGCGTCTCTATTCAGAAAATTTCGGCCTGAGCCAAGGAGACCTAGGGTTTCTCCTATTCCATCCTGTAGTGTTTTCAGAGTGTCTGCTTTGACTTCTAGGTCTTTGATCCATTTGGAATTGATTCTGGTGCAGGGTGATATATAGGGATCTAGCTTTAGTTTTCTACAAGTAGTTTACCAATTTTGCCAGCACCATTTACTGAAGAGGCTGTCTTTCTTCCATTCTATTGTTTTAGCTCCCTTATCGAAGATTAGATGGCTATAGGTCTGTAGGTTCATTTCTGGGTTTTCAATTCTATTCCATTGATCCTGAGGTCTGTTCTTATGCCAATACCAAGCTGTTTTGATTACTAATGCTTTATAGTAGAGTTTGAAATTTGTAATTTACCATTTATTTTATTGACTGTGATGAATCCTAACTATGTATTACATTGTTTACATACGATCACATACCATCTAGATTTGTAGATGTGTTCTCCATTATTCCTGACACCCAGGACTCTCCCAGAAAAGGAAAACAGGTGTCACACTTGGCTTCATACTCCAAGATTAAATTTTTAGCAGTGCTAGGATCTGAACTCAGGGCCTAGCAGGTACAATTCATGAATGGGTGAGTGTGTGCACAACAGCCTCTAGCCAATGAAGCTGTGAGGTGGTTTCCAGGTGCGGAGATCGTGACCCTGGATTGGCCAAAACAGCAATACATGGATAGGCAGAGAGTATTATGCAAATAAATATATGTTGTTAAAAAGCACCTATGTTGTTAAAAAGCACGCCTATCTATGATTGAATGACATATACTATATTCCTACCAACTCTTAGGTATTTATTATACCATAATTAAAGGAATACTATTCTTTTCATCTTTAATAAAGCATGAAATTAAGATCAATCATTGTCCTAGGATTATTGAATCCAATTTTAGGCTCGACCAATGCACAAACTTCTCTTTCAATTGGTATTCATATGCATAGGAATGAGTGTCTTGTGATCTCCTGCCACTGATAGTTGTCAGAACCTGGATTTGAACACAGGACCTATGTTGACAGGTTGGCCTATGGCTTCCCTGCTAGCCCGCTAGCCTTCAGCAATGGCAAATCAGGTCGATTTTGCAACCGTGGCATTCAAACCCAGGATGGGCACCATGCAAAGAAAAAAAAAATTAAACCCTGTCCTTCCACAGCTTGCCAATTTTTATGCTAGCTCACTTTTTTTCTTTCTGCAAGCCCTCTGGGCCTAGGATTCCAGGATTGGGTATGGGTCCCGAGGCAGCACCCAGCCTAGGGTGATCAAAGCTGAGGCAGAGTTGCCACGGCATGAATTCAAGCTCCATGATTAGCCAAAAACAAAAAAAAAAGAAAAAAGACAAAAATTAATTGATTATTTAACTAAATTTAAAAATAATAGAGTTCTCTGGTTTTGAATTTCTGCCAGTTTTCTTTCTAGATGGGGATTTGAACTCAGGAACTTGTAGCAATGTGAGGAAAATGCAGATTTGCTACTACTTGAGTTCAAACCTCGTGCCAAGACAAAACTAAAAAATTAAGTCACTGAGCTTGGCAGGGGGAGTAGTTGTGGAGATGGGAGGTAAGGGATCATAGGGGGAAAACAAAGGAGGAGGTAACAATGCTCAATACGAAATATACTCATGACCTTGCTCATGTAACTGTGACCACTCTGTACAACATTTTTACAATAAAAAACATACAAAAACAGAAACAATGTAGTATTCTGAGAAGCACTTTTGGGTTAAGGGAGGGATGTCTGAATAGATGTACAAAATTCTATACTGCTTTATATTTAATGCTCAGTATGGAACTGAATAAACTGAATAAACTGCTTCCATTAAAAAATTAAGTTACTGTCTTGGAACTGGGGCCAGTATTTATACCATTGGTGGGATTTGATCTCACCGTCCAGGTAACTCTTTTGTACCATGGGTGAAGGAAAAATTTACTGTCATTGAGGAAAAGAAATTCAGGCTAGAGTTCCCATGACCTGAATGAAGGCTTTGCAATGGAAAAGATATTTCTATACATATGTAATATATGATATATACTTACATATGTATCTTTATTACATGTTATGATTCTCATTATTGATTTTGTATTTATTTTTTTATTTGATTCAATCTTTTAAGGTTTATTTTATTTATATTATCATTCCCATTTACATTTTGCACATCTATTATAAAATTATACACAATAATTTAGGACATTGATTCATTTATCATTAAAAATTTTGCATTGAAACATGATACATAATTAAATAGAGGCATTAGTCACAGTCTTCTCACGTTTAGAGTCTCTCCCAAGAATGAGCTTTGTCTTATTTATTTTTGGACACCTTCCTATAGGGATGTCTTTAGATGATTTATACAGGGAAATCTTTATTTTAATTTTATTTATATTTTTTTGTGAAAATACTGTACAGAAGGGTTACAATTACAAGATAATGAGTACATTTCTTATCAAGCATTGTAGCCTCCACCTTTGTTTCCCCTTCCCATCCATTCCCAGCCTCCCTCCTCCCCCCACCTAATCCCATGCCCACCAAAGCTATAAAGTTCATTTTCGACATGACAACTTGTACTTCTCATTGCTGCAACGGGTCCACCTGTATCCTGATTTAAACGACTTGTTTTTCCTCTTCCCCTCCACAAATTATACCGACATAAAATACAGTGAAAGCAGGGGTTATACTATGGGGGAGGGACATACAAAGCAACAAAGTAATAATCTTATAAATGTGTTAGAAACAAATACATGAAAGAAGAAAATTAAATACATATCTTATGGTTCATTTTCCTAACATCACATTATCTGACCTTTTCTGCTTGACTCCTCCATACACTAGATATTGCAAATACGGGAAACCATAGGACCTATGTTTCTTTGGGCTTGGCTTCCTTCACTTAATATAATTTTTTCCAAGTCTTTCCATTTCCTAACAAATGGGGCAATGTCATTCCTTCTGATGGAGGCATAGAATTCCATAGTGTATATATACCACATTTTCTTGATCCATTCATCTACTGAGGGGCATCTGAGTTGGTTCCATATCATAGCTATAGTAAATAGTGCTGCAATAAACATAGTTGTGCTGGTAGCTTTAGTGTGGTCTTGTTTATAAATTTGTAAGTTTACACTCCCACCAACAATGAAGTAAGGTTCCCTTCTGTCCACATCCCCTCCAGCATCTGTTGTTGTTAAGAGTTCTTGATTTTGCCATTTTAACTGTGGTGAGGTGGTATCTTAATGTTGTTTTGATTTGCATTTCTTTATTGCTAGGGACGTTGAGCATTTCGTCATGTGTCTATTGGCCATCCTTCTTCCTTCTTAAAGTTTCTCTTTAAGCCATTAGCTCACTTATTTATTGGGCAGTTGTTTCTTTGAGGATTTGTTGTTGGGGGATTTAATTTTTTGAGTTCCAAGTATATTTTAGATATGAGACCCTTGTCCGTTGTATGGCTAGTGAAGATCTTCCCCCAATCCGTGGGCTTTCTATTGATCTTGATAGCTACGTCCTTTGCCATGCAGAAGCTCTGCAACTTTATGCAATCCCATTTGTCCAAAATTTCTTTGATTTGTTGTGTTTCCGGGTCTCTACTCAGAAAATTTCGGCCTGAGCCAAGGAGACCTAGGGTTTCTCCTATTCCATGCTGTAATGTTTTCAGAGTGTCTGCTTTGACTTCTAGGTCTTTGATCCATTTGGAGTTGATTCTGGTGCAGGGTGATATATAAGGATCTAGCTTTAGTTTCTACAATTAGTTTACAAATTTTGCCAGCACCATTTACTGAAGAGGCTGTCTTTCTTCCATTCTATTGAGTAATTTGGGAGTGGAGTCTATGGGATTCTTTAAATACAAGATCATGTCATCTGTAAAGATGGAGAGTTTTATTTCTTCTTTCCCTATTTGGATCCTCTTTATGTTGCATCTTGTCTTATTGCTGTAGCTAGGCATTCTAATACTAGATTGAAGAACAGTGCAGAGAGTGGACATCCTTGTCTTGTTCCTGAGTTAAGAGGAAATGTCTGTAGTTTTTCACCATTAATTATAATGCTGCCTGTAGGTTTGTCATATATGGCCTTTATTGTATTGAGGAATATTCCATGGATTCCTATTTTTTCCAAAACCTTCATCATAAAAAGGTGTTGGATCTTGTCGAATGCTTTTTTGCATCTATGGGGAAAACCATGTGGTTCTTATCCTTGCTCCTGTTGATGTGATTAATAATATTAATTGATTTGCATATATTGAACCAGCTTTGCATCCCTGAAATGATTCCTGTTTGATCATGGTGTATGATTTTTTGGATGAATTGTTGAAGTCGATTGGCTAAAATTTTGTTGAGAAGTTTTGCATCAATGTTCATCAAAGAAATGTGTCTATAGTTCTCTTTCTTTGTTGAGGCCCTGCCTGGTTTTTGGATGAGGGTTGTGATGGCTTCATAGAATGTGTTCAATAGTGAACTTTCTCTTTCAATTTCATTGAAGAGTTGGAGGAGTATTGGTATGAACTCTGCTTTGAAGGCCTTGTAGAATTCTGCTGTAAAACCATTTGGTCCTGGACTTTTCTTAGCTTGGAGGTCTCTTATTTCGGTTTCTATTTCAATGCTTGATATGTGCCTGTAAAGATGGTTTAACTCATCTTGGTTTAGTTTTGTCATATCAGTATTTGCTAGGAAAAGGTCCATTTCTGCCAAGTTCTCAAGCTTATTAGCATAAAGTTGTGAGAAGTATTCCCTTATATTGTTTTGAATCTTGGTTGTTTCTGAGGTAATGTTTCCGTTCTCATCTCTGAGTTTATTTATTTGGGTGCTTTCTCTTCTTTTTCTGGTAAGATTTGCTAAGTGTCTGTCAATTTTGTTAATTTTTTCGAAGAACCAACTCTTTGTTTTGTTGATTCTTTCTATAGTTTTTTTGGATTCTAATTCATTTAATTCTGATTAATTTTAATTATTTATTTTTGTCTACTTGATTGGGGTTTTTCTTGCTGCTCATTTTCAAGGAGGTTCAGATGTCTCATTAAATTGGTGGTTTCAGATCTCTCCAATTTGTTGATGTAGGAACTCAGAGCTATAAACATGCCTCTGAGTACTGCCTTTGCTGTGTCCCAGAGGAGAGATAATCTCTGTGCTAATTTTTGTTGTATAGCATGAACATTTGAATTTCATTTCTAAACTCTTCCATGACCCACTTGTGATTCAGCAGTGTGTTGTTCAGCCTCCATGTGTTACCGGACTTTCTTTGGTGGCTTTTGGTATTGAGTTCTAATTCTATTCCCTTGTGGTCAGAGAGAATGAAAGATATAACTTCAGTTTCTGAATTTGGACAGGTTTGCTTTGTGGCCTAAAATATGGTCTATTTTAGAAAATGTTCCATGTGCTGTTGAGAAAACGTGTATTCTGATGCTGCTGGGTGAAATATTCGGTAGATGTCTGTTAAATCTAGTTGATCTATGCAGTTGTTTAGATCTGCAGTTGTTTAGATCTGCAGTTTCTCTGTTGAATTTTTGCCGAGTTAATCTATCTAGTGGGGAGAGTGGTGTGTTAAAATCCCCTACAATTAATGTCTTTGGATCTATGTGGGATTTGAGGGAAAGTAGTGTTTCTTGAATAAATTTGGGTGCTCTGTTGTTTGGTGAATAGATATTTAGAATTGTGATATCCTCTTGAAGGAGAGATCCCTTAATTAGTAGTAGTGACCTTCTTTATCTCTTCTCACAAATTTTAATTTGAAGTCTGTTTTATCTGATATTTGAATTGCAATTCCCGACTGTTTATGGGGGCTGTTTGCTTGTTAGATTTTGTTCGAGCCTTTAACATTGAAAATGTGTTTGTTTTTATGGGCAAGATGTGACTCTTGAATGCAGCAGATAGTTGGATCTTGCTTTTTTAATCCAACTAGACAGTCTATATTACTTAATTGGAGAATTAAGTCCGTTAATATTGAGAGATAGGACTGAGAGGTGTTCGGGAGTTCTTGACATGTTATCCACCTTTTTGGGGGCTGCGAAAACTGAGTTCTTCCCATGGTTCTTGGATTCTCAGTTTGGGTGCAGTTTCTTGGCCTTTATTGTGCTCCTATTGGTTTTCTATGTGTAGGACATCTTTAAGAAACTTTGTAGGGCTGGTTTGGTGGAGATTTATTGTGTCTATTTTTCTTTGCTATGGAAGGTTTTTATTTGGCCTTCAGTTATGAAGGAGAGTTTAACTGGGTACAGTATTCTTGGTTGATAGTTGTTTGTTTTTAGGGCATGGCATACATCAGTCCAGGCTCTTCTTGCTTTGATTGTCTCTGCTGAATAATCTGAGGTGATTCTAATTGGTTTCCCTTTAGAGGAGATTAATCTTTTCTCCTTCACAGCTTTAAGGATCTTTTCCTTGGTCTGAATTGATGTTTTGTGGATTATAATGTGACAGTGGAATATCCTATTCTGGTCTGGTCCATTTGGAGTTCTAAAAGCTTCCTGTATCCAAATAGGCCTATCTTTTTGCATGTTTGGGCAGTTCTCTGCTAGGATCCTGTTAAACAAATTTCCTAGACCATTAACTTCTGTTTCTAGGTGCTCCTCTACACCAATTATCCTTAGATTAGGCCTTCTGATGGTGTTTTCCAAGTGTTGGATAGATCTATCATATTTCTTGGACTTGTCTTCGATGGTTGTATGTTCTTTCTCTATAATATCTTGGCTGTCTTCAATCCCCGAGATTTGATCTTCTGCATGTTCTAACCTGCTGTCAAGACTTTCTACTTTGTTTTTTATTTCTTTTCCTTCTAATTTGTCAGCTGTGATGTCTTCAAATTTTTTGTTGAAGCTTTGTTTTAGATCTTGTATAAACTTCTTTACTTCCTTAATTTGGTGTTCAGTGTTTATTCTCAAATCACTTACTTTATTGGGTATGGTTTCCTTGGACTCCCATTCAATCTGTTTGATTCCATTCAGCATTCCCTTTGTGGTCCCTGACTTCCTTCAGCTCTTTGTTAATGGATTCCATGAATGCCTTTAGTGATCTTTGTGTATTCTCATCTTGCTCTCTCAATTCCTGTATTACTCTTTGATTAGCTTCCTCCCATTCGTGAGATTCCTGTAGTTCTCTTTGAGTGTTCTCAGCCTGCTCATGCCATTCCTGCCTTTCTCTTTGAGTATTCTCAAGCTTCTCATGCAAGTCCTGTATCAGTTTCTTAGTAGCTTCCTCACGCTCATGATATTCCTGTATAAACTTTTGGATTGCCTCCTCTCTCTCCCTATCACACTCATTCAGAGTCCTTTTTAGGTTTTCAATCTTTTCCTGCATTGACCTTTTGTTTGCCTCCATTGACCTTTTATTTGCCTTCACTCTCTCCTTATCACGCTCATACAGAGTCCTTTGTATGTTTGCAGCAGTGTATGTAGAGCTATTTGGGAACTCTCCTCTGGATTATTCATTATCTGTTCTGTCCCCTGATTATCATGAGTGGGAGTTGAGATACTTGGATTTGCAATTTTTCTTGTGTTTTACCGGCTTACTCTGCCCATTTGGGATGAAAATAACACCAGTTTTGTTCTAGAACACTAACTTAAGGCCAGCATCAACCAAAGTCTGTATTTGCACAGTCAATAGTCTGCAGTTACAATCTAGTTCAACAGATACATCTATTCAACATCAAACAACTATATATTAATGGGCTACGAACCACAAAGAAGAATTTGGTAAATCAGAAATTATTAGGTTTAGGGAGAGATGTGGGTAAAAAATAGGAATAGAGTGATATGGGAAGGCACAGGGAGAGTTAACTTAACTAAATCCTAATCTCAAAGCAGGAATAAGTTGGATAGGATGAAAGTAGAGAGAGAATAAAAAGAAGAAAGAGTAAGGGGGAAAAAGAGACCAGAAAAAATAGAAGAGTAAAAATTAAAAATATTATGCAGTATGAAAAACAAAATATTCGGAGAAGAACGTGGAAATACTGAGAGAAGGGGAGGGATATAAAGGAGATGTGAAAAACAAAATAAAAATATTTAAAATATTATATAGGTATAAAGAGGTAGTACTGCTATTAAGGAATTTAAATCTAAGAAGTTTTGAATTGAGTAATAAATTTGTGGATTAAGTGTGTACACAGTGGGGGATAAGGTCTAATAATCAACTACGGGTTTATCTGAGGATGTACAGAACAACAATTAAGTCACATAAAGAAGAACGAAAGAGAAGAAAAGGTGAAAAGGATAAGAAAGAAAGAAAAAAAGACCAGTAGTTCAGTAGAGCTAAACAAAAAAACAAAAACAATTTAAAAAAAAGAAAGAAAAAAGAAAGAAAAATGCACACACACATATACCCCTAAAATAAAAATTATAAGAGGAAAAAATTTACTAGAAAACAATTTTTGCAAAAAAGGTAAAAATTAAAAATTAAAAAAAAGTTTTAGAAAAAATTTTTTATAAAAGTTACCAAAAAAAATTCTTTGATTTTTTTTTAGGAGGGGTGGGAAAAATCCTGTATCTCCCTGTGTCCATAACCAGCCTCTTGTTGGAGTCTCTGGTCTGCTTGTGGTGTTTGATTTTCCTGTGGCTTGGTTGGTTTCTTAAGTCAGTTTTTTGAACAGGCAGAAAAATGCTCTGCTTTACCCAGGATTTTGTGATCCTCTTCCCAGCTCAGTTCAATGGGAGGGAGATCTGCTTTGAATATCACAAAAGAGGGAGATGACTTTTTCCTCAAGTTTAGAGATGCTGTGATGAGGCTAGGTTATGGTTAGAGTTGAGGCCTTTCAGCAAACAGTAGCTTTTCCCGGGGGCTAGTTTGTTAGGAACTCACAGAGCCTAGCCTGGAGCCACTCTCAGGGTTTATGTTTACTGAATTTCAATTGATTGTCAAGGTTGCCAAAGGGAGGGGCTGCTTCTGGCTCTGATTACCCAGTGAAGAAAGACATTCCTGGGGCTGGCGCCCGAGCTAGGTAACTTTTCCCTGGGTGGAGCTGAGTCTGGCAGGTCAGTTTAGGTTCTTGTGACCTGCTAAATGACTCTAGTTTTCTTCCAAGGCCTGAGTTGGAGCTAGCATTTCCGCTGAACTTTGTCAGTATCAAAAATGGAGATCTCTGGTACTGGGAGGTGTGGGGGAGGAGTGGCCTTCCCTCCTCTTCTCCCTCATGAGAAGCCTTTTCTTGAGGAGAGGCAAGTTATGGGTTAAAATTGTAAGGGGGAGGCTAGAAATGTGTCTTAGTGGTAAAGAGCTCACTGAACATGCATTAATACCAGAGTTTGAATCCTCAGCGCCACATACTAAGAAAAAGCCAGACACAGTGGTGTTGCTCAAATGGTAGAGTGCTAGCCTTGAGAAAAACATTCCCCAGGACTGTCAAAAGCAATAGGCCAGATGCTGGTGGCTCACACCTGGAAAACTACCTTCTCATGAGGCTGAGATTTGAAGACCACAGTTCAAAGACAGCTTAGGCAAGAAAAGCCTGTTAGACTCTTATCTCCAATGAACCACTAAACAATCCCATGTGGAGCTGTGGCTCAAGTGGTAGAGTTAGACTTGACTGAATTGCTCAGGGACAGTGCCCAGGGTTGATACAAGACACACAACTGGAAAAAAAATTGAGGGTTAATCAAAGTACTTTTCCTATTTGCTAATTACGAGAACATTCTCTGGAAAATCAACGCTGAAATACACTATCTATCTATGTACAAACGTACCTACTTGCCTACCTACCTACCTACCTACCTAACTACATACATAGTTATCTCTTTGAAATTTCTTATACTGAACTCAAGGCCTGTGCACTGTCTCTAGCATTCTGCTACTTGAGCTACAGCACCAATTCTAGATTTTTCTGTGTATGTGTTACTGAGGAATGGAACCCAGGGCCTCTTGCATGCTAGGCAAGAACTCTCCCACTAATCCACATTCCCAGCCCCCTTATCCTTTTTCTTAATGGTATTTTTTACATATATATGCTACCATTTTGCATCCCCAAGTATAATTTTCTGAATACCGCTTATTTTTATGAACTCTGATCTTCTCCTCCTCTGCCTGTTTTGTGACTGCTTCTGCATTGGCCTCATAATAAAATGCAAATAAAGGCTGCTAATACCTTCAGTGTGCATCATATAAGGAAACAGGCCTAGAACCTTGGAAGAGAAAAGCAATGGGGCCGAAATGAAGAGAATGATGCAGTATGTACAATGAGCATATCTAAAACATAAATTAGTAAATAAAAGCAGCCTCTTTGCACTTAGGGAAGTAATATGCAGACATAAGTAAGTAGGACACTGATACATAAACTTAGCCTTCTCTTTTTCAATTTTCTTTTGTGGCCATCCCATGGATTAAACTGAGGATGTGATGCATTCCTCAGCTGTTTTTCACAAGGCTGAGTTTCTACCACTGGCACAGCTCCACTTCCAGCCATCTGGTTCTTCAATGGACATAAGCACCTCCCAGGCTTTCCTGCCTGGTCTGGCCTGTCTGGCCTGCTTGGCTTTCTCTCTCAAAGCTGGAGCTCTACCCTCTAGGCCACTGCTCCACTTCTGGTTTTCTGCTGGTTTATTGGAGACAATAAAACTTACCTGCTAGGGCTGGCTTTGAATGGAGATCTCCTGAGGAGGCTTCAAGTGGATTTCCTCAGAGATTCACCTAGAAGCCGCTCCACACAAATCTTTAGTCTAAATCTCAAGAGGTACTAGAGAAAAACGGACACAGGAACATGCTTTTAGTGTGTCCCAGATACTTAAGGTTGGAGATCCAAAACACTCATAATTATTAGATCATTTTGTAGGCAAATGGAGCAATGCAGACTGTATGAGGATCACTCCAGCTTTCTGTCCTCATATCCCGAGACAGTAAATTCACTGCAGCTCAATGCTAAGTGACAGAACTGACATGTCCTGTTGACATTTGCTCCTAAATCCTGAAACACTCATTTCTCACTTTTGGCTTCAACCCTGTGACCAGAAGGTAAGATGAAGAGAGAAAATACTCTCAGAGAAAGCAGCTATAAAGAACATTGTGTAGTTTACTTATAAGTCCCAAACATAGGAATGACCCTATTAAGAAGTCAGTCCAGAATATAAAACAAAGAAGAAAAGAATGAAGGTGAAAGTGCCTGCTGACTGTAATCCCTGCTCTCAGGAGGCTGAGATGTAGAGAATTGGAGTTTCAAACCAGCCAGTGGAAGAAAGTCTTTGACAATGTTATTTGTAAGAGATCACAGAAAAACCCAAAAGTGGGGCTATGACTCAAGCTTAATGCAGTACCCTTGAGCAAAAGGAGCAGTTGGACCAGGCCTAGGCTCATAGTTCAACCCCAGGACCTGCCCCCTCAAAAGAAAAACCTGTATCTCAATTTCTTTGAGTATGTATGGATGTATTCCTCTAGGTGAAACTCCTGAGTAGCTATGATGAATGGCACCAAGCAAGAAAAATTGTATTCAATACAATGAGTTCATAACACAGAGACTGCTTTTATGATATTGCATATTCCAGGGCTCCCTTCAGTGTTCACATTGTAACCTAAGGGTTTCTCTTCATCACAGACCTGCTGGAGGAAGACTCTCTCATTGTCTGTACAGGCACACAAAAGCCCTCACTCTTGTAAAGCTGTGTACCAAATAACTCCATCTGGGCCAATTAGTGAGGATGTGTGCACGGGCTCTGAAAGTCAGGAGAAAAAGGCCTCTTTTTACCCTTAGCTATCTCTCTTCCCAGTGCTCTGTTTTAAGAGGAGACCTTCATTTTTGCCACCTCCCATGGCAGGGCAAGTTCTGTGCTCTTATCCTGCCTTTATGAGACTATATTCCAGTGTTCAAATACAGTGCTCAATATAATTCAGGAGTCCTTCAGGCAGACAACTAGGGCACTGAGCATAATGAAACGTTTCAGTGCCGGCAATGATGGGCCTATAATGCCACTCCTAGGTTTCCAGGAGCTTGGGAAATCCAAGCAAATGTTGAACATCACAAAGCTTCCTGTCATCTAGTACTGGTGAAGCTCATCAGGTTTTGAAACCTTTGACCTCTCCTAGTTTGGCCCTGAGTGACTAGGTTTTGGGGTCGAACATAGGGCCTGGGTGCTGACTATGAGCTCAGAGCCAAAGTCTAGTGCTTTACCACTTTGTCAAGCTTCACTTCTGCTTGCCCTCTGTGTGTGAGTGTGTGTATGTGCATGTGCGTGTGCATACACTAGTCCTGGAGCTTGAACTCAAGACATGAGCACTGTACCTAGTTTCTCTTGTACAAGGTTTGCCCTCTTCTACTTGAACCACAGAGCCCCTTCAGGCTTTTTCCTAGTGATGTGGTTCTGAGAAATCAAGCCCAGGGTTTCATATATGCAAAGCACTCTACCCCTAAGGCACATTCCCAGTTCTCTACTTCAAGTTTGTTAGTTTGTTTCTGTCTTTTTTGTTGTTGTTGTCATGGTAGGAGTGGAAATCTGGGCCTGGGTGATGTCCCTGAGCTCTTCAGCTCAAATCTTGTGTTCTACCACTTGAGCCATACAGCAACTTCCGGTTTTCTAGTGGTTCATTGGAGCTGTCTCAAGGACTTCCCTGCCGAGGCTAGCTTTGAACCATAATCCTCAGATCTCATCCTCGTGAGTAGCTAGAGTGACTGGCATGAGCCACAAGCACCCAGCTTCCACTTCAGGTTTCTTAGTGGTGATTTGGAGATAATAGTCTTATGGTACCTTTTGTGTCAGGGATTGTTTGGAACACAGATCTCAGCTACTTGAGAAGATAGGATGACAGACCTCAGTTATAGAACCCTAAGCCATGGCACTCTGCTGCAAGGGGGTCTTTGGCTCCGTGTGGAGGAGTGCTAGCCATGAGCCCAAGAGGTATGGGTCAGTGCCTAGGCCCCGAGTTCAACGTTCATGACTTAGAAAAACAAGACAAATCATATATCTCCTGTAGACAACTCACTAGTCTTCAGTAATACATAATTTTGTCCCTGCCATCGGGACAGATCTAAGCCTCAATATTCTTTTCTGCATATTCATGTCAGTTGTGGAGTTCTTACAAGGACAAGATGAAACAATGCACCGTTTGAAGGACAAAATACATAAAAAAATTTTTTTGTCGGTCATGGGGCTTGAAATCTGGGCCTGCACTCTGTCCTTCAGCTCTTCAGCTCAAAGCTAGTGCTCTACCACTTGAGCTATAGTGACACTTCCAGTTGTCTGGTGGTTAATTGGAGATCAGAGTTTCAGCGACTTTCCTGCCTGGGCTGGCTTTGAACCACTATCCTCAAATCTCAGCCTCCAGAGTAGTTAGGATTACAGGCGTGAACCACTGGTGCCCAGCTCCAAATAACCCTCTTTACAGGACTCAGCACACAGCATCTTGTGAAAGACTCAGCACCCAGCATCAAATGCAGGACTCAGCCTACTGCACCTGTGAAGAACTCAGCACATAGCATCCTGTGCAGGACTCAGCACACAGCACCCCATGAGGGCCCCAGCACCCCAGGAAGGACTCATCATGTAGATGTATCCCACAAGCTGTCATTAGTATTAGGGTGCTTTCATCAGTATCACCATTCTTTCAGAAACACATTACAAACTGCACAAAGTTCACATCTAATGATTCAGAGGGGTATTTTTTTGGGGGGGGGGAGTCAGCTACAGCGATTGCACGAGAATGTTTCACAAACATCCTGCCAGGGCTGGATTTTAAACCCACCCATGTCAGATCTCAGCCCCCGAGTTTCTTGGATGACAGGGGTGAGCAAGCCAGCAGCATCTGGTTCTGTGGGGCTGAGTTGCAGTTGTATACCTCTGACTAAGTCAGGTTAGATGGCAGCTGTCAGCACCAGATTCCCGGCTTGCTCTGTGATGAGGTATTTGAAGTCCTATCCTTATAGAGTTGCAGTCACAACATTCAATCTTTTTTCATGCCCATTCTGGACCTTGAGTAAGAGTCTAGACACAGTCCCTTAGCTTTTATGCTCAAAGCTAATGCTCAACTGCTTGAGCGAGAGCACAACTTCTAGATTTTTATGTGCATGTGGTAGTGAGGAATCGAATCCAGGGCTTTGTATGTACTAGCCATCATTATACCACTGAGCCCCAGGAGTGACAATTGTATGAACAGATAAATGTGTAGATTCGCCTATATGTATATGTATATACATATATATATACCTATATATATGCAAAAAACAAGAGAAAGGTGTCCCTATATTATGAAATTACATATATTATATTACAACCCATTATTGACATTCAAATTATTCCTTCCACTTTTAAGTATCATGGTTGAATACATAATAAAGTATTAATTGAAAATTCGTCAATGCAATAAAATTGATGTGTATTTTTATAGTATACTCATACACTAACTACTAATTTGTTGCTTTTATAAAATTTCATTCGTATGGATGTACATGAAAATGGGTTTCTTAGAATCTCCCGCCAATACTTAGTGGCAGCCCTGTGATTCGACCTCCAGTCATAAGTTTTGGTTTTGGTTATGGCTTCCCTAATTGCCAGCCAAACATCAGCATGCAATGTCATGAACACTTTCTGGGCTTTGTCATTTACACGCAGGATGGTCATAATGCAAAGGGAAAAAATGGAAAACCACCTTCTTGAATTTGTCCATTTTATCCTTTTCCTTTTTATTTTATTTCTTGCCAACCCTAAAATCCCAGGGCCAGCTGTGGCAGAGATACCAAGACCTGAGTTCAAGCCTCGTGCTTGGCAAAAAATATAATAATAAAATAAAATAAGGCCCTGGCTTGGAATTTGCACCATTTTTCTGGCAGACCTGGGATTTGAACTCAGCATCTGGGGATCTCTGTGGCACTGTGGGTGAAGGAGAAGCTCACCGTCCTTGAAGACAAGAAATTCAGACCAGTTCCCAGGGCCTGAATTGAAGCCCCAGCACTGGAAAAATACACACAGGAGTTTAGTGGGTATGACGTTTATTACCCTTATTCAATTTCATTTATTACATCCTATCATTCAGAATATATTTGCATATGGATTATACATCATACTGAGACCCAGGACGTTTTGTCAGGGAAAAAAATGTGTCAAAAGTGGCTTCTTATTACATGAATAAATTTTTGGCAATGCCGGGATTTCAACCCATGGCCTACAATGTCCAATCCATAAATGGGGTCAAAGCCTTAGCACACCAACCTCTGGCAAACTGAGCTGCCAGAAAATTCTGATGACCTATTATCAAGCCACACTAGTGCTCAATCTATATCTATATCTATATCTATCTATCTATCTATCTATCTATCTATCTATCTATCTATCTATCTGTATATATATATATATATATGTGTGTGTGTGTGTGTGTGTGTGTGTGTAGATTGCTGTATATATATATGTATATATGTAGAGAGAGAGAATGTGATGATATTATTAAATTTTATATAGTTACCAATATTTAATTATTAAGTTATATCTCCATTTAATGAAGTATCATGGTTGAATACTTATAAAAGCATTAATTAAAATTAATCAATATCCTTCCATTAGGGGAATCCCAACGTGTTGCTAGAATGGAAGATATAAATCCAATGATTGTTTTGTGGCTTTCTAAAATAGAATCATGAATTAACTGTAAATTTAATACTTTTATAACATTCCATTAGCATTCACGTAAATAGGAATGAGTTTGTCAGGATCTCCCTCCATTTGTGTGTGGCAGTCCTGGGATTTGAACTCCAGGCCTGGGAAGTTAACTTTGAATGCAAACCATTGGAATGACACTGAAGATTTCAGATTGTCAAGATTAAAAAAAGAACAACAAGAAGAAAACAAATCCAGGTGTCAGTGGCTCCTGTATGTAATCCTAGCTCCTCAGGGGGCTGAGATGTTGCCAATTTGAATTCAGCCAGGGCAGGAAAGTCCGCAACACTCTTATTTCTAAGAGATCACAGGAAAATATCCCCATGGGTTGGGTCTGTGGCTCAAGGGCAGAGCGCTACTCTTGAGAAAGAGGTGATCAGGGATAGGGCCTAGGCTCATATTTCAACCTGAGACCTGCCAAAGAAAAAAAGAAGGCAGTAACTCCATGTTTCTGTTTATTTATGGATGATGTACGGATGATGGGCATTCAGCAGGTTGCCCATGAACAGACCCCCAACCTGGGCAAGCTGGGACAAGCCCTCAGAAATTACTAAGTCTGAGTCAGTAGCTTGAACAAAGTATCTTTCTCTGCCATTTAATAGCTGAAGCCCAGAAGGCTTGCCTTGGCTGGTGTATGCAATGGGTTCATTATGCTCTGGCTGAGGTGTCCCATTGGGATATTTAGCAGCCAGCCTCTGCCTCCACGGAGATCACTGTTCCTAAGATGTACGAGTTGTGGAAGGTTCTGGCTCCCTATTCCCTATCCCTCTTTAGGACGTGAGCCTAGATCTCTGGGGCCTGGTGGCTATCACTCATTCATCATTCCTCATTGCCGAGTCTTACACTGGTCCCAAATCCTGGCAAAGATATGAAATGGCCAGCGATTTCTGTGCTGAAATGAGTATTCCAGTAAATTCCACCCTCATAGTTCCTGTTAGAAATAATCCTTGGGCTGTGAATGTGGCTAAGTGATAGAGTGCTTACCAAGCAAGCATGAAGCCCTGGGTTGGATTCCTCAGTACCACATAAACAGAAAAATCCAAAAGTGTCACTGTGGCTTAAGTGATAGAATGTAGCCTTGAGCAAAAGCAGCTCAGGAACATGCCTAGACCCTGAGTCAAGCCATAACACTGGCAAAAATAAATGTGAGCTTGGTGAGACATACTCTTCTGGGATTCAGAAGAGGGCCGAGATTATAGGTAAGAGGTAGAGGGCAGGTGGTGGTGGCTCACTCCTGTAATAATAGCACTCAGGAAGTTGAGATCTGAAGATTATAACTGCAAGCCTGTGCAGGCAGGAAAGTCTATATGAGACTGTTTTCTCCAATTAAGCACCAAAAAATCCAGAGCTGTGGTACAAGTAGTAGAATGCTAGCCTTGAGCATAAAAACTCAGGGATAACATCCAGGCCATGAATTCAAACCCCAGGACTGGCACACACACACACACACACACACACACACACACACACACACACACACACACACACACACACACAAAGATAGAGCATTTGACAGTCAGCCTGCACAAGTTCGATCTCTAGCAACTCAGTATTAAAAAAAAAGTGAGAGAAGGGAAAGAAAGGCTTGCTCCAGGAGGTGATATGACCAGTGCCAAAATTCCACAGGAGTTCTAAGATGTGGAACAGGACAGAGGGCCTCGGGCAGAAGGTACAGAGCATGCACAAAGGTCCTGAGGGGTGGTGTCGAGAAGGTATTGTGGGTGGAATGAATGTTCTGTGGCCTCAGACAAATCTGGCAGAACAATGAAGGCTGGGTCAAGGTTTGTACTTGAGTCCCAGGTAGGGCAGACAGTGGGGTCCCAGAATGGTGCTCAGGGGAAGATTAGCTTGACTTTTTACCAAAGACCCCTGCCAATTTTGTGCCTGGAAGCCTATTTTTCACAGATCCTGACTCTCAGGCCCCCTTTGCATGTAGGAGTCAGGGCAAATGCAGGGAAGAACTCTTGCTTAAGAAAAACTTCTACCCAATGCCTCCAGTAGCTCAAACCCTGTAAATCCTAGTTATTAAGAAGTCTGTGATCAGAGATTTTTGGTCAAAGCCAGCTCATCGGAGGAAAGTTAGTGACAGTCTTCTGGTCAATGAACTACCAAAATCCAGAAATGGAGCTGTGGCTCAAGTGGTAGAGTAAGAGACTTGAGGGAAAAAGTTAAGAGATCAGAGCCCAGACCCTGAGTTCAAGCCCCAGTACTGGCACAGAAAAAAAATAATTTTTCAGGAGATCTCAGTCCACTGTGGTGAAAGGCCATTATCAGCTGGGCGCTGGTGGCTCATGCCTGTCATCCTAGGCACTCAAGCCTGAGACCTGAGCATCAATCAAAATTAAAAGCTAGCCTGGACATACTCTTATGTCCAATAAATCACCAAAAAGCTGGGAAGCAGAGCTACTGTAGTTCAAGTGGTACAGCACCAACCTTGTGAAAACAAGCTAAAGGATAGCACCTATGGTATGAGTTCAAGTCCCGGTAAACACACACACACACACACACACACACACACACACACACACACACACACACACATATCTTTAACAGGTGCCCGTGGCTTAAACAAGCAATCCTAGCTACTCAAAAGACTGAGATCTTAGGATGGCAGCTTGAAACCAGAACAGGCAGGAGAGTCCATGAGATTCTTATCTCCACTAAACTACTAAAAAAATGAAAGTTGAGCTCTGGTTCAAGTGGTAGAATGTTAGCTTTGAGCAAAGGAAACTCAGGGACATTGCCTAGGCCCTGAGTTCCATCTCTAAGATTTTTTTAAAAGACATCCTTTGCCACCCCCAAAGGCCATAAATCCTGATTTTGGTCATCCTAGACTCCACTTCCACTCCTGCCACTTCCACAGTACTGCTACTAGTGGCCGATGTGTGGCCAACACTGGGTTAAGAAGTGAAAGTACACAAGGGGGTGCATATCCAGGTCAACACTAATACCCCAAAACAATGAGGTATTGGCCATACCAGTCTCTCATTCCCCCAGTTCCCTGGCCCTGGAATCTAAAGTCTGTGCCTCTGTATTCTGAGTATCTGGAATTGTCTAGAAGGACCTGAGAGGCCCAGTTGGGGCCAGAAGATAGACTGTCCTGTGATAAAGTACATTTACATTTCCTAGAAACTGACCTATACTTCCGAGCCACCTTGGCCTCACCTTCCATGTAGCACTAGATCCTCCTTGCTTGGGCAGTCTTCAGTCAGCTGTCAAGCTCGAGTTGGCCAGAACCACCATCAATCCCCCATTCCCCACTCCACTGCCAGCCTGATGAGAGGGATATGAAGTCAGAGGCCCAGTTGAGGAAAAGGATAGGACATCACATGACTGAGGCCCTCCCTTTGAGGCATCACTGACCCAGAATCCCCTGGAGGTGACCAAATATTGGGACAGCCAGACTTGTTCACCAGAGAACACAGGCCTGTGGCAATTTAGGACTCATTGTAGACCCTAATATGGGGCAAAAGCAAGGTCGGTGTGAAGGAGGGACACCATCTGAGATCAGAAAAGGCAGACCAGCCACCAGGAAAGGGACAGAAAAAGACGAGGGAAAATTACACTCACACACACACACACACACACACACACACACACACACACACACACACACACACAGATATTCCAAGCCTTTAGCAGTTCCTGAGAAAAATACCATGTACTCCATCTATTAGGATCACATCCAACCCCTGAGAAGATGGCACTATCATACTCAGACTAACTGTAGACCCATCATTGAGCCTCTCATATCTGGAATGTCTCAGAACCCAGCATGGAATTTCCTACCGTACACACTGCAATGTCGAAAACTCAGCCAACCCCTTTGTTTATTGTTGGTCATGGGGTTTGAACTCTGGGTCAGGGCGCTGTCCTTCAGCTCTTCAGCAGAAGATGAGCACTTTATAATTTGAGCCACAGTGACGTTTCCTGTTTTCTGGTGGCTCATTGGATATCAAGACCCACAGACTTTCCTGCCCAAGCTGCTTTGAACCATGGTCTTTTCATTTCAGCTCTATGAGTAGCTAGGATAACAGTTGTGAGCCACCAGAGATGCCAGACATCATCCATCTTCATATACCCAGAGAAAACCCATTTCATCAGGCCACAAACTTTCTTGCAACCCTTTACTTCAGACTTTGACACCCAGCATCCAAATCCATCCTTCATTAGGGAGAATACAGACACAACAATCCCACCCCTGCACCCATTTGCCCACTCCCTGCCTGCCATAGGCCTCGACCACTTGAGTTATTGGTAAGACACCATCCATTCTACTGTGGCTTCAAACTGCTGCAAACTTGCTGAGTTCTTACAAATGTCTGTAAAGTGAGGCCAGCACCTGGTCTCTCAATCACAGCACCCTCCCACACACACCTCCACATCTTTGCAGCGAAGATATTTTACTTTCTTTCATTTTTTCGATTGTGAGCTTGAATGCTGGGCCTGGGTGCTGTCCCTGACCTCTTCAGCTCAAGGCAAGCACTCTACTACTTGACCCACAGCACCCCTTCCAGTTTTCTGGTGGTTTCTTAGAGATAAGAGTCTCAGGGTCTTTCCTGCCAGTCTGGCTTTGAACCGTGATCCTCTTATCTCACCTCCTGAGTACCTGGGATGACAGCCATGAGCTACTGGCACCCAGCAAAACATACTTTTCAATGCCTGTCATCCTATCCTCTCAGGAGACTGAGATCTGAGGACTGAAGTTGGATGCCACCCTTTACAGCAAAGTGCATGAGAACTCTTTATCTCCAATTAAACACCCAAAAACCTGGATGTGGAGCTGTGGCTCAAGCAGTAGAGGGCTCGCCTTGAGCTGAAGAGCTGAGGGATAGCGCCCAAGCCCAGAGTTCAAGCCCCATGACTGACCAAAAAAAAAAATTCAGTTTTCACTAACAAGTAGGAGCAAAAATGTGAGATTGAATAGTAACTAGAGCATTATCATTATATTTATTTCTCAGTGATCATTCTTGTAATGATTAATGAGAGTTTACCAGCCAGGTTTAGCTTGAGACTTAGTGTTAAGTAATGAATTAGATGGCAAGTAAATTTGAAATTGTTTTAGGGTACAGGGATTCAGGGAAAGGTAGGATCATTGGAAACTACAGTATTTTTCCTGATAAGTGTATTTGAGGACAAATAATATAATACTTCATGTTCAGGAACAAGATAACTTCAGAGGTTGAGTCAGAAAATTTGTGGGAATTAAGGCAAATTGAAATGTATTTCCAGAGTGCAAACTGGAGTATCCATTAGAATGATTAAAAACTAGAGTTTTTTTCTTAAACATTAGAATTGGACTATCATTAGAGTGAAAGTTAGGTTTCAGTTCCAGCTGGAGTTAGACTTAGCCTTAGGGAAATGGAAAGTTTAGGGTCAGACTGAAAGTAAATCTTCGAATAACAAATCTAGTTAGAATTAGGATGAATGTGAAATAAGAAACTGATAATAATATTAAGATTAGGGTATGATTAATGCGAGGGTTATCCTCAATATTCCAGTTAGGGTTCGGGTTAAAAAATGGCAAGATACTGAGTAAAACTACAAACTATTTTTAGAAAGTTGAGTTGAATCAACGTTAGGATGAATAAAAACTAATGTATTTGTATGGCTTTTAGAATCCAAAGGCTATTAGTTCTAGGGTTAGGGTTACTGTTCTAGTTCAGGTTAGACTTAGGCTTAGGGAAGGGTAAGCTTTACAGTAAAACTGAGTTTTCTGCTAACGTTTTCAAGTATAATAAGTTTGAAATTAAACAAAAACTACAGAGTTTTCCTAAGTTTCCTATTCAAGGTTGAATAGGGTTAAATTTAGAGTTAGGTTTCTAGTAAGGTTTATATATAGTTAGGGTTAGGTACTAAAGTAGATTTTAAATAAACCTGCAACTTCTTTTTGGAGATATAGGAGTTCAGTAAACGTTAAGATCAGTGAAAACTGAGATAGTTTTCATGATATGAAGATTTGATGTTAATGATTCATAAGAGGGAACGATTTCAGAGTCCAAGTCAGGGAATCTGTAGGATTTGGAACAAACTGCAAATCATTTCAAAGGCAATGAGTATCTGTTAGGATGTGTCTAAACTCGAGTATTTTCCATTAATTTTAGGATTGGGTTACTATTATCATCAAGATTATTCTTAGGGTTCTGTCCAAAATTAGAGTTAGGATTAGGGAAATGGAAAGTTGAGAAATTGAGTGACTTACTTTGTTTGTGATGTTTATGCACTATTCTAAGGCTTGAACTCAAGGATTGGGTTCTGCCCCTGAGCTTTTTGCCGTAGGCTAGCATTCTACCACTTGAGCCATGAGTCCACTTCCAGCTTTCTTTGACAGTGAATTGAAGATGAGAGTCTCACAGACGTTCCTATCTAAGCTGACATTGAACTGAGATCCCCAGATCTCTGCTTTCTGATTTAAAGTAGGATTAATGCATGAGCTACTAATGCCCTGGAAAGTGCCTGAATTATACTGATTGTTTTTAATTTTGTTCGAGATTGAGACTTGAATTCATTATCTGACAGCTTTGTTCACTAAGTAGCACTCTGCCACTTGAGCCATGTCTTTACAAATGATTATTTTAAATAGCTGGAAATCCTTAAATTTTCTTCAAATGATATGTTGTTCTAAAACTTATCCTAATCAAAAAGATTTATTGACCCTAGAGATTATCTGAGCAGATTCTCATGCTTTGCTTCTAATTGCATAACATTTTAGGGACATGATTTTTTAATTATTATTTTAAGCAGCAAAGCAGTTATCATTAAACAAAACAGTTTATGCGTACAATATACCTTGATCAATGTCAACCCTTTCAACATTCTCATCCATCCCTCCCCTATACAGCTCTTCCTTCACTCTTCTTAATTTTATAGGATATTTACTGGATTCCTCTCTGCATTTTCCCCCTTTTTTCCTATTCAATCTTCTGCCTTTTCCCACTTCACTCCTCTTTTGACTACCCACTTCCATATGATCCAGCAACTCTACTCTTGGGCATTTACCCGAAAGAATACAAACCAGGATATAGTAACAGTTTCAGCACAACCATGCTTACTGAATCAGCCCAGATACTTCTCAAAAGAGAAATGAACCAAGTAAATGTAACACACACACACACACACACACACACACACACACACACACACACACACACACACACACACACTGGAAATTCTTCTTACTCATCAGAAAGAATATTGTACCATTTGTATCTCTCATTTATCATTTCATCTGCCTGGTATCTCATTGCCATCGTATTGTCCCTGTACTGCAGTAACTGACACATGCAAACTGATGTAAAAGATTTTCAGGTTATGGGCTAACCATAGATTCCTGAGTATGAGTTCTCTGCTCATTCTCTTTGTCTATGCATGTACAGATTCATTTGTACTATATGCTACACAGAAAAGAGATGAACCATACATATATATGTATATATATATATATATATATATATGATTATACACACACACACACACACACACACACACACACACACACATATATATATACATACATGGATATAAGCACACATATGGATATATATTAAATACTTGAGTACATTTTATGTTTTCAAGAATTATGGAGCTAACAAAAATCACATGCATTTTCCTACCTTTTCAGTTTTTTCAAAACCTAAGGAATTTTGTCTCTTTTGCAAAGCTAATTTTTAAGATAATTTTACCATCTCTGACCTGTCAGTGGCCTTGAAATTAGATTTTCAAATAGGACAAAGTTATTTAGGCTTTTTGGTGGAAGAAAGGAATATTACTAGGGTTCTATTCAGGGGTTCTCTGCTTCCTAGACAGGACTTTGTATAGCACCAAGTATCTCAACTACTTTTGTCATACTTCTTTTCCATTTTATTTACTTGAGGTCTTGAACTTTTGCCCTGGTCAGATCTTAGATTGACTGAGACTTTGCTACCTATGCCTCCCACATAATTAGCTAGGATTACAGATGTGAACCACTATGGCCAGCTCATTTGTTGAGATGGCTGTCTTGGCAGTTATTTCTTTGGCCTGTCTCAGACCAAGATCCTTTTCATTTCTGCTTCACAATCAGCTGGAATTACAGATGGAGCTACTATACTTGGTGTACATGACACCTGTTTGTTTTTTTTTTTGGTCAGTCGTGGGACTTGAACTCTGTTCTTGGGCGATGTTTCTGCACTCTTCAGCTCAAGGGGAGTGCTCTACCGCTTGAGCCACAGCACCAGTATCTGTTTTCTAGTGGTTTTATTGGAGATAAGTGTCTCACAGTCTTTCTTTCTAGGGCTGTCTTTGAACCGTGATCCTCAGATCTCAGCATCCTGAGTAGCGAGGATTACAGGGGTCAGCCACAGGTGTCAGACACACCTTCTGTTTTTTAAAAGAAGTTTTAATTGTAAAAAATGCTGTGTAGAGGGGTTATAGTTACATGAGCAAGTTAATGAGTACATTTTCTATCAAGCATTGTTACCTCCTCCTTTGTTTTTCCCCTACCTTCCCCTCCCACCTCCACAACTACACTCCCCTGTACTCCCTTCCCTTCTTCCCCGCCTATATTGTAAAGATCTTTTTTTTAACATAGTGTCTTGTGCATCTCATTGTTACAGTGGGTCAGCCTGTATCACTATTTATCTATTTTGTTTTTTCCTCCCCAAGCTAGAGAAGTGTGTATACAAGATACAGGGCACCAATACTAAATATAATGAAAACAAGGGTTAAACCATGGGGGAGGAACATAAAAAGAAAAAAAAAACACATGGTAGATTATAAATCCTATCTTGGGTTCATTTCACTTAACATCATCTTATCTGGTCATATGTACATAGCTTTTGAACTTTTATGCTTGTCCCAGACATGTAATAGTTATTGCAAATAAGGGAAAACATAGGACCAATGTTTCTTTGGTTTTGGCTTACTTCACTTGATATAATGTTTTCTAAGTCCTCACTTAGAGCTCCCCTATGAGCCAGCAGTCCACATTTTTGGGTATTTACCCAAATGATCACAAACAAGACCATACTAAGCTACTGGTACAACTATGTTTATTGTAGCATTATTTACCATAGCGAAGATATGGAACCAACCCATATGCCCCTGAGTAGATAAATGGATCAAGAAAATGTGATACACACACACACACACACACACACACACACACACACACACACACTGGAATTCTATGCCTCCATCAGAGAGAATGACATCGCCCCATTTGCTAGGAAATGGAAAGACGCAGAAACAATTATATTAAGTGAAATAAGCCAGGCTCAAATAACCATAGGTCCCATGGTTAATCTTACTTGGAGTAACTAGTACATGGTACCATATAACCATATAAGAGGATGTTATGTGAAATGAACCCCAAGATAGGGACACAAATAATTTGTATTCCATGAGATTCTTTTCTCTCTATGATCCCCCAAATAAAACTGGAATGGGAGCTGTCGTTCAAATACAGAGCACCACTATTAAGGGAAAAATCCTAAGTGACAAGGTTAGGTCCTAATTTTAAACCATAATATCAGCCCTCAAAAAAGTTGATTTCTTTTCCTTGAGGTTTTTATTAAATTGATCCGGAAAATAATCAACGTTGTATTTATGTTTAGCATTACTATTAAAATCATGTTTTGTTTATGTTATTCTTTATTTTCTTAAATTTTACTTACACTTTAATGTCCAGTAATGATAAGAAATGATTACTGTTTCACAAGTTTTTATGTCAGTTGAATATATGGATGAGAGGTGCATACAAGTCGTTTGGACTGAAAATAGATATTAGCAAGTTCTTCACATAAGAATTAATAGTTGAAGGAGCTGTGGGCATGTATGAAATCAACTAAAGAAACCAGCAAGGAAAGATAAGGTATGATTCTGGAAAGCAAACAATTTTGGAAGAAAAAAAAAAGGAAAATATGTAGCTTTTGGTAAGAACTTTGTAACCCATCTGCACATTTAATTCCTTATTTCTAGTGGAAGACATTTCAGTTAACTTTATTTTACAAAGTTAAACATGATTGACATTTAATACTAACTGGCCTCTGTCTCAGGCAAGCAATTATTCTAGCCAGGTGCAAGGTGCTCATGCCTATAATCCTAGCTACTCAGAGAGCTGAAACCTCTAGATCCTAGTTCAAAGCCAGTCTGGAGAGGAAAATTGGTGAGACTTTACTGTGGCACTGTGGCTCAAAGTGACAGCACTAGTCTTGAGTAATAAATCTCAGAGACAGAACCCAGGCCCTGAGTTCAAGCTCTCTGAAATTATTCTTAAAATACTTGTTCTCATTATTTCTTTAACTTGTCTAGAAGGATGTTTTAAAATTAGGGTTTTTTTTTCTTTTTTAATTTTAATTTTAATTTTTTTGTGAACATATTGTACAGAGGGGTTACAATTACATAAGCAATATAATGAGTACATTTCTTATCAAGCATTGCAGCCTCCTCCTTTGTTTACCCTTCACATCCCTTCCCAGCCTCCCTGCTCTCCCCCACGCAATCTCCTCCCTCCCCGCACCAAAGTTGTAAAGTTCGTTTTCGACATGACAACTCGTACTTCTCATAGTTGCCACTGGTCCACCTGTATCCTTAAATGACTTGTTTTTCTCATTTCCTCCACAAATTATACCAACATCAAATATAGTGAAATCTGGGGTTATACTGTGGGGGAGGGACATATAAAGCAACAAAGAAATAATCTTATAAATGAGTTAGAAACAAATGCATGAAAGAAAAAAAATTTATATATATATATATATAAGGGTTCATTTTCCTAACATCACATTATCTGACCTTTTCTGCTTGACTCATACATATACGAGATATTGCAAACAAGGGAAACCATGGGACCTATGTTTATTTGGGCTTGGCTTACTTCACTTAATATAATTTTTTCCAAGCCTTTCCATTTCCTAACAAATGGGGCAATGACATTCTTTCTGATGGAGGCATAGAATTCCATTGTGTATATATACCACATTTTCTTGATCCATTCATCTACTGAGGGGCATCTGGGTTGGTTCCATATCTTAGCTATGGTAAACAATGTTGCAATAAACATAGTTGTGCTGGTAGCTTAAGTGTGGTCTTGTTTGTAAACATTTGGGTAGATGCCCAAAAGTGGGATTGCTGGGTCATAGGATAGCTCTAAGTGAAGTATTTTGTGGAACCTCCATACTAGTTTCCAAAGTGGTTGAACAAGTTAACATTACCACCAACAATGAAGTAAGGTTCCCTTCTGTCCACATCCTCTCCTGCATCTGTTATTGTTACAGTTCTTGATTACAGCCATTCTAACTGGGGTGAGGTGGTATCTCAGTGTTGTTTTGATTTGCATTTCTTTTATGGCTAGGGAGGTTGAGCATTTCTTCATGTGTCTATTGGCCATCCTTCTTTCTTCTTAAGAGAAATTTCTCTGTAAGTCTTTAGCCCACTTATTTATTGGGCAGTTGTTTCGTTGAGGATTTGTTGTTGGGGGATTTAATTTTTTGAGTTCCAAGTATATTTTAGATAGGAGACCTTTGTCCATTGTATGGTGGTGAAGATCTTCCCCCAATCTGTGGGCTTTCTATTGGTCTTGCAAGCTATGTCCTTTGCCATGCAGAAGCTCTGCAACTTCATGCAATCCCATTTGTCCAACCTTTCTTTGATTTCTTGTGTTTCCGGGTCTCTATTCAGAAAATTTCGGCCTGTGCCAAGGAGACCTAGGGTTTCTCCTATTCCATCTGTAATATTTTCAGAGTGTCTGCTTTGTCTCCAAGGTCTTTGATCAATTTGGAGTTTTCTGGTGCAGGGTGATATATAAGGATCTAGTTTTAGTTTTCTACAAGCAGTTAACCAATTTTGCCAGCACCATTTACTGAAGAGGCTGTCTTTCTTCCATTCTATTATTTTAGCTCCCTTACCGAAGATTAGTTGGCTATAGGTCTGTAGGTTAATTTCTGGGTTTTCAATTCTATTCCATTGGTCCTGAGGTATGTTCTTATGACAGTAGCAAGCTGTTTTGATTACTATGGCTTTGTAGTAGTGTTAGAAATTTGGTATTGATATTCCACCTGCACTGTTCTTTCCATTGAGGAGCGTTTTTGTTATTCGGGGTTTTTTACTGTTCCATAGGAATTTTTGGATTGCCTCTTCTATTTCCTTGAAGAATGAGGTTGGAATTTTGATAGGTATCAAGGGATTTTTTATTTCATGTTGTCTTAATTTATTTTTAAGATGTTCAGAGAGAAATGATTTATAGTAAGAACTGTTTTGTATTGCTTTGTATTATGTTTTGCTTCTACACCTATAATTCAACTGGAAAGTAGATGGCCAAAACCCTCTTCCCCCCCCCAAAGTTGTAAAGTTAATTTTTCGACATAATGACTTGTATATCTCATTGTTGCAATGCGTCCACCTGTATCCCTTGTTAAACGATTTGTTTTTGCCCTTCCCCTTCACAAATTGTATCAACATCAAATACAGTGAAAGCAGGGGGAGAGACATGAAAAACAGTATAGAAATCATCTTATAAATATGTTAGAAACAACTGCATGAAAGAAAAAAATTGAATACTTATCTTGGGGTTCATTCCCCTAGCATCAATTTATCTGACCTTTTCTGCTTGACTCAGAATATACTAGTTATTTCAAATAAGGGAAGCCATGGTACCTATGTTGCTTTGGGTCTGGCTTACTTCACTTAATATAATTTTTTCCAAGTCTTTCCATTTCCTAACAAATGGAGCAATGTTATTCTTCCTGATGGATGCATAGAATTGCATTGTGTATATACACCACATTTTCTTGATCCATTTATCTACTGAGGGGCATCTCTGTTGGTTCCATATCATAGCTATGGTAAATAATTCTACAATAAAAAATAGGTGTGCCGGTAGCTTTAGTATGGTCTTGTTTGTGATCATGTGGTTAAATGCTCAAAAATTTGGATTGCTGGGTCATAGGAGAGCTCTATGTGGAGTCTTTTGAGGAACCTCCGTACTGCTTTCCACAGTGGTTTAACAAGTTTACACTCCCACCAAAAATGTAGTAAGGTTCCCATCTGTCCAAATCCCCTCCAGCATCTGTTGTTATCAGAGTTCTTGATTTTGCCAGTCTAACTGTGGTGAGGTGGTACCTCAATGTTGCTTTTATTTGCAATTCTTTTATGGCTAGAGAGGTTGAGCATTTCTTCATGTGTTTATTGCCCATCCTTCTTTCCTCTTCAGGGAAGTTTCTCTTTAAGTCTTTAGCCCACTTATTTATTGGGCAGTTGTTCCTTTGAAGATTTGTTGTTGAGGGATTTAATTTTTTGAGTTCCAGGTATATTTTAGATATGAGACCCTTGCATGTTGTATGGGTAGTGCAGATCTTCTCCCAATCCATGGGCTTTCTAGTGATCTGGCTAGCAATGTCCTTTGCCATGCAGAAGATCTGCAATTGCATGCAATACCATTTGTCCCATTTGTCTTGATTTTTTTTTTTTTTTTGTATTTCTGTGTCTCTATTAAGAAAATTTCGGCCTTTGCCAAGGAGACCTAGGGTTTCTCCTATTCCACCCTGTAATGTTTTCAGAGTAAGACTTCAAACTTTTGAAGTTTGAAGATCTTTGATTCATGTTGAATGGATGTGAGTAGATTGAGCTGTTGCATACATTTGTGTGTGTGTGTGTGTGTGTGTGTGTGTGTGTGTGTGTGTGTGTGTGTGTGCCCGTGTGTTTATCATTGAAATCAAGGATAAGGAACTTGGTTCCTTTTTCTGAGATATACATTATGGTGTTTCTTTGTTGGTGTTAGGCTGATTGCTTGCCTTTGCCTGATGTGAACATTCTAGCTCAATTTTTCAATTAAAGTTTCTTAATTATTATTGAACATATAATGCTCTAATATTGCTTTGTCTTTAGTCTGCCATCTAGGATCTTCTTTTCCTCTTAAGTATTAACATTCAATATGAATTTTACCTCCTGACTAATTTTCCCTTTAATTTGCATTTTGAAATAAGAATTATAATACCTTTGATCTCTGTATTCATGAAGAAAAACCACTTTGAATTCTCTGTTTAAAGTAATAACACCTAGACAGATTCGTTAGCACCAAGACCTTAAATTATCTTTTGTAGTTTTAGTTTAAAATAACCCTCCTCCATGTTTTTAGCATGGGTAGAAAAGAATTCCCACAATGCCTCACAACTTTTATCTTTCATTTTGTCTATGCTTCCTTGTCAATGCTAAATTGTTCTGGATGCCTGTATTAGCTACCCAAACCCCTGCAAAGCTATTGCTGCTACCCTATTTCCTGCCAATGCAACTCAGCAATTACAGTCACAATTAACCTTTCCGTGTTATCCTATTCTGTGCTACTCATTTTGCTACCCATAATTCTTAACACCATGGTTCCAGCCACCTGATCCCTGATACCCCTGTCTATGGTACCACATTCCCAAACAAAGCAAGGCCAGAGTAGGCACAGACAGTCGAATTGGGTACTCCTCTTGCAGACACAATGGGACGTTATTCCTCAGGTATTTAACATGAGGAACTAACTAGTGGTGGAAAGAAAAGAGGTTACTCAGAGGGGACTAAAATTCAAGGATATCAACTTATAACTTGTTGCTAGGAAAAGCAGGCCCTAAGGTGAAAGTTAATGGGAAAAGAAAATTTGACAAAAATATTGGGAATGATATAAACAAAAGTTTTAGCTTAATCTCCTCTTCCAGTGATCTGAATTATTTTATGACATAGATATGTAACTACTTTGCAGTTTTAAAAGTTTATGAATTTGCACATTTATGTGGTACTTATATTAATTTATGGAATATTTGCATATGATCATGTTAATGATACTCAATAGTTTATGCTTTATGATATCCAAATGAATCTGCCTTTGGCAATATGAATTGAGCTCTCTAACAATAAATGGGATTTCATTGTCAAATACTACAAGGATATTACTGAGGCTAATACCAAAATGAAAGCTGAAACAAGAAAACTGAACAAAGCTACAAGTTTGAAGGGAAGGAGTCAGTGGTAAGGGCTAAGATAAAACAGAAATTCTTCACATAGGAATCTTGGAAGAATAGAATGTGTCTTGTTGAATCACTAGCTTTTTAAACATTCTTAGAAAGCAGAACATGATTTTTGATTTTTGCTTTTTGGGATCTCTTTAATGAGTGGTTAAACAAAAAATTTTTGAAATGACTGAAAATCCACTGACATGAATTATTAGATTAATATTATACTCAAAGTTGCCTTGAGATGCAGGCAGGCTGGATTCCTTTTCTATTAAATTAATGGAATAATCTTCCTTTTGAATGGTTGGACAGTTCATGACACTTGCTCCAAAACAAGAAAACATACTGGAGAGAAAAAAAAGAGGAAGGAGAGTCAAGGCTGCTGAAATTAGCATAGTTCCCATTTGGACTTTAATGGGTTGTTACTACAAAGAATTAGAATTTCATCTTAAGATAATAATTTTAAAATGGATGTGCTAAAGGATAGCTTTGAAATGTAATATTTAATGCTGTTGCATTACTTGAAGACAAAGGTTTACAGAAAACTTTAAATTCCAGAAAAACTGTAATGGACCAATAAACACCTAGAAGAAATATAATTTAAAAATTTACCTGTTCATAGAAAATCCTGGCATGAAAGTCTGTGAGTCACTTATCTCCAAACAGGAAGTGGCACTGTGGCTCAATTGGGAGAGGGCTCCCCTTGAGCTGAAGCACTCTGGGATATGTTAATACCCAAGCCCTGAGTTCAAGGCCCATGACTGACAAAAAGAAATTTTAAAGAATTAAATCATTAGGGTTGGAAGAAGCCTTGTGGTAGAGTGCTTGTCTTGCATGCATGAGGTCCTGGTTCAATTCCTCAGCACCACATAAGCAGAAAAAACTGGAAGTGGCACTTTGGCTAAAGTGGTAGTGCGCTAGCCTTGAGCTGATCAGCTTAGGGACAGCACCCAGACCCAAAGTTCAGGCACCCCTACCAACAACATCAACAATAACAACAACAAATTAAAGCATCAAACAACCTGAAGATGTTGTCCAGAATAATGAATGCAGCATTATCCGTTGACATGACTTAGTGACTTGAAACCAAGTTTACCAGGGGAGATGGTGGGCATTTTGTGTGTGTGTCAAAACCTGCAAAATTATTTTCTACTTTCCCAGGGAGGGAGAAAGGAGGAAATGGTGGGGGGAGGGGGGAGGTGTTTGGTGGACTTGCCTCTTGTTTCACTGATTGTTTTCTGTAGTCAAATTCAGAGAAATTCTGCTTGCAATCCTAGTTGCCTGGGCAATGACGAAGCCATGTCCTGGAAGTGGTTTTGTCCTGTCCTTGGCCTGGTTCCAACCAGCACTGGATAATCCAAGTCACACTGCAGGACCAAGATGCCTTGAAGACTACTGATCCATTGGGCAGCTGGACCTAACCAGAGCCAGAATAAGCAGAAAATGCAATTCTGAGGGCAGCACTGGAAATTTACATTGGGTAGAGATTTTTAAATATATTTTTATTGTAAAAATACTGTACAGAGGGCTCAGAGTTACAGAACTAGGTAATGAGTACATTTCCTATACAGCATTGTTACCTCCTCCTTTGTTTTTCCCCTGCCATCTTTTCCCTCCCCACATCTCCAACTCCTCCCTCCTCAACCCCTGCCTGACATTGTAAACTCATTTTCGACACAGTGTCCTGTACATCTCATTGTCACAATGGTCAACCTGCATTCCCATTTAAGCGTTCTGCTATATTTCTTCCACTCCCCAAATTACAAATATATATATATATATATATATATATATATATATATGGTGCAGAACAGTGGAATCAAATAAAGTGAAAATAGGGGTTTACCGTGGGGGAATAACGTACAAAAGAAAGAAAGGAAAAACCAGTTGTGTCTCTGACTTGGAGTACATTTTGCTTAACATCATCTTGTATGGTCATATGTACCTAGCTTTGATCTTCTCTACTTGTCCTAGACATGTACTAATCCTTGCAAACAAAGGTAAAACAAGGTAAACCATGGGTCTTATGTTTCTTTGGGTCTGGCTTACTTCACTTAATATAATTTTTACCAAGTCTTTCCATTTCCTAACAAATGCGGCACCCCATTCTTTCTGATGGAAGCATAAAATTCCAGTGTGTGTGTGTGTGTGTGTGTGTGTGTGTGTGTGTGTGTACCACATTTTCTTGAACCATTCGTCTACTGAGCAGCATTGGGGTTGGTTCCATATCATAGCCATTGTGACTAATACTCCAATAAACATGGTTGTGCTGGTAGTTTTGTGATCATTTGGGTAAGTGCGCAAAAGTGGGGTTGCTGGGTCATTGGGGAGCTCTAGGTGGAGTCTTTTGAAGAAATTTCATACTGTTTTCCAAAGTGGTTAAACAAGTTTAAACAGCTACAAGTAATGCAGTAGGGTTCCCTTTTAGATACATCCCCACCAGCATCTGTCATTATTACATTTCGTGATTAGAGCCTTTCTAACTGGAGTGAGGTGTAATCTCAATGTTTTGATTTGCATTTCATTTATGACTAGAAAAATTTAGTATTTCTTCATGTGTCTAATGGACATTTTTTATTTCCTCTTCAAAGAAGTCTCTCTTTAAGTCTTCAGCCCACTTAGTTATTGGGCAGTTGTTCCTTTGAGGATTTGTTGTTGTGGGATTTATAATTTTGATTCCTAAGTATATTTTAGATATAAGACATTGTCTGTTTTATGACTCATGAAGAACTTCTCCCAGTAAGTGGGCTTTTTATCGATCTTGCTATCTATGAACTTTACCATGCAGAAGCTCTGCTCTTTCATGCAATCCCATTTCTCCAACCTTTCTTTGATTTGTTTTGTTTCTGGTTCTCTATTAAGAAATTTTTGGCCTGTGCTAAAGAGCCCTAGAGTTTCTCTTATCCTTCATGTAATGTTTTCACAATGTCTGCTTTTATTTTGAGGTCTTTGATCCATTTTGATTTGATTATCATGCAGAGTGTTATATATATATATGGATATATGGATATATCTTTAGTTTTCTACAGGTGTTCAACCAATTTTGCCAGCACCATTTACTGAAAAGGCTGTCTTTCTTCTATTCAATTTTTTTAGCTCCCCTGTCAAAGATTAGGTGGCTATAGGTCAGTGGATTAAATGTTGTCTTAATTACAGAACATTTCTAGATGCAAGAGAGCTCATGATCCCAACCAAAAATTTGAAAAAATAAGTATCATTCTGTTAGAGTCCCAAGAAATGATGAAAGATTACAAAAGTTTAAGCCTGATGAAATAGGAAAGTTCATTTAATGTAGGACTTTGTAGACCTGGCTAAATTAGAATTTACAGTTAAAATAGATATTTTTTGTTTGTGATTTAATATTCTATAGGATACTACAAAATTCTTTTCCAGTAAAAGATTTAATTTACAAATTCACTAATTAGTCTGGCATTCTAATTGACTAGAATATTCTTTCAGCTGGGAAGGTGGCTCAGTGGTTGAGCGCTTGCCTTGCATGCCTGAGGCCCTGGGTTTGATTCCTCAGAACCACATAAGCAAAAAGAAAAAAGCCAGAAGTGGCGCTGTGGTTCAAGTGGTGGAGCACTAGCCATGAGCTGAAGAGCTGAGGGACAGTGCCCAGGCCCAGAATTCAGGCCCCACAACCGGACCCTCACAAAAAATATATAATATTCTTTCAAGGGAGGTATAATAAGAACTTAGTTAATAGATAATTCCAACAGTTCATGTGTAAGAAGATAATGTGAATAATCTAGACAAACTGTCAACAAATTGATTATATTAATTTATATAGAAAAGGAGCAATCTTTTGAGACTTTGGTGTAATGTGGTATGAAGAGAGTAATTGTGTGACATCTTTTTTTTCTACCTATACATAACACAGGAAGAAATTTTCTTAATTATGTACCTCTGTATACAATGAGAAAAATGCTAGGTTTGAGGTTTGTTTTTATTTTGTTTTTGTTGCTTTGTTTGTCCTAGGGCTTAACCTCAGGCCTTGGGCACTGTCCCTGACCTGTTTTTGCTCCAGGCTACTGCTCTACCACTTGAACCTCAGTGCCTCTTGGGTCTGGCTTTTCCTTATGAGTTTATTGGAGGTAAGAATCTAAAGAACCTTCCTGCCTGGGTGGGCTTTCAACCATAATCTTCAAATCTTATATTAATATATACAGATCTCCTGAATATCTATGATAGATAATATATATATATATATATATATATATATATATAATAAGATAAATAGATTAGGGAGAGTGCCCAGGCACTGTCAAGCCTCAGGAATGATGAATGAATGAATGAGCACTTGCACATGCACGTGCGTGTATACGCGTGCATGTGTACACACACACACTCTCTCTAACACACACACACACTCACACACACACAAATGAGCATTTCAATGCGAAGTTCTTCTTTTACGGTGTTGTAATCTATTTCCCTGTATTAGTTTACAAATTACAAAAATCAGCTAAGTACCTACTTACATACAACTCATCATGTTTCTCTAATGTCAACTCTCTTTTTGGAAGCATGCTTTTATTTGAACCAAATGTAAATTATTCAGAAGTTCGATTTATCTCCCTCAATTCTGTAGAATTAGATGATTGTTTAGCTTCCTCCAAGCAATATAATTTTGTGAAATCCTGCATCAAGCAACGTATTTCTTTCACTAGACGGGAAGCCTTTGTCAAACAATTAATTATAGGTTTTCTTCTCCTTGCTAGCATCTGTAGTTTTATTATCTTCTTATATTTCATGATCTTTCTGTGTATGACAAAGACTGCTGTGAAAATAAAAAGACCCTTCGCAGCACTTATCATTTATATACCATTCATAGATATGAAGGTGTTTAAATATTACTGAAATTGCTTTGGAATGAATCATGTTCACCTTGACTATCGTGAAAAAGAAGAATTGGTTTCTCAGAACTTTAGGTAAGAACTTGATTGAAAGAAACAAAAGGAAAAGTGAGGAACAACTCAACACATACATTCTAATGAAACAAAACATCCCAAGAAAACAAATTAATTAAGTACTGAAGAACCTGCAGGAAATGCAAAGACTTAAAAAAATCAGCTATGGCAAGCTTATGAAAATCCTGACTACATGGGAGTCTACTCTTGTGAGGATAGAGGTTAAAGCCCAGACTGGACAAAGATGTGTACACAATGCCATGCACCTGATATTCTAAATTCCAGGAAGAATAACATAATGTGGACTGAGCCCAAGATCATATACAAGTATCTGAAAAATAATCAAGATAATTTAGGGCTGGAGACATGACAAAGTGGTAAGAACACCCATTTATGAGGCACAAGACACTCAATTCAAACTCTAATATTATGGGTATTAAAGTAAAAAGCTATGATTTTAAATAATTGGAATAATTTTAAGATTTGAATATTTGAGTGGAAAATGCATGAGAGAGATAGAATGAACCCATGGTGCAATGCTTTCAACTTAAGTGAAAATATTTTCTGGTACTTCAGACAAAACAGAGTTACCTTGCAAATGAGCATGGTTGTATATTTGGGTGATGGACATACTTTACTTACACAGGTGTAAATTAAATAGTTTTTATTTGGGTAGTTTGTACTTCTTGAACTAAGAGCCTTGATGATGTCCCTGAAATTTTTCTCTCAAGGCTACCACTCTACTACTTTGAGCCACAGTTCCAATTCTGATTTTCTGTTGATTGTTTGGTGATAAGAGGCTCTTGGACATTCCTGCCCAGGATGACTTCAAACCATGATCGTCAGATCTCAGCCTTCCGAGTAACCAGGATGCCAGGCATGAGCCGTCGATAGTTTTAATAATTTAGTAAATTGTACAGTTACTGAAGTTATTCATTATTATTATAACCTGTGTAATATATGTGTGTATGTATATAACAATGCATACGGATAGAAATATTTTAACATATTTTTGTATCTACAGTAGGTTTATGAAATCATCCATTATAAAATAAAATGGAGACAAAAGTTAATAAGGAGCAAAAGAAAGGAAATTATCACATGTTTCTTGTTGTTGAATGGAATACGAATTGCAAAAATCAGTTTGGGAAAATCATCTGTACGTTAACAAAATGGATAAGAGCTATTAATTCCAATCCATCTATTTGCCCATGTTGTGCAACCTCACACATGAGTGTCAAATTTTTGCCTTTGCTTTTAACTCACCTGTTATAATTTACAGGTTAGATGAAGTAATCAAATAAAGATTAAAATAATATTATGGGAGGCTATGAATTGGAGCTGAAAATTATATTAAATGTGATAATAACTAATTCAATTGCATACTTCTTACTTTTACTCTGTGATGTCCCTCGTTCCCACATTAGGAAAGTACATAGAAGGTTCTCACTAAATTATATGTACAATTATGAAATAATGTATTGAAAAAATATGAGAACAATGTGGTTTTAGCTTATTTAGACCTGTAGGGGGAAGTGTGTTTTTGAGGACTTGCAATACATTGTGATGAAGATGAAGGGAGGGATGTTCTTATTCTGGAAAACTGGCTAGAGGATTGCTACCATAAAGATAGTGATGAATTCTACCAAAAGGTTACAATAAAATCACTTTCACAACCATGTTCACTGCTGCACTATTCACTGTAGCCAAGTTACGGAAACAACCCAGATACCCTTTGGCGGAGTGATAGTTGGAGAAAGTGTGGCACATATACACAATTTGATTGCACCCATCCATTCTGAAGACTGTTACATTATTTGCAACGAAATGGATAGATCTAAAAATATATTAAGTGAACTAAGTCACTAAGTGAACTAAGCCAGACACACAAAGGACCCATGTTTTGTCTCATATTTGGAAGCTAGAACTTTATACAGGTTTACATAAATATATTAACCAAAGCGTGCTATTTGCAGAGGAGTATTTCAAAGGTGTAATTTCTTATAAAATTGAAGTTTTAATCCAACAAAATATATATCAGGAAATTATCACTTGGAAGATGTGAGGGGAAGTCAAAAGGAAGGAATAAAGAGAGTTATGGAGGAAGAGAGTGAAGGTATAATATTCAATGCAGATAGTATGAAACTAGAAAAAATTAAAGTGGGGTGAGGTTTGGAAGGGTGTGGAAAAGTTATATAAAGATCCATTATACTTAAAAAAAATACTGATTTGTTGAATGGAAATTCCATTGTCCAAGTATTTAAGATAATAAAAATATAATTAAAAACAATGGAGACATCTGATCTTAAATTCTATTTCCACCTCTTTTAAAAAATTAAATTATTTGCTCTATAAATTGATCAGAGGGATGGATTTTGTGGCTAGCTAGATCATTTCACATCTGTCTCTCTCTTCCTCTCTCCCTTTCATGGTTCTCATAGGTAATATGATTGCTCCATAATTATCCTAATTTATTTTGCTTTTATATTTTTGGTTGCATCATTTCACTTTCTGCTCTGCCATTTCCCAATTCATTTACATAGAAGGCATTATTTCCTATTTTCTCATTCCTAGAATAAGCTGCACATGAAGACACCACTGGTCCTCATTTTCAGTCTGTACTTTTGAATACGGAGGAAAATCTTTCCTCTGCTCTCTACCAATTCCCTACTCTCCAGTTAGAATAATTTAGAATAGTAAAAATTAAAAAGGAGAAAATAAATAATAGTGAAAAAAAACAGATGCAGAAAATTTACTGGATTTTTCTGACCAGTTCATCCAATGTGAACTATTGGAGAAATACATGGACACCTCATTCTCACTGGCACTCAAAATCTCTGGCTAGGCAATTGTGATGAAGATGAGGAACAAGATGAAAAAGTAAGAAATGGTATCAATTGCAAAAGAAAAATGGAGAAGGATTCAAGTAAATTTCTTCTTTGGTCTGCCGAAAATAATCGCCTTACTACAGTGTAGAGACTACTTTCCAAAAAGGCCACTCATGTGAATGCTAGGGATAACGATGAATATACCCCTCTTCATTGAGAAGCCTACAGTGGACACTTAGATATTGTCCATGAGTTGGTGAAGGTAGATATTCATGCAATAATCGTGAATGTCTGGACAACCCTGCACAATACTTATACATGGAATAACTAGAGTGGCTTCTTTATTTCATCATGATGAGATACAAATGGCCAAACTAAAGGCTTCTTGAGCCCCTTGCATATTTCTGCTGAGAATAGAAATAGCAAAGTTATGCTAGATCTCCTTCTGTTGAGCCATTATATCCAGGTCTGAAGCACAACTTGGAAGAAACTGCATTTGATATTGCCAAAAGAATAATTATGTATCACTACCTCTTTGAAGTAGTGGAAGGCTGTACAAATTGTTCTCTTAAATCCTAATGGTTAGGGTAAGTTTCTTAAATGTCAAAATTGCCAGTCCATCCTATGTGTCCATACAAAATATTTTTACAATACAACAGCAATATCTTACTTTAAAAATTCATGGATTCCATGGTTTTCTTCCAAGTGAACTGCCTGACTTTGATATCAAAATATATTTGAGTTGTTTTTATACACCTATAATGATTTTTGTGATTTTTTTAATCAGAAATAATTTTAAGTTATCTGTTGAAATGAGTACTACAGAAACTAAAGATAATTCTGGTGCTTGTCTGAAACAGTATATTTTAAAATATTTAGTATTCTGTTTGTATAATGTCCATAATCTATTTCATTCTCTCCTAGATATAATACTTTGAATTCGACATTGTTTTACAATATATAGGTTCATTAATAAATGTGGCCTTTCAGATTGCATTCCATATAGAAACAGTTTAAGATTCCTTTAATTCCTAGGTCTTTATAGAATTTTATTTCTTTGGGATAAAATGACAATGTTATCCTATTTCAAAAGTTTTATAAAAGTTATGCTATGCAAAGGCCTTTCTAAAAAGGTGAAGATTGAATACACTGATGTCAAACTAACTTTTATTTCTATTAATTACATGTCTTATTACACTTGTATATTTGTAATCAATTTTTTAATTACTGTTTAATTTCTTGCATCTGAAGAATGAAAAATATGGAATACTTCACAAATTTTCATATCATCCTTGTACACGAACCATGTAAAACTCTGTATTGTAATTCAGGTAGACGTGCTGCTGAAGCATGTAGTATCCTGTAAATTTAAGTACTTAATGACGCAATCTTAAGACAGGCATATATCCTTGGTTGTCTATTTGTAACAAGGAAATCTTATTGTTCCCAAAATTTCTATTCATCTTATTTCTGTAAAATCCTGTGTTTGGTGGAAAAAAACATATTGTTTATTCGATTGCTCACATTTGCAATTTTTGTCAATGATTATTTTAAGTCTTTTTCATTTGAAATTTGATCATACTTTGCAGCCTTTATAGCTAAGTCCAAAGGTGATGGATTTTCAAATACTTATTTATCAACTGATTTAGCTTTGTGGAGCTAATGGATTCAAAGTAAGCCTTACTTAAGAGCTACTTCTAAACTTTGGCAGCATAAAATTTCCCAAATGAGGGCTTACTGGCACAAATGTCTCCCTGACCCTATACCCTTGCTCCATGTAGGAACAGACCAACCAGAATATCTTACCCTGATAGCATAGATTGTCTTACTGGAGCAAAACTAATCTTAGTTACAAGGGATCATAGAGAGACGAACAGTTCAGACAGAAATGTTCAGACTAGAAGATATTTTTTCAAAATATAATTGTTTATTACATCCTACTATTTCAAAAGTAGCTAAAGCCAAGAAGGTGAAAAAATTGTTCATATGCATGATTCCCTAATGCCCTGGCCTGTCTACCATCCAACCAGGCAGGAACTTACACCACTGATTTTCTATCACCAAATATATTCCATAGTGCCAGGAGAAGTCCATATGTTTCTCCTCGTTATTAGGCCTTAATTTGGTAATGTTTTAATCACAGTGTTTCCTCTTGTCTCTAGGCTGTACATCTCTGAATGGTAATGCTTTAGTTCTAATTCTACCAAACACTGAGGTAGAGGTAATGGAATAATACTTTCAAACAGTTGCCTTTGATACCATAACCACAACAGAACAATGCAAATCATTTTCATATATTATATATAATTATATATTTTATATTTACATGTGCTGATTTTATATTTCACACAGTGAATTTTACTAGAATTAATTGATAATTTGACAAATTAATTGATATTTATTCCAATAAATAGATTGGAATATAAATAATCAGGATTAGAATATATATTAGAATATAAAAAGTATCAATGCAATGTTTTCGGTATAAACTTGTGATACCTTCTAAGTGTTCTTGGTTTCTGAATTCACATGGTAAAAAAAAAAAACCAATGTTGTTTTTCTCTAATCTGTAAGGGATTTTACTCTGCTGATGTTTATTGTTTTAACTCGCTTGTCCCAAACTGTTTTTCTCCATATTTCTGAAGCATTCCTACTGATTATACTCAAATTTTATTGATATGATGTATAAAAGCTATTATTCTTCTACAGGATCCACGGGTCCTAGGATCCCAGGTCCCAGTTATCCGCATCATCAGATAACTAGGGCAAGAGTTCTCACCTAGGCCCATGCAACATGCCAGCAGAAAGTAATTGAAGACCCATCTCAATTTCTCATTTCCTATATTTCAGGGCCCCAATTCCTTGAAATTCAGCAATTAGCAGTAAGCAATTGGGAAATGCAAGGGAACCTAAAGTGCAAGATGAAATCACAAAATGTGAAAGTACAGTAATTCAAACTTTCAATTTTCAGATGACCATCCCATATGAGTGAACAAGACCACAAATGTCACAAGATTATTTGTAATACCCCTCTCCTAATGATTAATAAATGATTTCAGTCCAACATCATCAGGCCAAAAAATAGTTCCTGGAACGATAGATTCATAATTGTCTACCAATGCTAGGAATACTTGACATAGAGGTCAAATATAATTCAGAAAAACATTAATTGAGAAGATCCTTAGTGCTTCAAAACACTGGTACTTCAGTAAAACTTGGTTCTGTAGTATAAAAATGTTGTCATTCTCAAACAAATGATAACCTACATTGAATCTCCTGAAAGTATATTCCTTTTCAAATAAACTTTTTAAAATCACATTTGCCAAAATAACACTTTACAAGTAGATGATATTTAGTGATGTTACAGGTTTTTCAAGTGCAGGGAGCAAGTTACAATAGAGTTGATTTATTTACTCTGCACTAATGCCAAACAGGTTCAACCATTCATTAAAGTGTAGAAATAGTACCCCCTCCATTTGTGCTTTTCAGTAGGTGCCTTCGAAAATTTGTTAACTAGATCAGTCTCCCATATTTCAAACCAAAACATTAGCTAATAAAGTAAATTTCATCACATAATAAGTACATTTTTAAAAGTCATGAATAGTTGCCTGATCATATGGTGTTTTATGTTTTCCCTATCTGTCTAACATAGTAAGAAATATGACTTTAAGTCTTGAATATGGGTACTCATCAGAGATTTGACAAACATAAAACTGTCTTCTATTTCTATCATATTCCTCTACAGTAGTAAATTTTTAGTTTTCTTCTTTTGCCAAAACTTATAGTAGTAGAAAATATTATCCCATGTAAAATAAAGTAATCAGAAACCACTGTACAAAGTCATTTATACATTCTAAGCCATTTTTAAATTTTCTTGTTGACTACAGATTAGTCAAAAAAATCAATACTGTTTGGCGTCTAATTTGAATTAATTATCCATTTTTAATCAGAGGACCATCAACTTGAATGCTATCTGACTAGACAATATTTTCACAATATACTTACCAATATTTTGAAAAAAGAATAAATGTAGTCCATTCTCATACTAAAAGGGAAAAGAGTTTAATTCTATGGAAATTTATAACTTTTAAAAGTAAATAAGTTGTTAAGAAGACAGAATGTATGTGTTCTTCAACATTCCAATGACTAGTAACTACTCATTTTCAAATTCGGAAGATTCCATACCTGAGAGATTCAAAAAAGTACCGGCTTGCATGTTATGTAATTCTGCAATAGATGCATTTTCCAAAGGGATGTTACAGATTGAGGGTCAACAGAAAAAAAACCACATTCTGGTAGAGGATAAAACTATGTAGCATTGGTAATAATTAATTCTTCAAGAGTAAGCAATTGTTTATCACAGTAAGCTAGTTTTTTATGACCATCAATACCAATATTTATGATATAGAGTCATCCTAGCTCAACAGTTTCCAACTTTTAGGGTGCACCTCAAACTTCCCTTCATTCATATCATGAATAGCTTATCTCTATTGTGAAAAAAAATAGAACTCTACTAATGCGATGCCATACATGTTCTGGAAAGAATACCATAATAAACTGGGTTGCATCATTCCCCCCCCCCCCCCCCCCGCCACTGGTATTCTTGAGATCAGAACACTTGCAAATATTATTTATATTTATACTTTTAAACTATCTTTTAAATTCTGGATGCTAAGATCGGAAGATTACAGTTCAAAGCCCACCCAGGCAGAAAGAATCCCTAGATTCTTATCTCCAATAAACTTTTCAGCAAAAGCCAGTCGCAAGTGGCACTGAGGTTGAAGTGGTAGGGCACGAGCCTTGAGCATAAACAAGCTCAGAGACAGTGTCCAGGCCCAGAGTAAAAGCGCTAGGACAAACCAATAAAACAAAAACAAAAATAAAAACAAATCCAAACCTAACATTTTTCTCAGTGTATACAGTAGCAAATAATTAAGAAAATTGCTTCCTGTGTTACATACAGGTAGAAGAAAGATGTCACACGATTATTCTCTTCATACCATGTTATACCAAAGACTCCAAAAATTGCTCTTATTCTAAATTTATAAATTAATATCATCAATTTTTTGTCAACTCTGTCTACAACATTCACATTATCATTTTATACATGAACTGTTGGAATTATCTATTAACTAAGTTCTAATTATAACTCTCTTGAAAGAATATTCTAGTGAAATAGAATGCAAAATCATTTGTGAATTTGTCAATTAACTCTCTACTTAAAAAGAATTTCGTAGAATCCTATAGAATATAAAATTTCAAGCAAAAACAAATTATTTTAAATCTAAATTCTAATTTAGCAAGATCTTCAAAATCCTATATTAGACGAACATTGCTATTTTTCCAGGCTTAATCTTTTGTAATCCTTCATCATTTCTTTGGGATACAACAGAATGATGATAACTTATTTTTCAAATTTTGGATGGGAATCATAAGTCATTTTACATCTAGGAATGTTCTGTAATGAAGAGAGAATTTAAAATACAAGTGAGGATTAAGTATGAGTTGCATTTCAACATAATGACAAAATTAGCCCAAACGCCCAACTATGTATTCCTTTCTTGTTTGTTTTGTTTTATTAAGACAAAATTACCTGGTCCAGGGAACATATCACTATGTAATTCCATTCTCTAATCTCCTGTCTTAATCTCAGTGCTAGAATTCTAAGCTTGTATCACATTGCCCTGCCACAGTTTCTTGGTTTATTTAATCTAGATACAGACTACCAATTCTGAACTTCTCCAGTGATATTATACACCAGAGTGACTGCTTAGACTGTTTTCTATTTTCAAGGATGTTCTAATATTTGACACAGGATATGAATATTTTCAGATCCACCTGCGGGATCTCTGATTCATTCCTCCATGGATCTGATCCCTTTAATAATGATTATTGATTCTTACTATCTCTGATCCCTACCAATGAAATATTCTCAAACTTATTTGAAGGAAGTTCATTTGAGGACTTCTAATATTAAAAATTATCACTTGATTCTAGTCTTGTTCAGGACATATATTTATTGTTTTCTAACTTTTCTACACATTCTGAGAGTAGTTTCATTTGTGTATTTGTGTGTGCATATATAAGTGCTTCTTTGTGTATGTGTATGCTTGCATGTATGTATGCAAAAGCCTCAAGCTCTTATTCAACTCATGACTGGTATTCCATCAACTGAGCCATTCTTCCAATCCAGATTTTGACTGCTTAATTTTATATACAATTGCAAAGAGTGTTCTGCCCAGGCTGGATGCAAACTGAACTTCCAAGACTCCTTTACATTCTTAGGTTTTATTTCTCCAGGACTATCAAATTTTAAACTACAAACATTTTTGAGGGTAATGTCTAAGCTGTAGCCCAGATTTTTAACTCAAGAATTATTTTTTGTTTGTTTGTTTTGGTGGGGGGTCCGGTCATGGGGCCTGAACTCTGGGCCTGGGCTCTGTTCCTCAGCTCTTCAGCTCACGGCTAGCCCTCTACCACTTGAGTCACAGCACCAATTTCGACTTTTTTCTTTTTAGCTTAAGTGGTGCTGAGGAATTGAACCCAGGGACTCATGCATGCAAGCCAAGAGCTCTACCACTGAGCCACCTTCCCAGCCCCTAACTCAAGATTTCTTCTAAAGATAGATGAACACACACATTACATATCCTGAGTGTACACTGTTAGGAATGTGATCATAAGCTGGGTCATGTTGAGATATGAGAATTGAGGTTCAAAGCCAGCCCAGGTAGGAAAGTCCCAGAGACTCTTTTCTCAAATTAACTAAAAGAAAAGTGGAAATGGCACTGTGGATCAAGTTGTAGAGCATTGGCCTTGAGCTGAATAGAAGAGAGACAGCTCGCAGACCCACAGTTCAAGTGCCAAGACCACCGCCAACAAATATGTGTGTGTGTGTGTGTGTGTGTGTGTGTGTGTGTGTAAAGAAAAAAAGAAATGTGATCTTAGCCACCAGTTCATTGCTAGCATAATCCCTGCTCTCACAAGATGGACATTTTTTCCAGTTAATTCCATGTTGTTATATTTGACTTGCATTGAAAACATAATTATTCTTCCATTCTACTTTCTACAAAGTTGCATGATTACCAAGCATGATTTACAATGGGATTGGCCTCATACTTCATGTTCCATGTAGGAGTCTTGCTTTCTGTATATCACTCCCATAAATCTACATACTGGACTTGGCTTTATTGTTTCAATGTTGCCTTATTTGTAGTCTTCTATATTGTATTGAACCCTTATACTTAAACACAGCACTTCTCTTTCTCCTATTATTGCTATTGTTTCCTTACTGTTAGCCCATGTACACTTGGGAAATAATGAACAGCACATACACTCACAAAAAGAATGTTCTGAAAACCGTCTTCCCATTTAAAATTCACCTTAATTTACAGAGAACTTACAAAGTTTGAACTCAATGTACTCATGTATAATGTATTTATAAGCAATACAAATTTCATATTTTCCTTTTACTAAGTTGTCTCTGAAACACGTGTTACCTCTCAGGTCCATAGGTGTTCTAGTGTTATTTCAGTGAAGCCAAAAAACATTCATTATACCTCAAGCAGCACCATCGATTGTTACTGGAAGTAACTGTTACTAGATGTGGAAACTGACCCCAGGAGAGGAATGGAACATAGAGGAATAACAAAGTTCAAGTTACCTTGTACTTTCCTTTTTACTGTACAAGAAAAGTATCCCAAGGCTTGAAGGAAACTCTGCCCCTGGCTTTTTCGAGTGTGTTCTTTACTCATATAAAATTTTTCTGTAAACTTCTAGTTCAGAGTGTTACAAAAAGAAATAATGTACCATTTGAAGGCCAGCATAGAACAAAAGGAAAAAAAAACGTTGTTTTAAAAGTGTTCTCCAGCAAAGGAACAAAGACATGGAGGTTTTAAAGTGTCTTATGGATGGATATTTCAATCCTGAGATGATTCTCTTGATGCAGGAGTCAGTTATCAGTTCCTTTGGTCTGGTCCTGAGTTCTCCAGAGCAATAAGGATTCCAAAAGAGCAGGATCCAGTGAGTTTGATCAGCAAAAGGAGCATCTTTTCTGACCATGACTCCTTTAAGGAGGGTCCCAAAGAAATATCTGGGATTTTTGTTTGCTTGTTTGTTAGTTTGTGCTGGTTCTGGGTCTTGAACCCAGAGGCTGGATCCTGTTCCTGAACAGTTGTCTTTCCTGCCCACCTGCCCCCAAAGCTAGTACACTACTGCTTGAGCCATAACCCCACTTCTGGTTTTTTGGTGTTCAATTTGCGATAAGAGTTTGACAGACTCTCCTGCCTGGTTTGGCTTTGAATTAAGATAGTAAGAAAGCTAAGTGACATTAACTGTACAGACTTCTCTTTTGAAACAAGAAATATTAGATGAAGTTTATTGTAAAGCTAATATTTGACAATTTTTAAAGGAAGAGAATATGTCTAGCAAAGAAGCCATAACTTAAATAATTCAGCAAAAGTAGGTGCACTGAATCATTTTGAAATTACTTTTTTCTGCTTGAGAAGATTATTGATCTTGTTCTTCCTTTTGGGGAAACTTAAGGTAATTTTTGCACTTTTTGTTGGTTGTGGGGCTTGAACTCTGATCCTGTGCACACTCCCTCACCTCTTCAGCTCAAGTTGAGCACTCTACCGCTTAAGCTACAGCACCACTTCCGGGTTTCCGGTGGTTAATTGAAGATAAGTGTCTCTTGGACATTCCTGACCAGGCTGTCTTTGAAACACAATCCTCTGGTTTCCTGAATAGCTAGGATTACTGGCCTGAACCACCAACGACCAGCTCATATTTGTGTTTATGTGCACTGAATGACACTATGTAAACAAATAATGGAAATTTGAATCAAATGATGGCATTGCAGCTTTTCAGAAAATTTGAGGTAACAATAAATATGTCCTCCTTGTCCATGTGGTTTCATTAATAACTCATCAGTTGTGGGAACCTTAAATGATCATTCTCCTCCATCTGTGTAGGTATTTAGTATCAGGAAATGTTTATAGAGAAATATACAAAGACTGAGATTTTTAGAAAGCAAAGAAGATAAAGTAAGAAAAAATAGCACAGAAGGAGATACTTTTATTAAGAGGTAGCGTAAGAGATTTAGAATGTTAAAGGTAATCAGGAATAAGACTAGTTGATAACTATTTGTTCAATAACCAAAAATGGTTCACTAAAACAGTTTCTGGTATACCTTAGTTATTACCATTTATTACTTAACTCTGGAATTATTCCTTCTCTTCTGTCACAACTGTTACTTTGCCTCTGCTGCTTTGGTGCCATGAATGACCAAAAATATTTCCAAATCTCACTTAGACTACCCTTCTCATTGTGATTAGCAGTGACCATTCAAAAACCTGGAATCTTTGAATTTCCAGAATTAATCTTCACCTGACATCTAAGCACATTCAAGACATTAATTGCTGTGACCCAATGAACAAAACTTTTTTTTCAACACAATATCCTAATATAAGTAAAGTTCATGAATTAGGGACTATTGTCAGGTGTCAGTAGGCAGGAGCAATTATATATTCCAAGTACGGGTTCTTTATTTTGCATTTAATAATTAAATGTTTTTTGGTTTGGTTTTGGTTTGCGATTTTTTTTTGTTTTTTTTGCTCAAGGCTATCACTGTGCCACTTGAGGCACAGCAACACTTCCAATGTTTTTCTGTTTATGTGGTACTGAGGAATTGAACTCAGGGTTTCATGCATGTTAGGCAATCACCGTATCATGAAGCCACATTCCCAGAGCCCTAAATGACTTTCTTAAGTTGACATTACATTTTCATTCAGTAACTATGTACCATAGTATTGTCCAGGTGCTAGAAAATAATGTAGAAAAGAATACAATAAAATAAATCCAGTAAGGCTAGATGGACAATGAATAACACTCACAGTCTCTCAATGGCACAGAGGGTTTACCTCATGGAGATCTATCAACATGCTGAATGAGACAGCTTCTGACCCACAGCCCACCTCCAGAATGAGTGGGCCATCTTGGGTTCCAGCCACCTGGCGACGTTGTGCCACCTCCTACAGCACACATTCAACCAGTTCCTGAGAGAAAGAGAGAGAAAAAAATCAGAATTACACTTAAATCGGGTGCCAGTGGCATAAAACTCTAATCCTAACTACACAGGAGGCTGAGATATGAGGATCATGGTTCATAGACAGCCCAGGCAGGAACGTCTGTGAGAATCTTATCTCCAAAGAACCACCAGAAAACTGGAAGTGGTACTGTGATCTCAAGTGATAGAGCTCTAGTGTTGCGCTGAGGAGCTCGGGAACAGTGCTCAATCCTAGATTACAAACGACTGAAAACAAGTGTACTTCCCACCACAAGAAGTGGACTGAATAGCACCCATTGTCCTAGGGAGCATGGTAGAGAAGTCAGGCCGAGCTTCCTGTGAACTTGAGGTCATAAGTAGGTCACCTGGCTTCTCTGTGCCTCGGTTTCTCCAGCTGCAAAATTGAACAAAGTGAAGGATCCCCTTCCTCATGGGGATAGGGTAATAATGAAAGAGGCATGTTTCGTTCATAATCCCACACCTGTTGCACTATTAATAACAAGCCCCACCTAAGCCCTTTCTGGTATCTTCCTGTCATATGCTCACAGAATTGCCAAAACCTTATCTGAAGGTCGCTCCCTCTCTGCCTAGCCATTCTCCAGAGATCTCTCTGTATAAATCCCTTGTTTCCTCACAACTGTCCTGTGAGGAGACTGAGGTCCAATGGTTGAGGCCCTACAAAGAGCTTCACGTGTGGTCAAGAATCTGTTGCTGTGGACTGAGTTTGGGATAATCCATCTACACCTATGACTGAGCATGACACCACATGTCTACCATCCCAATTACAGAGGACCAGGCCTGGTGGAGCATATCTTTCACAGGAGGACTGTGATCCAGCCCAGCCTGATCATATATTTAGTTTCTATCTCAGAAATGCTCAAGACAGAAAGGTGGCTCATCAGAGCCAGGGAGAGGAAACACGCAAGGGGGTCATGGTGCCTCCAGAGGGGTGTTTGACCCAGGGTAGGTTGGTGTTGGTAGGTGTTAGTAGGTGTTAGTGGTGTTAGTAGGCCACTCACCTGTGCTGCTGGGAGAAGCTCTTGGCAGCTGCTCCAATTGCTGCAGCAGTGATGGTGGCAGCATCGCGGACACATGGGCCCAGAGCAGAAGACTAGGGGCAGGGACCAGGTCGGGGATTTAGGCCGGCTGGCAGCTAGACATTGATTGAGGTTTGAAACCTGGCACTGCGTGAAGGGAAGGGAGGAGTAAGGTGGGGGTGGGAGCATCAATTTTCTACTATACTCCAAAGACACGTCGAGTCTCTTCCTCACCACTCAGCCCCTTCTACCTTCCTGAACTGCTGGTAGTGGTGTAAACTAACAGAGGGAATCCCAGTGCTACCTGGCAACATGGAATGTGGGCATGGCCACCATTCTTGTGTCCCATTGGTCAGAAAGAAGCATGAAAGAATGGGGGTGTGGCCAGAATCCTGTGAAGCATGCAGCATGGGTGGAGTCAAGAACACAGCGGTTCTCCCAGCCCTTTTCCCAGGGAATTCTGTCCAATTCAGTTGGGGACAAGAGGGTGACCTGCTTTAGCTGGATGGCTACACAGATTGTTGTGTAGTTCTGTTTGTTGCCAGTCCCAGACCTTGAACTCAGGGTCTGGGCACAGTCCATGAGCTGCTTTTGCTAAAGGCTGGTCCTCTACACTAGAGCCACAAAGCTTCTGGCTTTGTTGGCATTGAAGTTGTACAGGGGTCTCAAGAATTTTCCTGCTTAGGGTGACTTTGACCATGATTCTACTATCACAGCCTTATAAGTATCAAGGAGGTCTGCTGAGAGCCACTGGTGCCTGCCTAATCAGTGGTCTTGTTTATGTTCTTGGACAGACTGGTGAGTTCCCTATCCTCAGGTTGAAGTGGTGGGAGCTGGAGCCCACTATTCGAATCCTGGTCCTGCCACCTCTAAATGGTAGGAGATACTAAGAAACTTGTTCCTATCCATATGATTACCAATGGAATGTGATGTAAGTCATGATTGAACAGTTCTTGAATAATTCTAGGATAAAATTATACATAATTATATTACACGACATTGATTGATTTTAGTTAATATTTTATTAAGTATTTAAACAATCACATTCATTAAATGGAGGCATAATGAAATACCTAAGAATTGGGCCTCACATACTATAAAGGTGACATTTTTTCTACCAGGACTGGGATTGGAACTCATAGTCTGGGTAACCCTGTTGCACTGTGTGGGAAGGGGAAACTTGCTTCCTTGAAGTCAAGAAATTCAAGTCTGTTCCTTAGGCCTGAAATCGATCCCCAGCAATAGAAAACACCCTATTCATGTACAATTTACATATATGTTTTATAGTTATATACATATGTTGACTCCATATTGTGTTCAGTGTAGTTATTTTATTTTTTGTTTTATTCATGTATTGACCATTTATTATATTGACTATTATAGCAAATAGAACATTGACTACATAGGATATAGGTCTACATATGTATTCCACCTCATACCTGACACACAGAAGATTCACAGTAAAGGAAAACATGTGTCACCATCAGCTTCTTAATCCACGATTCATTGTTTGGAAGTGCTGGCATCTGAACTCATGGCCTACAAGGCCAAATTCATGAATGGGTGAGTGTAAACACGCCATCCTGGGGCAAATTGAGCTGACAGGTTGTTTCCAGGACCTGAGAACGGGCCCCAGGGGTTAACCCAATAAGAACAGATTGACATGCAAATGGCAGTATGCTAATAAATTTATGTCTTTATAGAGTGCCAGAGATGTCTATATATTATTCGGTTACATAGAATATATTCCTACCAATTCCTGGGTATTTATTATGCGTCCATGTTATTAATGTTATTGTTTTCATCTTTAAAATATTAATGAAGGCACTCAGTGTCCTGAAATTATTGTGTTCCTGTAAGTAATAATATTCTTTTAATGCTTCATAAATATTAAATAAAATCAACCAGCCTTCTGAAATGATGCTGTTTAATTTTATAGGATCATGATTCACGATCAACTCATTCAACTGTGACATTGACAAAATTCTAGTGTTATTCCTTTGGATGGGAACCAGTTTCTCATTACCTCCTGCCATTGGTTGGTGTCAGGACGGGGATTCGAAATGAGGGTCTATGTTGCCACGTGGGCTTATGGCTTCCCTGATAGTCTGCCAGCCTTCAGCAATGCAACATGAAGTAACCTTTGCAACAGTGTCATTCAGACCCAGAAGGGTCACTGTGCAAAGGAAAAAAACATAAAAGGCCACATTTTTCTGTGCATTGTTTTCCCTACAACACCTGGGGCTCTAGGACCCCAGCAGCACCTGTGTGTCCAGTAGCTGCACCCCATCCTAGGGTTATCAAAGCTAAGGCGGACTTGCTACGACCTGAGTTCAGGCCCCATGCTGAGAAAGATATTAGCTCCCTGGCTTGCAATTCATACAGTTTATACTTACAGGCTTTGAATTTGAACTCAGGATCTGGGTAAATCTGCAGCAATGTGGATAAAGGGGAAGATCACCTTACATGAAGATAAACAAGTCAGGCCTATTCACTAGTCCTGAATTCAAGACCCAGCCCTGGAAAACATACTATTTATATGTATTGTAAAGATAGGATTTATACTTACCTATAGATGTTCAGTCCATACATGTTTTCTGTGGTTGTTCCTTGTATCTTTTGTTTTATTCATTTATTTACCATTGAGTTTACTATGATGAAACACATTCTGTTTAATACATTGATGAAAAACTATCACAGAACATCTAGATTTGGAGAAATGTTCTCCATTATGCCTGACCCCCAGAATTCTCAGAGAAAAGGAAAACAAGTTTCACACTCTCTTTCTTATTCCATAATCCACTTGTTGGTAGTGCTGGGATCTGAATTCAGGGCAGAGCAAAACAAATTGGCCAATCAGTCAAGGTGATCATACGAACCTGTGAGCAACTAAGGAGTATGGCCATTCCCAGAATCTGACATTGATCCCCAGGGTGGGCCACTATAGTCATAAGTTCATAATTTAAACATAGGATCTATATTGACATACATGTTTGGACAGCATCTTGTGTTCAGTGCAATTATTCTCCTTATTTTGTCTCTAATTCATGGAGGTATTGTGTATTATAATAAATATGGTGACAGGTATAACTGTGCTGACATGGATGATAACCTGTTCTGATAGTTACAGGGTAGTCTATCGTATTCTCCATCGTATTTGAGACACAGGACTTTCAAAGGAGAGGATAAAAGGCACAACGACTGGCTTCTGACATCAGGATGAATCTTTTGTCAGTGCTGGGATTTTAACTCAGGTCTGGGTAACTCTGTTGCACTGTGGGAGAAGGGGAAGCTCACCATCTTTGAAGAGTAGAATGTCAGGTCTGGTGCAAGGCCTGATTTGAAGCCCCAGCACTGGACAAAATAGCAAGCTCACCTTTTTAAAACATAGGATTTCTCTTTAACTACAGGTGTGGTATGCATCTTGCATTCAGTGTAGTTATTCTTTTTATTTTGTGTCTTTTTCAAGGTTGTATTGTGTATTTTATTGCGTATGGGGTGACAGATATAATTGCGCTGACATGGATGACAACCTATTCCCATGGCTGAGTTGCCTATATAGCATTCTCCATCCTCAATGAGACCCAGGACATTCACAGGACAGGAAAACCTGTGCCACCATAGGCTTCTCACATCAGTATGCATCTTTTGGTAGTGCAGGAATTTGAACTCAAAGCCTAGCAGGCCCAACTGGTGAATGTGTCATGGTGAGCACACCAGGCTTTCAGCCACTAAGGAACTAGGCCATTCCTGGGACCTGAGATGGAGCCCTGGTGGAGGCCAATATAGTCATAAATTCATAATTAAATAGAGGATATATATTTCCAAACATGGGTGGGCGGCATCTTGCATTTGGTGCAGTCATTCTCTTTGTTTTGTGTCTTATTCATTGATGTATTGTGTATTTCCTTGAGTATAGGATGACAAATATAACTATGGTGAACTGGATGACAACCTATTCCCATGAGTATAGAGTTGCATATACATTCTCCTTCCTAGCTGAGCCCCAGAACTTGCACAGTACAGGAAAACAGGTGCAACAACTGGCTTCTCACATCAGGTGAATTTTTGGCAGTGCTGGGATTCGAACTTTGGGCCTAGGACGCCCAACTGCCTAATGGGTCCATGTGATCACACCAGACTGTGAGGCACTAAGGAGCTGGACCATTCCCAGGAACTGAGATCGAGCCCCAGGGAGGCCAAAACAGTCCCCAATGATCATTGAAACATGGGATGTATATTCACATCCGTGTGTGGACTGCATTGAGTGTAGTTATTCTCTTTATTTTGTATGTTATTCATGGGTGTATTGTGTATTTTCCTGAGTATATGATGACAGGAATAACTGGGCTGACATGGATAACAACTTATTCCTATGGCGACAGGGTGGCCCATGCATTCTCCGACCTAGCTGAGATCCAGGACTTGCACAGGACAGAAAACAGGTGCAACGATTGACTTCTGACATCAAGATGAATTTTTTGGCAGGGTGGGGAATCTGAACTCTGGACCTAGCAGGACCAAGTGGTGAATGGGGTCATATGAGCACACCAGCCTTTGAGCCACGAAGGAGCTAGGCCGTTCCAAGGACCTGCGATTGAGCCTCCGCCCCCGAGGGGACAGCGGGGAGCACAACAGTCATCCATTCATAAGGTGAAAGTAATATGGAAATAAGTACACATTAATATAGAGTAGGAGAGATGGTAACCTGTGGTGGAATCCAATCTGTGTGACTACCGATTCTTGGATCTTTCCTGATGCCTCCATTTCATACTGTGATGATTATTGTCATGCTTCATCAACTGTTCTTTACAAACAATCGATACCCCATGAGTCGTGCCTATCATTTCCTACTTGCATCATGCACAAACTACTCATTCAAGGATGAGATCAACCACATTCCATGACTCATCCCAGGTCCAGAAATGAGTATCTCAGGATCTGCTGCCATTTCTTCTGCATAGAGGAGCTGAATTCAAGCCTCAGGCCTGAAAAAGATACTCCATATATATATATATATATATATATATATATATATATATATATATATATATATATATATATATTGGTCCACTCTTGGGCCTGAACTCTGGGCCTGGGCGCTGTCCCTCAGCTCTTCACCTCAAGGCTAGCGCTGTACCACTTGAGCCACGGTGCCACTGCCGGCTTTTTTTCTGCTTATGTGGTGCTGAGGAATCGAGCCCAGGGTCTCATGCATGCAAGGCAGGCGCTTTACCATTGAGCCACCTTCCGAGCCCTCCTTATATATATTTTAAAGATAGGATTTATACTTCCATACACATGTTCAGTCTATATTGTGTTTGGTGTGGTTATTTATTTTATTTCTGGTTTCATTCATTTATTTAGAATTTATTTTATTGACTCTGATGACATCTATACCATTTATTACATTGTTTACATCCTGTCACATAACATCCCAGATGTAAGATGTGTTGTCCATCATGCCTGGCAGTGCCAGGATCTGAACTTAGTGCCTAGCAGGCCCAATTCATGATTGGGTGAGTTTGAGCATGGCAGCCTCTAGCCAATGAAGATGTCAGGTGGTCCCCAGACTCTGAGATCGACCCCCAGGTTTGGCCAAAACAGTGATACATGGATAGGCAGACAGAGGTATACAAATATATATATATATATATATGTATATATATATATATATATATATACATATATATATATATATATATATATATATATAGGTAAAGGGTTCCATAGTCGTCTATGATAGAATGACACCTACTATGTTCCTACCAACTCTTAGGCATTTATTATAACCCAATTGAAGAAATATTATTCTTTTCATGCTTAATAAACTATTAATTAAGCTCAATCAGCATTCTAGGATTATTGCATCCAATTTTAGCGTAGACCGATGTATAAAATACTCTTTCAATCAGTATTCCTATGCTTAGGAATGAGTCTCTTGTATTCTCCTGAGATTGATGTCAGGAATGCGATTTGAACCCAGGGCCTATGTTGACAGGTTGGACTATGGCTTCACTGATAGCCCACCAGCCACCAGCAATGGCAGCTCAAGTCCATATTGCAGCTTTGTCATTCAGACACAGGATGGTCACTGTCCAAAGAAAAAAATCGTAAAACCCAGCTCTCTGCAGGTCACCACTTTTTGTGCTTTCCAATGATTTTTTCTTCCTGAAAGCCCTCTGGGCCCAGGATCCGAGGATGGGCTATGGGACCAGAGACTGCACACCAGCAAAGGGAGATCCAAGCTGAAGTAGAATTTCCATGACCTGTGTTCAAACCCCATGCTTGGTCAAAAAAAAAAAAAAAAACCAATATATATATGAAATAATTATTTAACTAAATTAGAAAAATAAAGCTCTCTGGTTTGGAATTTCTGCCAGTTTTCTTTTCTAGCCTGGGATTTGAACTCAGGGTCTTGGTAAATCTGTAGCAATGTGAGCGAAGAGTTGCCATTACTTGAGTTCAAACCCCGTGCCAACCAAAAATGAAAAACTGAGTCACTGACCTCGGCAGGGGGAGGTAGTTGTGGAGATGGGAGGGAAGGGATGGTAGGGGAAAAACACAGGAGTACTAAACAATGCTCAATAAGAAATGTACTCATTACCTTGCTCCTGGAACTGTAACCCCTCTGTAGAACATTTTTACAATAAAAAATATACAAAAAAAGAGAAACAATGTAGTTCTCAGAGAAGCACTTTGGAGGTAAGGGAAGGACGTTTGAATAGATGTACAAAACTCTAAACTGCTTTTTTTAATGTCCAGTATGGGACTGAATAAACATAACTGCTTCCATCAAAAAAATTAAGTTACTCTCTTGGAACTGGGGCTAGTATTTCTGCCATTGCTAGTTTTTGAACTTACCGTCCAGGTAACTCTTTTGCAACATGGGTGAATGCGAAGCTCATTGTCCTTGAGGAAAAGAAATTCAGGATAGTGTTCCCAGGGCCTGAATGAAGGCCCTGCAATGGAAGAAATATTTCTATACATGTGTAATATATGATATATACATATATATGCATGTTAATTTCATATTATGAATTTTATTATTGATTTTGTATTGTATTTTTCTTTGATTCATTTATTCATTATGGTATTTAGTATTATTATACACATAATATTATATTTTGCACATCTATTATAAAATTATACAGAATAATTTAGAGCATTGACCCATTTTAATTAACATTTTATTAACGGTTGAAACATGATACATAATTGAATGGAAGCATTTGTCCCAGTCTTCACATATTTAGAGTCCCTCCTATGTATGAGCTTTGAGTTCAAGCCCAAGTCTGGCAAAAAAAATTGAGCCTGGTGAGATATATTATTCTGGAACTCAGAGGAGGGCCAAAGTTATAGTAAGAGGTAGGATAGAGACGAGGTGCTGGAGGCTCACCCCTGTAGTCTACTCAGGAGGATGAGATCTAAAGATTCCAACTGCAAGCAGGAAAGTCAATATGAGACACTTTTCTCCAGTTAAACACCCCATAAGCCAGAAGTAGAGCTGTGGTTCAAGTAGAAGAGTGCTAGCATGGAGCACAAAACCTCAGGGATAGGATAGCATCCAGGCCCTGAATTCAAACCCCAGGACTGGCACACACACACACACACACACACACACACACACACACACACACACACACAAACACAGAAACACACACACACACACACAAACACACACACACACAAACACACACACACCAATATAGACCATTTGCCAGACAGCCTGCACAAGTTCCATCTCTAGCAACTCAATATGAAAAAAAAGATGGAGAAGGGAAGGAAAGATTTGCTCCAGGAAGTGATATAGCCAGTGCCAAAATTCCACAGTAGTTCTAATATGTGGGTACAAGACAGAGAGCCTCAGGCAGAAGGTATAGCATGGGCAAAGGTCCTGAGATGTGCTGTAGATCAGGTGGTGTGAGTGGTATGAAGGTTTTTTGGCTTCAGAAAATTCTGGCAGGAAATTTAAGGCTGGGTCAATGATGACTTGAGTCATAGGGCAGAGGGTGGGGTCCTAGAATGGTGGCCAGGGGGAAGCTTAGCTTGGCTTTTCGCCAGGGACCCAAAGCCATTTCCTGTGGTTGGAAACCTGTTTTCCCAGCTCCTGACCCTCAGGCCTCCTTTGCATGGAGGAGTCAGGGCAAACGCAGGGAAGAACTCTTGCTTTAGAAAAGCTTCTAGCCCAATGCCACCAGTGGCTCAACCCCTGTAAATCCTAGCTATTCAGGAGACTGAGATAGAGATCGAGGGTCATGCCAGCTCTGGAGAGGAAAGTTAATGAGAGTCTTCTTGCCGATTAACTACCAAAATCCAGAAATGGAGCTGTGGCACAAATGGTAAAATGGTCACCTTGAAGGAAAAAAGAGACCAGAGCCAAGACCCTGAGTTCAAACCCCAATACTAGCACAGGAAAATTAAAGAAAAGCTTTCAGGAGCTCCTAGTGCCAGATCACCAGGCACAGGTGGTTCAGCCTGTCCTCCTAGCTCCTCAGGAGGCTGAGATGTGAGGATCACGTTTCAAAGCCAGCCCAGGCAGTAAAGTCTGGGAGACTCAGATCTCCAAGGAACCTACAGAAAACCAGAAGTTGCTCTGTGGCTCAAGTGGTAAGGTGAAGAGCTGGGGGACAGTGCCCAGGCCCAAAGTTCAAGCCCCATGACCAACACCTGGCTTGCTTAGACCTTACTCTCTAGCTCTAGGCAGAGTTCTTTCCAGTGGGTCCCTGAGGGTCTCCTAATGTCTAGGTGTCCTACAAGTCTTGATAGCAGCCTGTTTGGAGGCCATTGCCTACAGAGCAGGACACAGTAGCAGAGAAGTATCCAGCCGTGGGGCATGAAGATCATCAGAATGGCATCTGTCATGAGTGCAATGTGGATCAGAGCAGTAAATCACTATCTCAGACCACAGTTCTGGGCCAGGAGGGGCAAGAGCTGTAAGATGTCACACCAGATAATGAGAGACTGGGATAGCCAGTACCTCAATGTTCTGGGGCATTAGTTTTGCCCTGGATGAGCTGAGCCCATCACATGAGTATCACAAGAGTGCAAATTTGTCATTCAGACCTTGGGCAGGTGTTGAGTTGGGCTCATGAAAGTTTTGTAGGCTCAGGAGCCCACAGCCAACTGGCTGCTGCTTGTAGCAGTCACTATCCCAGGAGTCCGAGGGCTCAGTGCCCTGCTTTCCTCATCAGTGCTTGGAGAAGGGGGGCAGATGAAGGTCTGGAATCATGGGCCGACTACCAAAGAGCAACCCTAGTGTCCTTCACTTGATCCTGTAGCCCCATGTTGAGATCGAGGGGCAGGTTCCATAGAACTTACTGCCATGTCCCAAACCCCTCAGCCCAAGAAGTACTTAGGGAGAAACCACTTGATCTGGCTTGAGAGTTTACTGTGACTATGACTCAGGACTGCCCCCCAATTGTAGCTCAGCTCATCCAGGGCAAAACTAATGCCCCAGAACATTGAGTTACTGACTATCCCAGTCTCTCATCCCCAAGTCCCCTGGGCCTGGAATCTAAAGTATATGCCTCTGTATTCTGGGAATCTAGAATTGTCTAGAAGGACCTGAGAGGGCCAGCTGTTGCCAGAAGATAGATTTGCCTACAATAAGGTATGTTGACATTTCCTAGACATCGAACAATACATCCAAGCCACCTTGGCCTCACCTCTCATGTAGCCCCAGATTATCCTTGTTTGGGGAGCCTTCAGTTAGCTATCAAGGTCGAGTTGGCCAGAGCCACTGGCAACCACCCTTCCCCCACACCACTGCCAGACTGCTGGGAGTGGGAAATGCAGCCAGGGTCCCAGCTGAGAAAAAGACAGGACACAGCATGAGTCACCCTGGCTCCCTGAGGCAGGAGAGAACATATGCCAGCCGGCCCTGAGGACCTAGAATCCCCTGGATAAGGACAAAGATATGGACAGCCAGACTAGTGTCCCAAGGAAAAGTTGGAATATGCAGGTCTCTGGCAATTTGGGACTCATTGTAGACCATGATAGGGGACTAAAGACAAGGCCATCCAAGGTCAGGCAGAGGCAGACAAGCACCCAGGAAGTGGGTAGAGAATGATCAGGGAAAAATACACACACATAGAAACACACACACACTCAGACACACACACTCAGACACACACACACACACACACACACACACACACACACACACGGGTAGCCCAAGGACTCAGCAGTCCCTGAGCAACTGAACATCCCAAACTCCAAGAAGATGGCACTACCATACCATCCTCAGACCAAATGTTGACAAAACTCAGAGCCTCTCACACATCTGGAATGGCTCATAAAACAGCATGGCATTTCCTACTGTACACCCCACTATGAAGAAAACTCAGCCACAGCATTTTGGTTGTCAGTCATGGGGTTTGAACTGTGTGCCTGCGTGCTATCCCTCAGCTCTTCAGTTGAAGGTATGCGCTCTACCACTAGAGCCACAGCACCAATTCCAGTTTTCTGGTGCTTCCCTTGAGTTAACGTCTCAGAGACTTTCCTACCCAAGCTGGCTTTGAACTGTGATCCTCAGATCTCAGCTTCCTGAGTAGCTAGGATGACAGTTGTGAGACACTGGCAGTGCCCGGTTTCAGCCACCTTCTTACAACCAGGGGAAATCCAAATTGTCAGGCCATAAAGCACATGCAACCCTTCACTTTCAGACTTTGAAACTAGTATCCAAAGCCATTCTTCCTTGGTTGGAGAGAATATAATCGACACTACCCTCCAACCCTACTCCCATTCTCCCACTCCCTGCCTAAGATAGGCCACAACCTCTGGAGTTCTTGGTAAGACAATGCCCAGCCTGCTGTAACTTTACACTTGGGCAAACGTGGGGAATTCTTAGAAATGGCTGTAAACTGAGGCCAGAACTTGGTGTCCCAACAACAGCAAACCCACTCCTAAACCATCTCTGGCAAGCAAGGGGTGTCTTTCTTTCTTGCAGTCCACACACGGATGTGAATATACATCCCATGTTTCAATGATCATTGAGGACTATTTTGGCCTCCCTGGGGCTCGATCTCAGTTCCTGGGAACGGCCCAGCTCCTTAGTGGCTCACAGTCTGGTGTGAACACGTGGACAACAAATGGGGCCATTTCTTGTGTGGGTTTGAACTGAGGATCTGGGAGCTGTCTCTCTGAGTTTTCATGCTCAAGGCTGCTACTCTATCACTTGAACCACAGCTCCACGTCTGGATTTTTGGTGGTTCCATGCATAGAAGTGTCTTATCACCTTGCCAGCTTATGGCTGGCTTTGATCTTTGATCTTCAGATCTCTGCCTACTGAGGAGCCAGGATGTCAAGTGTGAGCCTGAGCCAGACAGGCTCCAGAACCTTTCCTTTGAGCTTCTGTTTATCTCGTGTCAACTAGCAAGCCCTTGTTAAAATAGTCATTTATAGAGGATCATGTTCCTCTCCTAGGTCAGTTAACCCAAGGAGATAAAGTATCTTTGGAAAAGGCTAGTCAGAGTTGGCCTAGGTGAGTGTGTGTGTGTGTGTGTGTGTGTGTGTGTGTGTGTGTGTATGAGTTTCAGGGATACCTACCCCCATCTCTCGGTGCTTCTTTCACCCAGAGGTGAGTACATCCAGGATCCCACCCCAAGATAGGCGGGTAGTGGAGGGTACTTAAGGTCACATCAAGTGGGATGATCTGAATTCTATCCTGCAACTGAAGCCAGGAGAGATAATAGAGAGAAGGAGAGATTTAGAGGAACATCAAGGGAAACCCCTTACCTTTGGCTACAAGTACCAGAGAAAAGAATGTATCCATCCTTTTTGGTAGTAAGATAACAAGTGTCCACTATTCATTTTCTTTGTGTGTGAGTCCCAGGTCTTGGATTCAGGGACTCAGTTTCATCCCTGTGCTTCTTTTACTCAAGGCTGAGGCTCTATAACTTGATCCACAGCACCAAAACAGGCTTTTTTTTCAAGGTGGGGTGAAGGAGGTCGTTTATGGGAGATAAGAATCTCACAGACCTTCCTGCCTGGGCTGGCTCTGAGTCACGACCATCAGAACTCAGCCTCCCTAATAGGCCAGATGACAGGCGACAGCCACTGGCACCTTGTTGGGTCTTCCTCAGCACAAAAGATGGACGGGGTCCGAGGAAAGGAAAGGTAAGTGAGGCGCTCGCCTGTTCCCCAGCCTCCCTCAGCTCGGGAGACAATCAGACACAGCGGGGAGCCAAATCCAGCAGGTAAAAAACTCGTTTATTAACAAAGAGCAGCCCCTTTTAAAGACAAAAAGGGCGGGTGGCATGGTAAGGGAGGAAGAGGAACCAATCACTGTCAAGGTCACACCCTATCATTCACCTGAGCCTTCACAGGCTGGTTAGGCACTGATTGGCAGGTCAATTGGGCTCTGCCCACGCTACTCTCTCCCAGCGACATCTTTGCTGCCCATGTGCTCCACAGTACCTGACTGCCACCATCCATTCATGGTCCCCTAGACCCAGGGCTGGACTACCTGCACTGCATCCTCCTTTTTGTGAGTTGGAAGCAGACCTGTGTGGGTTTGATTCTTCAACCGCCTACCTACCTTCGAGCATTGTTCTGGCTCAATCTGATGCCGGCTTCCTCCTTATCCACAGCAATGACTTCGCGCTGTCACAGAACAAATGTCCCCCAGGAGGTGTCGAACCTGGGGTCTTTCCTCTGCACACTGACTCTACTCCCTGAAATGACACACTGCAGCAATGTGAAGTAGACATAGAGTGAATTCAGTTTCTTATAATCAGGGTCTAGCCAGATAGGTGGCAGTGAGGATCAGAGGCTCAGGATAGTGCTGTGCATTTGGACAATGCGATGCCTCCTCATCCAATTTCCTTTAACTGTCTTAGCAGAGGGTAGTGGGGAAAGACTCACCAGACAGACTGACAATGAGTAACCATCACGGTCTACCCCGGGCACAGAGGGGCTTACCTAAGGGAGCTAGTTCCACAGTCCAAGTGGGAATGATCCTGACACCCAGCCTACCTCCAGAATGAGAGGGTCACCTTGGGTCCCAGCCACATGGGAATGCTGAGCCAACTCCTAAAAGACAAATTCAACAAGTTACTGAGAGAGAGACAGAGACAGAGAGAGAAAGAGAGAGAGAGAGAGAGAGAGAGAGAGAGAGAGAGAGAGAGAGAGGGAGAGAATTATACTTAAGCAGGCTGCCGGTGGCACAGGCCTACAATGGTAACTACACATTGAGATATGAGGATCATGGTTCATAGCCAGCTGAGGCAGGAATGTCTGTAAGACGCTTATCTCCAAAGAACTACCAGAAAACCAGAAGTGGTGTTATTGCTCAAGTGGTAGAGCCCTAAACTTGATCTGAGCAGCTTGTGGACAGTACCCAGGCCCAGAGTTCAAGCCCCACGACTGACAATAAGTGGACTTCCCACCACAAGAAATGGACTGAATAGCACCCATTGTCCTAGGGAGCATGGCCGAGAAGTCAGGCCAAGCTTCCTGTCTCCTGGGGGTCATGAGTAGGTCACCCAGCTTTTCTATGCCTCATTTGCCCCAGCTGCAAAGCTGAACAGTGAAGGACCCCCTTCCTCATGAGGATAGGGTAAGGATGAAAGAGAGCCATGTTTTGTTTCATAATCCCATACCTGTAGCATGATAAATAACAGGGCCCTTCTGAGTCCTTTCCAGGTATCTTCTTGTTATATGCTCACAGAATTGCCAAGAAACTTATCTGATGACCGTTGCCTCTATGCCTGGCCCTGCCCCAGATTTCCCCTTGTATTGATCCCTTGTTTCCTCACAACTGTCCTGTGAGGAGACTGAGGACCAATGGTTCCAGGCTGAACCCAGAGCTTCAACTGTGGTCAAAAATCCGCTGCTGTGGACTAAGAGTTTGGGACAGTAATCTAAACCGATGACTGAGCATGGTGCTACATATCTACCATCCCAACTACAGAGGACCAGGCATGGTGACACCTGCCTGTCACAGGAGTACCATGATCCAGCCAAGCCTGAACATATATGGAGTCTCTATCTCAGAAATGCCCAAGACAGAAAGGCTTGGCTCCCATGGAACAAGACCTGATTGGAAAGCCTAAGCTCTTGAGTTCAAACCTTAATATACCAAAAAGAATCTGAGGCCTGGTGCCAGAGGCTCATGCCTATACTGCTACCTACTCAGGATGCTGAGATCTGAAGATCACAGGTCAAGATTTAAAGTAGGGTTGTCCTTGCCCATCAGACGTCATGATGAGATGACCCAGAGTCTGACCCATGCCAGTAAGGTCCATACTAACAGGGCTCACAGCCTTAATAAGTGCTAACCACGCTCTCTGTCCCCCTGGGGAGCCAACCCCTAAGGGCCCCACCCCCAGGTCCTCCCGTGCTCCCTCTGCCACCAACCAGGCCCAAGAGAGTAGACAGTTCCAGATCACAAAGATCCCTTGTTCTTATAATTTAAAGGTGCTGAGTCCCCTTCAAACGTCTCACCCTTCCAAGCCCCCAGATCTCAGCCACAAAGTCCATGCACCCCCCAATGACAGCGGTTAGAAGTTACCAAAGGGTCCAGCACTCCTTGTAACAACCAACTTCTACACACACACACACACACACACACACACACACACACAGAGCCATCACGGGTGGCTCCTGTCTGTCATCCTAGTTATTCAGGAGGCTGAGATCTGAGGATCACTGTTCAAAGCCAGCCACTCAGGATAGTTTGTGAAGCTCCTATCTACACTGAACCACCAAATAGCCACAGGTGGAGCTGTGGCTCAAGTGTCAGAGCTCTAGCTTTGAGCAAGATATCTCAGGGACAGCACCTAGGCCTTGAGTTCAAGGCCCAGTTCTTCTACCTCCAAACACACACAATCACAGACACAGTCAGACAGACAGACAGACAGACAGACAGACAGACACACACACACACACACACACACACACACACACACACACACACACATGATAGCCCAAGGATTCCGCAGTCCCTGAGAACAGAAACATGAACTCCCTCAATTAGGATCAGATCCCACCCACTAGAAGGTGGCAGTACCAACATCAGACCCACTGTAGACAAAACATTGAGCCGCACATATATCTGGAATGTCTCATAGACCAGTATGGCACTTCTTATCATACACATTGCTATGTGGAAAACTTAGTCACCTCTTTTTTTGTTGTTGGTCAAGGTGTTTGAACTCTGGGCCAAGGTGCTGTCCCTCAGCAATTCAGCTGAAGGTGAGCACTCTCCCACTTGAGCCAAAGCAACACTTCCTGTTCTCTAGTGGTCTATCATCAAGTCTCACAGACTATTCTGCCCAAGTTGACTTGTAACCACGGTCCTCACATCTCAGCCTTCTGAGTAGCTAGGATGAGAGTTGTGAGCCACGGGTGGCTTCTGGTTTCAGCCACCTTCATATACACAGAGGAAACCCATCTCGTCAGTCTGCAAACTTTTTGCAACCCTTCACTTCAGATTTTGATACCCAGCATCCAAATCTATCCTTCAATGGAGAAAATAAAGACAAAACAATCACACCTGCACCCCTTCTCCCACTCCCTGCCTGTCACAGGACACGTCCTCTTGAAGCTGTGGCTTCAAACTGGGGCAAACTTGGGGAGTTCTTACAAATATCTTTACAGTGAGGCCAGCACTTGATCTCCCAAACACAGCACCCTCCCCACACCCCCACACCTCCACCATCATTTGCAGGCAAAGATGTCTTACTTACTTTCTTTTTTATGTTGTGGGGCTTGAACTCTGGGCCTGGGTGCTGTCCCTGAGCATTTCAGCTTAAGGCAAGCACTCAATTGCTTGAGCCACAGCACAACTTCTGGTTTTCTGGCAATTCCTTTTAGGTAAGAGTCTGAGGGTCTTTCCTGATCAGGCTAGCTTTGACCCGTGATCCTCAGATCTCACGTCCTGAGTACCTAGGATAACAGCCATGAGCTACTGGCACCCAGCCAAACAAACTTCCATTCCTGTCATCCTCTCCCCCCAGGAGACTGAAATCTGAGGACTGCAGTTGGATGCCACTTAGCAGCAAGGACCGTGAGAACTCTTTATCTCCAATTAAACATCCCAAAAAGCTGGAAGTGGAGCTGTGATTCAAATGGTAGAGTGCTATCTTGGAGCAAAGAAGATAAGATCCATGCACTAGTTTCAAGCTTTTTCTAGCATAGTCCCACCCAAGATAGGGAAGCAAGTGTGCACACGGGAGCTCAAAGCTAACCCATAATACTCAGGACTCCCAGAACAGACCCCATCCAGCTCTGATTCTCTAGATTCTATGTCCTACACCATGGCAGTCTTAGATGGGACTGACCATGCACCAAGTTGGGACATTCAAGTACAATCTCATACTGAAGATCCCCTGACCTTATCACTCAGGATCTCTCGCTGTCCTGCCTGAAAACTAGGCAGTGAGGTAAGATCTAGTTATCCACCACATGATATGGGAACCAAAGGGATTCCTGGTCAAGGGATAGAGACTGGGGGGATCTAGTTCCCTCTTTGGGAGGTGAAAAGGGCTGCTATATCCGAGAAATTTTCCTATGTTGTGAGTATTATCAAAGAAACAACCCTGCTCAGACCACAGTGCCTCTGATTTTTCCACCAGCCTCTACCCAGCTCTGCCCCACCTTCAGCCTGCCTTCTCGGAATCCAAGATCTGCCATCTATACTAAAGAGTGAGCCAACCAAGAGACGCACTTCCTGCCCTCATTCCCAGGCTGTCCTGTGTCAGTGGCATGCTTACCTCAGTCTTTGGTGAAGGAATGAACACCGGGAGTGATATCGTCAGATTGAGCCCTGGAAAGTCCTAGTCCCTAAGGGTGTACTGCACAGGCATCCTGCAGTGAACGGCAGCCAGGTTGTCAATGATGAACCCAAGGTGCCAGGGCTTTTAAAAGCAGTGTGGCTGGATCAAAGGTTGGTAGTCTATGTTGTCAGGTGAGGTCATGGCTCCAAAGGCCTGACACACATGACCCAGGATCATTCTCCCTCTTCAAATTCCTACTTATACTTTGATCCCCCCCTTGAAACTCTCTCACTCCAATACCTCCTTAGCCCTTGGAAACTTTCGTTTTATCTGACCAGAAAATAAACTCAATGAGGCTGGGCATAATTGAAACCTGGTGACCCACTCTGAGCCCTAGGTTCTACCCGAGGCTGGTTCCCTATATTGTCAGTGACCACACAGCTCCTGGATAGCATGAAGTTTCTGAGGGGTCAGTGACTTGGTCCTCCATACTGGCTTTAGGCTCTGAAACTGTCCCCACATAGATTGTGAATAATTGGCTCCCTTGATCCAGAGACTCCAAACCACGGCTTGCATGTTCTCCCTTCTTCCTTCCTTTCCTTTTTATCTCCCTCTGTCCTTCCCTCCTTTCTCTCTTTACTTTCTTTGTGTCAGTTCTGGGCCTTGTACTCGGAGCCTAGGTGCTGTCCCTAAGCCTTTTTACTCAAGGCTAGCAGTCTATGGCTTGAACCACACATCCATTTCTGGTGTTTTGTTTTTGGTAGTTAATTGAAGACAAGAGTCTTACAGGCTTTCCTGCCCGGGCCAAAAGCCTCAATCCTCTGATCTCAGCCTCCTAAGTAACTAGAATGACAGGCTTGAAGCACTGGCATCCAGATCAATCCAAGGTTTCTTCATGGGCTGTGGAACCAGTCCTGGAACTTTTTGTTGTCTATGACCCCCCAGAGCCTTGTGCACACTGTAATGGTTTGTTGGTTAAATAAATGAGCATCTGTCTATGACAATACTACAGAAAATTCCCATCTGATCCAGGTAAGAATCCTCTGTGGGGGAGTGGGGAGAAAGCCTGATGTAGCTCTCCCACAGTTCTCCCTCCTCCCTCTTACCCACTCCTGGTGCCACAACACTTAACTGTTTTGGCTCTGAGGGTGTGAGCCACTATGTACTCGCTACATTCCAGGGCCTCTGGGATGCCTGTCTTCTCAACGATCTCTGTCCAGCAGCTGACCAGCTCTGTGGCACTCAATTCACCATGGAGGTGTGAATGAGTTTGTTGTGAGCTGAATGGCTGGCTCAAGGGGACTCCTGTCCTCCCCCTGGGGCCAGCCAGGATTGTCCACCACATGTGGCCCCTAAATTTCATGTTGCAGATGAAGGATTCTTGAGGTAGCCTGGGTTCTCTGAATCTCCCAGAGTCCAGTACAGGTGCTGGGAATCATCTCTGCTCATTGCTGGCAGGCTGGGGATGGTGAAGTCACAATGTCTGTTCCCCATAATGTCCTCGATTGGGGTCATCACCCTAGAGAGATGCAACAGCTGCCAGAGAAAGGCAGTCAAGGCACAATGTTCAAAGCAGATGACAATCTGGCTTGGGAACTCTGCCTGTGCAGCTTTGAACATCATTGTTTGATGGCTGAAATCATCCATCTAATTTGATCCATAATCCCAGGTATTAGTGGAAATTGCCAGCTTAAATTAAAAAAAACCCTGGAAAATGTGGTATTTAATTTGTCCCAATCAAACTTAAAGGGTTCCAAAATCAGTGGTCCCCTTTTCCTTCCAGACTGCCTATAACAGGTTACAGAAACTGGCATTCAGCCAGCCCTAGCTAACTGCCACCTCCTGATTCTGAGCAGGCTCCAGCAGGGGAAATGGACTTGCCTACCACTGCCCAGCTGGAAACAGCCCAGGCGGGACACAGACTGGATTCTGCAAGGCTCCAGGGAGGATTGACACTGAGCACTGCCCCAGAGGGTGTCCTCACCACCAGTGGGGGCCCACAACCCTGTGCCAGAATGCCCACAGAGACGTTAATGCCCTAGATATGGTTCCCCTCTCATCCACTGTCATGGTGAACCATCTGTCATGCCACATCATACGCCAGTCCCCAAAACCTCATAGCTTCACAACCCCTGCCTTATCATTTCCCTCATCTCGTTCCCTAATTATGTTGGGCAAACACATTCCAAACCCTTGAATTACCTCCAACTAAACACACAAGAGCAGAGTGTCTGGCTTGAAGAATGTGGCTGTGATCTCATTCGCCTCATGAAACTTCTGGCTGGGGATAGAAGGACAGGTGTCCACTCCAGTCCAGGGTTCACACAGTTCTTCTAGAGGAGGCCCACTCTGGCCCAGCAGCTACTGTGGGCTACAGGAAAGGGGGAAGAGAGAGGTGGAAAGGGGAGGAAAGTAATGTCTACTGAAATCTTCCATAAAGGAGCAATGAAACTGTGAAGGAGAAAACAAAAATTGTGGTTGGGCTTGTACTTGGTATTGATGAAGAACAACAACAACAAATACACACACACACAGAGAAATAAAATGTTTTTGCTGTTTTTAGACATGGTGACTTAAATATATTTTCATTGTTCTCATCTCCCTGCTCTCCCAACACACACACACACACACACACACACACACACACACACACACCTCCAGAATTGTGACAGATGACACTTCCATGCAGCACCTGCAATTTGCCAACTGATCACTCACCTGAGGACAGTCAGGCTGTACAAGGAGAAAGATTCTCTCTCTCTCTCTCTCTCTCTCTCTCTCTTTCTCTCTCTCTCTCTCTCTCTCTCTCTCTCTCTCTCTCTCTCTCTGTCTGTCTGTCTGTCTGTCTGTCTGTCTCTCTCTCTCTCTCTCTCACACACACACACACACACACACACACACACACAGACTCAGAGTAGTACCTCTCCTAAGTTTGTTGATTCCTCATCGGAGCACGCGTGTTCCCATTCTCCGTTCCCTTGTCAGAACCAAGGACTCCCACACAAGGGGAGCACCACTCTAATGACACAGCACGACCCCGACTCTCCCCTTCTCCAGGGCCAGACCCTTCCCCTTGGGAACAACCAGCCTTAACTCCCCATTCACCAAAACCCTATGCCAGGATGCTGGGTGAAATAATCCCCAGACAGGTGGGTCCTCAGAGCAGGACTGAAACAAGTAGTGGGTCATGGGGTTCCAAGGGGGGTGTCTGACCCAGGGTGGGGGCGGTGTTGAGGAAATGGATGGGGTCCTAAAGGCTACATACATGCACAGACTCCTACTTCCAGCCTAGATACTTTTGGGCAACTGGGCAGATTCTTGGGGAGGACAAGGAGACCAGATGGACAGGGAACACCGGCAGATGCTGGCAGAGCTGGGAAATGTGATCACCCTGTGAGTAATGTTGACAGCTGGGGTGGGGGGATAGGCCGGGTATATGTGTGTCTGAGGGCGTGTGTTCCTCCCATATATTCACCTACTATCTGACCCCCAGTGCCCTCACCTCCCTAGTGGGCTTTTCTGGGACCCTCCTCAGATGAAAGGGTGACTGAGCACAGAGGACAAGGGCTCACATAGCAAGGGAGGCCTATCTTCTGCGTCCAACATCCCCCACTCCCAGAAAAAAAGGAAAAGACCCAATAAGGCAGGTGCAGAGGTGATGTTCCCCACCTCTGACTAAAGCCACCAGGTTCCCACCAGGGAGAGGAAGGGTGCAGATGTGGGACTGTGTGGCTCCCACTGCTCCAGCCAGGGGCTCAGTGGTGACCCCTTCTCACCCATTCCTGCATCTCCCCATTTCCAGGGATACTGGCCACTAGGGATGGGGGTGAGTTCCCAGAGTCAACACCCACACCCCAACTCCCCACTCCTCGGGCGCATTTGTGGCAGAGTCAGGGCTGGCCTGCCTGGTGCTGGGGAGGCGTCGTTGGGACACAAGAGGGAAGGCGGGATTTGCAGGGGGGGAGTGAGAGTGATAGGGGGAGGTCGCAAAGTGCTGACCTGCGATCGGCCACTCACTCGTGCTGCTGGGAGAATCTGTAAGGCTGTGGTTCTGTGTGCAGCGTGCAGCAATGGTGTGAGGGATGTGCCTGATGTGCTGGCTTTCTGTGCTCTGTACTCCTGGCCCAGACCAATGCTCCCACAGCAGCAGAGGTTTTGAGGCCGCCATCCCTGATGCATGTGCCTGCTCTTCTCTCTGCTCTCTCTCTGCCCCCACTTTTCTCCAGGGCTGCCCGGCCCCTGTTGCACAAGTGCTGCAGTCCATGTGTGCCCCTGGCTGCAGCAGATATGTGCCCCCTCAGCCACGCCCTGTCCTCCCCTGGGTCACGCCTCCTCCCTCCCTCAGCCACGCCCCCATCCCTGGCTTTGTGCTGTCCTGACTCTGCCCTAAGTCTACCAGGCCATGGCAGAAGCAGCCTCACCTCAGGTCAGGGCTTCCCCCCAACCCCAGCAGCTGCCCGGGGGGGGGGGGATCGAATCTCCACTCAGCCCAACGGAGGACTCTTCTCCATCCACCCCACACACCAAGCTGGTGCACGGTGTCTCTGTATGTTTGTGTGTGTGTGTGTGTGTGTGTGTGTGTGTGTGTGTGTGTGATTTTTGGGGATACCAACCTTGCAAGGACTCAGAACGATTTTAAAAAATAGCACAAAGAATCCTGTGTAATGGACTCAGCACAATAGCAACCTTTGGGATCCTCATGGTAATCTAATGACTAGTAAGATGAGACATGCCATTTTAACATCACTAAACTTACATATCATAGTATTATGACACCATATGTCATAGTGACATTATAGACATATTGTGAATGCCTATTCTGTGATTTCATTCTATTTCAAGTGAGCAATATTGGTGGATTTCAGAAATCCATTGTGACCTCAAAGCCATTGTGATAGTAACCTGTTGTGACATCACAAACTGGTCCTGTCCATTGTGACCTCATCACCAAGGTGACATCACAAAGCCGTTATGATATCACATTGCTGTTGTGACATTACAATCACCTTGAGAGCTCCCAAACCCATTATGACATCTTTAGCACCTTTGAAAAAACACATGGCCTTTGTGACATGACAGTCCCTTTGTGTACCCATATCCTCATTGTGAAATGTCAATTGAGATCAGATATGCCAAAGAAATATCACAAAGCATTTACAATATAATCATAGGTGTGACATCACATTGTCATTGTGACAAAATCAGCTCATTGTGACATCACAAATCTGTAATGACATCATACCACTATGACATCACATTGTCATTGTGACATCATATATACATTATGAATGCCTATTATGTGATTTCATTACATTTCAAATGTGGCATGTGGATTCATATCAAAAACACATTTTGACTTCATAACCATTGTGACATCACAATCCCTTTGTGATGTAACATTGAAATTGTGATATCTCTAAACAACTGTGAGAACTTAAACATGTCCTGTCCTCAAAAGTTTTGTGACATGTTGCCACTGTGTTATGTTAGGCCCATTGATAGCTCAATCTATTTTCGACCTCAAATTATTTCAGGAATGACATGAAATATTAGAAATATACTTTGACATCATGAGCATAGTGACATCACACTGAATGGCCTTTGGGACATCAAGCTCCTTCTGTGAACTTGTATCATTGGGAACTTGTAGCAATTGAAATTTGAAATAATATGTGATATTACAAACTAATTTTGACATCATTAACCCATTTTTATATCATTAACATTTTCACAACCAAAACCTGTTAGGAACTTTAGCACTTTTGACAAAAAACATGGCATTTGTGTCATCACAGTTCATTTGTATATGTCATGGTGACTTCATTCTCATGTCCTCACTGTAAACTAATAGCAATTAAGATCTGACATACCACTGTGACATCACAAACCATTTGTGCCATCATCACCAGTGTGATATCAATCATTATGACACCATCAGCACATTGTGACATCAACAGGCTACAGTGACCTCATAGCATTATGACATCGCATTGCCATTTTGCTTTCTTAGACACATTGTGAATGTATATCCTGTGATTTCATTCTATTTAAAATGTGGCATGTCAGTTGATATCAGTAACACATTGTGATCTCATAACCATTGTAACATTTTAAACCCTGTGTGATGTCATAATGGTGTAACATCACATTGTTGTTATGACATCTTTAGCTTATGGTGACATCACAAAATGGCAATGACATTATAACATTTGCCATTATGTCATTGTGATATCATAGTCACATTATGAATGCCTAATCTGTGATTTCATTTTATTTGAAATGTGGCATGTGAGTTGATATCAGAAACTCATTCTGATTTCACAACCATTGTCAGATCAAAATCCCTTTGTGACATTAATTTGGCAACGTGACATCACAATAGCAATGTGATGGAACTAAGACATCATGATATCAAAATCGTCATGAACACACAATGGGTTTCTGATAACCGACATGCCACATTAAAAATAGAATCAATAACATAATAGGCAAACACAACGTGTCTATGACATCAGAATAACAATGTGATGTGGCAATGCTATGATGTCATTGTAGTTTTACATGTCAAAATGAGCTGATGGTGTCATAATGGCAACATGATGTCACAATTATGATGTCAGAAAGGATTTGTTATGTTTCCTTGGTATGTCTGATGTCAGTTGTCATTAGTTCCCCATGAAGTTATGGATACAAAAAAGGTTCTGTGATGTCACAGAGGCCATGTGTGTTTTCAAAGGTGGTTATAAGTCATAATAGTTTTGGAATGGCACAATGTGATCCATAATGTCACAATGGAATGAGATGTCCCTTTGGGTATTGATGTCACCGTGGTGATGAGGTCAGAATGGCTTTGTGATGTCACAGTTTGTTTGTAATATCAGAATGATCCAATTTCAATTACTCATAATTCAATATGAGGATACCATTTGATAGAAGAAGCTTCATAGTGTGAGGTCATAATATGTGAAAACCCAACGGGACAGTGATTTCACAATGACAATATGATGTCTCAACATCATGTTATAATAATGTTCTGATGTCACAATTCGTGATGCCATACTGATGAGGAGGTCATAACTTAGTCATAACTTGTGTGAAATGCTGCCATTAGGATATTTTGGCTTTTAGTAAGCTTATAATCTGTTTTGAAACATAATAATTCAGGTATGACATATGATATCAGAAATTGACTCTGACATCATGAACATTGTGACATCATGAACATTGTGACATCACATTGATAGACATCAAGATCATAGTGGCACATTATGAACTCACAAATCTGTTAGGACTTCATCATATTTGTGAAACACATGACTTTAGAGACAACACAGTCTCTTTGTGAACTCATATCTTCATTGTGAATTAATGACATTTGAGATCTGGCATGCCATTGTGACATTTCCAACCAATTGTGACAGCACAAACCTATTATACTAGAAACACATTGTGATCTAATAGCCATTGTGACAGCACAATCCCTTTGTGACCCCACATTTCCATAGTGATAATACTAACCCACTGTGAAATTCCAATCCTCTCAAGCCCAATCCAGGTATGAAATGTGATACTCGAATCCAGTGTGACATCTAGATCATGGTGACATCACACTGATAGATGTTATGAGCATTTTGTCACATTCTGACAACACACACCTGTTAGGACTTCATCACTTTTGTGAAAATACATGCCTTAGGAGACATCAGAGTCCCTTTGTGAGCTCATGTACTTATTGAGTTAATGAAAATTGAAATCACATGTGTCATTTTGATATCACCAACCCATTGTGACATCACACACTTCTTGTGAACTCATCAGTGTAGCATCACAAATTATGATATCAAAACATTATTAAGTCATCATATTGCAACATCACATTGCCATCGTGATATCACTATCCCATTGTGTTTTCAAAAACCTAGTATGTCTTCATAGCATTTTAGGAAATTCATGGCCATTTATACGTGTCTTCTTCTGTGAACTCATATCCTCATTGGCCATGTGAAACTGGACATGTGATTATGCGATGTGACTTCACAAAACTATTTGATATCATCACCACTGTGTCATCACAAAACCATTGTGGGCTTTCATTGCCATTTGACAACACTATCACATTGTGACATTGCAAACTTATTAGGACCTCCTATCACCTTTGAAAAAACACATGCCCTTTGTGACAACACAGTCCCTTTGTGGAACTATACCCTCATTATGAACTGACAATTGATATCAGACATGCCAATTTAACATCATGAACCCTTTGTGACATCACCAGAGTGACATAACATTTTCATTATGACAGCATCAACTACTTTTGACATGACAAAACTACAATGACAAGATAGCATTATGAGATCACATTGTCATTGTGATGTTATAAAAAGATTGTGAATGCCTGTTTTTAATATTTTTTTGTTGGTCGTGGGGCTTGAACTCTGGGCTTGGGTGCTGTCCCTACTCTTCAGCTCAAGGCAAGTGCTTTATCACTTGAGTCTCAGAGCCACTTCCGGTTTTCTAATGGTTTTTTATTGGGAATAAGATTCTCATAGACTTTCCAGCCTAAGCTGGCTTTGAACCACGAACCTCAGATCTCAGCCTCTGGAGTAGCAAGGATTACAGGCGCGAGGCACCAGCGCCCAGATTTTTCATTTTATTTCAAATTTGACATGCGTGTTAATATCAGAAACATAATGGGAACTCATAACCATTGTAACATCATAAATCAGCAATGACATCAAATTGTCATTATGACACCATCAGCTCATTGTGACATAACCAAACGACAATGGCATCACAGCAATATAAATTACTGTGACATTGTTACATCATAGACTTAACAGTGTGAAGGCCTATTCTGTGAATTCATTCTATATCAGAAACCCATTTTGACCATATAACCATTGTGATATCACAATCCTTTGTAACATCACATTGCCATTGTGATATCATTAATCTGCTGTGCCATCACAAACCAGTCCTGTCCTTATAAGTTTTGTGACATACTGCCATTGCCATATATTAGGCCCTTTCTGAGCTCATAATCTGTTTTCAATCTGATATTTCTGGTATGACAGGTGATATCGGAAATCCCCGGTGACATCAAACTGCCAGATGTCATGAACATTTTGTCATATTGTGACCTCACATTTCTAACAAAACATGCCTTTGGAGACATTACAGTCCCTTTTTGAACTCATATATTCATTGCCAATTAATGACAGTTGAGATCTCCCATGCCACTCTGACATCGTGAACCCATTGTGACATCACAAACTTATTGTGACCTCATCACGAGAATAGCATCAACAACTAATTGTTGTATCAAATCATTATTTTGACATGATATTGTGGTATTGCTGTTGTGATATCACTCTCCCATTGTGTTTTTACAAACCTGTTATGGCCTCATCAGATCTAAGAAAATTCATGGACTTTGAGACTTCAAGCTCTTTCTGTGTACTCATGTACATATGACCTCTAAGGCAAGGAGAAAATCTGTCGAGTCACATTTAATATAATAAAACATTTTTCACTAGGAAGGGGACTGTGATTAACTTATCCAGGACTGGATACCCAGGTTCAAGAGCAGCGTTGACCACCAAACCTCAGACCTCCAATGGGCAGCTCCACCCTTTCTTAATTGTTCTGCAAACCACCAACCACAAAATTATGATCTCCAAAGCTCCAAAGCTCAATGGGCAAGGCTTTTTTCTTTTCCATTCTTCCCTCCTCCACAGACCTGTCATTCCTTCCTCGTCTTTCCCTTTTTCCCTTCCACCACTTCCTTCTTCTCTTCAGGCCTCTCCGCTCTCCACAGGCCTGCCCTACTCTGCCCCAGTGACCAATTGCCAACCTTCTGCTCTCCCTCAGCTTCCCCCCTTCTCAGGTTTATCCTTTCCTGCTGTCTCACAACTTTCTTCCATCCAGGTAACTCCCATTTTTATCTCCCCTTACAATGCCCTGAAAATGCAACTTATATATAGGTTGTACCCCTCCTCCCTCCAATGGATCTCAAGACTAACAGCTTTCAGCCATCACTTCCAAAACTGCCCAATGCTCAATCACTTCTTGACAGCTCACAGTGTGAGGCTTGACACCTCCACCTTTGGCAGCATTCCCCACACTCACCAGTGGGCCAAGCCAAGAATTTACAATGAATATCGGCTCCCACAGATAATTCTGGCTCCACTGGTTATTATAGTATCCTCATAGTGAATTAGAAGAAATTGAAATTGTCTATGTCACTGTTATATTACAAACTTGATGAGACATCTTTAACTCTTTGTGACCTCATCACCTCGGAGACATCACAAACTCTTTGTGTTATCACATTGCCATTGTACCAACATGATCACATTGTGAAATCCCAAACCTATTATGACTTCAGAAGCTTTGAAAGAAAGCATGGCCTTTGTGACATGACAGGCCTTTTGTATACTCCTATCCTCATGTTGAGCTAATGACAATTGAGATCAGGCATGCCATTTAACATTGCAAAACCTTTGTGACATAATCACCAGTGTAACATCACATTGTCATCATGACATCATAAAACAACAATGACATCAAATCACATGTAATTGTGATGTCACAGATATATTGGAATGCCTATTCTGTGATCTCATTCTATTTCAAATATTGCTGGTGGGTTGATATCAGAAATACATTGTTACCACATAAGCATTATAATATCACAATACCTTGATGACACCACATTGCCATTATTATATCACTAATGCACTGTGACATCACAAAACAGTCTTATCCTCATAAATTTTTTGACATGCTGCCAGTGTGATCTCTTTGGCCTCCCTGAGTTCATAAATTGTTTAACTCATAATACTTCAGGCATGACATGTGATATCAAAAATCCACTGTGGTATCATGACCATTGTGACATCACACTGCCAGATTTCTTGACACTGAGTCACATGAGGACAACACAAACGTGTTAAGACTCATTACACTTGTGCCAACATATGCCTTTGGATACGTGATTATCCATTGTGAACTTATATAGTCCTTGTCAATTAGAGATCTGGCATGAGATTGTGACATCACCAACCCATTGTCAAATCACAAACCTATGTGACCTCATCACCTGTATGGCATCACCATTTGTAACTTCAAAACCATACTATCTCATGTAATGGTAGCATCACATTGCCAATGGGATATCTCTGTCTCATTTCATTTTCACCAGCCTATTATGTCCTCATAATATTTTACAAAATTCATGGCCTTTCTGACTTCTAGCTCCTTATGTGAACTCATATCTTCATTGTGATCTAGTAGAATGAAATTGGACATGTAATGGTGATATTACACATTCATTGTGACATCACTATCCAAGTGTGACTTTATCATCACTTGACATCACAAACCCATTGTGACATCATATTGCCACAGTGATATCATGATCACCGTGTGACATCCCAAAACTGTTGTGACCGCTTAGCACCTTTGAAAAAGCACATGGTGTTTGTGATATCATGGTCCCTTTGGGTAACCATGTTACCCAAATGATGAACAAAGACAACTGACATCAGACATGCCAAATTACCATTACAAACGCATTGCGACATCACCTCCAGAGTGAGACCACATTGTTGTTATAATACCATCAGCCCATTGCTACATCCCAAAATGACAATGACATCACGTTTTCATTGTGAGGTCCTAGAGACAAAGCGATTGCCTGTTCTGTGATTTCATTCTATCACAAATGTGGCATATAGGTTTATTTCAGAAACCCATTGTGACCTCACCATCATTGTGACATTACAATCCCTTTTTGACCTCATATTGACATTGTGATATCATTAATGCAATGTAACATCACAAACCTGTCTTGTCCTCATAAATTTTGTAACAAGCGACTACCTTGGCCAGGCTGGATGCGGAGAGCTAAATTCAGTCTCAACCACGAACACTCAGGCCTCCAAAGAGCAGTTCAGCCACTTGTTAACTGGTCTGCAAACAAGCAACCGCCAAAATACTGATCTCCAAAGCTCCACACTTCAAAGGACAAGGCTGTTTTCCTATCTCTTCATTCTCCTTCTCTACAGATCTGTCCTACCTTTCAGCTCTTTTCATTTTTTCCTTCCAGCATTCCATTCTTCGCTTCAGGCTGCTCTGCTCTTGACAGGCCTGCCCTGCCTTGTCCAGGTGGCCAGTTGCCATCCTTCACCTCCTGCTCTCTCTCATTTTCCTCTCCTCCCAGGTTTTGCCCTCCAGCAGTCTCATCACTTCTTTCCATCCAGGCCTTTAACCTTTTTCTCTCCCCTTCTCTTGCTCTGAAAATGCAGCTTATATATAGGCTGTACCCTTCCCCAACAGCAATAATTTCTTGCCTTCCAGTTTTCAAATATCACTTACCAAATGTCCATGCCCAATCACTTCTTGGCAGCTCACCATGTGGGGCTTGACATCCTATCTCCTTCAGCAGCATGTCCTGCCCCCTCCAGTGTCATGCACCCCCTCTTTCAATTGGTCCAGATTAGGAGGCCATGATGATTATCTGTTCCTGTGGATTATAGGGGCACTGCTGGTTGTTACAGTGTCCTCATGGTCAACTAGTAGCAATTGAAATTGGACAATAATTGTGATATTACAAACTCGTGACATAACTAACCCATTGTGACCTCATCACCACTGTGACATCACAAACCCATTGTGACTTCACATTGTTGTTTTTGATACCAAGATCACATTGTGACATTTCAAATCTATTATAACCTCTTGTAACATTTGAAAGTTACATAGCTTTGTGATATCAGAGTCTCTTTGTGTACCCAAAGCCCCACTGTGAAATATTGACAATTGAGAATCAGACATGACATTTTGACATCCAAAACAGTTTGTGAGATCATCATAATTGTGACATCACATTATCATTTTTATACCATCTACTCATTGTGAAATAACAAAACTATAATGATAGAATTATTACTTCACATTGTCATGGTGATATCATAGACACATTATGAATGCCTTTTCTGTGATTTCATTCTATTTCAAATGTGGCATGTAGGTAGACATCATAAAAAATCAGGAACTCATAATCATTGTGAGATCACAATCCCTTTGTATATCATGTTGCCATTGTGATATTACTAAACCACCGTGATATCACAAACCTATCCTCTCATGATAACTTTTGTGACATGCTGCAATTCTGATACCTTAGGCCTTATTGTCCTCATAATCTGTTGTTGATCTCATTAGATTTCATATATGACATTTGATATCACAAATTCCCAGCGATATCATGACCATGTTGGCATCATACTGCCAGATGTCATATCCATTGTGTCAAATTCTGACATCACAAAACTTTTAGAATTTCAATATATGTGTGACAACACATACTTTTAGAGAAACCACAGTCCCTTTGGGAACTCATATACTCATTGTAAGTTAGGACAATTGAGAATCATAATGTCATTGTGACATGCCCAACACATCACCAATATTTTGTGACCTCACAACCAATGTGGAATCATCAACTAATAGTGACACCAAAACAATATTTTGACATGATGTAATGAGTTGACATTGTCATGGTGATATCACTCTCCCATTGTTCATTCACAAACCTAAAATGACCTCCTAACATTTTTAAAAATTCATGTCCATTAGTACTTCCAACTCATTCTGTGAACTTGTATGCACATTGTGAAATAGTAACAATTGAAAATGGATTTGTGTTTAGATATTACAAATCATTATGACGTCAAAAGCCTATTGTGACCTCATCACTACTGTGTATCATAAAGCTATCATGACCCCTATGTACCTTTGAAAACACACATGGCATATGTGACATCATAGTCCCTTTGTGTACCCATATCCTCATTTTGAATTCATGACAATTGAATTCATATATGCCATTGTAACATCACAAACCCTTTGTGACCCCATCACCAGTGGGACAACACATATTCATTATTACACAATTACCTCCTTGCAACATCACCAATTTACAATAACCTCATAGCATTATGACATTTATTGTCATTGTGATGTCATAGTCACATTGTAAATACCTATTCTCTTATTTCATTCTATTTCAAATGTGGCATGTGGGTTGATGTCAGAAATGTATTTTGATCTTATAAATATATGGCATCACAATCACTTTGTGACATCACAGTGCCATGGTGATATCACTAACACACTCTGATATCACAAGCCTGCCCTGTCCTCATAAGTCTTGTGATGTGCAGCAATTGTGATGTCTTAGGCCCTTTATGAGCTCGTAATCTGTTTTCAACCTTATAATATTGCAGTTATGATATATGATATCAGAAATCCACTGTGACATCATGACCATTATGACATCACACTGACAGACATCATAAACATTGTGTCACACTGTGACATCACAATCCTCCTCTGACTTCATAACGTTTGTGAAAACACATGACTTTGGAGATACCACAGTCTGTTTTGAACTCATATTCTCTGTGATTTCATGACAAATGAGATCCATTATGCCATTTGGATATCACTAATCAATTGTGACAACATAGACCCCTTACCGTATGGCATCACCAATTAATTGTGACATCAAAACCTTTTGTAATGTCACAATGTGACATGATGATCATGACATCTGTCAGTGTGATGTCACAATGGTCATGATGTCACAGTTAATTTCTGTTATCTCAAGTCATACATGAAATATGAGGTTGATAACAAATTAAGAGGGCAAAAAGGCCTAAGATATCACAATGTCAGCATGTCACAAAAGTTATGAGGACAGGAGAGCTTTGTGATGTCACATTGTGTTAGTGATATCACAATGGTACTGTGATGTCACAAAGTGATTATGATGTCAAAATGGTTTGTAGGCACAAAATTGCGTTTCTGATATCAAGTCTCATGCTCTCATGCCACATTTGAAATACAATGAAATCACAGAATAGGCATTCACAATGTGTCTATGATGTCACAATGAGAATTGTTGTCATAATGAGATTCTGTCATTGAGTTTGGTGATGTCACAATGAGCTGATGCTCTCATAATGAAAATGTGATGTCACACTGTTGAGGATGTCACAAACAATTTTTGATGTTATAATGGCATTTCTGATCTCAATTGTCATTACTTAACAACAAGGATATGGATACACAAAGGGACAGTGATGTTGAAAAGGGCATGTGATTTTCAAAGGAGCTAAGAGGTCGTAATAGATTTGAGATGTAACAATGGAATCATCATGTAACAATGACAATGTTGTCACAATGGCTTTGTGATGTCGTGGCGGTGATGATGTCAAAATGGGTTTGTGATATCACAACGAGTTTGTAATACCACAATCAAATTTCCAATTTCAATTGCTACTAGTTCACAAGGAGGATACTGTAATAATTAGCAGTGCCCGATAATCTATAGGGTCTGATAATCAGCATGGACCCATCTCCTGGCCAGCTGGGGAGGACAAAGAATGCCACCAAAGAAGGTGAGGCATCCTGTGGGAGGGACTGATGCATTAATCACCATGTGTTGAGCTGTTAAGAAGTGATTGGGTTGTGGGCAGTTTGGGATGTGATAGTCGAAAACAGGCAGTTGGAGTGGAGAAGGGGTACAGACATTATATATGCTGCTTGTTCAGAGCAATAGGTGAGAGAAAAAGGAAAAAGTCCTGGAAGGAAAGAACTGGTGTGATAGCATAAGGGGAAAGACCTGGGTGGAGAGGAAGTTGAAAGAGGGCAGAAGGTGAAGGATGGCAACTGAAGAGCCCTGCAAAGCAGTTCAGGTCTGTGGAGAGTGGAGAGCCCTAAAGAGAAGAAGGAACTGGTAGAAGGGAAAAAGGAAAAGACCTCGAAAGAAGTATAGGTCTGTAGCGAAGGAGAGATAAAGAGAAGAGGAAAAGAGGCTGTCCCTTTGATGTTTGGTACTTTGGATATCATAATTTTGGGGGTTGCTGGTTTGGAGAACATTTATTATATAAAACGTATCTCGATGGATTTTCTTGAACTATAGAGGTCTTAATTTTTGAAGACTCCATCGAGATAATCCATTTGGATTGCATCAGGCCTTGGCCCCAGGGAAAAATCCCCATAGGTGTGAGTGTCAGCCTTCAGGGTTGAGATTCTACCTCGAGTGTTTGTCTCCGGAGGTCCAACATGGACAAAAGTCATTTATGTACCTCTAGAGGTGCATCTTGGCAAGCTTGCCAGCTTGTTTAGGACCCCTCTGGAAGCAATTTGTGGCTTTCTTGGGACGCCATTTGAAACCTACTTGAGAGATAATGTAGGGCTTCCATGGGAAGCCATCTGGAACCTCATCAAGAGTACATCTGCAACTTCCTTGAGAAGCCATCTGAGACCTACGCTGGAGGTCATCTGGGGCCTTCTCCAGAGGCCATCATGGACTTTCTCCAGAAGTCATCTGGGGCTTCCTCAGGAGGCCACCTGAGACCTCTTCAAAAGTAGTCATTGGGTCTTTCTTAAGAGGCAATCTAGGACCACCTCCTGAGGTCATCTGGAGCTTCTTTGGGAGGTCATCTCAGGCTACCATGATGAGAAATCTATGACCATCTTTGGACATCATCTGGGACTTCCTTGAGAAGCTATATAGGACCTTCTCTGGAGGTCATCTGTTGCTTTCTCAAGAGGGTTATTTGGAACTTCCTCTGCAGTTCATATGTGGCCTCCTTGAGTGGCCATCTGGGAGCTACTTGAGAGGTAATGTCAGCCTCATTGAAAAGACATCTGGAAACTCCTTTGGAGATTATCTCACACTTCCTTGGGAATCAATTTGGAACCTCCATGAGAGGTCATCTAGGGCCTCCTAGGGAGGACATATGTGACATCATACAGAGGTCATCTGTGGCCTCCTCAAGACACAATCTGGGACATTCTCTCTGTCATCTGCGACCTCTTGTAGAGGTCAACATTGAGAGGTATGACACATGTGGGTTAAGTGTCTGTGGCTCTTGGTCTTTGTATGTATGCTGATAGTTCTATCTGTGTCCTGCATACACCTGTTTACTCCTTTTCTCAGGATGGGAGAACAAGGCCTTAGGTTGTCATATCCCAAAAATATTCTCCCCCAGGTTTACAGAATTCCTCAGAGGAAGATGCACTGATGTACTCTCTCTCCTATTCTTTGCCATCAGCACCTCTAATATTAAGTCTTCCCCTACCAAAAGTGGTTACTTGTACTAGTCTGAGGTGGTATAATGTGGTATGTTACCCTTATTACCTTTGAGAGAGGAACATGGAGGAGATGGTGGGCAAGCCCTATTTCTAGTATATGTTCCCTTTACAACTAGTGACCTGTATAACTGGAAACAGCAAAATCCATCCTTTTCAGAAAAAAAGGGGCTCATTACTTCATTAGAGACAGTAATTTTCACACACAAGCACATCTGGGATGAGTGTCAGCAAATTTTACAGTCACTTTTCACCTGGTAGAAAAGGGAGTGAATCCTGCTTGGTGACTTGAAGGTGGTCCTTCGACCAGAGAGTAGCCCCACTATTGATCCAGAAAGTCTTTCCATAGACTTACCCAAGCTGAGACTAACAGCAATTGAGGTATGGAGGTGCTTACCTATTATTACCAGGTTCTGTTAGCAGGGATACCGCAGTGTCTAAAAATCCAAATCATCAATCTAAGGTGGGTGAAATGGTACAGTTCCCCAGTGAGTACCCTAATGCTTTTCTGAAACTTCTCCCAGAAGCCTATATGACATATAGGTCTATAGATCTTTAAGTCCTGGAGAATGAAAGAGCCCTAAATATGGCCTTTGTTACCCAGGCAGCCCCAAATATTAGAAGAAAGCTTCAAAAGTCAGAAGGTTTTGAGGGAAAAAGTTTATTCTAATTTGGAAGTAGTTGCCCAGAGTGTGTTTGTTAACAGAGATACGCGGGAAAAAGAGTCTAAGAAGAGGGTTTGAGTTTTGGTAGGAGCATCAGAATAGGGATCAAGAAACTCTTGGCAAAGACAGTACAATTCATTTCCAAATGGCAATAGGGAACCTCTAAGAATACATCACTGTGCTTATTGCAAACAAAATGGACATTGGGAAAACAAATGTCCAAGGAGGAGAAAGATAGAAAATTACAGGTTAATTAATCACATTAACCACCTGGAAAATGTGTTCATATTTCTGGAGAAACATGCAAAGGAGCTTGGGCCTCTGAATTCCAACTATGTTCAATTTAAAAAGCAGCCCTCTGTACTTCAGAAATGTGGCAAAGAAAAAATTCCACCCTTCTATCTCAAAACATAGTCTTATAAAAGACTGTGTCTCCAATATGTGCCAGTCAAAACCCACCAAGAGATTAAAAACACATAGAAAAGCACATTGGAGAAAACAGAGAGAATTATTTGACATGAAGAAAAGATTTGAAGATATAAATTAGGAACCTGTGAAAGTCAAAAATGAGAAGAAAATCCTCAAAAGGAACCTAGAAAACACTCAAAATCAAATGAAATTCAAGTACATTAGCCTGGGTGAGCATGAAGCAAATTAGGGGACCACAGGTCAGAGGCAAACAGAAGCACAGGACAGCAATTTTGCCATCCTTGCTAACCACAAGTGAGGCCAAGAAGAGATCCTGATGTTGCATTAAGAAATCATTGCCATGAAAAAGGAGCTGGACCTCATATAAGAATGTATTAGGCTGAAGTACATGTCAATTATAAGCTTTGAAGTGTGTGACCAGAAATTCAAAGCAAAAGAGAAAGAAGGAAAGGGTAGTTAGCAGAGAAGATGGGGAAGTGCTGTGTCATAGAAGATGAGGCCAAGAAAAGTGAAAAGGAAAATATCAGGCCCAAGTTCTCAATTATTAACTAATGCCCTAGGAATAAATTGGAAGTTACAATCCATTTATAAGCCTCAGAGTTCAAGCACTAGAAAGAATGAATATGACCTTAAAGGAAACTTTAACAAAATTAAATACAGAAACTGGCAATGGCTAGGTAAGCCTCCTCCACTTCACTCTACTTTGAGCAAGATGTAGCCCTTATGTTAATGGATTCAATCCCTTGAAATACTTTAGTGTAGAACACCCCCTTGGGTTCCTAAAATTAGGAAGGCTATATTAACAGAAATGTCTAACTACAATATGCAGGTTTTACAACGTATTCTTTTATGTATCTATCCTTTGGTAACCAAGGCCCAACGGCCGGATAAGAAAAAGTCCAACTGAAGGGGAGGGACCAAGAAAGTGATGGAACAGCAGGGAAACACCACAACTCTCTCCAACCAAATACTGAGTTTGGATTTCAATGCTCTGTTTCTCCAAGTGACCCACAAAAAAAGGCAATTACTAAGAGAGATAAAGGAAGTGCAAAAAGAAAAGGGAAAAACCTACAGAGACAGTAAAGTGGGAAGACCCTTCCCCCACCCTTTGTTGGTGATGGTGCTCCATGTTGCGCAGCTTAAGTGACCGGGTTTTGTGCCAAGCTGCTTAAGTGCCCCGGGTCTGGACCCTCTGAGGACCACACACCCACAAGCATCCCAAGTCTCCCAGGAGACTCCCAAGAGCTGGGCCAACCCAGAATATACAAACAGAAATCTCAGAAGGCAGAGCTGGAACAAAGACTCCCCTCACCCTCTCTGGTACAGCGCCTCTGCCTGCCTGGCACAAGTAGCCCAGCCCAGTCAGGAGCAGTAGCAGCTGTCAACAGTGGCAAACGACCCTAGTCTCTCAGGGTGGCACCTCTGTCCTGCTGGTGTAAATAGCCTAGCCTAACCTGGAACAGCAGCAGCAGCTGTCAGTGCTGGCAAACCACCCAGAATTGGGGCACAATGCCTCTTGGCACTTGCCCAGACCAGCCTGGGGTGGCAGCGGTGGTTGAGGTGGGGACAGCTACAGTGAACAAGTCCAGACCCGTGGTGGTTTGTGCCTCTCCATACTGGCCTGCATAAGTGGCCCAGCCTAACCTGAGACAGCAGCAGTGGTTAACACCTGACTTGTGGTGGGGTGCCTGGCTTGCATAAGTGGCCCAACTGATCCTGGGGCAGTGGCAGCAGCTGGGGTAGTGGCAACAGCTGTGGCAGCAGCAGTGGCATCAACAGTGGCAACAAACAACTCTGGACCCGTAGTGGGTGTGGCACCTCTCCATACTGGTTTGCATAAGCAGCCCATGGTGGCAAACGTGGTGAACAACCCTAGACCTGAAGCAGGGTGTGGTGCTGAGCAACCTTAGAAAAGACTCCTTGGGCTGGCTTTGAACCTGAATACACAGATCTGAGCCTCCTGAGTAGCTAGAATTAAAGGTATTCACACCAGTAGGGTCTTCCTCTTGCAACCCCCCTAACTTTTTCTAAAACAGATAATTTCTTAGTTCATACATGGAATTTAAGCAAATACAAAAGGATTGACATAATACTCTGTATTCTATCTGAGCATAGTGGAATCTCCCAGACTTTCCTGCCTGGGCTGGCTTTGAAACGTGATCCTCACATCTCAGCCTCCTGAGGAGCTAGGAGGACAGGTGTGAGCCACCTGTGCCTGGATGATCTGGCCTTACACCACAGTGGACTAGGAGGCCCTGAAATCTTTTCTTTAATTTTCCTGTGCTAGTTTTGGGGCTTGAACTCAGGGTCTTGGCTCTGGTCTCTAAACTTTTTCCTTCAAGGTTACCACTTTACTATTTGTGCCACAGTTCCATTTCTGGATTTTGGTAGTTAATTGGCAAGAAGAGTCTCATTAACTTCCTCTCCTGAGCTCGCTTGACCCTCGATCTATATCTCAGTCTCCTGAGTAGCTAGGATTTACAGGGGTTGAAACTGGTGGCATTGGGCTAGAAGCTTTTCTAAAGCAGTTTTTCCCTGCGTTTGCCCTGACTCCTCCATTCGAAGGAGGCCTGAGGGTCAGGAGTTGTGAAAACAGGTTTCCAGCCACAGGAAATGGCTTTGGGTCCTTGGAGAAAAGAAAAGCTAATCGTCCCCCTGGGCGCTATTCAGGGACCCCACCCTCTGCCCTGTGACTCAAGTCAACGTTGACCCAGACTTGAATATCCTGCCAGACTTTTCTGAAGCCATAAAACCTTCATACCATTCACACCACCTGCGCTACAACACACCTCAGGACCTTTGCCCACGCTATACTTTCTGCCTGAGGCTCTCTGTCCTGTACCCACATATTAGAACTACTGTGAAATTTTGGCACTGGGTGTATCACATCCTGGAGAAAGTCTTTCCTTCCCTTCTCCACCTTTTTTTTTTTTTTAATATTGAGTTGCTAGAGATGGAATTTGTGCAGGCTGACTGGCAAATGCTCTATATTGGTGTATGTGTGTGTGTGTGTGTGTGTGTGTGTGTGTGTGTGTGTGTGTGTGTGTGTGCGTGTGTGCGTGCGTGTGTGTGTGTGTGTGTGTGTGTGTGTGTGTGTGTGTGTGTGTGTGCCAATCCTGGGGTTTGAATTCAGGGCCTGGATGCTAACCTATCCCTGAGGTTTTGTGCTCCAGGCTAGCACTGTACTACTTGAACAACAGGTCTTCTTCTGGCTTTTTGGGTGTTTAATTGGAGAAAAGTTTCTTAAATTGACTTTTCTGCTTGCAATTAGGATCCTTCCTCCTGAGTACTTACAGGGGTGAGCCACCAGCACTGCCCTCTACCCTACCTCTTACCTATAACCTCGGCCCTCCTCTGAGTCCGAGAAGAATATGTCTCAGCAGGCTCAATTTTTTTTTGCCCAGTCTTGGTGCGTGAACTCCACGCTCATACTTGGGAGAGACTCTAAACATGTGAAGACTGTGACAAATGTTTCCATTTAATTATGTATCATGTTTCAACACTTAATATAATGTTAATGAAAAATGAGTCAATGTCCTAAATTTTTGTGTATAATTTTATAATAGATGTGCAAAATATAATATTATGTGTATAATAATACTAAATACAATAATCAATAAATGAATCAAAGAAAAATACAATACAAAATCAATAATAAAATTATAATATGAAATTAACATACATATATAAGTATATATCATGTATTACACATGTATAGAAATATTTCTTCCATTGCAGGGCCATCATTCAGGCCCTGGGAACTCTATCCTGAATTTCTTTTCCTCAAGGACAATGACCTTCACATTCACCAATGGTACAAGTTACCTGGATGGTGAGCTCAAAAACTAGCAATGGCAGAAATACTGGCCCCAGTTCCAAGACTGACTTAATTTTTTTAATGGAAGCAGTTATGATTATTCAGTTCCATACTGAGCATTAAAAAAATAGTGTAGAGTTTTGTACAGCTATTCAAACATCCTGTCCTTACTTCCAAAGTGCTTCTCTGAGAACTACATTGTTTCTCTTTTTTTGTATGTTTTTTATTGTAAAAATGTTCTACAGAGGGGTTACAGTTCCAGGAGCAAGGTAATGAGTACATTTCCTATTGAGCATTGTTTACTCCTCCTGTGTTTTTCCCCTATCATCCCTTCCCTCCCATCTCCACAACTACATCCCCCTGCTGAGGTCAGTGACTTAGTTTTTCATTTTTGGTTGGCACAAGGTTTGAACTCAAGTAATGGCAACTCTTCGCTCACATTGCTACAGATTTACCAAGACCCTGAGTTCAAATCCCAGGCTAGAAACGAAAACTTGCAGAAATTCCAAACTAGGGAGCTTTATTTTTTTAATTTAGTTAAATAATTATACATACATATGTATATATATATATATATATATATATATATATTGATTTTGGCCAAGCATGGGGCTTGAACACAGGTCGTGGAAATTCTACTTCAGCTTGGATATGCCTTAGCTGGGGTACAGTCTCTGGACCCATAGCCGATCCTGGGTTCCTGGGCCCAGAGGGCTTTCAGGAAGAAAAAATCATTGGAAAGCACAAAAAGTGGTGACCTGCAGAGAGCTGGGGTTTTACGATTTTTTTCTTTGGACAGTGACCATCCTGTGTCTGAATGACAATGCTGCAATATGGACTTGAGCTGCCATTGATATTAGCTGGTGGGCTATCAGTGAAGCCATAGGCCAACCTGTCAACATAGTCCCTGGGTGAAATCGTAGTTCTGACATCAATCACAGGAGATCACAAGAGACTCATTCTTATGAATAGGAATACTGATTGAAAGAGTAGTTTATTCATCGGTCTACTCTAAAGTTGGATGCAGTAATCCTAGAATGCTGATTGAGCTTAATTAATGGTTTATTAAGCATGAAAAGAGCAATATTCCTTCAATGGCGGTTTAATAAATACCTAAGAGTTGGTAGGAACATAGTGGGTGTCATTCTATCATACATAGACGGCTATGGAACTCTTTACAAATATATATATATATATTTGTATACCTCTGTCTGCCTATCCATGTATTCCTGTTTTGGTCAAACATAGGGGTCGATCTCAGATCCTGGGAACCAATTGACATCTTCATTGGCTAGAGGCTGCCATGCTCAAACTCACCCAATCTTGAATTGGGCCTGCTAGGCACTATGTTCAGATCCTAGCACTGCCAGGCATAATGGAGAACACATCTAACATCTAGATGTTATGTGACAGGATGTAAACAATGTAATAAATGGTATAGGTGTCATCAGAGTCAATAAAATAAATTCTAAATAAATGAATGACACAAGAATTAAAATAAATAACCACACCAAACACAATATAGAATGAACATCTGTAAGGAAGTATAAATACTATCTTTAAAATATATATAAGGAGGGCTGGGAAGGTGGCTCAGTGGTAGAGCTCCTGCCTTGCATGCATGAGGCCCTGGGAACAATTCCTCAGCACCACATAAGCAGAAAAAAAAGCCGGCAGTGGCGCTGTGGCTCAAGTGGTAGAGCACTAACCTTGAGATGATGAGCTGAGGGACAGCGCCCAGGCCCAGAGTTTAGGCCCACAAGTGGCCCCCCAAAAAATTATATAAGGAGAATCTTTTCTACGCCTGAGGCTTGAATTCAGTCCCCCTATGCGGAGGGAATGGCCGGAGATCTTGAGGTACTAGTTTCTGGCCTGGGAACAGTCATGGAATGTGATTGATCTCATCCTTGAATGAGTAGTTTGTGCATGATGCAAGTAGTAAATGATAGGAAAGACTCATGGAGTATCGATTATTTGTAAAGAAGTTGATGAAGCATGACAATAATCATCACAGTCATGAAATGGAGGCATCAGTAAAGATCCAAGAATCTGTATTCACGCAGACTGGATTCCACCACAGGTTACCATCTCTCCTACTCTATACAAATGTGTACTTATTTGCATACTACCTTCAGCTTATGAATGGATGACTGTTGTGCTTCCCGCTCTCCCCTGGGAGGGGGGCTCAATTGCAGGTTCCAAAGGCTGGTTTGCTCATGTGGACAAATTCACCACTTGGTCCTGCTAGGCACCGAGTTCAGATTACCCGACCTGCGAAAATATTTATCTTGATGTCAGAAGTCAATCATTGCACCTGTTTTCTTTCTGTGCAAGTCCTGGATCTCAGCTAGGATGGACAATGCTTTAGCCACCCTGTGGCCATGGGAATAAGTTATTATCCATTTCAGCCCAGTTATTCCTGTCATCATACACTCAAGAAAATACACAATACACCCATGAATAGCATACAAAATAAAGAGAATAACTACACTCAATGCACGATGCAGTCCACACACAGATGTGAATATACATCCCATGTTTCAATGATCATTGAAGACTATTTTGGCCTCCCTGGGGCTCGATCTCAGATCCTGGGAACTGCCCAGCTCCATAGTGGCTCACAGTCTGGTGTGATCACGTGGACCCATTGGGCAGTTGGGCCTCCTAGGCCCAAAATTTGAATCCCAGCACTGCCAAAAATTCACCCTGATGTAAGAAGCCAGTCGTTGCACCTGGTTTCCTGTACTGTGCAAGTTCTGGGGCTCAGCTAGGAAGGAGAATGTATATGCAACTCTATAGTCATGGGAATAGGTTGTCATCCAGTTAACCACAGTTATGTTTGTCATCCTATACTCAAAGAAATACACAATACATCAATGAATAAGACACAAAATAGAAAGAATAACTACACTGAATGCAAGATGCATACCACACCTATAAATGAAAAATCCTATGTTTTAAAAAGGTGGGCTTGTTATTTTGTCCAGTGCTGGGCTTCAAATCAGGCCCTGCACCAGGCCTGACATTCTACTCTTCAAAGATGGTGAGCTTCCCCTTCTCCCACAGTGCAACAGAGTTACCCAGACCTGAGCTAAAAATCCCACCACTGACAAAAGATTCATACTGATGTCAGAAACTAAAAATCCCAGCACTCACAAAAGATACATACTGATGTCAGAAGCCAGTCGTTGTGCCTTTTATCCTCTCCTGTGAAAGTCCTGGGTCACAAATATGATGGAGAATGCATGGACAACACTGTAACCTTGGTAACAGGTTCTCATCCATGTCAGCACTGTCATAGCAGTCACCATACTTATTAAAATACACAATACCTCCATGAATTAGAGACAAAATAATGAGAATAAATGCACTGAACCCAAGATGCTAACCAAACATATATGTCAATATAGATCCTTTGTTTAAATTATGAATTTCTGACTATAGTGGACCACCCTGGGGATCAATGTCAGATTCTGGGATTGGCCACACTCCTTAGTTGATCACAGGTTCATATGATCACCTTGACTGATTGGCCAATTTGTTTTGCTCTGCCCTGAGTTCAGATACCAGCACTATCAACAAGTGGATCGTGGAGTAAGAAGGAGAGTGTGAAACTTTTTTTCCTTTTCTCTGAGAATCCTGGGGGTAAGGCATGAGAGAGAACATTTCTACAAATCTAGATGTTCTGTGATAGGTTGTCATCAATGTAATAAACACATTGAGTACATAAATGAATAAAACAGAAGATACAAGGAAAACCCCACCAAACATGTATGGACTGAACATCTATAGGTAAGTATAAATTTTATCTTTACAATATATAGAAATACTATGTTTTCCAAGTCTGGGTCTTGAATTCAGGACTAGTGAACAGACCTGACATTTTTATCTTCATGAAAGGTGATATTCCCCTTTATGCACATTTCTGCAGATTTACCCAGAGCCTGAGTTAAAATCCAAAGCCTGTAAGAATAAACTGTGTGAATTGCAAGCTAGGGAATTAATTTTTTTCTCAGCATGGGGCTTGAACTCAGGTCGTGGCAACTCTGCCTCAGCTTTGATCACACTAGGATGGGGTGCAGCCACTGGACACACAGGTGCTTCTGGGATTCTACACCCCGACGTGTTGCAGGGAAAACTATGCACAGAAAAAATGTGGCCTTTTATGTTTTCTTCCTTTGCACAGTGACCCTTCTGGGTCTGAATGACACTGTTGCAAAGGGTACTTCACCTTGCATTTCTGAAGGCTGGCAGACAATCGAGAAAGACATAGGCCCACGTGGCAACATAGGCCCTCATTTTGAATCCCCATACTGACACCAACCAATGGCAGGAGGTACTAAGAAACTGGTTCCCACCCAAAGGAATAACACTGGAATTTTGTCAATGTCACAGTTGAATGAGTTGATCGTGAATGATGATCCTATCAAATTAAACAGCATCATTTCAGAAGGCTGATTGATTTTATTTAATATTTATGAAGCATTAAAAGAATATTATTACTTACAGGAACACAATAATTTCAGGACACTGAGTCCATTCATTAATATTTTAAGGATGAAAACAATATCATTAATTACATGGACGCATAATAAATACCCAGGAATTGGTAAGAATATAGTCTATATAACTGAATAATGTATAAACATCTCTGGCACTCTATAAACACACACACACACACACATATTAGCATACTGCCATCCACATGTCAATCTGTTCTTCTTTGGTTAACCCCTGGGGTTCTAAGGTCCTGGGAACAACCAGCACCTTAATTTCCCCCAGGATGGCATGTTTGCACTCACCCATTCATGAATTTGGCCTTGTAGACCATGAGTTCAGATGTCAGTGGTCCCAAACAATGAATTGTGGAGTAAGAAGATGATGGTGACACATGGTTTCCTTTACTGTGAATCTTCTGTGTGTCAGGTATGAGGTGGAATACATATATAGACCTATATCCTATGTAGACAATGTTTTATGTGATATAATAGTCAATACAATAAATGGTCAATACATGAATAAAACAAAAAATAAAATAACTACACTGAATGCAATACGGAGTCAACATATGTATAAAAATATAAAACATATATGTAAATTGTACAGGAATAAGGTGTTTTCTAGTGCTGGTGATCGATTTCAAGCCTAAGGAACAGACTTGAATTTCTTGACTTTAAGGATGCAAGCTTCCTCTTTCCACACAGTGCAACAGAGTTACCCAGACTATGAGTTCCAATCCCAGTCCTGGTAGAAAAATGTCACCTTTATAGTATTTGAGGCCCAATTCTTAGGTATTTCATTATGCCTCCATTTGATGAATGTGATTGCTTAAATGCTTAATAAAATATTAACTAAAATCAATCAGTGTCGTGTAATATAATTGTGTATAATTTTATCCTAGAATCATTCAAGAACTGTTCATTCAATCATGACTTACATCACATTACATTGGTAATCATATGGATAGGAACAAGTTTCTTAGGATATCCTACCATTTGGAGGTGGCACGACCAGGATTTGAATTGTGGTCTCCAGCTCCCACCACTTCAACCCGAGGATCGGGAACTCACCAGTCTGTCCATGAACATCAACAAGACCAATGATTAGGCAGGCACCAGTGGCTCTCAGCAGTCCTCCTTGATACTTACAAGGCTGTGATAGGAGGATCATGGTCACAGTCACCCTAAGGAGTAAAATCCTTGAGACCCCTGTCCAACTTCATTGCCAACAAAGCCAGAAACCTTGTGGCTCTAGTGTAGAGGACCAGCCTTGAGCAAAAGGAGCTCATGAACTGTGCCCAGATCCTAAGTTCAAAGTCTGGGACTGGCAACAAACAGAACTACACAACAATCTGTGTAGCCATCCAGTTAAAGCAGGTCAACCTCTTCTCTCCAACTGAATTGGACAGAATTTCCTGGGAAAAAGGCTGGGAGAACCACTGTCATCTTGACTCGGCCCATGCTGCTTGCTTCACAGGATTCTGGCCACACCCCCATTCTTTCATGCTTCTTTGTGACCAATGGGATACAAGAATGGTGGCCATGCCCACATTCCATGCTGCCAGGTAGCACTGGGATTCCCTCTGTTAGTTTACACCACTACCAGCAGTTCAGGAAGGTAGAAGGGGCTGAGTGGTGAGAAAGAGACTCAAGGTGACTTTGGAGTATAGTAGAAAATTGATGCTCCTACCCCCACCTGACTCCTCCCCTCCCTTCACACAGTGCCAGGTTTCAAACCTCAGTCAATGTCTAGCTGCCAGCCGGCCTAAATCCCCGACCTGGTCCCTGCCCCTAGTCTTCTGCTCTGGGCCCATGTGTCCACAATGCTGGTGCCATCGCTGCTGCCCCAATTGAAGCAGCTGCCAACAGCTTCTCCCAGCAGCACAGGTGAGTTTCTGTCCCAACAACAACCTACCCTGGGTCAAACACCCCTCTGGGGGCACCATGACCCCCTGCTTGTTTCCTCTCCACGACGCTGATGAGCCACCTTTCTGTCTTGAGGATTTCTGAGATAGAAAATAAAAATATGCTCAGGCTGGGCTGGATCACGGTCCTCCTGTGAAAGGTATGCTCCAACAGGCCTGGTCCTCTGTAATTGGGATGGTAGACATGTGGTGTCATGCTCAGTCATCGGTGTAGATGGATTATCCTAAACTCAGTCCATAGCAGCGGATTCTTGACCACACATGAAGCTCTTGGTAGGGCCTCAACCATTGGACCTCAGTCTCCTCACAGGACAGTTGTGAGGAAACAAGGGATTTATACAGAGCGATCTCTGGAAAAGAGAGGGAATGGCCTTCAGATAAGGTTTTGGCAATTCTGTGAGCATATGACAGGAAGATACCAGAAAGGGCTCAGGTAGGGCCTGTTATTAATCATGCAACAGGTGTGGGATTATGAACCGAAACATGGCTCTCTTTCATTATTACCCTATCCCAATGAGGAAGGGGATCCTTCACTTTGTTCAGTTTTGCAGCTGGGGAAACCGAGGCACACAGAAGCCAGGTGACCTACTTATGACCTCAAGTTCACAGGAAGCTCGGCCTGACTTCTCTACCATGCTCCCTAAGACAATGGGTGCTATTCAGTCCACTTCTTGTGGTGGGAAGTCCACTTCTTTCAGTCGTGGTTCTTGAACTCTAGGATTGGGCACTATTCCCGAGCTCCTCAGCTCAAGGCTAGCGCTTTATCACTTGATCCCACAGTGCCACTTCCAGTTTTCTGGTGGTTATTTGGAGATAAGATTCTCACAGACGTTCCTGCCTGGGCTGTCTATGAACCATGATCCTCATATCTCAGCCTCCAGTGTAGTTAGGATTAGAGTTTTATGCCACTGGCACCCGATTTAAGTGTAATTCTGATTTTCTATCTCTCTCCCTCTCTCTCTCTCTCTCTCTCTCTCTCTCTCTCTCTCACTGTCTCTCTCAGGAATGGGTAGAATTGGTGCTGTAGGAGGTGGGCCAACGTCCCCAGGTAGCTGGAACCCAAGATGGCCTACTCATTCTGGAGGTGGGCTGTTGGTCGGGAGCTGTCTCTTTCAGCGTGTTGATACATCTCCATGAGATAAGCCCTCTGAGCCCTGGCAAGACTGTCAGGGTTATTCATTTACCATCTAGCCTTACTGTATTTATTATATTGTATTCTTTTCTACATTATTTTCTAGCACCTGGCCAATATTATGGTACATAGTTACTGAATGAAAATGTAATGTCAACTTAAGAAAGTCATTTAGGGATCTGGGAATGTGGCTTCATGATATGATAAATGCCTAGCATGCATGAAACCCTGAATTCTATTCCTCAGTACCACATAAACAGAAAAACACTGGAAATGGTGTTGTGCCTCAAGTGGTACAGTGATTGCCTTGAGCAAAAAAGCAAAAAAAAAAAAACCCAAACCAAAAAACTTTTAATTAGTAAATGCAAAACAAAGAACCGATACTTGGAATATATAATTGCTCCTGCCATACTGACACCTGACAATAGTCCATAATTCATGTACTTTTTCTAATATTAGGATATTGTGTTGAAAAAAAGTTTTGTTCATTAGGTCCCAGCACTTAATGCCTTGAATGTGCGTAGATGTCAGGTGAAGATTAATTCTGCAAATTCAAAGATTCCAAGTTTTTGAATGGTCTCTGCTAATCACAATGAGAAGGGTAGTCTAAGTGAGATTTGGAAATCTTTTTGGTTATTCATGGCACCACAACGGCAGAGGCAAATTAACAGTTGTGACAGAAGAGAAGGAATAACTCCAGAGTTAATGAATAAATGATAGTTACTAATGTATGCCAGAAACGTTTATAGAGAACGATTTTTGGTTATTGAACAAATAGTTATCAACTAGTCTTATTCCTCATTACCTTTAGCATTCTAAATCTCTTAGGCTACTTCTTAATCTCTGTGTAATACATGTATCTCCTTCTGTGCTGTTTTTTCTTACCTTAACTTCTTTGCTTTCTAAAAATCTGTCTTTCTATATTTCTCTATGAACATTTCCTGATACTAAATACACCTACTCAGACAGCAGAGAATGCTAATTAAGCGTCCCATAGCTCATGAGTCATTAATGAAACAACATAGAAAAGGAGGACATATTTATTGTTACCTCAAATTTTCTGAAAAGCTGCAATGCCATCATTTGATTCAAATTTCCATTATTTGTCTACATAGTGTCATTCATTGCACATAAATGCAAATATGAGCTGGGTGCTGGTGGATCACGCCTGGAATCCTAGCTATTCAGGAAACCAGAGGATTGTGGTTCAAATACAGAATGGTCAGGAATGTCCATGAGACACTTACCTTCAATTAACCACCCGAAACCCAGAAGTGGTGCTGTAGCTTAAGTGGTAGAGCACTCAATTTTAGCTGAAGAGCTGAGGGAGTGCGCCCAGGATCAGAGTTCAAGCCCCACAACCAACAAAAAGTGCAAATATTACCTTAAGTTTCCACAAAAGGAAGGACAAGATCAATAATATTCCCAAACAGAATAAATAATTTCAAAATGATTCAGTGCACCTACTTTTGCCGAGTTATTTAAGTTATGGCTTCTTTGCTAGACATATTCTCTTCCTTTATAAATTGTCAAATACTAACTTTACAATAAACTTCATCTAATATTTTTTGTTTCAAAAGAGAAGTCTATACAGTTGATGTCACTTAGCTTTCTTACTATCTTAATTCAAAGCCAAACCAGGCAGGAGAGTCTGTCAAACTCTTACCGCAAATTGAACACCAAAATACCAGAAGTGGAGTTTTGGCTCAAACAGTAGATTACTAGCTTTGGGGGCAGGTGCACTGGAAAGACAACTGTTCAGGGACAGGATCCAGCCTCTGGGTTCAAGCCCAAGAACCAGCACAAACTAAACAAACAAGCAAACAAAAAGCCCAGATTTTTCTTTAGGGCCCTCCTTAAAGGTGTACTGGTCAGAAAAGAGGCTTCTTTTGCTGATCATATTGACTGGATCTTGCTTTTTTGGAATCCTTATTACTCTGGAGAACTCAGGACCAGACCAAAGGAAGTGATAACTGACTCCTGCATCGAGAATCATCTCAGGGGTGAAATATCCATCTATAAGACACTTTAAAACCCCTATGTCTTTGTTCCTTTGCAGGAGAACACTTTTAAAACAACGTTATTTCCTTTTGTTCTATACTGGCCTTCAAATGGTACATTATTTCTTTTTGTAACACTATGAACTAGAAGTTTACATAAAAAATTTATATGAGTAAAGAACACACTCAAAAAGCCAGGGACAGAGTTTCCTTCAAGCCTTGGGATACTTTTCTTGTACAGTAAAAAGGAAAGCACAAGGTAACTTGAACGTTATTTTTCCTCTATGTTCCATTCCTCTCCTGTGGTCAGTTTCCATATCCAGTAACAGTTACTTCCAGTAACAATCGATGGTGCTGCTTGAGGTATAATGAATGTTTTCTGGCTTCACTGCAATAAGACGAGAACACCTATGGACCTGAGGTAAAACGTGTTTCAGAGACAATTTAGTAAAGAGAAAATATGAAATTTATATTGCTTTAAATATATTATACATGAGTACATTGAGTTCAAACTTTGTAAGTTCTCTGTAAGTTAAGGCGAATTTTAAATGGGAAGATGGTTTTCAGAACATTCTTTTTGTGAGTGTATGTGCTGTTCATTATTTCCCAAGTGTACATGGGCTAACAGTAAGGAAACAATAGCAATAATAGGAGAAAGGGAAGTTCTGATTTTAAGTATAAGGGTTCCATACAATATAGAAGACTACAAATAAGCAACATTGAAACAATAAAGCCAAGTCCAGTATGTAGATTTATGAGAGTGATATACAGAAAGCAAGACTCCTATGTGGAACATGAAGTATGAGGCCACTCCCATTCTAAATCATGCTTGCTAATCATGCAACTTTGTAGAAAGTAGAATGGAAGAATAATTCTGTTTTCAATGCAAGTCAAATATAAAAGCATGGATTTAACTGGAAAAATGTCCATCTTGTGAGAGCAGGAATTATGCTAGCAATAAACTGTTGGCTAAGATCTCATTTCTTTTTTTTTTCTTTACACACACACACACACACACAGACACACAGACACACAGACACACAGACACACAGACACACAGACACACACACACACACACACACACACACACACACACACATATATATTTGTTGGCGGTGGTCTTGGCACTTGAACTCTGGGCCTGCGAGCTGTCTCTCTGCTATTCAGCTCAAGCTAATGCTCTACAACTTGATCCACAGTGCCAATTCCAATTTTCTTTTAGTTAATTTGAGAAAAGAGTCTCTGGGACTTTCCTACCGGGGCTGGCTTTAAACCTCAATCCTCATATCTCACCATGACCCAGCTTACGATCACATTCCTAACAGTGTACACTCAAGATATGTAATGTGTCTGTTCATCTATCTTTAAAAGAATTCTTTAGTTAAGGCTGAGGAGGTGTTTCAGAGGTACAGCGCTTGCCTTGCATGCATGAGGCCCTTGGTTCGATTCCTCAGCACCACTTAAGCAATAAAGAAAAAAGCCGAAATTGGCGCTGTGACTCAAGTGGTAGAGTGCTAGCCTTGACCTGAAGAGCTGAGGGACAGAGCCCAGGCCCAGAGTTCAGGCACCATGACCAGACACCCCACCAAAACAAAAAAAAAAAGAATTCTTGAGTTAAAAATCTGGGCTACAGCTTAGACATTACCCTCACAAAAATGTTTGTCATTTAAAAGTTGATACTCCTGGAGAAATAAAACCTAAGAATGTAAAGGAGTCTGGGAAGTTCAATTGGCATCCAGCCTGGGCAGAACACTCTTTGCAACAGTATATAAAATTAAGCAGTCAAAATCTGGATTGGAAAAATGGCTCAATTGATGGAATACCAGTCATGAGAAAGATTGCTGAATAAGAGCTTGAGGCTTTTGCATATATACATATAAACATATAAAGATTAGAGAATGGAATTACATAGTGATATATTCCCTGGACCAGGTAATTTTGTCTTAATAAAACAAAACAAACAAGAAAGGAATACATAGTTGGACATTTGGGCTAATTTTGTCATTATGTTTTGAGAAGTCAAATTTCCTGTTGAAATGCAATTCATACTTAATCCTCACTTGTGTTTTAAATTCTCTCTTCATTACAGAACATTCTTAGATGCAAAATGACTCATGATTCCCATCCAAAATTTGAAAAAATAAGTTATCTTCATTCTGTTGTAACCCAAAGAAATGATGAAGAATTACACAAGCTTAAGCTTGGAAAAATAGCAAAGTTCGTCTAATGAAGGATTTTGAAGATCTTGCTAAATTAGAATTTAGATTTAAAATATTTTGGTTTTGTTTGTAATTTTATATTCTATAGGATTCTACAAAATTGTTTTTAAGTAGAGGGTTTAATTGACATTCACAAATGATTTTGCATTCTATGTGCCTATAATATTCTTTCAAGACCTTGGTTAATAGATAATTCCAACAGTTCATGTATGAAATGATAATGTGAATGTTGTAGACAGAGTTGCCAACAAATTGATGATATTAATTTATAAATTTAGAATAAGAGCAATTTTTGGAGTCTTTGGTATAACATGGTATGAAGAGAATAATTGTGTGACATCTTCTTTCTTCTACCTGTATGTAACACAGGAAGCAATTTCCTTAATTATTTGCTACTGTATACACTGAGAAAAATGTTACATTTGGGGTTTGATTTTATTTTTGTTTTTGTTTTATTGGTTTGTCCTAGCACTTTTACTCTGGGCCTGGACAGTGTCTCTGAGCCTGTTTATGCTCAAGGCTTACCAGAACATGAATGGCATCACATTAGCAGCATTGTATTTTTTCACAATAGAGATAAGCTATTCATCATATGAATTAAGGGAAGTTTGAGATGCACCCTAAAAGTTGGAGAATTTTGGGCTAGGATGACTCTATATCATAAATATTGGTATTGGTGGTCATAAAAATAATAGCTTATTGTGATAAACCATTGCTTACTCTTAAAGAATTAATTATTACCGATGCTACATAGTTTTATCCTCTACCAGAACATGGTTATTTTTCTGTTGTCTCTCAATCTGTAACACCCCATTGGAAAGTGCATCTATTGCAGAATTACATAACATGCAAGCTGGTATTGTTTTGAATCTCTTAGGTATGGAATCTTCAGAATTTGAAAATGAGTAATTACTAGTCATTGGAATGTTGACGAACACATATATTCTGTCTTCTTAACAACTTATTTACTTTTACAAGTTATTTGTTTCCATAGAATTAAACTGTTTTCGCTTTTAGTATGAGAAAGTACTATATTTATTCTTTTTTCAAAATATTGGTAAGTATATTGTGAAAATATTGTCTAGTCGGATAGCATTCAAGTTGATGGTCCTCTGATTAAAAAGGGGTAATTAATTCAAATTAGACACCAAACAGTATGGATTTTTAAAAAGTTACTACATAAAGAATAATATGTACTTTACCAATACAGTGAAATTTTATTTCATGTAGCTTATTTTTTAAATTTTATTTTATTTTCAAAGTGATGTACAGTGGGGTTACAGTAATTTTAAGGTAGTGAATACATAACTTTTCAAACTTGTTACCCCCTCCCTCATTTTCTTCACAGTTTTCCTTCACCCCAGTACCCCTCTCAAGTTGTAATGTACATTTCCAACATATTGTCTTGTGAGTATTGCTATTGCATTGGTTTGCCTTTGTCCTCTGTCTCACCATTTTGTTGTTCCTCTTCCCCTCCCTAATTAAGGTAAATATATACACAATACACAGGCTACCAAAATCAAATACAGCAGGGAAATAAGCATAAAGGAAAACCCCAAAAGAAAATGGAAATCACATAGTACATTAAAAACAACAATCACAAATAATACTCTCTGTTTCCATATCTTGGAGTTCATTTTGCCTAGCATCAGATTATAAGGTTATATATATGCATAACAAAGCCACTGGAAAATAGTAGTTTCATGGACACTATATCATGAAAACAACATGTTAACTGTTTTTGATATTAAAGGTGGAGTTAGGATTGACGAACTTGTGGTTCTAATAAAGGAATTTCAAAAGAGTTTTAAAATTATGACAGGTTTTTCTGGGAAGGTGGCTCAGTGGTAAGAGCGCTTGCCTTGCATGCCTGAGGCCCTGGGTTCGATTCCTCAGCACCACATAAGCAAAAAGAAAAAAAAGCCGGAAGTGGTGCTGTGGCTCAGGTGGTAGAGCGCTAGCCTTGAGCTGAAGAGCTGAGGGACAGCGCCCAGGCCCAGAGTTCAGGCCCCACGACTGGACACCCCCAAAAAATTATGACAGGTAAATTTTAATTTGTTCAAACTTTTTAACAACTTAGCCTATTATGAAAATTTAAAATTTCTTGGGAAAATAGGCTTTCATGCAAAGTAATGAAGGGAGACTTAGCTGAGAGGGAGCAAAGTGGGTGAAGATGGCTAATTTTCATACTAAACAAACAAACCTCAGCAGCCTTGTTATAAGTCCTGTAGGTTCCCTTGAGAATTGTCCTTACCCAGGAAATCTACTCACTGTGTGAAACAAGGTCGTAGTGGAATTTAAATTCAACGTTCTTAAAAAAAAAATCAAAATTTGTGTATTGACTTTAATTACCAAACAGTAATTCTCTGAAAAAGATAATCTGGGTCAAAATATTTAGGGAAAAAGTGCACTCAAAAATGTTTGTAATACGTTCTACAATGTCTTTGCATGTGAAGCACTGAACTACAGAAAAATACCTGATTGGATACTTGAAACCAATGATTTCACATTTCTTAGTAGCTCAAAAATATAATATCCTTATTAACATGAGATAGTGAAGACTTCTCATATTACATAAGCCAAAAAGTTTTGGGATCAGAAAAGAATTGAGCAAAGTGAAAAGGCAAGAAAACGCGTTCTTAGAAGCCCTAGCTAAGCATATTGGCTTCAGCAGTGGAAGGAGGCCAAACTTTTTGATATATTGTCTTAATATTTTTGCTACCTAAAGTGATTTTACAGAGCCTATTTAGCTCACTACAATTTAGAATGGATTGAATGAAGACATGAAAATAAATTCCACATCCAAATAAAAGAGTTTTAAAAGAGAAACCGTGAAGATGTAGCAGTGGGGAAGGACTTATAGTCCTTCACCTTCACTAGACTTGAAGCCAAGAATCTGTGATTAGTTGGAAATCACGCAAGAGCTAAGAGAAGGACAGAGACATAGAACATAGGAGCATTGTCCTTTTGTAACAGACACTGTCATCCAAGGTATGGATGATTTAACTCTATTCTTTTCCATACATCCTTCTGAGCAAATGCAAGACCAAGAGAAAGATAATCCATTGAAATAATATTTGAAAGAATAACTTCACTGATCCTGATATGGTATCTAAAGAGAATCTTAAGAGAGAAGATAAAAGTGAAGTATTCTTAGGTTTCCTCTAAGCATCTTGTTAGCAAAGTATATATTTGAGGTTAGAAGTGATTGAACCAAAAAGTGGTGGAGTACCCATTTTTTTTTCTAAATTTTATTTGATTTGTGAACATACTGTACAGAGGGGTTACAATTATATGGGCAAGATAATGCATACATTTCTTACCAAGGATTGCAGCCTCCTCCTTTGTTTACCCTTCACCTCCCTTCCCAGCCTCCCCCCTCCCCCCACCCAATCCTTCCCCCCCCCCCTCCCACCCAATCCTTCCCACCCTTCCCCCCCCACCGACATTGTAAAGCTCGTTTTTAACATGACAATTTGTACTTCTCATTGTTGCAACAGGTCCACCTGAATCCTTAAACTACTTGTTTTTCCCCATCTCCTCCACAAGTTATACTGACATCAAATATAGTGAAAGCGGGGGTTATACTGTGGGGGAGGGACATACAAAGCAACAAAGAAATAATCTTATAAATGCATTAGAAACACATGCATGAAAAAAAAAACATTAAAATACCTATCTAAGGATTCATTTTCCTAACATCACATTATCTGACTTTTTCCGCTTGACTCATACATATACTAGATATTGCAAATAAGGGAAACCATGGGACCTGTGTTTCTTTGTGCCTGGCTTACTTCACTTAATATAATTTTTTCCAAGTTTTTCCATTTCCTAACAAATGGGGCAATGTCATTCTTTCTGATGGAGGCATAGAATTCCATTGTGTATATATACCACATTTTCTTGATCCATTCATCTACTGAAGGGCATCTGGGTTGGTTCCATATCTTAGCTATGGTAAATAATGCTGCAATAAACATAGTTGTGCTGGTAGCTTTAGTGTGGTCTTGTTTGTAAACATTTGGGTAAATGCCCAAAAGTGGGATTGCTGGGTCATAGGGGAGCTCTATGTGAAGTCTTTTGAGGAACCTCCATACTACTTTCCAAACTGGTTGAACAAGTTTACATTCCCACCAACAATGAAGTAAGGTTCCCTTCTGTCCACATCCCCTCCAGCATCTGTTGTTGTTAGAGTTCTTGATTTTTGCCATTCTAACTGGAGTGAGGTGGTATCTCAATGTTGCTTTGGTTTGCATTTCTTTTATGGCTAGGGATGTTGAGCATTTCTTCATGTGTCTATTAGCCATCCTTCTTTCTTCTTCAGAGAAGTTTCTCTTTAAGTCTTCAGCCCACTTATTTATTGGGCAGTTGTTTCTTTGAAAATTTGTTGTTGGGGAATTTAATTTTTTCAGTTCCAGTTATATTTTGGGTATGAGACCCTTGTCTGTTGTATGGCTAGTGAAGATCTTCTCCCAATCCGTGGGCTTTCTAGTGATCTGGCTAGCTATGTCCTTGGCTAGGCAGAAGCTCTGCAATTGCATGCAATCCCATTTGTCCAACCTTTTTTTGATTTTTTTTTTTTTGTGTGTTTCTGTGTCTCTATTAAGAAAATTTCAGCCTGTGCCAAGGACACCTAGGGTTTCTCCTATTCCATCCTGTAATATTTTCAGAGTGTCTGCTTTGACTCCGAGGTCTTTAATCCATTTGGAGTTGATTCTGTTGCAGGGTGATAAATAAGAATCTAGCTTTAGTTTTCTACAAGTAGTTAATGAATTTTGCCAGCACCATTTACTGAAGAGTCTGTCTTTCTTCCATTCTATTTTTTAGCTCCCTTATCGAAAATTAGATGGCTATGAGACTGTAGGTTCATTTCTGGGTTTTCAATTCTATTCCGTTTGTCATCTTTTATGTTTTACTTCATCTTTCTCTATTTGGATTCCCTTTAAATTTGCATCTTGTCTCATTGTTCCAGCTAGCATTCTAATACTAAGTAGTTGAAGAGGAGTGGAGAGACCAGACATCCTTATCTCTTTCCTGAATTAATAAGAAATGGCTTTAACTTTTCAACATTAAGCATAATGCTGGCTGTAGGTTAATCAATTCTTAGCAGAAAGAAGAGCACTGTAGTAATATCAGTTCCAAATTTCAAACTATACTAAAAAGCCACAATAATAAGAGCTTGGTACTGGCACAACAACAGTTTTGAGGACCAATGGAATAGGACTGAAGACTCAAAAATAAACACACTGACATATTGCCACCTAATCTTTGACAACGGAGCTAAAAAAAATAGAATGGAAGAAAGACAGCGTTTTCAGTAAATGGTGATGGTAAAATTGGTTGTACACCTGTAGAAAACTAAAGCTAGATCCATATATATATTTATATATCATATATATCATGAAGGGTGATATATATATGCATATATATATATATATATATATATATATATATATCTTAATAGAGAACCAGAAACAAAACAAATCAAAGAGAGGCTGGACAAATGGGATTGCATGAAACAGCAGAGCTTCTGCAAGGTAAAGTTCATAGACAGTAATATCAATAAAAAGCCCACTTACTGTGAGAAGTTCTTCATGAGTCATAAAACAGACAAAGTCTTATATATAAAATATACTTAGGACTCAAAATCATAAATACCCCAACAACACATCTTCAAAGGAACAACTGTCCAATATCTAAGTTGGCTGAAGACTTAAAGAGAGACTTCTTTGAAGACAAAATAAAATATGTCCATTAGACACATGAAGAAAAAATATATATATATATATTTGTAATTTGGAGAGTGGAAGGGATATAGCAGAATGTTTAAATGGGGATTCAGGTTGACCATTGTGACAATGATATGTACAGGACACTGTGCAGAAAATGAATTTACAATCTCAGGCAGGGGTCGAGGAGGGAGGAGTTGGAGATGTGGGGAAGGAAAGAATGGTAGGAGAAAAACAAAGGAGGAGGTAACAATGCTGTATACGAAATGTACTCATTACCTAGTCCTGTAACTCTGAACCCTCTGTACAGTATTTTTACAATAAAAATATATTTAAAAAAATCTCTGCCTGCTGTAGATTTCCAGTGCTGCCCTCGGAATTGCATTTTCTGCCTATTCTGGCTGTGGTTAGGTCCACCTGCCCAATGGATCAGTAGTCTTCAAGGCATCTTGGTCTTCCAGTGGGACTTGGATTATCCAGTGGTGGTTGGAACCAGGCCAAGGACAGGACAAAACCACTTCTAGGACATGGCTTCGTCATTGCCCAGGCAACTAGGATTGCAAGCAGAATTTCTCTGAATTTGACTCCAGAAAACTATCAGTGAACCAAAAGGCAAGTCCACCAAACACCTCACTCCTCCCCCCCCCATTTCCTCCTTTCTCCCTCCCTGGGAAAGTAGAAAATAATTTTGCAGGTTTTGACACACACACAAAATGCCCACCATCTCCCCTGGTAAACTTGGTTTCAAGTCACTAAGTCATGTCAACGGATAATGCTGCATTCATTATTCTGGACAACATCTTCAGGTTGTTTGATGCTTTAATTTGTTTTTGTTGTTGTTGATGTTGTTGGTAGGGGTGCCTGAACTCTGGGTCTTGGTGCTGTCCCTGAGCTGTTCAGCACAAGGCTAGCGCACTACCACTTTAGCCATAGTGCCACTTCCAGTTTTTTCTGCTTATGTGGTGCTGAAGAACTGAACGTAGGACCTCATGCATGCAAGACAAGCACTCTACTACTGAGTCTTCTTCCAGCCCTAATGATTTAATTCTTTAAAATTTCTTTTTGTCAGTCATGGGCCTTGAACTCAGGGCTTGGGTATTAACATATCCCAGAGTTCTTTAGCTCAAGGGGAGCCCACTCCCAATTGAGTTACAGTGCCACTTCCTGTTTGGAGATAACTGACTCACAGACTTTCATGCCAGGATTTGCTTTGAACAGATGAATTTTTAAATTATATTTCTCCTAGGTGTTTATTGGAACATTACAGTTTTTCTGGAATTTAATGTTTTCTGTAAACGTTTGTCTTCAAGTAATCCAAAAGCATTAAATATTACATTTCGAAGCTATCCTTTAGCACATCCATTTTGAAATTATTATTTTAAGATGAAATTCTAATTCTTTGTAGTAACAACCCATTAAAGTCCAAATGGGAAATATGCTAATTTCAGCAGCCTTGGCTCTCCTTCCTCTTTTTTTCTGTCCAGTATCTTTTCTTGTTTTGGAACAAGTGTCTGGACTGTCCAACCAATCAAAAGGAAGATTATTCCATTCATTTAATAGAAAAGGAATCCAGCCTACCTGCATCGCAAGGGAACTTTGAGTATAATGTTAATCTAATAGTGGATTCTCAGTCATTTCGATAATTTTTTGTTTAACCACTGATTAAAGAGGTTCCAAAAGGCAAGATTCAAAAATCATGTTCTGCTTTCTAAGAATGTTTTAAAAGCTAGTAATTCAACAAAGATTACATGGTGAAGAATTTCTCTTTTATCGTAGCCCTTACCACTGATCCCTTCCTTTCAAACTTGTAGCTTTGTTCAGTTTTCTTGTTCCAGCATTCATTTGGGTATTTGCTTCAGTAATATCCTTGTAGTATTTGACAATGAAATTCCATTTATTGTTAGAGAGCTCAATTCATATTGCCAAAGGCAGACTCATGAGCAGTTCATAAAGCATAAACTATTGAGAATCGTTAACATGGTCATATGCAAATATTCCATAAATTAATATAAGTACCACATAAATGTGCATCTTCATATACTTTTAAAAATGCAAAGTAGTTACATATATATGTCATAAAATAATTCATATCACTGGTAGAAGAGATTAAGCTAAAATTTTTATTTATATCATCCCCAATATTTTTTCAAATTTTCTTTTCTCATTAACATTCACCTTAGGGCCTGCTTTTCCTAGCAACAAGTTATAAGTTGATATCCTTGGATTTTAGTCCCCTTTGAGTAACGTATTTTCTTTCCACCACTAGTTAGTCCCTCATGTTAAATACCTGAGGAATAACGTCCCATTGTGCCTGCAAGAAAAGTACCCAAGTCGACTGTCTGTGCCTACTCTTGCTTTGCTTTGTTTGTGAATGTGGTAGCAGAGACAGGGCTGTCAGAGATCAGGTGGCTGGAACCATGGTGTTAAGAATTATGGGTAGCAAAATGAGTAGCAGAGAATAGGATACCAGGGAAAGGATAATTGTGACTGTAATTGCTGAGTTGTATTGGCAGTAAATTGGGTATCAGCAACAGCTTTGCAGGGGTTGGGGTAGCTAATACATGTATCCAGAACAATTTAGCAGTGACAAGGAAGCACAGACAAAATGAAAGATAAAAGTTGTGAGGCATTGTGGGAATTCTTTGTCTACCCATTCTAAAAACATGGAGGAGGATTATTTTAAACTAAAACTACAAAAGAAAATTTAAGGTCTTGGTGCTAACAAATCTGTCCAGGTGTTATTACATTAAATAGAGAATTCAAAATTGTTTTTCTTCATGAAAACAGAGATCAAAGATATTATAATTCTTATTTCAAAATGCAAATTAAAGGGGAAAATTAGTCAGGAGGTAAAATTCATATTGAATGTTAATATTTAAGCAGAAAAGAAGATCCTAGATGGCAGATTGAAGACAAAGCAATATTAGAGCATTATATGTTCAATAATAATTAAGAAACTTAATTGAAAAATTGAGCTAGAATGTTCACATCAGGAAAAGGCAAGCAATCAGAGTCTACCACCAACAAAGAAACATCATAATGTATGTCTAAGAAAAAGGAACCAAGTTCCTTATCCTTGATGTCAATGATACACATAACCCCCCTTACAAACACACACACACACACACACACACACACACACACGAATTATGCAACAACTCAAGGTACTCACATCCATTCAACATGAATCAAAGATCTTCTTGTAATACTTGAAATTTTAAATTTTGAAGTCTTACTCTGAAAACATTACAGGAAGGAATAGGAGAAACCCTAGGTCTCCTTGACACAGGCCGAAATTTCCTTAAAAGAGACCCAGAAATACAAAAAATCAAAGACAAATGGGACAAATGGGATTTCATGAAATTGCAGAGCTTCTGCATGACAAAGGACATAGCTAGCAAGATCACTAGAAAGCCTATGGATTGGGAGGAGATCTGCACTAGCCATACAACGGATAAGGGTCTCATATCTAAAATATACCTGGAACTCAAAAAATTAAATCCCTCAACAACAAATCTTCAGAGAAACAACTGCCCATTAAATAAGTGGGCTAAAGACTTAAAGAGAAACTTCACTGAAGGGGAAAGAAGGATGGCAAATAAACACATGAAGTAATACTCAACCTCTCTAGCCATAAAAGAATTGCAAATAAAAACAACATTGAGGTACCATCTTACAAAATTAGAGTGGCTTTAATCAAATACTCTAATAACAACAGATGCCGGAGGGGATGTGGACAGAAGGAAACCTTACTGCATTGGTGGGAGTGTAAACTTGTTCAACCACTTTGGAAAGCAGTATGGAGGTTCATCAAAAGACTCCACATAGAGCACCCCTATGACACAGCAATCCCACTTTTTGGCATTTACCCACATGATCACAAACAAGATCATAGTAAAGCTATCAGCACACCTATGCTTATTGTAGAATTATTTACCATTGCTATGATAGGGAACCAACCCAGATGCCCCTCAGTAGATGAATGGATCAAGAAAATGTGGTATATATACACAATGGAATTCTATGCCTCCATGAGAAAGAATGACATTGCCCCATTTGTTAGGAAATGGAAAGACTTGGAAAAATTATATTAAATGAAGTAAGCCAGACCCAAAGAAACATAGGTCCCATGGCTTCCCTTATTTGCAATAACTAGTGTATGTCTGAGTCAAGCAAAATATTTCAGATAAATGGATGCTAGGGAAATGAACCCCAAGATAAGTATTCAATTTTTTTTTTATTTCATGCAGTTATTTCTAACATATTTTTAAGATGATTTCTATATTGCTTTTTATGTCTCTCCCCCTGCTTTCACTGTATTTGATGTTGGTACAATTTGTGTAGGGGAAGGGCATAAACAAATAGTTTAACTAAGGGTACAGGTGGACACATTGCAACAATGAGATATACAAGTCATTATGTCGAAAAATGAATTTTACAACTTTGGTGGAGGGAGGAGGGGTTTGGCCATCTACTTTCCAGCTGATCTATAGGTATAGAAGCAAAACGTAATACAAAGCAATACAAACCAGTTCTTGCAATAAATAATTTTTCTCTGAACATCTTAAAAATCAATTCTGACAACATGCAATAAAAAAAATCCCTAAGTTTAAAACATTCTTCTAGACAAATTGAAGAAATACTGAGAACAAGTGTTTTAAGAATAATTTCAGAGAGCTTGAAGTCAGGGCCTGGGTTCTGTCTCTGACATTTATTACTAAAGACTAGTGCTGCCACTTTGAACCACAGTGCCACAGTAAAGTCTCACCAATTTTCCTCTCCATATCGGCATTGAACTATGATGTAGATGTTTCAGCTCTCTGCGTAGCTAGGATTATAGGCATGAGCCCTTGCACCTGGCTAGAATAATTGCTTACCTGAGACAGAGGCCAGTTAGTATTAAATGTCATTCATGTTTAACTTTGTAAAATAAAGTTAACTGAAATGCCTTCCACTAGAAATAAGGAATTAAATGTTTAGATGGGTTACAAAGTTCTTACCAAAAGATACATATTTTCCTTGCTTTGTTTTTCTTCCAAAAGTGTTTGCTTTCCCGAATCATACCTTATCTTTCCTTGCTGGTTTCTTTAGTTGATTTCATACATGCCCACAGCTCCTTCAACTATCATTTCTTATGTGAAGACCTTGCAAATATCTATTTTCAGTCCAAACTCCTTGTATGCACCCCTCATCCATATATTCAACTGACATAAAAACTTGTGAAACAGTAATCATTTCTTATCATTACTGGATATTAAAGTGTAAGTAAAATTTAAGAAAATAAAGAATAACATAAATAAATATAACATGATTTTAATAGTAATGCTAAACATAAATAAAACGTTGATTATTTTCCGGAGCAATTTAATAAAAACCTCAAGGAAAAAAAATCAACTTTTTTGAGTGCTGATATTATGGTTTAAACTTAGGACCTTACCTTGTCACTTAGGCTTTTTCCCTCAAAGGTGGTGCTCTGTATTTGAATGACAGCTCCCCTTCCAACTTTATTTGGGGGATTATATAGAGGTAAGAATCTCACGTAATAAAAAACATTTGTGTCCCTATCTTGGGGTTCATTTCACATAACATCCTCTTATATGGTACCATGTACAAGTTACTCCAAGTAAGATTAACCATGGGACCTGTGGTTATTTGAGCCTGGCTTAATCACTTAATATAATTGTTTCTGCGTCTTTCCCTTTCCTAGCAAATGGGGAGATGCCATTTTCTCTGATTGGAGGCATAGAATTCCATTGTGTGTGTGTGTGTGTGTGTGTGTGTGTGTATCACATTTTCTTGATCCATTCATCTACTGAGGAGCATCTGGGTTGGTTCCATATCTTAGCTATGGTAAATAATGCTGCAATAAACATAGTTGTACTGGTAGCTTAGTATGGTCTTGTTTGTGATCATTTGGGTAAATGCCCAAAAGTGGGGACTGCTGGATCATAGGGTGGCTCTAAGTGAGGTCTTAGAAAACTTTATATCAAGTGAAGTAAGCCAAAACCAAAGAAACATTGGTCCTATGGTTTCCCTTATTTGCAATAACTATTATATGTCTGGGACAAGCATAAAAGTTCAAAAGCTATGTCCATATGACCAGATAAGATGCTGTTAAGCGAAATGAACCCCAAGATAGGATTTATAATCTACCATGTTTTTTTTTCTTTTTATGTTCCTCCCCCATGGTTTAATCTTTGTTTTCACTGTATTTAGTGTCGGTGTCCTGCATCTTGTATACACCCTTCTCTAGCTTGGGGAGGGGAAGGGACAAAACAAAATAGATAGTGATACTGGCTGACGCATTGTAACAATGAGATGCACAAGACACTATGTTGAAAAAGTATCTTTACAATATGGGTGGGGAAGAGGGGAAGGGAGTAGAGGGGAGTGTATTTGTGGAGGTGGGAGGGGAGGGGAGGGGAAAAACAAAGGAGGAGGTAACAATGCTTGATAGAAAATGTACTCATTAACTTGCTCATGTAACTATAACCCCTCTAAACAGCATTTTTACAATGAAAACCTCTTTTAAAAAATAGAAGGTGTGCTGGGCATCAGTGGCTCACGCCTGTAATCCTAGCTACTCAGGATGCTGAGATTTGAGGATCACGGTTCAAAGACAGTCCGAGAAAAAAAGTCCGTGAGACTCTTATCTCCAATAAAACCACTATAAAACCGATGCTGGTGCTGTGACTCAAGCGGTAGAGCACTCCCCTTGAGCTGAAGAGTGCAGGGACAATGCTCGAGCCCAGAGTTCAAGCCTGCGACCGACACAAACACACACACACACACACACACACACACACACACACACACACACACAAAACAGAAGGTGTCATGTACACCAAGTATAGTAGTCCCATCTGTAATCCCACCTGATTGGGAAGCAGAAATGACAAGGATCTTTGTCTCAGGCCAGGCCAAAGACATAACTGCCAAGACAGCCATCTCAACAAATGAGCTGGCCATAGTAGTTCACATCTGTAATCCTAGCTAATTGTGTGGGAGACATAAGAAGCAATCTAAGATCATTCAGTCAATCTAAGATCAGACCGGGGCAAAAAGTTCAAGACCTCAAGTAAATAAAATGGACCAGAACTATGGCAAAAGTAATTGAACTGCTTGTTGCTATACAACTAAAGTCCTATCTAGCAAGCAGAGAATACCTGAATAGAACCCTAGTAATACTCCTCTCTTCCACCAAAAAGCCTAAATAACTTTGTCCTATTTGAACATCTAATTTCAATGCCACTGACAGATCAGAGATGGTGATACTATCTTAAAAATTGGGTATTCAAAAGAGACAAAGTTCTTTAGGTTTTGAAAAAGTTGAAAAGGTAGGAAAATCCATGCGATGTTTGTTAGCTCCGTAATTCTAGAAAACATAAAATGTACTCAAGTATTTAATATATATCCATATGTGTGCATATATTCATGTATGTATATATATATATATATATATATATATATATATGTGTGTGTGTGTGTGTGTATATATATAATCATATATATATATATGTGTGTGTGTGTATATAATCATATATATATATATATATATATATATATATACAGACATATATATGTATGGTTCATCTCTTTTCTGTGTAGCAAATGGTTCAAATGAATCTGTACAATCACTACTCAAAGGCATGCATAGACAAAGAGAATGAGCAGAGAACTCATACTCAGGAATCTATGGTTAGCCCATAACCTGAAAATCTTTTACAGCAGTTTGCATGTGTCAGTTACTGCAGTACAGGGACAATACGATGACAATGAGATACCAGGCAGATGAAATGAGAAATGAGAGATACAAATGGTACAATATTCTTCTGATGGGTAAGTAGAATTTCCAGTGTGTGTGTGTGTGTGTGTGTGTGTGTGTCTGTGTGTGTGTGTGTGTGTGTGTGTATGAGTGTGTGTGTGGGGGGGGTGTATTACATTTACTTGGTTCATTTCTCTCTTGAGGAGTATTTGGGCTGATTCTGTAAGCATGGTTGTGCTGAAAACGTTACTATATCCTGGTTTGTAATCTTTCGGGTAAATGCCCAGGAGTAGAATTGCTGTATCATATGGAAGTGGGTAGTCAATAGAGGAGTGAAGTGGGAAATGGTAGAAGATTGAATAGGAGAAATGGGGTAAAATGCAGAGAGGAATCCAGTAAATATCCTACAAAATTAAGAAGAGTGAAGGAAGAGGTGCATAGGGGAGGGATGGATGAGAATGTTGAAAGGGTTGACATTGATCAAGGTATATTGTACGCATAAACTGCTTTGTTTAATGATAACTGCTTTGCTACTTAAAATAATAATTAAAAAATCATGTCCCTAAAATGTTATGCAATTAGAAGCAAAGCATGAGAATCTGCTCAGATAATCTCTAGGGTCAATAAATCTTTTTGATTAGGATAAGTTTTAGAACAACACTAATGATACAAATCATCTGAAGAAAATTTAATGATTTCCAGCTATTTAAAATAATCACTTTTGAAGATATGGCTCAAGTGGCAGAGTGCTACTTAGTGAGCAAAGCTGTCAGATAATGAATTCAAGTCTCAATCTCGAACACAAGTAAAAACAGTAAGTATAATTTGGTCACTTTCCAGGGCATTAGTAGATCATGCATTAATCCTACCTTATATCAGAAGGCAGAGATCTGGGGATCTCAGTTCAATGTCAGCTTAGATTGGAACGTCTGTGAGACTCTCATCTCCAATTCACTGTCAAAGAAAGCTGGAAGTGGAATCATGAGTTAAGTGGTAGAATGCTAGCTTACAGCAAAAAGCTCAGGGGCAGAAGCCAAGCCTTGAGTTCAAGCCTTAGAATAGTGCATATATATATACACAAAGAAAGTAAGTCATTCAATTTCTTAACCTTCCATTTCCCTAATCCTAACTCTAATCTTGGAGAGAACCCTAAGAGTAATCTTGATGATAATAGTAACCCAATCCTAAAATTAATGGAAAACACTCGAGTTTAGACACATTCTAACAGATACTCATTGCCTTTGAAATGATTTGCACTTTGTTCCAAATCCTACAGATTCCCTGAATTGGACTCTGAAATCGTTCCCTATTATGAATCATTAACCTCAAATCTTCATATCATGAAAACTATCACAGTTTCCACTGATCTTAACGTTTACTGAACTCCTATATCTCCAAAAAGAAGTTGAAGGATTATTTAAAATATACTTCAATACCTAACACTAACTATATATAAATCTTACTAGAAACCTAACTCTAAATTTAACCCAATTCAACCTTAAAGAGGAAACTTAGTAAAACTCTGTAGTTTTTGTTAAATCTCAAACTTATTTTACTTGAAAATATTAGCAGAAAACTCAGTTTTACCGTAAAGCTTACCCTTCTCTAAGCCTAAGTCTAACCTGAACTAGAACAGTAACCCTAACCCTAGAACTAATAGCCTTTGGATTCTAAAAGCCATACAAATACATTAGTTTTTATTCATCTTAACTTTGATACAACTCATCTTTCTAAAAATAGTTTGTAGTTTTACTCAGTATCTTGCCATTTTTTAACCCGAACCCTAACTGGAATATTGAGGCTAACCCTCGCATTAATCATACCCTAATCTTAATATTATTATCAGTTTCTTATTTCACATTCATCCTAATTCTAACTAGATTTGTTATTCGAAGATTTACTTTCAGTCTGACCCTAAACTTTCCATTTCCCTAAGGCTAAATCTAACTCCAGCTGGAACTGAAACCAAACTGTCACTCTAATGACAGTCCAATTCTAATGTATAAGAAAAAAACTCTAGTTTTTAATCATTCTAATGGATACTCAAGTTTGCACCCTGGAAATGCGTTTCAATTTGCCCTAATTCCCACAAATTTTCTGACTCTACCTCTGAAGTTATCTTGTTCCCTAACATGAAGTACTATTTGTCCTCAAATTCTCTTATCAGGAAAAATACTGTAGTTTCCAATGATCCTACGTTTTTCTGAACCCCTGTACTCTAAAACAATTTCAGATTTACTTACCATCTAATCCATTATCTGACTAACTCTCAAGTTTAACCTGGCTGGAAAAATCTCATTAATCATTACAAGAATGATCACTGAGAAATAAATATAATGATAATGCTCTAGTTACTATTCAATCTCTCATATTTGTTCCTACTTGTTAGTGAAAACTTTATACTTTTTGGTCAGGCATGGGGCTTGAACTCTGGGGTTGGGCACTATCCCTCAGCTCTTCAGCTCAAGGCGAGCCCTCTACTGCTTGAGCCACAGCTCCACTTCCAGGTTTTTTGGGTGTTTAATTGGAGATAAAGAGTTCTAATTCACTATGCTTCCAAGGGTGGCATCCAACTGCAGTCCTCAGTTCTCAGTCTCCTGAGAGGACAGGATGACAGGCATTGAAAAATATGTTTTGCTGGGTGCCAGTTGCTCATGGCTGTCATCCTAAGTACTCAGGAGTTGAGATCTGAGGATCACAGCTCAAAGCCAGACTGGGCAGGAAGGGCCCTGAGACCCTTATCTCCAACAAACAACCAGAAACCTGAAAGGGGTGCTGTGGCTCACATAGTAGAGTGCTAGCCTTGAGCTGAAGAGCTCAGGGGCAGCATTCAGGCCCAGCTTTCAAGCCCACAATTGAAAAAAATAAAGTAAAACATCTTCCTGCAAAGATGTAGAGGTGTGTGTGGGAGGGTGTAGTGATTGAAAGACCAGGTGCTGGCCTCACTTTACAGACATTTCTAAGAACTCAGCAAGTTTGCACTAGTTTGAAGCCACAGTAGAATGGATGGGGCCTTACCAAGAACTCAAGTGGTCAAAGCCTATGGCAGGCAGGGAGTGGGCAAATGGGTGCATGGGTGGGGTTGTTGTGTCTGTATTCTCCCTAATGAAGGATGGATTTGGATGCTGGGTGTCAAAGTCTGAAGTAAAGAGTTGCAAGAAGTTTGTGGCCTGTTGAATTTGGTTTCCTCTGGGTATATGAAGATGGATGAATCTGGCGCCTGCTGTGGCTCACAACTGTCATACTAGCTACTCATAAAGCTAAGATGTAAAGACCATGGTTCAAAGCCAGCTTGGGCAGGAAAGTCTGTGGGTCTTGATATACAATGAGCCACCAGAAAACAGGAAACGACACTATGGCTCAAATTGTAGAGTGCTCATATTCAGCTGAAGAGCTGAAGGACAGCTCCCTGACCCAGAGTTCAAACCCCATGACCAACAATAAACAAAGAGGTTGGCTGAGTTTTCCACATTGCAGTGTGTACGGTAGGAAATTCCATGCTGGGTTATGAGCATTCCAGATATGAGAGGCTCAATTCTGTGTCTACAGTTAGTCTGAGTATGATAGTGCCATCTTCTCAGGGGTTGGATGTGATCCTAATAGAGGGAGTCCATGGTATTGTTCTCAGGAACTGCTAAGGGCTTGGAATATCCGTGTGTGTGTGTGTGTGTGTGTGTGTGTGTGTGTGTGTGTGTGTGTGTGTAATTTTCCTTCGTCTCTTTCTGTCCCCTTCCTGGTTGCTGGTCTGCCTCTTTCTGACCTCAGAAGGTGCCCCTCCTTCACACTGACCTTGCTGTTAGCCCCCTATCAGGGTCTACAATGAGTCCTAAATTGCCACAGGCCTGTGTTCCAACTTTTCTCTGGGGCACAAGTCTCGCTGTCCCAATATTTGGCCGCCTCCAGGGGATTCTGGGTCAGTGATGCCAGCTGGCTTAGGGTTTCCTCTGCCTGAGAGGGAGGGACTCAGTCATGCGATGTCCTATCCTTTTCCTCAGCTGGGCCTCTGACTGCACATCCCTCTCATCAGGCTGGCAGTGGAGTGGGAAATCAGGGATTGCTGGTGGCTCTGGCCAACTCGAGATTGACAGTTGACTGAAGGCTGCCCAAGCAAGGAGGATCTAGGGCTACATGGGAGGTGAGGCCAAGGTGGCTTGGAAGTATAGGTCAGTGTCTAGGAAATGTAAATGTACTTTATCACAGGACAGTCTATCTTCCAGCCCCAACTGGGCCTCTCAGGTCCTTCTAAAAAATGGCAGATGCTCAGAATACAGAGGCACAAACTTTAGATTCCAGGACCAGGGAACTGGGGGATGAGAGACTGGTATGGCCAATACCTCATTGTTTTGGGGTATTAGTGTTGACCTGGCTATACACCCCCTTATGTACTTTCACTTCTTAACCCAGTGTTGGCCACACACCGGCCACTTGTGGCAGTACTGTGGAAGTGGCAGGAGTGGATGTGAGGTCTAGGATGACCAAAATCAGGATTTATGACCTTTGGGGGTGGCAAAGGATGACTTTTAAAAAAAATCTTAGAGCTGGGACTCAGGGCCTAGGCAATGTCCCTGAGCTTCTTTTGCTCAAAGCTAACATTCTACCACTTGAACCAGAGCTCAACTTTCATCTTTTTTTAGTAGTTTAGTGGAGATAAGAATCTCATAGACTTTCCTACCTGTTCTGGCTTCATGTTGCCATCCTAAGATCTCAGCCTATTGAGTAGCTAGGATTGCTGGGATAAGCCACTGGCACCTGTTAAGGATGTTAGTGTGTGTGTGTGTGTGTGTGTGTGTGTGTGTGTGTGTGTGTGTGTGTGTTTACAGGGACTTGAACTGATACCATAGGTGCTATCCTTTAACTTGTTTTCACAAGGTTGGTGCTGTACCACTTGAACTACAGTAGCTCTGCTTCCCAGCTTTTTGGTGATTCATTGGACATAAGAGTCTGCCCAAGCCAGCTTTTAATTTTGATTGATCCTCAGGTCTCAGGCTTGAATACCTAGGATGACAGGCATGAGCCACAGGCGCCCAGCTGATAATGGCCTTTCACCACAGTGGACTGGGATCTCCTGAAAACTTTATTTTTATCTGTGCCAGTACTGGGGCTTGAACTCAGGGTCTGGGCTCTGGTCTCTTAAATTTTTCCCTCAAGGCTGGTACTCTACCACTTGAGCCACAGCTTGATTTCTGGATTTTGGTAGTTCATTGGATAGAAGAGTGTCACTAATTTTCCTCCACTGAACTGGCTTTGACCAACCATCTCTGATCTCAGACTTCTGAATAGCTAGGATTTACAGGGGTTTAGCCACTGGAGGCATTGGGTAGAAGCTTCTCTTGAGCAAGAGTTCTTCCCTTCATTTTCCTTGACTCCTCCATGCAAAGGGGGCCTGAAGGTCAGGAGCTGTGTAAAATAAGCTTCCAGCCACAGAAATTGGCTGGGGTCTTTGGTAAAAAGTCAAGCTAATCTTCCCCTGAGCCCCATTCTGGGACGCCACCCTCTGCCCTACCTGTGACTCAAGTACAAACCTTGACCCTGCCTTCAGTGTTCTGCCAGACTTGTCTGAGGCCATATAACCTTCATTCCACCCATACCACTTGCTCTACACCACCCCTCAGGACCTTTGCACGTGTTCTGCACCTTCTTCCCTAGGCCCTCTGTCCTGTTCCACATCTTAGAACTCCTGTGGAATTTTGGCACTGGTCATATCACCTCCTGGAGCAAGTCTTTCCTTCCTTTCTCTCACTTTTTTTTAATACTGAGTTGCTAGAGATCGAACTAGTGCAGGCTGACTGTCAAATGCTCTATCTTGGTGTGTGTGTGTGTGTGTGTGTGTGTGTGTGTGTGCCAGTACTGGGGTTAGAATTCATGGCCTTGATGTTATCCCTGAGTTTTTATGCTCAAGGATAGCATTCTACTACTTGTACCACGGCTCTGGTTTTTTGGTGCTTAATTGGAGAAAAGAGTCTCATATAGACTTTCCTGCCTGCACAGGCTTGCAGTTATAATCTTCAGATCTCAACTTCCTGAGTGCTATTATTACAGGGGTGAGCCACTGCCACCTGCCCTCTACTTCTTACCTACCTCGGCTCTCCTCTGAGTTCCAGAAGTGTATGTCTCACCAAGCTCACATTTTTTTTGCCAGTGTTGTGGCTAGATCTCAGGGTCCAGGCATGTTCCTGAGCTGCTTTTGCTCAAGGCTACATTCTATCACTGAAGCCACAGTGACACTTTTGGCTGTTTCTGTTTATGTGATACTGAGGAATCCAACCCAGGGCTTCATGCTTGCTTGGTAAGCACTCTACCACTTAGCCACATTCACAGCCCAATGCTTACTTCTAACAGGAACTATGAGGGTGGGATTTATTGGCATACTCTTTTCAGCACAGAAAGCGATGGGCATTTCAAATCTTTGCCAGGATTTGGGACCAGAGTGGGACTCGGCAATGAGGAATGATGAATGAGTGATAGCCACCAGGCCCCAGAGATCTAGGCTCAAGTCCTACAGAGGGATAGGGAATATGGAGCCAGAACCTTCCACAATACCTACAGCCTAGGAACAGTGGTCGCCCTGGAGGCAGTGGCTGGCTGCTAGATGTCCCAATGGGACACCTCAGCCAGAACATAATGAACCCATTGAATACACCAGCCAAGGCAAGCCTTCTGGGCTTCAGTTATTAAATGGCAGAGAAGGATGCTTTGTTCAAGCTACTGGCTTAGTACTCTCTGAGGGCTTGTCCCAGCATTCACATGTTGGGGGTCTGGTCATAGGCAATCTGCTGAATGCATATCATTCATACATCATCCATACATACACAGAGACACGGAGTTACTGCCTTCCTTTTTTCTTTGGCAGGTCTCAGGTTGAAATATGAGCCTAGGCCCTATCCCTAATCTCCTCTTTCTCAAGAGTAGCACTCTGCCCTTGAGCCACAGCCCCAACACATGGGGATATTTTCCTGTGATCTCTTAGAAATAAGAGTTTTGCAGACTTTCCTGCCCTGGCTGAATTCAAATAGGCATTCTCTACATCTCAGGCTCCTGAAGAGGTAGGATTACAAACAGGAGCCACTGACACCTGGCTTTCTTTGCTTCTTCTTGTTCTTTTTTTAATCATGACAATCTTCAGTGTCATTCCAATGGTTTGCATTCGAAGTAAACTTCCCAGGCCTGGAGTTTGAACCCCAGAACTGCCACACAGAAATGGAGGGAGATCCTGACAAACTCATTCCTATTTATGTGAAGGATAATGGAATGTTATAAAAGTAATTAAATTTGCAGTTAATTCAGGATTCTATTTTAGAAAGCCACACATAAATCATTGGATTTATATCTTCCATTCTAGCACCATGTTATGATTTCCCTAATGGAAGGATATTGATTAATTTTTAATTAATGCTTTCATAAGTATTCAAACATGATACTTCATTAAACGGAGACATAATTTAGTAACTAATTATTGGTAACTTTATATCATTAAATGGAGACATAACTTAATAACTAATTATTGGTAACTATATATATAAAATTTAATAATATCCTCACATTCTCTCTCTCTACATATATATATATATATATATATATATATATATATATACAGCAATCTACACACACACACACACACACACACACATATATATATATATATATATATATATATAGGGAACTACTGTGGCTTGATAACAGGTAACAGGTCCTTAGAACTTCCTGGCATCTCAGTTTGCCAGAGGTTGGTGTGCTAAGACTTTGACCCCATTTATGTATTGGACATTGTAGGCCATGAGTTGAAATCCCAGCATTGCCAAAAATTTATTCATATAGTAAAAAGATAGTTTTGACACATTTTTTTTCCTAAAAAAAAGTCCTGGGTCTCAGTATAATGTATAATTCATATGCAAATATATCATGTATGATAGGATGTAATAAACGAAATGTTATATGTGTAATAATAATAAATGAATAAGGGTAATAAACATCATATTCACTAAACTCATGTGTGTATTTTTTCCAGTGCTGGAGCTTCAATTCAGGCCCTTTTCTTCAAGGACGGTGAGCTTCTCCTTCACCCACAGTGACACAGAGATACCCAGATGCCGAGTTCAAATCCCAGGCCTGCCAGAAAAATGGTGCAAATTCCAAGCCATGGCCTTATTTTATTTTATTATTTTTTTGCCAAGCACGGGGCTTGAACTCAGTTCTTGACATCTCTGCCACAGCTGGCCCTGGGATTCTAGGACCCAAGTTCAAATATTGGGGTTGGCAAGAAATAAAATAAATAGGAAAAGGATAAAATGGAGAAATTCAAGAAGGTGGTTTTACTTTTTTTCCCTTTGCATTGTGACCATCCTGCGTGTAAATGACAAAGCTCTGAAAGTGTACATGACATTGCATGCTGATGTTTGGCTGGCTATTAGGGACGCCATAACCAAAACCATAACTTAGGCCTGGAGGTTACATCCCAGGGCTGCCACTAAATATTGGCGGGAGATTCCAAGAAACCTATTTCCATGTACATCCATTCGAATGGAATTTTATAAAAGTAACAAATTAGTAGTTAGTGTATGAGTATACTATAAAATTATAAACAACAATTTTATTACATTGATTAATTTTCAATTAATACTTTACTATGTATTCAGCCATGATACTTAAAAGTGGAAGGAATAATTTGAATGTCAATAATGGATAGTAATATCATATATGTAATTTCATAATATACAGACAAATTTCTCTTGTCTTATACATACATATATGTGTGTGTGTATATATATATATATATGTATATATATATATATATATATATATGTATATACATATACATATATGCCAATCTACACATTTATCTGTTCATACACTTGTCACTCCTGGGGCTCAGTGGTATAGTGATAGCTAGTACATACAAAGCCCTGGATTCGATTCCTCACTACCTACCACAAGCACATAAAAATCCAGAAGTTGTGCTCTCACTCAAGCAGTCAAGCATTAGCTTTGAGCATAAAAGCCTAGGAACTGTGTCTAGACTCTTATTCAAGGTCCAGGATGGGCATGAAAAAATGTTGAATGTTGTGACTGCAACTCTATAAGGATAGGACTTCAAATACCTCATCACAGAGCAAGCCGGGAGTCTGGTGCTGACAGCTGCCATCTAACCTGACTTAGTCAGAGGTATACGACTGCAACTCAGCCCCTCAGAACCAGATGCTGCTGGCTTGCTCACCCCTGTCATCCAAGCTACTCGGGGGCTGAGATCTGACACTGGTGTATTTAAAACCCAGTCCTGGCGGGATGTCTGTGAAACTCTGAGCTGTGGATCAAAGTGATAGATCTCTAGCCTTGAGCAAAAGATCTTAGGACAGTACCCCCAACATTTCAGTGCAATCCCTGTGGCTGACTCCCCCCCCAAAAATGCTCCTCTGAATCATTAGATGTGAACTTTGTGCAATTTGTGATGTGTTTCTGAAAGAATGGTGATACTGATGAAAGCACCCTAATACTAATGACAGCTTGTGGGATGCATCTATGTGATGAGTCCTTCCTGGAATGCTGGGGCCCTCACGGGGTGCTGTGTGCTGAGTCCTGCACAGGATGCTATGTGCTGAGTCTTTCACAGGGTGCAGTGTGCTGAGTCTTGCATTGGGTGCTGGGTGATGAGTCTTTCACAGGATGCTGTGTGCTGAGTCCTGTAAAGAGGGTTATTTGGAGCCAGGCACCAGTGGTTCACACCTGTAATCCTAACTACTGTGGAGGCTGAGATTTGAGGATAGTGGTTCAAAGCCAGCCCAGGCAAGAAAGTCGCTGAAACTCTGATCTCCAATAAACCACCAGACAACTGGAAGTGTCACTGTAGCTCAAGTGGTAGAGCACTAGCCTTGAGCTGAAGAGCTGAAGGACTGTGTTCAGGCCCAGATTTCAAGCCCCATGACCGACAAAAAAAAGTGTTACGTATTTTGTCCTTCAAAGGGTGCATGCTTTCATCTTGTCCTTGTAAGAACTCCAACTGACATGACTATGCAGAAAAGAATATTGAGGCTCAGATCTGTCCCCATGGCAGGGACAAAATTATGTATTACTGAAGACTAGTGAGTTGTCTACAGGAGACAATTGTTTTGTCTTGTTTTTTCTAAGTCATGAACCTTGAACTCAGGGCTTAGGCACTGACCCATACCTCTTGGACTCATGGCTAGCACTCACCACACAGAGCCAAGGACCCCCTTGAAGTAGAGTGTCACAGCTTAGGGTTCTATGACCGAGGTCTGTCATCCTGCCTTCTCAAGAAGCTGAGATCTGGGTTCCAAACTATCCTTGACACAAAAGATACCATGAGACTATTATATCCTATTCACCACTAAGAAACCTGAAGTGGAAGCTAGGTGCTTGTGGCTCATGCCGATCATCCTAGCTACTCAGGAGGTTGAGATCTGAGGATCATGGTTCAAAGTTAGCTTGGGCAGGAAAGTCCTTGGGACACTTAGCTCCAATGAACCACCAGAAAACCGGAAGCGGCTCTGTGGCTCAAGTGGTAGAGCACAAGATTTGAGCTGAAGAGCTCAGGGACAGCTTCCAGGCTCAGATTTCGACTCCTACAATGACAACAACAACAACAAAAAGACAGAAACAAACTAACAAACTTGAAGTAGAGGGCTGGGAATGTGCCTTAGGGGTAGAGTGCTTTGCATATATGAAACACTGGGCTTGATTTCTCAGAACCACATCGCTAGGAAAAGCCTGAAGGGGCTCTGTGGTTCAAGTGGGAGAGGGCAACCATTGTACAAGAGAAACTAGGAACAGTGCTCATGTCTTGAGTTCAAGCTCCAGGACTAGTGTATGCACACACACATGCACGTATACACACTCACGCACAGAGAGAAAGCAGAAGTGAAGCTGTGACAAAGTGGTAAAGCACTAGACTTCAGATCTGAACTCATGGTCAGCACCCTGGCCCTATGTTTAACCTCAAAACCTAGCCACCCAAGGCCCAACTAGGAGAGGTCAAAGGTTTCAAAACCTGATGAGCTTCATCAGTCCTAGATGACAGGAAGCTTTGTGATATCCAACATGTGCTTGGATTTCCCAAGGTTCTGGAAACCTACGAGAAGCATTATAGGCCCATCATTGCCGACTATGAAACGTTTCATTATGTTCAATGCCCTAGTTGTCTGCCTAAAGGACTCCTGAATTATATTGAGCACTGTATCTGTACACTGGAATATAGTCTCATAAAGGCAGGATAAGAGCACAGAACTTGGCCTGCAATGAGAGGTGGCAAAAATGAAGGTCTCCTCTTAAAACAGAGCACTGGGAAGAGAGATAGCTAAGGGTAAAAACAGGCCTTTTTCTCCTGACCTTCAGAGCCCGCCCACACATCTTCACTAATTGGCCCAGATGGAGTTATTTGGTACACAGCTGTACAGGAGTGAGGTCTTTTTTGTTCCTGTCCAGACAATGAGGGAGACTTCTTCAAGCAGGCCTGGGATGAAGAGAACCCCTCAGGCAACATTGGGAGCAGTGAGGGGAGCCATGGAACATGCAATATCATAGGGGAAGGGATGTGAAGGGTAAACAAAGGAGGAGGCTGCAATGCTTGGTAAGAAATGTACGCATTATCCTGCCCATGTAATTGTAACCCCTCTGTACAGTATGTTCACAAATAAAATAAAATTAAATTTAAAAAAAAGCAGTCTCTGTGTTATGAACTCATTGTATTGAATACAATTTTCCTTGCTTGGTGCCACTCATCATACCTACTCAGGAGTTTCACCTAGAGGAATACATCCATACATACACAAAGATATTGAGGTACAGTTTTTTTTTTGAGGGGGCAGTCCTGGGGTTGAACTATGAGCCTAGGCCTGGTCCAACTGCTCCTTTTGCTCAAGGGTACTGCATTAAGCTTGAGTCACAGCCCCACTTCTGGGTTTTTCTGTGATCTCTTAGAAATAACATTGTCAAGGACTTTCTTACACTGGCTGGTTTCAAACTCAAATTCTCTACATCTCAGCCTCCTGAGGAGCTGGGATTACAGTCAGCAGGCACATTCACCTTCTTTTTTTTCTTCTTTGTTTTATAATCTGGACTTACTTCTTAATAAGGTCATTCCTATGGTTCAGACTTATAAGTAAACTACCCAATGTTCTTTATACCTGTTTTCTCTGAGAGTATTTTCTCTCTTCATCTTACCTTCTGGTCACAGGGTTGAAGCCAAAAGTGAGAAATGAGTGTTACAGGATTTAGGAGCAAATGTCAACAGGACATGCCAGTTCTGTCACTTAGCATTGAGCTGCAGTGATTTTACTGTCTCAGGATATGAGGACCGAAAGCTGGAGCGATCCTTATACTATCTGTATTGCTCCTTTTGCCTATAAAATGATCTAATAATTATGATTGTTTTGTGTCTCCAACCTTAAGTATCTAGGACACACTAGAAGCATGTTTCTGTTTCCGTTTTTCTCTAGTACCTCTCGAGATTTAGACTAAAGGTTTGGGTGGAGCGGCTCCTAGATGAATCCCTGAGGAAATACACTTGAAGCCTCCTCAGAAGATCTCCATTCAAAGCCAGCCCTAGCAGGAAAGGTTTATTGTCTCCAATAAACCAGCAGAAAACCAGAAGTGGAGCAGTGGCCTAGAGGGTAGAGCTCCAGCTTTGAGAGAGAAAGCCAAGCAGGCCATACAGGCCAGACCAGGCAGGAAAGCCTGGGAGGTGCTTATGTCCATTGAAGAACCAGATGGCTGGAAGTGGAGCTGTGCCAGTGGTAGAACCTCTGCCTTGTGAAAAACAGCTGAGGAATGCAACACTTCCTCAGTTTAAGCCATAGGATGGCCAAAAAAGAAAATTTAAAAAGAGAAGGCCAAGTTTAAGTATCAGTGTCCTACTTACTTACGTGTGTATATTACGTCCCTAAGTGCAAAGAGGCTGTATGCAAAACTTCTGCTTTTATTTACAGATTTATGTTTTAGATATGCTCATTGTACATACTGCATCATTCTCTTCATTTCAGCCCCATTGATTTTCTCTTCCAGGATTCTAGGCCTATTTCCTTATATGATGCACACTGAAGCTCTCAGCAGCCTTTATTTACATTTTATTATGAGGCAAATGCAGGAGCATTCACAAATCAGGCAGGGGAAAAGAAGATCAGAGTTCATAGAAATAAGCGGTATTCAGAAAATTATAATTGGGGATGCAAATTGGTAGCATATATATGTAAAAACTACCATTAAGAAAAAAGATGAGGGGGCTGGGAATGTGGATTAGTGGGAGAGTGCTTGCCTAGCATTCAAGAGGCCCTGGGTTCGATTCCTCAGTAACACATACACAGAAAAATCCAGAATTGGTGCTGTGGCTCAAGTAGCAGAGTGCTAGAGAAAATGCCCAGGCCTTGAGTTCAGCCCAAGAAATGTCAAAGAGATAACTAAGTAGGTAGTTAGGTAGTTAGGTAGGTAGGTAGGTAGGTAGGTAGGCAGGTATGTAAGTTGCTACATAGATAGATACATAGAAAGAAAGAAAGAAAGAAAGAAGGAAAGAAAGAAAGAAAAGGTAAAAAGAAAGAAAGAAAGAAAGAAATGTCAATAGATGATAGATAGATAGATAGATAGATAGATAGATAGATAGATAGATAGATAGATAGATAGATAGATAGATAGATAGAAAACTGATAGATGAATCTGGTCTTGGACTTCAGGAGGAAAGAAAGGAACAATTCCCAGTCATGAAGCTTCTGCAGTGTGCCAGGACACCAGCATCACCTTCACACAACCACAAAGCAGGAAAAATATCTCTTTGCCACTTCTCAGGCAGCCGAATGTCGCAGAGCCAAGAGGGCAGAGCCAGGTTCTAACTCAGCTGCTTGGGGACAAAAGAGAAATGACCCTGCCTCACCTTGGACTGGGGATTAGCATTAATGATGTGGAGAATGAAGGAAGGAGAAAAGACTGGCAGAGATAGAAGAAGGGCCTTCAAATCTGATAGATGGAGAGTAAAAAACCCACTCCCTAAGACCAGAGAGCAGGGCTTTTCTACCCTGTTCCTCCCCTCTCCTTCACTAAACTGGCTCTCTATTGGTAACCTAAAGATAGCCTGAAGCTCTCTTCACCTAAGTGAGGAAGGTTAGTCATTGTTTGAGGAAGCTGAGAAAAGCCTGATCCTGGTGTAACTGTAACAAACATTTCAGGTTTCCCCCATTGCTGGCTGTCCCTGGAATGAATGAAGTGGTTTTGCAGCTCACTTCCCTGTTGAGTGTGTATATTCTGCCTCCTTGTTCTCTTCACCTAGCCTGGCTTTTGAAATTGTTTTCTGTCCTTCAAATACAGTGTTATCCTGGAGTTCTTCCTGCTGACTGTGCCAGGGCTTGGATCCTGAGAACTTCATTTGAACCCAGGATGGGGCAATGGGTCAAGAACACTAAGAACATTTAGAGTAACTTCTCATCACCAAGGGAAAAACAAGAAGCTCTTGAACATCTGACCTTTCAGATGTGGAAGTCAGAGTGTCATAGACTTTTCTGCCCTGGCTGGCTTCAGTGTGATCCTGAGATCTCAGCCTCCTGAGCTAGGGTGATGGGCAAGAACTACTGGTGCTCTGCTAGGTTCAGATGAGTAATGACATTGACAATACAAGCCAACTGCTTATCACAAAAGGGTTTGGGGAGCATATTAAGCCTTTCAACATTGGAACTTTCAGAACCCTGTGGACACAAGGTTACAATGCTAGAGTCAGTGAGGCTGGGCATGTGGATCTGCTACACTTAAGCCTGGAGGTCTGACTCCAATTCTGGTGTATATTAGTGTTGATTTTCCAGAGAATATTCTCATAATAAGCAAATAGGAAAAGTACTTTGATTAACCCTCAATTTTTTCCAGTTGTGTGTCTTGTATCAACCTTGGGCACTGTCTCTGAGCAATTCAGTCAAGTCTAACTCTCTACCACTTGAGCCACAGCTCCACATGGGATTGTTTAGTGGTTCATTGGAGATAAGAGTCTAACAGGCTTTTCTTGCCTAGGCTATCTTTGAACTGTGGTCTTCAAATCTCAGCCTCATGAGAAGGTAGTTTTCCAGGTGTGAGCCACCAGCATCTGGCCTATTGATTTTGACAGTCCTGGGGATTGTTTTTCTCAAGGCTAGCACTCTACCACTTGAGCCACTCCACTGCGTCTGGCATTTTCTGAATATGTGGCATTGAGTATTCAAACCCTGGTATTCATGCATGTTGAGTGAGCTCTTTAGCACTAAGCCACATTTCTAGCCTCCCCCTTACAATTTTATCCCACAAGTTTCCTGTCCTCAAGAAAAGCCTTCTCAGTATAAATCATCTAAAAACACCCCTATAGTAAGGTGTCCAAAGATAAATAAGACAAAGCTAATTCTTGGGAGAGACTCTAAAGGTGAGAAGACTGTGACAAATTCCTCCATTTAATTATGTATCATGTTTCAACACAAAAAGTTTTAATGATAAATGAGTCAATGTCCTAAATTATTGTGTATAATTTTATAATACATGTGCAAAATGTAAATGGGAATAATATAAATAAAATAAACAATAAAAATTTAATCAAATAAAAAATAAAATAAATACAAAATCAATAATGAAAATCATAACATGTAATAAACATACATATGTACGTATATATCATCTATTACACACGTATAGCAATATCTTTTCCATTGCAGGGCCTTCATTCAGGCCATGGGAACTCTAGCCTGAATTTCTTTTCCTCAAAGACAGTAAATTTTTCCTTTACTCATGGTACAAAAGAGTTACCTGGACGGTAAGATTAAATCCCAACAATGGTAGAAATACTGGCCCCTGTTCCAAGAAAGTAACTTAATCTTTTAATGGAAGCAGTTATGTTTATTCAGTTCCATACTGAACATTAAATAAAAAGCAGTGTAGAATTTTGTACATCTATTCAGACATTCTCCCCTTACCCCCAAAGTGTTTCTCGAAATACTACATGGTTTCTTTTTTGTATGTGTTTTTATTGTAAAAATGTTGTACAGAATGGTCACAGTTACATGAGCAAGGTCATGAGTATATTTCCTATTGAGCATTGTTACCTTCTCCTTTGTTTTCCCCCTACCATCCCTTACCTCCCATCTCCACAACTACTCCCCCTACCAAGCTCAGTGACTTAATTTTTTAGTTTTGGCTTGGCACGGTGTTTGAACTCAAATAGTAGCAAATCTGCACTTTCTCTCACATTGCTACAAGTTCCTGAGTTCAAATCCCAGTCTAGGAAAGAAAACTGGCAGAAATTCCAAACCAGAGAGCTCTATTTTTTTAAATATAGTTAAATAATCATTTTTTTATTTTTTCTTTTTTGTGGCTTTTTTAGGGCTTGAACTCAGGTCGTGGCAACTCTGCCTCAGCTTTGATCACCCTAGGCTAGGTGCAGCCTCGGGACCCATACCCAGTCCTGGAATCCTAGGCCCAGAGGGCTTGCAGAAAGAAACAAAAAGTGGGATAGCACAAAAAGTGGCAAGCTGCAGAGGGATGGGGGTTTAATTTTTTTTTAAATCTTTGCACGGTGACCATCCTGGGTCTGAATGCCACGGGTGCAAAGTACACCTGACCTGCCATTCCTGAGGGCTGGCGGTTTAGCAGGGAAGCCATAGGCCAACCTGTCAACATAGGCCCTGGGTTCAAATCCAGGTCCTGACAACTACCAATGGCAGGAGATCACAAGACACTCATTCTTATGCATAGGAATATCAATTGAAAGAGAAGTTTGTGCATTAGTCAAACCTAAAATTGGATGCAGTAATCCTAAGACACTGATTGATCTTAATTTCATGCTTTATTAAGCATGAAAAGAATAGCATTCCTTTAATTGTGTTATAATAAATACCTAAGAGTTGGGAAGAATGTAGTATATGTCATTCAATAGATAGGAGGCTATGGTGCTTTTTACCAATATATATTTATTTGTATACTACTGCCTGCCTATCCTTGTATCGCTGTTTTGGCCAATCCTGGGTCACGATCTCAGCACCTAGGAACCACCTCACAGCTTCATTGGCTAGAGGCTGTTGTGCTCACACTCACCCATTCATGAATTTGACCTGCTAGGCCCTGAGTTCAGATCCCAGCACTGCCAAAAATTTAATCTTGGAGTAAGAAGCCAAATACGACACCTGTTTTCCTTTTCTGGGAGAGTTCTGCATGTCAGGCATGATGGAGAACACATCTACAAATCTAGATGGTATATGTTAGGATGTAAACAATGTAATACATAGTTAGGATGCATCAGTGTCAGTAAAATAAAAGGTAAATAAATGAAAAAAATATAATGTATAACCACACCAAACATAATATAGACTGAACATCTGTATGGAAGTTCAATCCTATCTTTAAAATGTATATGAGGAGTACGTTTTCCAGGTCTGGGGCTTGAATTCAGGCCTAGGGAATAGGCCTGACTTACTGGTCTTCAAGCAGGGTGAGCTTCCCCTTCCCTGACAGTGCAATAGAGTTACCCAGACCCCGGGTTCAAATTCCAGGACTTGCAGACAAAATATGGCACACATTCCAAGCCAGGGAGCTTCATTAGCATTTTTAATATTTTTTAAGTTCACTTCACCTTTATTTGATACATATTGATTTTATAATATGAGAGTTTTTCAAAAAAGGGGTCTAAACTTACATTTCAGCATAGCACATTGGTGTTTCTATTTTGACCATCTGCCCTGAAGAGTGAGAATGAAAATAAGGACATTTCTCCCTAGAAGATCGGGACAGTTGAATTTATTTCTATTTAGAGTTTTTTTCTACAATTATAAACTCTCTGCATTTGTGTCGTATAAGTTTTCCTCAGTGCCTACCACGAAATACACTAGGGGAGTCCTCTTAGTACAAAAGGTAGGATTTCTGAATAAAACATCACTTCTGTGAGGACAGTAGGTACTTCTAAGCATTTTGGGAATAAACTGGATTGTAAAATGAAAAACGAAAACAGTGGGACTGTGATGTATCTCAGTAGTGGAGTACTTTCCTAAAGAGCATAAGACCCTGGCAGAAAAGTTTCCTAAAGCTCAGAATGTTAGAATTTTATGATCTGCATGAACAAACATTTTTGGGGGGTCCTATGGCTTGAATTCAGGGTTTATCCCTGTGCTCTTCAGCTCAAGGCAAGCGATCTACTGCTTAAGTAACAGTGCCACTTCGGTTTTCTAGTGGTTTATTGGAGATAAGAGTCTCACAGACTTTTCTGCCTGGGCTGACTTTGAACCACCAAACTCAGATCACAGCCTCCTGAGTAGCTAGGATTATAGGCATGAGTCACTGTTGCCAGGCACATGAAAAAACTTCTTAAAGATGGATTCTGAGAAAAGAAACTTGGAAAACACTTTTAGTATAAATAATTTATAGTGCCATGGTTAAGGCACTAATTCAGAAGTATTTATTCATTGGCTGGTTTCTTAGTTTATTTAAATATATATATGCATTATTAAAATATTTATGTATATATATATATATATATTATTAAAAACATAGCTTTGAAGTGTACCTAAGAGCATATGTGCTCATGTAAAGTTATACAAATGAAAAAGCTTCATTTTTCTTTTCAGTTTGGTTGGTACCATAAATTAGGTGGGATTTGTGTATTGTTTTGTTCTCTGTTCCCCCAACCCCCTCTCCTCACATTTGAACTCAGCTTGCTCTTCCTTGGCTTCGTTGTTCATAGCTGATTTTCTACCACTTCAGCTATACCTGTAGCCTGGCATTTTGCCAGTTAATTGGAGATGATGTCTCTCAGGCTTTTCTGCCTTCATTGGCTTTGAAATTTCATCTTCCAGTTCTCAGCCTCCTGAGTAGCTAGGATTAAATATGTGAGCAACTGGGGTGCCTAGGGATAATTTAGACTTTGGTTAGTGTATTCTTTGTGTTTTTCTTGGCATGGGATCATCTACTATAAAATTTCTGTGAATGACCTGGGTCTGAAGTAAGATATATAATACATATGCAAATCTGTATAATTTTCATAAGATGTAATAAATTTAATACGTGTTATAAGTGTATTAATAGTCAATAAACATAATGAATTAATAATACAAAAATAAACACACTCAAAGCAATATGCAGTAAACATAAATATGTAGATATTAATCATTTCAAATGTGGATGAATATTAATTAACAGGGAGGGGATTGAATTCAGGCCTAGGGAACAGGCCTGAATTGCTTGTATTCAAAGAGGGTGAGTTTCTCCATCCCCCGGAGTGCATTAGATTTTCCCAGACTCCAAGTTCAAATCGCAGGCCGGGCAGAAAAAAACGAGCATGAAATCCAAGCCAGAGAGCACCATTAGTATTTTTAAATTTTTAAAATTCATTTTATTTTATTTTCTATGTATGTATGTATGTATGTATGTATTTATTTTGCCAAGCACGGGATTTGAACTTAGGTCGTGGCAACTCTGCCTTAGCTTCCATCAGCTTAGGCTGGGTTTGTGCAGCCTTTGGACCCACAGCCCATCCTGGGAGCCTAGGCCTCATGGCTGACAGGAAAAAAATGAAAATGGCAAGGAAAAATAGCCACGAATTGCAAACAGTTAGCGGTTTCTCGGTTTTCCTTCCATGCATGGTGACCATCCCGGGTCCAAATGACACGAGTGCAACCTGTAGGTCACCTGGCATTTCTGTCAGTGGGGTGTCAGCGAAGCCATAGGCCTATCTGCACACCTAGGCCCTGAGTTTGAATCCTGGTCTTGCCACTTACAAAGGGCTGGAGAGCATAAGAAACTATTGCCTGTCCATAGGAACACCAGAGGAATGTGATCAATGTTATGGTTGGATGAGTAGTGTGTCAATCAGTCTAGCAAAAACTAAATCCAGTATTCACAAGATGTGGATTGATTTTAATTTATAGTTTATTATGCATTAAAAGAATACATTGTGTATGGGTGTGTGTGTGTGTGTGTGTGTGTGTGTGTGTGTGTGTGTGTGTGTGTGTGTTGTCAGTAGTGGGGACTGAACTCGGGCCTTGGCGTTATCCCTCAGCATTTCAGCTCAGGGTTAGGGTGGTACCATGTGAGACACAGTATCATTCCCAGCTTTTTCTGATCATGTGTTGCTGAGGAATTGAAACCGGGATTCATGCATGCAAGATAACACTCTCCCAATGAGCCACCTTCCCATCCTCTAAAAGAGTACTATTGATTAAATGGAGTCCTCACTAAATACCTGAGAATCACTAGGAAGGTAGTATATGTCATTGAATAACAGATAGACATCACTGGCAATATCTAAATATATATTTGTATACCACTGTCTGCATAGAAAGGTATTGCTATTTTGGCCAAACCTGTGTCTCCATCCTAGGTCCTGGGATCCACCTGGCACCTGAATGTGCTAGAGGCTGCTGTGCTGACACTCACCCATTTGTGAATGGGGCCTCTAGGCCCTCAGTTCAGTTCCCAGCATTGCTAAAAATGTCTTCCTGGAGTAAGATTGCAAGTGTAATACCTGTTTTCCTTTTCTCTACAAGTGCTGGGTGTCAGGTATGATATTTATAATTTGTCTGCAAAGCTACCTGCTATGGAATAGATTTGAATGAATGTAATAAATGTAATAGGTGCACTCATAGTACATAAAATAAATTGTAAACAAATAAATATATAATAAAATATAATTAATCATTCCAACAAACAAGATATAGACTGAATGTATGGATGTAAGTATAAATGATAAAAATAAAAATGGTTATAAATGTTATGTTCTCCAGGGCTGGGGCTTGAATTCAGGCCTAGGGAACAGGCCTGAATTGCTTGCATTCAAGGGAGGAGATCTTCCTTTCCTCCTCCTCCCCCAAGGGCATCAGAGTTACCTAGATCCTAAGGTGACATTCCTGGCATGGCAGACAATAAAATGGCACGAAATCCAAGACAGGGAGCTTCAATAGTGTTGTTAATTAATTAATTAAGTTTTGCCAAGCACAGGGTTTGCACTCAGGTTGTGGCAACTCCTCCTCATTTTCCATCACCCTAGGCTGGGATAGTGCAGCCTCTGGATCCACAGCCCATCCTGTGGTCCTAGACCTCAGGGGCTCACAGGAAAAGAAAATGAAAACAGCACCGAAAAAAAGCCACAAACCGAGGACGGTCAGCAGTTTCTGTTTTCCTTCCTTGCACGTTGACCATCCTGGATGTGAATGACATGGCTGCATCCTGTAGGTCATCTGGCATTTCTGAAGGCTGGCTCTATCAGTGAAGCCATAGGCCAACGTGGACACTAGGCCCTGAGTTCGAATCCCGGTCATGCCACTTACAAGGGGCTGAAGAGCCTAAGAAAATATTCTTGTCCATAGGAACACCAGAAGAATGTGGTTAATGTCATGGTTGGATGAGTAGTCCGTCAATCAGTCTTGCTTAAAATTAGACCCAATAATCACTGGACAGGGATTGACTTTAATTCATAGTATATTATGTATTAAAAGAATACTATTGATTAAATGGAGTTCTCACTAAATACATGAGAATCGGTAGGAAGGTAGTATATGTCATTGAATACTAGATAGACACCTCTGGCAGTACCTAAATATCTAAATTTATATTTAGGCTGGAAAAGTGGCTCCATTGTAGAGCTCTTACCTTGCATGCCTGAGGCCCTGGGTTCGATTCTTCAGCACCACATAAGCAAAAAGAAAAAAAGCCGGAAGTGGTGCTGTGGCTCAAGTGGTAGAGTGCTAGTCTTGAGCTGAGGGACAGCACCCAGGCCCAAAGTTCAGTCCCCACAACCAGACACCAAAATAAATACATAAATTTTATTTATTTATATATCTCCATCGTCATAGAAAGTTACTGCTATTTTGGCCAAACCTGGGGCTTGATCCCAGGTCCTGAGATCCACTTGGCAGCTGAATGGTCTAGAGGCTGCGGTGCTGACACTCACCCATTCATGAATTCGGCCTCTCAGGCATTCACATCAAGTCCCATCATTGCCAAAAATTTCTTCCTGGTGTAATATTTCAAGGGTGACACCTGTTTTCCTTTTCTATGCAAGTTCATAATATGTCTGCAAAGCTACACGCTATGGAATAGATGAGAATAAATGTAATAAATGTTATAGGTGCACTCACGGTCCATAAAATAAATGCTAAATAAATAAATAAATGATAAAATATAATGTATCACTCCAAAAAACATGATATAGACTGAATATATTGATGTAAGTAGAAATCATATATTTAACATGTCTATAAATGTTATGAGATGCTTGAATTCAGGCCTAGAGAAGAGTTTAGTTCATGCATGATTCTCATAGGAAATGATAGGCAAGATGTATGACACAACAATTATTTTTAATTAAGAGTTCATGAAGTGTGACAATAAGAATCACATTCAGGAAATGGAGGTATTGGGAAAGATCCAAGAATCGGTACTTGAATGGTAGATAGGATTTGAACACAGCTTGCTACATCTCCTACTCTAGCCAAATAGGTAATTAGCATACTAGCTTCAGCTTATGAATGGATGAATATTGTGCCCCATGCCCACCCTGGGGCTCGATCTCAGGTCTGGGTATGTCTTAGCTCCTTAGTGGCTCACAAGCTGATGGGCTCATGTGGACCCATTTGGCTGTTGGGCTTCCTAGACCCCAAGTTCAAATCCCAGCACTACCAAAAGGTTTATCTTGATGTGAGAAGCCAATTCTTGCACCTGTTTTCCTGTACTGTGCAAGTGCTGGGTCTCAGCAAGAATCAAGAAACATTGGCAACTCTACACCCATGAGAATAGGTTGTCATCCATGTCAGCACAGTTTTATATGTCATTCTATGCTCAATAAAATACACAATACATCCTTGAAAAAGACACAAAATAAAATGAATAACTACACTGAATGTAAGATGCATACCACACCTGTACGTAAATAGAGATCCTATGTTTAAAAGAGCTGGGCTTCTTATTTTGTCCAGTGCTGTGACTTCAGATCATGCCCCAGACTAGGCCTGACATTCTAGTCTTCAAGGACGGTGAACCTCCCCTTCCCCCACAGTGCAACAGATTTACCCATACCTGAGTTCAAATCCCAGCACTGACAAAAGATTCATCCTGATGTCAGAAGCCAGTCGTTGCACCTGTTTTCCTCTCCTGTGAAAGTCCTGGGTCTCAGCTAGGCTGGAGAATGAATGCATAGGCAACCCTGTAACCATGGGAAAAGTTTATCATCCATGTCAACACAGTTATAGCTGTCACCATACTCAGTAAAATACACAATACCTCCATGAATTAGACACAAATTAAGGAGAAGTGCACCGAATGCAAAATGATGACCGCACATGTATGTCAATATAGATCCTGTGTTTAAATTATGAATTTAGGACTATCCTGGCCCTCCCTGGGGTTCGATGTCAGGTCCTGGGAAAGGTCTAGCTCCTTAGTTGCTCACAGGCTGGTTCCTCACCTAGAACTTTTCGCCAATTGGCCCTGCTGGGCTCTGAGTTAAAATCCCAATACTGCCAATAGATGAATTCTCATGTGAGAAACACATCGATCCACCTGTTTTCCTATGAAAGTCCAGGTTCTCAGGGAGGATGGAGAATGCTATATAGGCAACTCGATAGCCATGGGAATAGGTTGTCATCCGTTTCGGCACAGTTATATCTGTAATCATGCTCAATAAAACACAAAATGCATACATGACTAAGACACACAATAAAAAGAGTAACTATACTGAATTCATGAGGCATTCCACACATGTATGTAAATAGAGATCCTATATGTAAAATAGGTGGGTATATTATTTTTGCCAATACTGGGGCTTCAATTCAGGCCCTGTGACTTAGCCTGATATTGTAGTCTTCAAGGATGGTGAGCTTCCCTTTCCTCCACAGTGCTATAGATTTACCCAGACCTGAGTTGGAAACCCAGCAGTGGTAGAAAAATGTGCGAGTTCTGAGCCAGGGTGTTTATTATTATTATTATTATTATTATTATTACTATTATTATTTGCCAAGGAAGGGATTTGAACTCAGTTCGTGGTAACTCTGCCTCAGCTTCAATCACCTCAGGGTGACAGGCTGCCATGGGCCCATAGCCAATCCTGGGATGCTAGGCTTTGAAGTCTTACAGGAAAACACACACACACACACACACACACACACACACACACACACACACACACACAGAAAAAAAAGCCGCGGGATGGATTTTTTACATTTTTTTTCCCTTTCTATGGTGACCATCCTGGGTCTGAATGACATGTCTACAAAGGGTACTTCACCGTGCATTGGCGAAGGCTAGTGGGCTATTGGGGAAGCCATAGTCCCATGCAGCAATGTAGGCCCTGAGTTTAACTGCTGGTCCTGACACCTACCAATCAGAATATTTCCCAGGAGACTTATTCCTATGCATGGAAATACCGATGGAATGTTAACAAACTATGATTGAGAAGTTTCTGCATGCATAGGTCTAGTCTAAAATTAGACACATTGATCTTATTGAATAGTTTATTAAGCATGAAAAGCATCCTATTCCTTCAATGGCGCATAATAACTACCTAAGAGTTGGTAGGAACGTAGTTGATGTCATTGAATCCTAGGTAGATGTCTCTGGCACTCTATACAAATATATATTTATTGGTATACTACCACCTGCCTATCCATGTATGGCTATTTTGTCCACCCCTGTGGCTTGATGTCAGAGTCTGGGAACTGCCTGGCAGTTTCCTGGGCTAGAGGTTGTCGTTTTGACACAACCATTCATGAATTGGTTCTGCTAGGCCCTGAGTTCAGATTCCAGCACTGCCAACAATTGGATGGTGGAGTAAGAAGCCAAGCGTGACACCTGTTTTCCTTTGCTCTGAGCGTTCTGGATGTCAGACATGATTGAGAACACTTCTACAAATCTAGATACTATGTGATAGGATGTCATCAAAATAATAAATGGAATGCGTGTTATCACAGTCAATAAAATAAATGGTTAATGAATAAAACAGAAATACAATAAATAACCACAATAAACAGGATATGTACTGAACATCTATAAGTAAGTATAAATCTTATCATTACAATATATATAAATAGTATGTTTCCCAGAGCTGGGGCTTGAATTCAAGCCTAGGGAGCGAGCCTGACTTTCTTGACTTCAAGCACGGTGAGCTTCTCCTTTGTCCACAGTGCTGCAAAGTTACCCAGACCCTGAGTTCAAATCCAAAGCCTGGCAGAAAAAACGGCACCAATTGCAAGCCAGGGAGATTATTTATTTATTTATCTATCTATCTATTTATTTATTTATTTTGTGTGAAGCAAGGTCTTGAACTCAGGTCATGGCAGCTCTGCCTTATCTTCCATCACTCTTGTCTGGGGTGCAGCCACTGGAACCACAGGCAATCCTGGACCTCCAGGCCTTGTGGAAGGGAAAAATGCACACAGAAGAAGTGGTGAGATGAAGTTTTAACATTTTGCACCATGACCATTTGGGTCTGAATGACACGGCTCCAAAGGGTACTTCACCTTGTATTGCTGAAGGCTGGCAGGGTACTGGGGAAGACATAGTCCTGCACGGCAATATAAGCCTAGACTCGAATCTAAGTCATGTCACTTCCAGATGGCGGGAGATCCTAAGAGACCCATTCCCATTTATAGGAATAATGATTGAATGTTGTAAGTGTCACGGTTGAATGAGTTGCTCATGAGTGATACTCTTATAAAATTAGACATTATGATTTCAGTAGGCTGACTAATTTTATTTAATATGAAGCATTAAAAGACTTCTATTTCTGGAAGTGGCTCTGTGGCTCAAGTGATAGAGTGCTCGCTTTGAGCTGAATAGTGCAGGGACAGCGCCAAGCCCAGAGTTTATGTTTTTGAAAAGGCTACTATTTCTTACAGGGACACATTAATTTCAGAACACTGATTTACTTAATAGTTTATTAAGGATGAAAACAATAACATTAATTATATGGAGACATAACAAATACCCAATAATTGTTAAGAATGTAGTCTATATAACTGAATAATGGATAGACATCTCTGGCACACTATAAAGATATATATTTATTAGCATACTACCATCTGCATGTCAATCTGTTCTTATTTTGTCAACCCCTGGAGCTCAATCTCAGGTCCTGGGAAATGCCTGTCAGCTCAGTTTGCCCCAGTATGGCATGCTGACACTCAATCATTCATGAATTTGGCCCTGTAGGCCATGAGTTCAAATGCCAGCACTCCCAAACAAGAAATCATGGAGTAAGAAGCAGATGGTGACACATGTTTTCCTTTTCTGTGAAAGTCCTGTGTGTCAGGTATGAAGTGAAATACATATGCAGACCTATATCCTATGTAATCAATATTCTATGTGCCATAATAGTCAATAAAATAAATGGTCACTACATGAACAAAACAAAAAATAAAATGAATAACTACATTAAATGCAATATGGAGTCAATATATATGTATGTAAATATAAATCATATATTTAAAATGTACACAAATAGGATGTATTCTAGGGGTGGTGATCAATTTCAGGCCTAAGGAACAGACTTGAATTTCTTGACTTCAAAAAAGCAAGCCTCGAGAGGTTCCGGGAAGATGGCGGAGGAGAAGCTGGAATCTGAACAAGCTCTTGCATAGAAAACAGTTTCAGAGTTCCAGTGAACAGTCCCAAGCCAGAGAATCACACCAAGTGTGCCATCACAGGACAGAGAGTTAGTCAAGAGAGGGGAAGCCAAGCAGACACATCTGAGCAGCTGCCGCTGCGGCGGCAGGGTCGCAGCGGCGACCACCGCCGCAGAGGCATACCTGAGACGCAGTCCGGGACAAAGGAGCCAGACGCAGCGGACGAGCGGATTCTACTCAACACCAGCAAGAACCGACAAGGAGCGGACAACTTCATCCTGCACTTTGCAGACCAGAGACGACCCGGGATCCAAGACTCCGCGTGAGTAGAAGCCCCGCTTCCTCACTCCTCCTCTGGGAGCAGAGGAGGGAAGGCCACCCCTCCCCCCCCCCAGCACCGGTGATCTCCATCTTGGATACCGACAAAGCTCGGAGGAGCGGCTAGCTCCAGCTCAGGCCTTGGAATAGAGCTAGTCATTTGGCAGTTCACGGGAACTTGGCGGCGAGGTGACCTCACAGACTCAGTTCCATCCAGGGAGGGGTCGCCCAGCTCAGGCACCAGCCATTGGAGTGGCTCTCCTCGCTGGGTGGCCAGAGCCAGAGGCTGCCCCTCCCTCTAGCAGCCACCACAATCAATTGAAAAACAGAAACCCTGAGAATGGCTCCAGGCTGGGTGCTGTGAGTTTTTTTTTTCACAAAATAGCCCCAGGGAAAAGCTACTGTTCCTTGAAAGACCTCAACTCTACCCAGAACCTAGCCTCATCACTGCATCCCCCTCTTTTGTGATTCTCAAAGCAGATCACCCTCCCAGTAAACTAACCTGGGAGGGGGATCTCAAAATCTTGGGTAAAGCAGAGCATTTTTCTGCCTGTTCCGACAAACTGACTTAAGAAACCAATCAAGCCACAGGACCTAAAGCTGACCAGAGACTCCAGCCAGACTCTGGTTACAGACAAAAGGGAGATACAGGACTCTTCCCACCCCTCCCAAAAAAAAAAAAAAAAAAAAATCAAAGATCTTTTTTTTTTTTTTTTCTTCTTCTTCTTTTCTTTTTTTCTTTTTCTTGTTTTGTTTTTTTTTCGTTTTTTGTTACCTTATATATATATAAAAAAAAATTTTTTTTTTTGCTTTTCTAAAACTTTTATTAATCTTTAATTTTTGCCTCTTCTGAAAAAATAATTGTTTTCCATTAATTTTTTTTCTCCTCTTATAATTTTTATTTTAGGAATACGTGAATGTGTGTTTTCTTTTCTTTTCTTGTCTTCTTTCTCTTTTCCATTCATTCTTAATTATCTTTTTGTTTTTGTTTTTTTTTCTAGCTCTACTGAACTTCTGATCTTTTCTTCTCACTTTCCTATCCTTTCCAACTTTTCCTCTTTGTTCACCTTTATGTGACTTAACTCTTGTCCTGCACATCCTCAGATAAACCCGTAGTTAACCAGTAGACCCTATCCCCCATTGTGTACACACTTAATCCACAAACTTATTACTCAATTCAAAACCTCTGAGACTTAAATTCATTAATAACAGTACTACCTCTTTATACCTATATAATATTTTAAGCATTTTTTAAAAGTTTTTCTCATCTCCTCTATGTCCCTCCCTTTCTCTCAACATATTCATATCCCTCTATAAATAGATGGTCTTTTAATCTCTAAAATAACATTAATTTTTACGTCTCTATTTTTTTTCTGGTCTCTTTTCATTCCCCTTTCCCTTTCTTCCCTTTTCTCTCTCTCTCTACTTACATCCTACCCAACCTATTTCCTGCATTGTGATTAGGACATAGTTAACTCTCCCTGTGCCTTCCCACACCAATCTATTCCTATTTTTTACCCACATCCCTCCCTAACCCTAATAATTTCTGGTTTTCCAAATTCTTCTCTGCGGTTCAAAGTCCTTTAACATATAGTTGTTTGATGTCGAATAGATGTATCTGTTGAACTAGATTGTATCTGTAGACTATTGACTACAAATGCAAACTTTGGTTGATGGTTGCCTTAAGATAGTGTTCTAGCACAAAACTGGTGCTATCTTCATCTCAAATGGGCAGAGTAAGCCGGAAAAACACAAGAAAAATGGCAAATTCGGGTATCTCAATTCCCAATCCTGATAATCAGGGGTTAGAACAGATAATGAATAATCCAGAGGAGAGTTCCCAAACAGCTCTACAAACACTGCTGGCAAACATGATAAATGAAAAGTTTGACAACGTACAAAGGACTCTGTATGAGCGTGATAGGGAGAGAGAGGAGGCATCCCAGAAGTTTATACAGGAATATCATAAGCGTGAGGAAGCTACTCAAAAACTGATACAGGATTTGCGTGAACAACTTGAGAATACTCAAAGAGAAAGGGAGGAATGGCGTGAGCAGGCTGAGAACACTCAAAGAGATCTGCAGGAATCCCGCGAACAGGAGGAAGCTAATCAAAGAGTAATACAGGAATTGAGAGACCAGGTAGAGAACACACAAAGATCACTAAAGGCATTCATGGAATCCATTAACAAAGAGATGAAGGAAGTCAGGGAGACCACAAAGGGAATGCTGAATGGAACCCAACAGAAGGAATGGGAGCCCAAAGAAACCATAACCAATCAACTAAGTGATTTGAGGACAAACACTGAACACCAAATTAAGGAAGTAAAGAAATTCATACAAGACCTAAAACAGAGCTTCAACAAAGAACTTGAAGCCATCAAAGCTGACCAACTAGAAGGAAAAGAGATAAAAAACAAAGTAGAGTCTTGACAGCAGGTTAGAACATGCAGAAGATCGAATCTCAGGGATTGAAGACAGCCTAGATATTATAGAGAAAGAACATACAACCATCCAAGACAAGTCCAAGAAATATGATAGATCTATCCAACACCTGGAAGACACCATCAGAAGGCCTAATCTAAGGATAATGGGTGTAGAGGAGCACCTAGAAACAGAAGTTAATGGTCTAGGAAATCTGTTTAACAGGATCCTAGCAGAGAACTTCCCAAACATGCAAAAAGATAGGCCTGTCCAGATACAAGAAGCCTTTAGAACCCCAAATAGACCAGACCAGAATAGGACATCCCACCGTCACATAATAATCCACACAGGATCAACTCAGAACAAGGAAAAGATCCTTAAAGCTGTCAGAGAGAAAAGGGTAATCACTTATAAAGGGAAACCAATTAGAATCACCTCAGATTTCTCAGCAGAGACAATCAAAGCAAGAAGAGCCTGGAATGATGTATGCCATGCCCTAAAAACAAACAACTATCAACCAAGAATACTGTACCCAGCTAAACTCTCCTTCATAACTGAAGGCCAAATAAAAACCTTCCATAGCAAAGAAAAATTGAAACAATACATCTCCACCAAACCAGCCCTACAAAAGATTCTTAAAGATGTCCTACACATAGAAAACCAACAAGACCGCAATAAAGGCCAAGAAACTGCACCCAAACTGAGAATCCAAGAACCATAGGAAGAACCCAGTTTTCGGAGCCCCCAAGAAGGTAGATAACATGGCAGGAACTCCCAAATACCTCTCAGTCCTATCTCTTAATGTTAACGGACTGAACTCTCCAATTAAGCGACATAGACTGTCTAGTTGGATTAAAAAACAAGACCCTTCTATCTGCTGCCTGCAGGAGTCACATCTTGCCCGTAAAAACAAACACATTTTCAATGTTAAAGGCTGGAACAAAATCTACCAAGCAAACGGACCGCATAAACAGGTGGGAGTTGCAATCCTAATATCAGATAAAATAGACTTCAAATTAAAATTCGTGAAAAGAGATAAAGAAGGTCGCTACATACTAATTAAAGGATCTCTCCTTCAGGAGGATATTACAATTCTAAATATCTATTCGCCAAACAATGGAGCACCCAAATTTATCAAAGAAACACTACTTTCCCTCAAATCCCATATAGATCCAAAGACATTAATCGTTGGGGATTTTAACACACCACTCTCCCCACTAGATAGATCAACTCGGCAAAAACTCAACAGAGAAACCGCAGATCTAAACAGCTGCATAGATCAACTAGACTTAACAGACATTTACCGAACATTTCACCCAGCAGCATCAGAATACACGTTTTTCTCAGCAGCACATGGAACGTTTTCTAAAATAGACCACATTTTAGGCCACAAAGCAAACTTGTCTAAATTCAGAAACATTGAAGTTATACCTTGCATTCTCTCTGACCACAAGGGAATAAAGTTAGAACTCAACACCAAAAGCCACCAAAGAAAGTCCGGTATCACATGGAGGCTGAACAACACACTGCTGAATCATGAGTGGGTCATGGAAGAGATTAGAAAGGAAATTCAAATGTTCATGCTATTCAACAAAAATGAACACACAAAACACCAGCTCCTCTGGGACACAGCAAAGGCAGTACTCAGAGGCAAGTTTATAGCTCTGAGCTCCTACATCAACAAATTGGAAAGATCTGAAACTAACAATTTAGTGACACATCTAAACCTCCTTGAAAAAGAGCAGCAAGATAAACCCCAATCCAGTAGACGGAAAGAAATAATCAAAATTAAATCAGAATTAAATGAATTAGAATCCAAAAAAACTATAGAAAGAATCAACAAAACAAAGAGTTGGTTCTTCGAAAAACTCAACAAAATTGACAGACCCTTAGCAAATCTTATCAGAAAAAGAAGAGAACACACCCAAATTAATAAACTCAGAGATGAGAATGGAAACATCACCACGGAAACAAGCAAGATTCAGAACATTATAAGGGAATACTTCTCAAAACTTTATGCTAATAAGTTTGAGAACTTGACAGAAATGGACCTCTTCCTAGCAAATATTGACATGCCAAAACTAAACCAAGATGAGGTAAACTATCTTAACAGGCCCATATCAAGCATTGAAATAGAAACAGCAATAAGAGACCTCCCAGCTAAGAAAAGTCCAGGACCAGATGGTTTTACAGCGGAATTTTACAAGGCCTTCAAAGCAGAGCTCACACCAATTCTCCTCCAACTCTTCAATGAAATTGAAAGAGAAAGCTCACTACCGAACACATTCTATGAAGCCATCATAACCCTCATCCCAAAACCAGGCAGGGACTCATCAAAGAAAGAGAACTATAGACCCATTTCTTTGATGAACATTGATGCAAAACTTCTCAACAAAATTTTGGCCAACCGACTTCAACAATTCATCCAAAAAATCATACACCACGATCAAACAGGATTCATTTCAGGGATGCAAAGCTGGTTCAATATACGCAAATCAATTAATATTATTCATCACATCAACAGGAGCAAGAATAAGAACCACATGGTTATCTCAATAGACGCAGAAAAAGCATTCGACAAGATCCAACACCCCTTTATGATGAAGGTTTTGAAAAAATTAGGAATCCATGGAACATTCCTCAATACAATAAAGGCTGTATATGACAAACCTACAGCCAGCATTATACTCAATGGTGAAAAACTAAAGCCATTTCCTCTTAACTCAGGAACAAGACAAGGATGCCCACTCTCTCCACTTCTCTTCAATCTAGTATTAGAATGCCTAGCTACAGCAATAAGACAAGATGCAGACATAAAGGGGATCCAAATAGGGAAAGAAGAAATAAAACTCTCCCTCTTTGCAGATGACATGATCTTGTATTTAAAGAATCCCATAGACTCCACTCCCAAATTACTCAAGCTGATTCAAAACTTTGGCAAAGTAGCAGGTTATAAAATTAACCCCCAAAAATCAATGGCTTTTCTGTATGCCAACAATGAGAAAAGTGTGGCTGAAATTAGGAAAGCAACTCCATTTGTAATAGCCCCACAAAAAATAAAATACCTAGGAATTAACTTAACTAAAGAAGTGAAGGACCTCTATGATGAAAACTTTAAAATCTTGAAAAAGGAAATCAACACAGAACTTAAAAAATGGCAAAACCTCCCATGCTCCTGGATTGGAAAGATTAACATCGTGAAAATGGCAATACTCCCCAAGGCTATCTACAAATTCAACGCAATACCTATCAAAATTCCACCCTCATTCTTCAAGGAAATAGAAGAGGCAATCCAAAAATTCATATGGAACAATAAAAGACCCCGAATAGCAAAAACGCTCCTCAACGGAAAGAACACTGCTGGAGGAATATCAGTACCAAATTTCAAACTCTACTATAAAGCCATAGTAATCAAAACAGCTTGGTATTGGCATAAGAACAGACCTCAGGACCAATGGAATAGAATTGAAAACCCAGAAATGAACCTACAGACCTATAGCCATCTAATCTTCGATAAGGGAGCTAAAACAATAGAATGGAAGACAGACAGCCTCTTCAGTAAATGGTGCTGGCAGAACTGGTTAACTACATGTAGAAAACTAAAGCTAGATCCTTATATATCACCCTGCACCAGAATCAACTCCAAATGGATCAAAGACCTTGAACTCAAAGCAGACACTCTGAAAACATTACAGGATGGAATAGGAGAAACCCTGGGTCTCCTTGGCACAGGCCGAAATTTTCTGAATAAAGACCCGGAAACACAACAAATCAAAGAAAGGCTGGACAAATGGGATTGTATAAGGTTGCAGAGCTTCTGCAGGGCAAATGACATAGCTAGCAAGATCAATAGAAAGCCCACGGACTGGGAGAAGATCTTTACTAGCCATACAACGGACAAGGGTCTCATATCTAAAATATACTTGGAACTCAAAAAATTAAACCACCCAACAACAAATCCTCAAAGAAACAACTGCCCAATAAGTAAGTGGGCGAAAGACTTAAAGAGAAGCTTCTCTGAAGAAGAAAGAAGGATGGCCAATAGACACATGAAGAAATGTTCAACATCCCTAGCCATAAAAGAAATGCAAATCAAAACAACATTGAGATATCACCTCACTCCAGTTAGAACAGCAAAAATCAAGAACTCTAACAACAACAGATGCTGGAGGGGATGTGGACAGAAAGGAACCTTACTTCATTGTTGGTGGGAATGTAAACTTGTTCAACCACTTTGGAAAGCAGTATGGAGGTTCCTCAAAAGACTCCACATAGAGCTCCCCAATGACCCAGCAATCCCACTTTTGGGCATTTACCCAAATGATCACAAACAAGGCCACACTAAAGCTACCAGCACAACTATGTTTATTGCAGCATTATTTACCATAGCTAAGACATGGAACCAACCCAGATGCCCCTCAGTAGATGAATGGATTAAGAAGATGTGGTATATATACACAATGGAATTCTATGCCTCCATCAGAAAGAATGACATTTCCCCATTTGTTAGGAAATGGAAAGGCTTGGAAAAAATTATATTAAGTGAAGTAAGCCAGGCCCAAAGAAACATAGGTCCCATGGTTTCCCTTATTTGCAATATCTAGTATAGGTATTAGTCAAGCGGAAAAAGTCAAGTAATGTGATGTTAGGAAAACGAAACCTCAAATATGTATTTTAAGGTTTTGGTTCTTTCATGCATGTGTTTCTAACGCATTTATAATATTATCTCTTTGTTGCTTTGTATGTCCCTCCCCCACAGTGTAACCCCCGCTTTCACTATATTTGATGTCAGTATAACATGTGGAGGAGATGGGGACAAACAAGTCGTTTAAGGATTCAGGTGGACCTGTTCCAACAATGAGAAGTACAAAATGTCATGTCAAAACCAGCTTTACAATGTCGGGGGGGGGGGGGAGGGGGGGTATGATTGGGTGGGAGGGAGGGGGGAGGCTGGGAAGGGAGGTGAAGGGTAAACAAAGGAGGAGGCTGCAATGCTTGGTAAGAAATGTATGCATTATCCTGCCCATGTAATTGTAACCCCTCTGTACAGTATGTTCTCAAATAAAATAAAATTAAATTAAAAAAAAAAAAAAAAAAAAAAAGCAAGCCTCCCCTTGCTACACAGTGTAATAGATTTACCCAGACCATGAGTTCCAATCTCAGTCCTGGCAGAAAAAAATGGCATCTCTGTGCTATGTGATGCCCAATTCTTAGGTATTTCATTATTTCTCCATTTAATGAATGTAATTTTTTAAATGATTCATAAAGTATTGATTAAAATCAATCAGTGTCCTAGAATATAATTGTGTATAATTTTATCCTAGAATCATTCAAAAACTGTCCATTCAATCATGATATACATCACATTCCATTGGTATTCATATGGATAGAAATGAGTTTTTAGGATCTTCTGCCATTTGGAGGTGGCAGGACCAGGATTCAAATCGTGGGCTCCAGCTCCCACTACTTAAACCCGAAGATAGGGAACTCACCGGTCTGTCCATGAACATCATCAAGACCAATAATTAAGCAGGCACCAGTGGCTCTCAGCAGTCCTCCATGATACTTACAAGGTTGTGAAAGGAGATTCATGGTCAAAGTCACCATAGGCTGGAAAGTACTTGAGACCCCTGTCCAACTTCAGTGTCAACAAAGCCAGAAGTAGAGCCAATGGTAGAAGGGTAGCCTTGAGCAAAAGCAGCTCACCAACTGTGCCTAGGTCCTGAGTTCAATGTCCTGGACTGGCAACAAACAGGCATACACACAAAAATCTGTGCAGCTATATGGCTAAAGCAGGTCTCCCTCTTGTTCCCAACTGGATTGGACAGAGTTCCCTGGGAAAGGGGCTGCTGTCATCTTGACTCTGCCCATTCTGCCTGCATCACAGGATACCAGCCATACCCCCATTCTTTTATGGTTCTTTCTGACCAATGGGATACAAGAATCGTGGCCACCCACATTCCATGCTGCCCTGTAGCACCAAGATTCCCTCTGTTGGTTGACACCACTACCAGCAGTTGAGGAAGGTAGAGGTAACTGAGTGGTAAACAAGAGACTCGAGGCGAATTTGGAGTACAATAGGAAATTGACAACCTAGTCAGAGAGTGGGAGAATATAGGATTTCCCAGAGCCTGGGAATGTGGCCAGCCCATCTTTCCCATCCCAGCGCTCAGATGTCTGAAACAACAAGACTCCGTGAGAGAGCTGTGGGCAACAAACTACTGCCAGAACACCAGCAGAAGAAATCCTCCCATCAGACCTTCAGCATTCAAGAAAACAAAGAATACATAACAGGGAAGGATCCCAAAGACAAATACCTCTGGGAAGGGTGATTCACCCGAGGGTCTGGCCAAAGGTGATGCTGACCACTGGCCTCCCCTGCCTTTGGACACAGTCACAGCCACCAGGATCCAGAATGTCAAGAGTCCCGATACCACCAAGAATATGTAGAGGTGCTAGCGACATGTGGTGCCTGCCCTGGACCACAGCAAAAGGAGAAACCAGGTGCTCTATGCCAAGATCCATCCACTGAAACAGGAAAAGACAGACCTGCAGGATTGACGAGAGAAAGAGAAGGAGAAGGTAGCCAAAGTACACAAAGCACCAAAAACAGAGCTAGACATCCACAAGCCACCCATATAGAGGTTGGTTTTGGCAGAAAGTGATTTACAATCAGCACCAGCCCACATGCAGCTCATGGCCAATGACAGCGAAATGGAGCATGAAGCTCTCACCAGCTGCCTACAGGCCGCAGAGCAGCACATGGCAGAGCTGGAGATGGTGGCTTCTGTGGGTACTACTTACAGAAGGTGGCCGAAATGTTCAAACAGCTAAATGATGTAACACTTCAGCTCAAGAAAAAGAAGAGAAGATTCTATGACCTGCAGCAAGTGAACTCAGAATTTTAGGAGAAGGTGTAAGCATTCTGGACATAGAGGAGCAACAGGAAGAACAGAATCTGCAAGTTCCAACAAGTGCTGGAGGGGTGTGAGGTACTAAAGAGATTCAGGACAACCTGAGTTGAATGGTGTCTGCAGCGAATCTGGAGACAGACACCTTCTCGCAGAACCTGAGCATTGAGAGGTCCACGCAGAAGGAGGAGCCCTGGTGGCAGACCGAGCAGGTGAACCAACTGACAGAGGAAAAGGAATGAGGATGAATGTAGGTGCTGCACCTAGAGAATGAGCTGGGGGAACTGAGAAGGAAGCTGGCAAAGCCATGGCCCTCTGTGGGTCCATCTCAGGAGGAGCAGCACCTGCGGGCCCACACCTACCGCACGCAGATGGGGTTGAAAAACCTGGAGAAACAACTTCACATCCAGGTACAGGAAAACTAGAAACTCCGTCTCCACTATGCAGAGCAGCGGGAGCAAGTGGGAGGATTGGAGGAGAAAACAAAGATCTGCAGGAGAACACCGAGACCCCACGATGTGCATGTGTATGAAACCCACAGCTGGAGGAACAGCTAGCCTTGCTGCAGGACGCTCTCTACAGGGTGAGCAGTGAGAAGGAGGAGCTCACCAGCATCGTGGACTCAGAGCAGCAGGTGAAGAAACATCTACAGGAACAGCTGGACTGCTGAGAGGAGAAGATAGAGGAAGGGAAAGAGGTAGCTGAGAGAGAAAGCCAAGTGACTCAGGAGCTCCAGGAGCAGCAGGAGCAGTCCCTGGCCCAGCTTCAGGAGCTCAGAGTCACCTGTGAGCAGCACATTGCCTCCAATGAGCAGCTGTGCTCCAAGTAGTAGGTCCTGCAGTAGCACCTGCAGAGGCAGACCCAGCTGTTGGAGCAGCTGAAACAAGTGCAGGGTCTGACCAACTGAGGGGACTAGATGGTGCCCCCAAAGTGGCAGGACAGTTTCAAGTGCCTGGACATGACCAGTCCAGAAGAGGAGCACATGCAGGCCCAGCTGAGCTTCCTGGCTTTCCCTGGGGAAGGAGAAGCTGTGAACCCTGGAGAAGCAAAAGCTGAGGAAGCGACTCTCCTCGATGTGCCCATGGCAGAGGATGGAGATGTCCCCCAAACGCAGAGGGACGTGGAGCTGTTAGCACTCTTGGAGGCTGAGATCCACAGGGGGATACTCCTGCCACAGGAGCAGCGAGACTGCTGCAGGCACTCCCCTTCCCACCGACAGCTCAGTGCCAGATAGATCTGGAGCCACAGGTCTCCCGCCCAATGAGCTGCCACCACAGCATGTGTGAGGTTGGGAAGTGGGACACGTGGGCGTCCAAGAAGAAAATCTTCTTCATCCACAACCTGCCTGATGAGGTGTACTTCCAGTCCTGCAGATGAGCTCCACCATCGATGCAACCAGCTGCCGGCACATATCTGCACCATCCAGGAGTCCCTCCTGACATGTAAAGGACAGATGTTCATTCTGAATCAGCTTTGTCAGGAGAAAGCCGAGTGCATGTGCCAGCTGTCCCAGGAGAAGATGAAGAGTAGATAGCTGCCAGAGCTTCTGTGGCTCCTACGTGGGGCTCCAGATGCTGACACAGGCTGAGCTCCCCACCAGTGCAGCTGCTTCAGAGGCCTCAGGCTCCTGGGTGGTCAAAATCAGGGAGAAGCAGAAAGGTTTTGAAGAATTGCAACTTTAGGATAGTGTGGAATCTGCAAGAGGAGAGGTCAAGGTTCCCTGCCCCGTACAGGACTCCCCCACAGAGCATGTCCTGCTGCAGATCCCCATATGCAGAACTCCCCATAGCTGGTGTGCTCAGGCTTGCAGTGCTCTGTCCCTTTTTTCTGTAGACAGATGGGGATGATGACTCCCTATGTGACTTACTGAGTCCCCAAATCCTCAGTAGCCACCAGAACTAGGTGGCCAGGTGGACTTCTCTAGGCCTCCATCTGCCTGGTGATAGGAAGGGTAAACTATGGGCCTGGTAGCGCAGAGGCTGCTGGGAGGAGGCCCAAATTCCAAGAACATCTAATGGCCCATTGGTGGCCAGGGAAGAGGCCCGTGTTATGCTTATCAAAAAGAATAAATCGTTTCCAAAGGGAAAAAAAAGGCCTCCACAAAGATTTGTTCTTCCAGTTATGGGGCTTGAACTCAGGGCCTGTCCACTGTCCTTGAGCTCTATTTGATCAAGACTGGTGGTCTACAAGTTGAGCCCCATCTCCCCTTCCAGCTTTTTCTTTGTGGAATCGAACCCAGGGCTTCAGGCTTGCTAGGCAACCACTCTATCACCGAGCCACATTCTCAGCTAGGATGATCTCCTGCCCCCAAACCCAGATGGCCATTCCTCAGATAAATAGGAAGTAGGGGCTAGGATGAATATGAAGCACAAGTCTGGTTCACACAGAAATAATCCCCTGCCCCCTCTTCGACACCCTTATTTAAAGTTTCTCTTTTACTATTGAGGGATGAGAGCGGGAGAGGGACATCTGAGAGAGGAGTACCAAGAACAGTGGTCCCCTGAGCCCCACAGCTTCCTCCACACAAGTCGTCCTACAGATTCCCATCTTACCTGACTCAATGTTGTGTCTACACTGTCTCCCTACTCCAGCAAGGCTCAGAATGAAATAAATGTCAGCCCAGGCCTCAGCCCACACCCAGGGTAGAAGCTCCTAGTCCCAAACTGACTTCCACCTCTGACTTCCCAGAGTTAGGCTGGACCCACCACTCACCACTGTATTGTTGTCAATGATCTCATGGATGGATTTCAGGAAGAAGGTCTATGGCAAAGAGCAGAAGCAGCAGGGTAAGCAAGGAGGAAGGACCCGGGGCAATTGGTCTGGGATCTTCCTCCTTGGAGTCCTCCCGTCAAGCCAGAGCCATCCTGACCAAAAGCCCGGCCAAGGGGCAGGGGGTGGAGAAGATAGAGGAGTACGGGACTAGAGGAGGTACTGCTTTATCTTGGTGCACTTGAAATTTCCAATATTTGGCCTATGCCAATACTAAAGCCAACATGCAATGCCTCTCCTTGTTATTGTCCATGAGTGTTGTCCCTGAGCTCTTTTTCTCAAGGCTTGCACTCTACCACTTTAGCCAAGGGACACTTCTTGTTTTCTGATGGTTCATAGAGGATAAGAGTCTCACACATTTTCCTGCCCAAGCTGGATTGGAAGCCAGATCTCACCTTCCTGAGTAGCAAGGATGTCAGGCGTGAGCCACAACTGCCCAGCATGTGATGCCTTTTTAAAGGATCTTGGCAAGTCTATAAATGGAACCCCAAAGGGCCTGGATAGACCAAGACCCAATCAAGGAGCTGGGACTGGGGAAGGCTGACATTCTAGCCATTCTGTTCCCCAAAATTATAGATGTCAGGTGGTGTTGGATGCATCGAACTCCTAGGCCAACAACCACCAGACTTAGTGGGAAAAAGGTATAGAATACCCAAAGGTTACAGTGTAGAAATCTCTGATATTGCATGCATATGGGTGTGTGTGTGTGTGTGTGTGTGTGTGTGTGTGTGTGTGTGTGTGTGTGTGTGTGTGTGTGTGTTTACCAAGGGTTGCAGAGCCTAGGTGGTAACCTTTAGCTTGTTTGCACAAGTTTGGTGCTCTAACACTTGAACTATAGTATTACTTCTTCCCAGCTTTTTGGTGATTCTTTGGAGATAAGAGTATGCCCAGGCTAGGTTTGAATCTTGATTGATCCTCCAGTCAGCCTTGAGTAGCTAGGATTATAAGCATGTGCCACTGACATCCAGCTGCATGGATATCTTTTCATACTTTCTGTTCTAACAGCTGTCTACTTGCCTTGGACTAGATCGCTGACCTCTACATCAGCTCCCAGCAGCACCTGACTGTGTGGAGACCATAATGCTCAAAAATTGTCAGTGCATCCTATTTCTTTGTCCTCAGGGCAGGGTATGTCTCCTCTGAAGACCGGAGGGGTAGGGGAAGGGGTACGAGGGATAGCTGTAGATGGGTGCTCGGCTAGGAAATAGGTACTCTGTTTTCTCCAAAAAGGAATGCGTGCCCAGATGCTAATGGCTCATGCTCTCATAATCCTAGCTCATTCAGCAGGCTGAGATTGGAGGATTAACATTCAGATGCAGCCCAGCAAGAATTGTCTGTGTGACTCTCCTCTCCCAAGAATCACCTGAAAGCTGGAAGAAAAGCTCTGGCTTAAGTGGTAGAGTGGTATCTTTGAATGAAAAAATGAGGGACAGAGCATGGGCCCTGGATTCAAGCCCTACTACCAAGATGCACTCATGTGCATGCACACACACACACACACACACACACACACACACACACACACACACACAGAGGAAGGTAGTAATGATAAGCTGAGCTAGAACTGGGGGCAGTCCTGAGGCATAATCATAATAAACTCTCAAGCCACATCAGTTGTTTCTCCTTAAGTCCTTCTTGGGCTGCGGGGTCTGGGCTATGGCAGTAGGTTTCATGGAACCTGCCCCTCCATCCCAGCACGGGGACATAGAACCAAGGGAAGGACACTATGGATGCTCCTTTGTAGTTGTCCTATGATTGCAGACCTTCTTCTGCCCTGAGCACTGGTGAGTTAAGCAGGGCTCCGAGTCCTGGGACTCCTGGAATATAGCGACTGCTACAAGCAGCAGCCAAACCTGCTTTTGTTCCTCAGCCTACAAGTCTTTCATGAGCCCAACTCAAAATCTGCCCAAGGTGTGCCTGACAAATTCACATTCTTGTGATTCTCTTGTGAGCTGGCCTTACCTGGTCTACCCCTTCTGGCCCAGAACCGTGGTCTGAGACGTCAATTTAGTGCTCAGATCCACACTGCACTCATGACAGATGCCCTTCTGATGACCGGTGGATGACCTGCATGCCACAAGGCATGACCTTTTCTGGTACTGTGTCCTGCTCTGTAGGCAAAGGCCTTCAAGGAGGCTGCTCTCAAGATTTGTAGGACACATAGACATTGGAAGACCATCAGGAGCCCACTGGAAAATACTTGCTAGAGCCACAACATGAGGTCAAAGCAGGCCAGGTATTGGTCATGGGGCTCTAAGTCTGGGCCTGGGCACCATCTCTCAGCTCTTCAGCTTAGCACTTCAGCCTCTTCTGGTTTTCTGGTGGATCCTTGGAGATCATGGTCTCCCGGACATTCCTGCCCAGGCTGGCTTTGAATGGCAATCCTCACATCTCAGCCTCCTGATGTGCTAGGAGGACCAACATAAGCCACCCATGCCTGGCCTATCTGTCCATTCACCACAGTGGACTAGGAGCTCCTGAAAGCTTTTCTTTATTTTTTAGGTGCCAGTACTGGGGCCTGAACTCAGGGTCTGGCCTATAGGCTCTTAATGTTTTCTCTCAATGAGGACATGCTACCACTTGAGCCAAAGCTCCATTTCTGGCTTTTGTTAGTTCATGGGCAAGAAAGTGTCACTAACTTTCCTCCCTTGAGATGGCTTTGACCCACAATCTCTGATCTCAGTCTCCTGAGTAGCTAGGATTTACGGGGGTTGAGCCACTGGTGGCATTGGGCTAGAAGCTTTTCTTAAGAAGAGTTCTTCCCTGCATTTGCCCTGACTCCTCCATGCAAAGAGGGCCTGAGGGTCAGGAGCTGTGAAAAATAGGCTTCCAGCCACAGAAATTGGCTGGGGTCTTTGGTGAAATGTCAAGCTAATATTTCCCTGGGCCTCATTCTGGGACCCCACCCTCTGCTCTACTTGTGACTCAAGTACAAATCTTGACCCAGCCTTCAGTGTTCTGCCAGACTTGTCTCAAGCCACATAACCATCATTCCATCCACACAACCTGCTCTACACCACACCTCAGGACCTTTGCCCATGCTGTACCTTGTGCCTGAGGCTCTCTGTCCTGTTTCACAACTTAGAACTCCTGTGGAATTTTGGCACTGGTTATATCACTTCCTGGAGCAAGTCTTTCCTTCCCTTCTCCATCTTTTTTTTAAAAAAATACTGAGTTTCTAGAGGTGGAATTTGTGCAGGTTGATTGTCAAATTCTCTATCTTGGTGTGTGTGTGTATGTGTGAGTGTGTGTGTGTGTGTATGTGTGTGTATGTGTGTGTGTGCGTGTGCCTGTGCCACTCCTAGGGTTTGAATTCAGGGCCTGGATGCTATCCCTGATCTTTTGTGCTCAAGACTAGCACTCTACTACTTCAACCACAGCTCTACTTCTGGCTTTGTGGGTGTTTAATTGGAGAAAAAAATCTCATATAGACTTTCCTGCTTGCATTTGGGATCCTCAGATCTCAGCCTCCTGAGTAGCTAAGGTTACAGGAGTGAGCAAACAGCACCTGCCTTCTACCTATTACCCATAACCTCGGCCCTCCTCTATGTCCCAGAAGAATATGTCTCACTATGCTCACGTTTTTTTGTTCCTGTTTTTGTTGTTGTTGTTTTATTTTGCCAATCTTAGGGCTTGAACTCAGGGTCTGGGCATGTTCCTGACCTTTTTTGCTCAAGGTTAGCACTTTTATTGCTTAAGCCACAGTGTCACTTTTGGCTTTTTCTGTTTCTGTGGTAGGAAGGAATTGAACTCAGGGCTTCATGTGTGCTAAGTAAGCACTCTACCAGTAAGCCACATTCGAAGCCCAAGGCTTACTTCTAATGGGAGTTATGATGGTGGGATTTATTGGATTACCCCTTTTGGCACAGAAATTGCTGGCTATTTCCTATCTTTCCCAGGATTTGGGACCAGCCTGAGACTCAGCAATGAAGAATGATGAATGACTGATGGCCACCAGGCCCCAGAGACCTAGGCTCACAGCTTAATGAGGGATAGAAGATATAGAGCCACAACCTTCAACAACTCCTACAGCCTAAGAATTGTGGTTTCCCTTGAGAAGTGCCAGGACATAATGCACCCGTTGTACACACCAGTTGCACACACCAGCCCAGGCAAAGCTTTCATAGCTTCAGTTCTTAAATTGCAGTGAAGGATGCTTATTCAAGCTGCCTGCTCAGACTTAGTACTCTCTGAGGGCGTGTTCCAGCTTGCCCAGTTTGGGGGGCTGGGCATGGCCAACCTGCTGAATGCTCATCCTGGCCCTGTCCCTGAGACTTTTGCTCAAGGGTAGTGCTCTGCAATTTGAGCCACAGGTCCACTCAGGGTTTTTTTGTTGTTATTTTATTTTGATTTCCTGTGATCTCTTAAGAAATATGAGTGTCGCGGTCTTTCCTACCCAGGCTGAATTCAACTTGGCATCTCAGCCTCCTGAGGAGCTAGGATTACAGGCAAGAGCCACTGACATTTGGCTTCCTTTTCCTCTTGTTGTTCTTTTTTTTTCGTGACAATCTGAAATCTTCAAGGTGTCATTCCAATGGTTTGTATTAGAAGTATACTTCCCAGGCTTGGAATTCGAATGCTAGGACTACTACCCACAAATGGAGGGAGATCCTAACAAACTCATTCCTATTCATGTGAATGCTAATGGAATGTTATGAAAGTAATAATTAAATTTGCAGTTAATTCATGAATCTACTTTAGAATGCCACACAAAAATTATTGAATTTATATCTTCCATTCTAGCACCATGGTATGATTAAGGATATTGACTGATTTTTATTAATGATTTTATAAGTATTAGATGATGATACTGAAGTGCCCCCGTCGCAGAACCCCCACCAAGAAGACCACCGAGAGTCGGACGTTCCGAAATACAAAAGCAATGCTTTATTCAGTCAGGCTGCAGCTCAGGCCTCGTCCTACACACCGACACAGTGGAGCTTAAGAGGAAGCCCAGAGCTGAAATTTCATAGGGCTTATAAAGGCAAAAACTACAAAGTTACAGTAACCAGATGTGTTAACAGCACATCCTAGGGTGATAAGGGGTGATAGGGGGTGATCAGACCATTTGGGCTAGGGCATTAAAGGGCAGGGTGTTATCAGACCATTTGGGCTAGGGCAATAAAGGGCAGGGGGTTATCAGACCATTTGGGCTAGGGCAATAAAGGGCAGGGGGTTATCATACCATTTTGGCTAGGGCAATAAAGGGCAGGGGGTTATCTGTGAAGCAAGGGAAGTTTGTGGCCACAGATAACTCTGTCCTTGGGATTTATGTGAGCTCTGGTTAACTTCAACATGGACAAGTCAGTTCCTGGAATTTATGTTTGCTCTGGGTCACTCATAATTTAACATAAAGGACAGAATGGCTGCTGCCTCAAAATGGAGTTACTTCAACTCTTCAATACTTCATTAAATGGAAGCATAATTTAATAACTAATAATTTGTAATAATATATAATTTAATAATATCCTCACATTCCCTCTGTCTATATATATATATATATATATACATATATATATATATATATATATGTATATATATTTGGCGTTACTGTGGCTTGATCACAGGTCCTCAGAACTTCCTGGCAGCTCAGTTTTCTGGAGGCTGGTGCGCTAAATCTGTGACCCCATTTATGGATTGGGCATTTTAGGCCGTGCGTTGAAATTCCAGCATGGCCAATAATGTATTCATGGAGTAAGAAGCCAATTTTGACACATTTTTTTCCTTCTCTGTGAAAGTTCTGGGTCTCAGTATATGTGATATGATGTAATAAAATAAATGATTTATGTGCAATAATATTAAACAAGTAAGGGTAATAAATGTCATATGGAGTAAACCCATGTATGCAAATAGATCTCATATATGAGTATCATTTTTTCCAGTACTGGGGCTTCAATTCACGCTCTTGGAACTTTTCTGAACTTGTCTTCAAGGAAGGCAATCTTCCTCTTCACCCACAGTGCCACAGAGTTACCCAGACTCTGAGTTTAAATGCCAGGCCTGCCAGTATAATGGTGCAAATACCAAGCCAGCGTCATATTATTATTGTTATTGTTGTTGTTGTTATCATTGTTATTATTATTTGGTTTTAGGCCAAGTACCGAGCTTGAACTCAGGTCTTGGCATCTCTGCCAAAGCCAATCCTGGGATCCTAGGTCCCGAGTTCAAATCTCAAGGCTGGCAAAAGAAATAAAAAGGAAAAAAATAAAACTGAGAAGTTCAATGAGGTGATTACACTTTTTTTTCCTTTGTATTGTAACATCCTGGGTCTAAATAACAATGCCCAGACAATGTACATGACCTTACATTGCTGATGTTTGGCAGGCTATTAGGGAAGCCAAGCCGAAATCGGCAACTTAGGTCTGGAGCTTGAATCCCGGGACTCCCACTAATGAATGGCTGTCGGGAGATTCTAAGAAACACTTTCCAATAGACATCTGTACAAATGGAATGTTGTAAAAGTAACAATTACATTAGTAGTTAGTGTACAATTATATTAGAAAATTATACACAACAGGTATACTACATTGACTAATTTTCAATTAATAATTTATTATGTAGTCAATCATGATACTTAAAAAAGGAAGGAATAATTTAATTGGCAATATTTGATAGAAATATCATATATGCAATTTCATAATTTACAGACATCTCTCATTAAATATATCTCTATCTATCTATCTATCTATCTATCTATCTATCTATCTATCTATCTATCTATCTATCTATCTGTCTGTCTGTCTACCAATCTACACATTTATCTGTTTATACACTTGTGACTACTGGGGCTCCGTGGTAGAGTGCTCGCCTAGTAAGTACGAAGCCGTGGGTTCAATTCCTCACTACCATTTGCATAGAAAAATCCAGAAGTTTTGCTGTAGCTCAAACACTTGAGCACTAGCTTTGAGCATAAAGGCTTAGGGACTGTGTCTAGACTCTTACTCAAGAGCCAGGACTGGCATCAAAACAAAAAATAAAAGAGGAAAAGATAGAATGTTCTGACTGCAACTATATATGGATAGGGCTGCAAATACCTCATCACAAAGCAAGCTGGGAATCTAGTGTTGACATTTGCCATCTAACCTGAATTAGACAGAGGTAAACCGCTGGAACCCAGTTCCATCAACTAGATGCTGCTGGCTTGCTCACCTTGTCATCCAAGATACTAGGGGGCTGAGATCTGACAGTGGTGGGTTTAAAACCTAGGCTTGGCAGGAAGTCTGTGAAACTCTGAGCTGTGGCTGAAAGTCACAGAGTTCTAGCCTGATCAAAAGACCTTAGGACAGTACCCCCAACATTTCAGTGCAATCCCCGTGGCTGACTCCCCCCCCCAAAAAAAACCTCACCCCTCCAAAATCTAAATTTGGACTGTTTGTGGTGTGTTTCTGAAAGAATGATGATACTGATGAAAGCACCCTAATTCTAATGATATTATGTGGGCTACAGCTATGTGATGAGTATTTCATGAGTTGTTGTGTGCTGGGTACTTCTTGGAGTGCATTTTTTCATCTGGTTCTTGTAAGAGCTCCACAAGTAAGATGATTGTGCAGATGAGAAACTTGTGGCACCATTTCATGGCCAAAATTATGTATGCACCTAACTCTAGTGAGTTGTCTCCTGCAGACAATTGTTTTGTATTATATTTCTTGATCATGAACCTTGAACTCAGGGCCTAGCCACTGACACTTACCAGTGGGGATCATGGGTAGCGCCCTACCACGTGGAGCCAAGGACCCCCTTGCAACAGAGTGTTACAGTCTAGACGTGTAGTAGCTGAGGTCTGTCATCCTGCCTACTCAGGAAGCTGAGATCTGACGATCTGGGTTCAAAACTATCCCAGACACAAAAAGTCCCATGAGACTTTTATCTCCTATTCACTACTTAGGAACTTGAAGTGGAAGCTAGTTGCTGCTGACTTGTGCCTGTCATCCTAGGTACTCCGGATGCTGAGAGCTGAGGATCACGGTCCAAAGCCAGCCTGGGCAGGAAATTCCTTGAGATGCTTCTCTCCAGTGACCCACCAAAAACCTCAAGGGGTGTTGTTGCTCAAGTGGTAGAGTGATTGACTTTAGCTAAAGAGCTCAAGGACAGCACCCAGGCCTAGACTTAAATTCCTCCAACTTTCAACAAAAGAAAGAAAGAAACCTGAAGTAGAGTGCTGGGAATGTGTCTTAGGAGTAGAGTGCTTTGCATGTATGAATCCCTGGGTTTGATTCCTTAGTACTACACTAGAAAAAAGCCTGAAGTGGCTGTGTGCCTCAAGTGGTAGAGTGCTATCCTTGTACAGGAGAAACTCAGGTACAGTGTTCAGGTCCTGAGTTGAAGCTCCAGGACAAGTGTATGAACACACATACATGCGCACACACACACACACACACACATACACACACACACAGATAACAGAAGTGAAGCTGTGACAAGAAATTATAAAGCACTGAGCTTCTGCTCTGAGCTCATGGTCAGTATCCAGGTCCTGTGTTCAACCCTGAAACACAGCCACCCAGGGCCCAACTAGGAGAGGTCAAAGTTTCAAAACCTGATGAGTTTCACCAGCCCTAGATGACATGAAGCATAGTAATATTACACATGTACTTTGATTTAGCAAGCTTCTGGAAACCCAGGGAAGCATCATTGCCAATAATGAATCATTTTATTAGATTCAGCTCCTTAGTTGTCTGCCAAAAGGACCCTTGAATTAATTGTATCAGGTTATTTCAACACTGGAACATAGTCTAACAAATACAGGATAAGTGCAGGGAACTTGGCCTGCCACGGGAGGTGGCACAATTGAAGTCTTCCTGTCACAACAGAGCTCTCGGCAGAGAGATAGCTTGAGATACAAAGAGGCCTTTTTCTCCTGGCCTTCAGAGCCCACCCACACTCCTCACTAATTGGCCTAGAAAGATTTTTTTGTCACTCAGCTCTACAGGAGTGAGGCCTTTTGTCTGCCTGTTCCAATAATGAGGAAGTCTTCTTCCAGCAGTCCCCGATGTGGAGAAAACCTCAGGCTACAATGGGAACAGTGAGAGGAGGCCCGAAGATGCACTGTCTTGAAAACTCTCTCTGTGCTATGAAATCATTTTATTCAAAGCAAATTTCCTAGCTGGATGCCTTTCATTATAGGGCTTCTGGACCTTCACCAATAGAAATACATGCATACATACATGGGGAGACATGTTGTTACTGGCTTTTTTTTTTAATTGCCAGGTTTGGGAGTTTTACTATGAGCCTAGGCACTGTCCCTGAGTTCTTGTGCTTAAGGTTAACGCTCTGCCCTTGAGCCATAGCCCCATTCATGGGAATTTTTTATTCCTGTAATCCCTCAGAAATAAGAGTGTGGTGGATTTTCCTGTCCTGGCTGAATTCAAACTGGCATTCTCTACCTCTCAGCTGCCTGAAGAGCTAGGCTTACAGGTAGGATCCACTGACACTTGGCTTTCTTTCCTTCTCATTCTTTTCTTTCATCCTGACAATCTGAAATCTTCACAGTGTAATTCCAATCATTTGCATTTCAAAGTAAAATACCCAGGCCTGGAGTTAAACTGACAGTACTGCCACCTATAAATGGAGGGAGATTTTGAGAAAATCATTCCTATCCATGGGAATGCCTAATGAAATGTTATAAAAGTAACAATTAAATTTGCAATTAGTTAATAACTCTCTTATAGAATGCCACACAAAAAGTATTGGATAATGTCTTCCATTCTAGAAACATGGTATGATTCTCCCAATTATGGAATACTGACTACTTTTACATTAATGCTTTAATAAGTATTCAACCATGATACTTCATTAAAAGGAGCCATAATTTAATAACTAATAATTCATAATACATATAATTCAATATTCTCACATTCTCTCTCATATACATAGCAAACTACACGTCTATCTATCTATCTATCTATCTATCTATCTATCTATCTATCTATCTATCTATCTATCTATCTATCTATCGATCGATCGATCGATCGATCGATCTATCTATCTATCTATCTATCTATCTATCTATCTATCTATCTATCTATCTATCTATCTATCTATCTATCTATCTATCTATCTATCTATCTATCTATCCGCCACTACTATTGCTTGATCACAGGTCTTCAGAACTGGCTGGCAGTTCAGTTTGCCAAAGGCTTTTCTTTTACAACTGACCCATTCATGATTTGTGCATTGTGGGCTGTGAGTTCAAATCCCAGCATGGCCAAAAGTTTATATGTGGAGTCAGAAGCCAATTTTGACCCATTTTTGTCCTTCTCTGTGAAAGTTGTGGGTCTCAGGATGATGTATAATCCATATGCAAATAAATCCATGTGATAAGATGTAATAAATGAAATAAATGTGATATATGTAATAATACTAAATAAAATAAATAAAAAATAAATAAGGGTAATAAATGTCATAGGGAGTAAACACATGTATGTAAATAGATCTCATGTATGAATATTATTTTTTCCAGTGCTGGGGCTTGAATTCAGGCCCTGGAAACTGGTCTGAAATTCTTGTCTTCAACGATGGTGAGTTTCCCTTCCCCTACAGTGCCAAAGCGTTAATCAGACCCTGAGTTGAAATCCCAGGCCTGCCAGAAAAATGATGCAAATTCCAAGCCAGTGTCTTAATTTTTTGACCAAGGACATGCACTATCTTGAAAGCACTCTCTGTGCTATGATATCATTCAATTCAAAGCAAATTTCTTAGTTGGGTGCTATTTTTCCTAATGACTATGGATGTTCACTGATAGAAATACATGCATATATACACAGACACATGGAATTACTGGCTCTTTCTTTTTAGTGCAGATCCTGAGGTTTGAACTATGAGCCTAGAAATTGACTCTGAGCTCCATTTACACAAGGCAATACTTTATTGTGCCTTAATCCATGATACTTCATTAAATGGAGGAATAATTTAATACCTAATAATTATTAGTAATATGTTAAATGCCATTTAATAATATACAGACATCTCACATTCTATAATATATTTATATTTAAATGTACAGTGGAATATACATATACATCTCTCTCTCTCTCTATATATATATACATGTATTTGCAGCAATTTATACATTTCTCTATTTATATATTGACCACTCCTGGGGCTAGAACTCAGGTCTTGGGAACTGCCTGGCATTGAATTTGTTTGAGGCTGCTGTGCTTAAACTGACCCCTTGATGAATTAGGCATTTCAGGCCCTGAGTTCAAATCCCAGCAGTGCCAAAGTCAATAGGTGGAGTAAGAAGCCAATGTTGACCTGATTTCCTTTCTGTGGTAATATTGTGTCCTAGGTACAATATGTAATATCTGTGCAACTACATATATTTGATATATATTATACACGTATATAAATAATATTTTTGCCAGTTCTAGGTCTGGAATTCACACACTGGGTAATGCTCTGGATATTTTTTCTTCTAGGAGGTTAGTTTTCACATCACCCAGAGCACAATAGAGTTACCCAGTCCCTGAGTTCAAATTACAAGTATGGCAGATAAAATGGCCCAAACTCCTATCCAGGACCTTAACTTTTTTGGAGTGGCAGGCACGGAGCTTGAACTCTGGTCACCACAACTTTTCCTCAGCCTTGATTATCCTAGGCTGGGGTGCAGCTTTTACACCCACAGATGATCCAGGGATCCTAGGACCCGTGTTCAACTCCCAGCTCTGACAAAAAAATAAACCAACCAAGATGGAGGAGGAAAAACCAGGAAGTTTTAGACAACAGTTTTACCTTTGTTTCTTTTGCACTGTGATCATCTTGAATCTCAATGACTTGGCTTGAAAATTGTACATGACCTTGCATGGCTGAAGGTTGGCGTGCTGTCAGTGAAGCCTCAGCCCAACCCAGAAACCAAGGCCCTGAGTTTGATCCTGGGACTTCCACCTACTCGTTCCTATCTATAAGAACAATAATAGAATCTTTGTAATGTACCAATTGAACTACTAATTAGCTAGTCATTGTAGTATAAGATTGTACGCAATAAATATAGGTCATTGATTAATTTAATACTTTATCGTCTCCCACTATGATTAATTAATGGAGGCATAATTTTAGACCAAATAATTCATAATAATAGAGTATATAAAAATAAGATATAGACATCACTATACAGTAGAATCTATATAAATGTCTATCTGTCTCTCTCTATAACTTTATTTATAGATACATATACATATGTAAATACACACCCTGCAATATACATATCTATCTGTTTATATATTGGCCACTCCTAGGGCTTTATCTCAGGTCCTCAAATTTGCCTGACAACTTCACTTGTGTCAGACTGGTGTGCTAACATTGACACATTCATGAAGTGGGCCTTCTAGGCCCAGAGTTCAAATCACAGAACTGCCAAGAACTTAATCGTGGTAGAAGAAGCCAATTGTCCCACTTGTTTTCCTTATCAGTGAAAGTCCTGGGTCTCAGGAATGATGTATAATACATAGTCAAATCTGTGTTCTATTTAATAGGATGTAAATAATGTTATACATGTAATCATACTCTCTAAAATATATAATAAATAAATAAAAAACAAAATAAAATGAATACCTACACTAAATGCAATATGTCATAAACATGCATATGTAAATATAAATCATGTTTTTAAAATGTATACGAATATTATTTTTGCCAGTGCTAGGGCTTGAATTCAGACCCTGGGAACAGACCTGTCTTTCTTGTCTTCCAGCATTGTGAGTTTTCCCATCCCCCACAATACTGCAGATTTACCCAAGCCCTGAGTTAAAATCCCAGGCTCGGCAGAAAAAATGGCTCGAATACGCCAAGTAGCCTCATAATTATTTAAATATTTTTAATGTATCTATGTATATATGTATGTATGCATGTATGTATTTTTATTTTGTCAAGCTCAATGGCAGCTCTGCCTCAGCTTTGATCACTCTAGGCTGGGTTGTAGCCACTGGACCCACAGCCGAACCTAGGTTCCTGGGCCTCAAAGGCTGACAGGAAAAATAAATAAATAAAACGACACAGAAAAAAACCCAGTAACTTTCAGATGTCTGCCGATTTTACATTTGTTCTCTTTTCAAGGTGACCATCCTGGGTCTAAAAGACAGGGCTGAAAAGTGTTGGTAACCTGCCATTGCTGAAGGCTGTCGGGCTTTCAGGGAAGCCATGGGCCAACACCACAACATAGGCCCTGTGTTCGAAGCTGGGTCCTGACCCCTACCAATGGAGGGAGATCCTAAGAGTCTCGTTCCTATACATAGGAATACCGATGGAAGATTATGGATGTCAAGGTTTAATTGGTTGTTCCTGAATGATACTAGTATAAAATTAGAGAGTGATTTTAGGAGTCCGAAGGATTTTAATGAATATTTTTTGGCACATTAAAAGAATACTATTAATTATGTGGACACAATAGTTTCGGGACAGTGGTTGATATAATTAATAATTAATTAAGGATGAAAACAGTAATATTAATGACATGGAGGCATAATAAATACCCAAGACTTAATAGGAATGTAGCCTATATAACTGAATAATGTATAGACATCTCTGGCACTCTATAAAGATCTGTATTTATTTGTGTACTACCATCTGCATGTCAATCTGTTCTTGTTTTGTCAACCCCTGGGGCTCATTCTCAGGTGCTGGGAACTGCTTGCCGGTTCAATCTGCCCCAGGCTGGCATGCTGACACTCACCCATTCATGAATTGGGCCTTGTAGGCTGTGAGTTCAGATGCCAGTACTCACAAAAATTGAATCGTGCAGTAAGACACAGGGTGACACATGTTTTCTTTTTCTGTGAAAGTCCTGGGTGTCAGGTGTGAAGTTTCATGCATAGGCAATTCTATATCTTATTTAATAAATGTAGTAAATATTCCATGTGTTGTAGCAGTCAATAAAATAAATGGTAAATGAATAAAAAATGAATAACTTCATTAAGCACAATTTGGAGTCAACATACAGGGCACTATCTCAGGGCCTGGGAACTGCCTGGCAGCTGAATTGACTAGTGGCTACTGTGCTGGCAGTCACCCATTCATGAACTGAGCCTTCTTTGCCTGAGTTTAGATCCCAGCACTGCCAAAATGTAATTTTGGAGTGAGAAGCTGAGCATGACACGTTTTCCTTTTCTGTGAATGTGCTCTGTGTCAGGTAGGATGTATAATTTGGATGCAAATCTATATTCTATGTAATAGGATGTAATAAAGGTAAAAAACATCATAGGTTGAAGAATTGCCACTACAGTAAATAATAAACAGATTGAATTAGTAGTGAATCATTCTAGGATAAAATTAGATACAATAAGTGTAGGATGTGCACTAAGTTTAATTGATATTTTATTAAGCATTAACAGAATAAAAATTACATGGAGACATAATTAAATAACTAATAGTTGGTAGTAACACATGATGCATAATTTAATAATATATAGACATTGGTCTCATTCTATGAAATATCTAATTATATATATGGATATATGTACATATATGATAAACAATAATGGGATGTTGAGTAATTATTAATTAATGCTTTATTAATTGTTAACTGGGACACATCATTAAATGGAGACATAATTTAATACCTAATAATTGGTAGTAATATTATCTATAGTTTAATAATATGCAGAAATCTCATTTTGTATATATAATATTTATATACAGCAATCTCTATCTATTTGTACCTCATTCACTCCTGAGGCTCAGTGGTTGAGTGCTCCCCTAATAAGCACGAAGATCTGGGTTCGATTCCTCAGTGCCACAAAACAGGAAACCCAGAAGTTCTGCTGTCTTTCAATCAATTGAGTGCTAGCCTTGAGCACAAACGTTTAGGGACAGTGTCTAAGCTCTTACTCATGCCCCAGGTCTGATAACAAAAAAAGGTAGAATGGTCTAACTGCAATTATAGAAGGACAGAACTTCAAATACCTCATTACAGATCAAGCTAGGAGACTGGTGCTGACAGCAGCCACCTAACCTGACTTAACCACATGTAAACCGCTGCAACCCAGCTCCACGGGTTACCCATATCATCCTGGCTTATGCCCATCATCCTGGCTGCTCAGGAGCTTTAAAACCCAGTCTTTGCAGGAAGTCTGAGAGACACCTCAAAATGTGGCTCCAAGAGGTAGAGCTCTAGCCTTGAGCAAATGTTATTGGAACAGTACCCCATGCTTTGAGTTCAAGCCCCATGACTAACAACCTCTCCCCCAAAAAAACACCCCACTAAACCATTAGATGTGAACTTGTATGGTTTGTAAAATTTTCCTCAAAGAATGGTGATACTGATGAAAGCACCCTAATTCTAATGACAGCTTGTGGAATGGAGCTATGTGCTGAGTCCTCCATAGGGTGCTCTATTCTGAGTCCCGCACAGGGTGCTATGTGCTGAGTCTTTCATAGGATGCAGTGTGTTAAGTCCTGCATTGGGTGCTGGGTGCTGAGTCTTTAACAGGATGTTGTGTGCTGAGTGGTGCAACGAGTGCCATGTGCTGTGTCCTTAACCGGGTGCATTCTTACATCTTGTCTATGTAAGAGCTCCACAACTTAGATGATTATACAGACAAGAATATTGAGGCTCAGATAGGTCCCCATGTCAGGGATAAAATTATGTGTTACCGAAGATTAGTGAATTGTCTACAGCAGACAATGGTTTTGTTTTGTTATTTCTCAGTCATGAACCTTGAACTCAGGGCTTAAGCACTGACCCTTACGTCTTGGGCTCATGGCTAGCACTCCACCACGTGGAGCCATGGACTCCCTTGCAGCAGAGGCCACAGCCAAGGGGTCAGTAGCTGGTCTCTCATCCTGCCTTCTCAGGAAGCTGAGTTCTAAAGATCTGGGTTCCAAACTATCTCAGACACAAAAGGTACCATGAGACTATTATCTCCAATTCACTACTAAGAACCTGAAGGGGAAGCTGGGTGCTTTTGGCTCATGTCTCTCATCTTAGCTACTCAGGAGGATGTGATCTGAGGATCATGGTTCAAAGCTAGCCTAGGCAGGAAAGTCCTTGAGAAACATAGCTCCAATGAACTACCAGAAAACCAGAAGAAGCTCTGTGGCTCAAGTGGTAGAGCACAAGATTTGAACTGAAGAGGTCAGGGACAGCACCCAGGCCAAGACTTCATCTCATTCAACTGACAACAACAACAATAAAAAAAGACAGAACTAAACTAACAAAGCTGAAGTAGAGGGCTGGGAATGTGCTTTAGTGGTAGAGTGCTTTCCATATATGAAATCCTGGGCTTCATTTCTCAGGAGCACATCACTAGGACAAAGCCTGAAGAGGCTCTGTGGCTCAAGTGAGAGAGGGATATCATTATACAAGAGAAACTAGGTACGGTGCTCAGGTCCTGAGGTCAAGCTTCAGGACTCATGTATGTGTGTGCACGCACACACACACTCCCGCACACACACACTGTCATGTGCTCACACAGACACACACACACACACACACACACACACACACATATACTAGATATTGCAAATAGGGGAAATCATGGGACCTATGTTACTTTGTGCTTGGCTTACTTCACTTAATATAAATTTTTCCAAGTCTTTCCATTTCCTGACAAATGGGGCAATGTCATTCTTTCTGATGGAGGCATAGAATTCCATTGTGTATATATACCACATTTTCTTGATCCATTCATCTACTGAGGAGCATCTGGGTTGGTTCCATATCTTAGCTATGGTAAATAATGTTGCAATAAACATAGTTGTGCTGGTAGCTTTAGTGTGGTCTTGTTTGTAAACATTTGGGTACATGTCCAAAAGTGGGACTGCTGGGTCATAAGGGAGCTCTATGTGGAGTCTTTTGAGGAACCTCCATACTACTTTCCAAACTGGTTGAACAAGTTTACACTCCCACCAACAATGAAGTAAGGTTCCCTTCTGTCCACATACCCTCCAGCATCTGTTTTTGTTAGAGTTCATGATTTTTGCCATTCTAACTGGAGTGAGGTGGTATCTCAATGTTGTTTTGATTTGCATTTCTTTTATGGCTAGGGAGGTTGAGCATTTCTTCATGTGTCTATTGGCCATCCTTCTTTCTTCTTCAGAGAAGTTTCTCTTTAAGTCAATAGTCCACTTATTTATTGGGCAGTTGTTTCTTTGAGGATTTGTTGTTGGGGATTTAATTTTTTGAGTTCCAATTATATTTTAGATATGAGACCCTTGTCCATTGTATGGCTAGTGAAGATCTTCTCCCAATCCGTGGGTTTTCTATTGATCTTGCTAGGTATGTCCTTTGCCATGCAGAAGCTCTGCAACATCATGCAATCCCATTTGTCCAACCTTTCTTTGATTTTCTGGGTCTCTATTAAGAAAATTTTGGCCTGCGCCAAGGAGACCTGGGGTTTCTCCTATTCCATCCTGTAATGTTTTCAGAGTGTCTACTTTGACTCCGAGGTCTTTGATCCATTTGGAGTTGATTCTGGTGCAGGGTGATATATAAGGATCTAGCTTTAGTTTGCTACAAGTAGTTAACCAATTTTTCTAGCACCATTTACTGAAGAGGCTGTCTTTCTTCCATTCTATTTTTTAGTTCCCTTATCAAATATTAGATGGCTATATGTCTGTAGGTTCATTTCTGGGTTTTCAATTCTATTCCATTGGTCCTGAGGTCTGTTCTTGTGCCAGTACCAAGCTATTTTGATTACTATGGCTTTATAGTAGAGTTTAAAATTTGGTATTGATATTCTGTATGCCAACAATGCCATCAAAGTAGTGAAGGACCTCAATGATGAAAACATTAATAACTTGAAAAAGGAAATCAAAACAGAACTTAGAAAATGGGAAAATCTCCCATGCTCCTGGTTTGGAAAGATTAACATCATGAAAATGACAGTACTTCTCAAGGCTATCTACATATTTAATGCGATACCTATCAAAATTCCAACCACATTCTTCAAGGAAATAGAAGAGGCAATCCAAAAATTCATGTGGAACAATAAAATTCCCCGAATAGCAAAAAGGCTCTTCAATGGTTGTGTGCCTTTATAAATCATGCAAATCTTTAGCTTGGGGTTCTCCTCCTTGGCTCTGCTGTGTTGGAGTGTAGGATGAGACTTGAGCTGCAGCCCGTTTAAATAAAACTTTAAAACAACTGTAAAATCTGACTCTCGATGGTCTTCTTGGTGGGGATCCTGCAACCTGGGTATAACATTAGTGGAGGCCTTCAGGGATCCCCCCAAAGACATCTGAGATCTCAGACTCCAAAGGTAAAACAGCGCTGTCTTTGTTAATTTGTCATGTCCTGTCGTTTTCTGTTTTACTTTCATTTTCCTTTGTGAGGATGGCTGCTCCCATGTACAAAGGGTTGTTGAAGCTGAAGCGCTTGCACAACAACCCTGGAGGAACTGGGAGATGTCCCACATCCTCTTGTGGGGAGGGGGTCTTTGGAACCCCGCCGTGTGGGGTGGGAGTTGGAACCCCACTGTGTGGGGTGGGCTGGGGGGGTGGGGTTCTTGGAACACCGCCTTGTGAATTTTGGGACGGGGGTCGTTTCGGTGTTGGGCCGGAACTGACCAAGAGGGCCTCCTAACCGAGGCCTAACTTGCCCAATGTGGCTCTGCTCCTTCTGCTGTGGGGCATGGGTGGGGAACCTCGCCATGACAGGAGTCAGTGGACCAATTTGGGAAATCTCCTCTTTGTAAGCTTTTTTTTTGTAACTGTCAGGCCTGCATGTGTTTTGTTTGTACTGTTTATTGGTTTTTGGACTGTACAACTGACAGGATTGGAAACCATGGGCACCGCTCCGTCTAGCCCCCTAGACTTACAAAAAGAAACCGAGGAAGAGGTAAAGAAGAGGTACCCCCTGGTTTTTCAGGGAGATAACTTGGAAGAAGAAATGTTTCCTCCCCCATACTCTCCTTTCCAGGTTCTTTTTGCAGAATCTGAGAATGACCAAGAGGAGGAGGGAGCTATAGAATCCTCGGCACCTGCCCTTAAAGTTTCTGAGGGGCCAGTCACTCAACGATGCCATGGGATCAACCCCTCTTCTCATACAGCTGTTTTTCTCTTACGCACCATAGGTCCTGTGTATGTGGATGGTCAACAGCAATTCCAATATTGGTCATTTTCTACCAGTGACCAATACAAAAATGCCTATACACCCAAAATGCCCCCTTTTCTGAGAAACACCAGGATTTAATTAGTTTGCTTAAACTATTCACTTTATTCATCAGCCCATTGGGATGATTTTAGTCAGCTTTTACAGGTCTTTTTTACCACTGAAGAAAGAGACTGTATCCAAGAGGTGGCACGGAAACATCCCTGGCCCCACAGGAGCACCTATCATGGATCCTGCCCTGATCACTGCCTATTTTCCTGAGATCCGACCAACATGGGACTACAATATGGTTGAAGGTAGGGAGCGACTCCTCATCTATCACCAGGCTCTGTTGGCAGGTCTCAAGGTGGCGCCTTGCCAACCTACTAATATGGCCAAAGTTTTTGATGTTAGACAGGGAGGAAGTGAAAGTCCATCAACATATCTTGAGTGGCTCATAGAAGCTTTTAGTCAATATACCCCATAATATCTTGAGACCTAGGAGTTGGTTCAGATGATTATGTTTGCCTATATAAGTCAAGCTGAACCAGACATAAAGCAAAAGTTGCAGGCTCTAAACAGACTTGGTGAAAAGTCTATAAGGGATCTATTAGCTGCGGTGGAAAAGGTTTACAATAAGAGAGAGACAGAGGAGCAAAGACAGGAAAGGAAGGACAGAGAATGTGAAATTGAGTGTAAAAAGAGCAACCAGACCAAGGAAAAGAGTCCAGACTTGTTGGACACGACACTATCGCATGCCGAGCATACCTGGTTCACAGAAGGCAGCAGTTTCATTTGAGATGGAAAAAGGTACGCAGGTGCAGCAGTCACCACGGACACTGAGATAGTGTGGGCAGAAGCACTCCCCCAGGGAACATCTACACGAAGAGCAGAACTAGTGGCACTAACAAAAGCCCTACAGATGGGAAAAGGGAAGAGACTAAATATTTACACGGATAGTCGGTATGCTTTTGCCACTGTGCATGTCCATGGAACCATTTACCAAGAGAGGGGGCTGTTGACAGCTGAGGGAAAGGCTATTAAAAACAAACAAGAAATTTTAAGCCTCATCCAGGCCTTATGGGAACCAGCAAATATTGCCATTATGCACTGTCCTCACCATCAAAAGGTAACTGATTCAATAACCAAAGGAAATAACTTGGTCGATCAGGCAGCTAAGGAGGCGGCCCTCCAGCCCAGAGTGGAAGTAGACCCAGGGCCACAAGTTATGGCTCTTGAGCCTCAGTACTCCCAAGAAGATTTGCAGTGAATAAAGAAAATTTCCATGGCCTAACCCCTGAACAGAGAAAGAAATGAAGACTGATGGAAAACTGGTGAGGGAAAATTTATCTTGCCACAAAGATTGGGCAAGGGAATTCTTATGAAAATCCACTGGGTCTCAAACATGGGAACCCGAAGAATGCAGCACTTGCTGACACTCAGAAGTAAAAATCAGGCAAGGAAATCAACTCATTGAGGACATTGTTAAAAATTTTAAAGCCTGTCAGCTCACCAATGCCCCCAATCAACCGATTACAAAAGGAGCTCGCCTCCGTGGAGATAGACCAGGTGTGTATCAGGAAGTAGACTTCACAGAAATTAAAACTGGAAAATTTGGATATAAATATTTGCTAGTTTTTGTAGACACTTTTTCAGGATGTGTTGAAGCCTACCCAACAAAGCATGAGACCAGGAACATCGGGCTAAGAAGTTCCTGGAAAAAATCCTACCCAGGTATGGCTTCCCATCCACCATTGGGCCTTTGTCTCAAAAGTAAGTCAGGGAATAGCCGCAGCACTGGGGACAGATTGGAAATTGCACTGTGCTTATAGACCCCAGAGTTCAGGGCAGGTAGAAAGAATGAATCGGATTCTAAAAGAGACCTTAACTAAATTGGCCTTGGAGACTGGTGCAGACTGGGTATGACTGCTTCCTTTTGACCTGTTTAGAGTAGGAAATTCACCCTATCAGCTTGGCTTTACTCCTTTTGAAATAATGTATGGACAACCCCCAACCTAGCCTCCAGACTGAATTGCTTGCTGATTTGGATGATACTGAATTTCTGTGTAAGCTTGACTATTTAGAGCTGGTGCATAAGAGTATGTGGCCCCAGCTTAGAGCATTATATGATTCTGCTTCTATTCCTGCCCCCAATTTGTTTAAACCAGGGGACTAGGTGTTTGTTTGAAGGGACAACTTGAGATCTCTGGAACCTTGGTAGAAGGGACCTTACATGGTGCTACTGGCTACACCTACTGCCCTTAAGGTGGATGGCATTGCTGCTTGGATCAACTGCTTCCACTCCAGACTGGCTGACCACTTTGCCCTGGACGACTGTGGGGAAACATGGGGAAGTCTCCAAGCATCCTACCCAACCACTCCGCATATGCCTCAAGTAAAGAAAAATGAACTGCTTGTTATTGGTATTGTTGTTTAATAGAATGGCTAAGGTCAGAGAGGGACCATAATCCATTCAAAATCAAGAGCTGTTGGAGTTTAGTTTGGGGCCAGAGCCATAAGATAGTGTCTCAGGACTATAAGTCAAAGGGGGGAAATGCAGGGTTAAAGTTTTGAGGCAGTGACCACTTGTTGCTTGTTTCTAGCAGAGCAACACATGGTGGTAATCCAAACACCTGGTTGGTTGTGTGCCTTTATAAACGCTGCAAATCTTCAGCTTGATGGTCTCCACCTAGGCTCCTCTGTGTCAGAGTGTGGGACGAGGCCCGAGCTGCAGCTCATTTTAGTGAAACATTAAAACAGCTGTAAAGTCTGACTCTCGATGGTCTTTTTGGTGGGGATCCTGCGACTTGGGTTTAACAATGTTTCCATTTTTCTCTAGTACCCCTCGAGATTTAGACTAAGGGCTTGTGTGGAGCGGTTCCTCGGTGAATTCTTGAGTAAACCAGTTGAAGCCTCCTCAGGAGATTGCCATTCAAGCCAGCCGAGCAGGAGAGTCTCTGAGACTATTTTATCCAATAAACCACCTGAGAACCAGAAGGGGAACAGTGGACCAGATGGTAGAGCTTCTGCTTTGAGAGAGAAAACTGAGCAGGAGATACAATCCTTACCAGGCAGGAAAGCCTGGGAATTGCTTATGTCCAGTTAACTACGAGATGGTGCTAAGTGGAGCTGTGGTGGTGGTAGTGCCTCAGCCTTGAGCAAAGCATCTCAGGAACACATCAGGCCCTGAGTTTAAGCCCCGAGATGGCCACAAAAAAATTCAAATAGAGAAAGCCAAGTTTATGTATCAGTGGCCTACCTACTTATGTGTGTATGTATATTACATACAGACTATGCAATGTATATTGCAAACAGACTATGCAATGCTTCTGCTTTTATTTACTGGTTTATTTTTCAGATATGCTAGTTGCGCATACTGCATCATTCTCTTTATTTCAGGCCCATTGCTTTTCTCTTCCAGGGTTCTAAGCCTGTGTCTTTATATGATGCACACTGAAGCTCTCAGCAGCCTTTATTTACATTTTATTATGAGGCCAATGCAGGAACAGTCACAAATCAGGCAGGGGAAGAGAAGATCAGGTTTCTTAGAAGTAACCGGTATTCAGAAAATTAAACTTGAGAACATAAAATGGTAGCATACTTATGTAAAAACTACCATTAAGAAAAAAATGAAGGGGCTGTGAATATGGATTAATGAGAGAGTGCTTGCCTAGCATGCAAGAAGCCCTGGGTTCGATTCCTTGAGTTCAACCCAACAACTGGCAAAGAGATAGCTACCTAGGTAGGTAAGTAGGTATAAAGAAAGAAACAAAGAGAGAGAGAGAGAAAGACAGAAAGACAGACAGAAAGAAAGAAAGAAAGAAAGAAAGAAAGAAAGAAAGAAAGAAAGAAAGAAAGAAAGAAAGAAAGAAAGAAAGAAAGAAAGAAAGAAAGAAAGAAAGGAAAAAGAAAGAAAAAAAGAGAAAAGAAAGAAAGAAAGTTGATAGATGAAGCTGTTTTTCACATCAGAAGGAAAGAAGGGAACATTTTCTAGTCATGAGGCTTTCTGCAGTGTGCCAGGACACCAGCATCACTTTCACACAACTGCAGAGCAGGATGACTGTCTCTGTCCCACTTCTCAGGCAGCCAAGCGCCCCAGAGTCAAGAGGGCAGATCCAGGTTCTAACTCAGCTGCTTGGAGACAGAAGAGAAATGGCCCTACCTCTCCTTGGACTGAGGATTTGCATTAATGATTTGGAGCATGAAGTAAGGAGAATGGACTGGCAGAGATAGAAAGGTCTTCAAACCGGACAGATGGAGCGTCAAAAACCCACTCCCTAAGACCAGGAAGCAGGATTTTTCTACTCTGTTCCGCCCCTCTCCCCCACTAAACTGGCTCTCTATTGGTAACCTAAAGATAGCCTGAGGCTCCTTTCACCTGAGGGAGGAAGGTTAATTAGTCATCATTTGAAGAGGCTGAGAAAAGCCTGACCCTGCTGTAACTCTAAAAAATGTTTCAGGTTTCCCTCATTACTGGTTGTGCCTGGAATGAATGAAGTGGTTTTGCAGCTCACATCCCTGTTGAGTGTTTACATTCTGCCTCTTAATCCTGCAGGTCTAGGTCTCTCCAACTAGACTGGCTTTTGAAACTGTTTTTTGTCCTTCAAATAATGTTACACTGTAGTTCTTCCTGCTAACAGGGCTAGGGCTTGGATCCTGAGACCTTCATTTGAACCCAGGATGGGTCAATAATATTTCTTTCCTTCTATAACTCAAGAACTCCAAGAACATTTAGAGTGTAAGTAACTTCTCATCACCAAGGGAAACACAGGAATCTCTTGAGCATCTGACCTTTCAGAACTGGAAGTCAGAGTGTGCTAGACTTCCCTGCCCTGGCTGTTTTCACCCTGTGATACTGAGACCTAGGCCTCCTGAGATAGTGTGATGGGCTTGAGCTATTGGTTCTCTGCTAGGTTCAGAACTATAATGACATTGACAATACAAGTCAACTGTTTATCACAAAGGACTTGGGGAGCATATTAAGCCTTTCAACAATGGGCCTTTCAGAACCCTGCAGGACACAAGTTTATAATGCTAGAGTCTGAGAGTCTGGGCTTATGTATGTGCTACACTTGAACCTTGAGGTCTGACTCCAAATCTGGTGTACAACAGCATTCATTTTCCAAAAAGTATTCTCATAATTAGCAAATAGGAAAAGTACTTTGATTATCCCTCACTCTTTTTCCAGTTGTGTGTCTCAAACTGAAGCCTGGGCGCTGTCCCTGAGCCATTCAGCTCAAGGCAAACACTGTACCAATTGACCCACAGTGCCACATGGGGTTTTTTGATGGTTCATTGGAGGCAAGAGTCTAACAGGCTTTCCTTCCCTAGGCTGTCTTCAAACTGTGATCTTCAGATCTCAGCCTCCTGAGAAAGTAGGTTTCCAGAGCCACTGGAATCTGGCGTATTGTTTTTGCCAGACCTGGGGCTTCAAATTAGGGCCTGGGTACTGTCTCTGAGCTTCTTTTTCTCAAGGCTAGGCCTCTACCACTTGAGCCACACCACAGCTTCTGGCTTTTTCTGAGTATGTGGCAGTGAGGATTCAAACCCTGGCAATCATGCATGCTGAGCAAGCTCTCTACCACTAAGCCACATTCCCAGCCCCAACCTTATGATTTCATCCCTCGACTTGCCTATCCACAAGAAAAGGCTTCTGAGTATAAATCATCTAAACAAATCACTATAGGAAGTTGTCCAAAGATAAATAAGACGAAGCTCATACTGGGGACAGACTCTAACCATGTGATGACTTGACAAATGCCTCGATTTAATTATGTATCATGTTTCAACACTTAATAAAGTATTAATGAAAAATGAGCATGAGTCAATGTACTAAATTATTGTGTATAATTTTATGATAGATGTACAAAACATAATTAATATTATGTGTATAATACTAAATACAATAAACAATATAATGAATAAATTAAAATTAAAATTAAATACAAAATCAATAATAATAATCATAATATAAAACATAAACATACATATGTACCTATATATCATATATTACACATGTATACAAATATTTTTTTCTATTGGAGGGTCTTAATTCAGGCCCTGTGAACTCTAGCTTGAAAATCTTTTCCTCAAGGACAGTACGCTTAGCCTTCACCCATGTTGCAAAAGAGTTACTTGGACAGTGAGCTCAAATCCCAGCAATGGCAGAAATACTGGCCCCAGTTCCAAGACAATGACTTAATATTTGTAACAGAAGCAGTTATGTTTATTCAGTTCCATAATGAATATTTAAAAATATCAGTGTAGAATATTGTACAGCTACTCAGACATCCTTCACTTACCCCCAAAGTGCTTCTTGAGCACTACATATTTTTGTATGTTTTTTACTGTAAAAATATTGTACAGAGGGGTCACAGTTATATGAGCAAAGTAATGAGTACATTTCCTATTGAGCATTGTTGCTTCGTCGTTTGTTTTCACCCTACCTTCCCTTCCCGCCAGTCTTCACAATTAACTTTCCCTGTCGAGGTCAGTGACTTAATTATTTATTTTGGCTTGCCATGGGGTTTGAACTCAAGTAGTGGCAACTCTGTGCCTTCTGTCACATTGCTACACATTCATCAAGTCTCTGAGTTCAAATCCCAGGCTAGGAAAGAAAACTGGTAGAAATTCCAAACCAGGGAGCTTTATTATTTCCAGTTAGTTAGTTAGTTAGTTCATTAATTTTGCCAACCACGGGTCTTGAACTCAGGTCATGGCAACTCTGACTCAGCTTCACTCTCCCTAGGATGGGGGGCAGCCTCGGGACCCACAAACTATCCTGGGACCCTAGACCCAGATGGCTTGCAGGATGAAAAAAAAACAGAACAGCAGAAAAAGTAGGGAGCTGTAGAGGGCTCAGGGTTTTATAACTTTTTCTTTGCAAAGTGACCATCCTGGGTCTGAATGACGGGAAAACCTGAGATACTGGTTTCTGGACCAGGAAAAGTCATGGAATGCGATCGATCTTATCCTTGAATGAGTACTTCATGCATGATGTGACTAGGAAATGATGGGCAAGACTCATGGGATATCGCTTATTTGTAAAGCAGTGTAGATGAAGCGTGACAATAATCATCACAGTCATGAAATGAAGGCATCTGGAAAGATCCAAGAATCAATAGACACATGGTAGATTGGATTCCATCACAGGTTATCGTCTCTCCTACTCTATACAAATGTGTACTTATTTGCATACTACCTTCAACTTATGAATGGATGACTGCTGTGTGCCCTCCCCCCATACCCCCACATGGGGGTCCATCTCAGGTTCTGGGAACAGCCTTACTCCTTAGTGGCTCACAGACTGGTGTGCTCACATGGACCCATTCGTCAATTGGGTCTGCTGGTCCCTGAATTCAGATCCCAGCAGTGCCAAAAGATTCATCTTAATGTCAAAAGCCAATTGTTGCACCTGTGTTCCTTTCCTATGCAAGTCCTGGGTCTCAGCTAGGATGGAAAATGCATGGGCCACCCTGGGGCCATGGGAATAGGTTGTTATCATATGAGCCCAGTTATACCTGTCATCATTTACTGAAGAAAATACACAATACATCCATGAATAGCATACAAAATAGGATAACTACACTAAATGAACAATGCAGTCCACACACGGATTTGAATATACATCCCATGTTTAAATGATGCATTCAGGACAATTGTGGCCTCCCTAGTGCTCGATCTCTGTTTCTGGGAACAGCCCAGCAACTTAGTGGCTCACAGTCTAGTGTGATCACATGGCCCTATTGGGCAGTTGGGCCTCCTAGGCCCAAAGTTCAAATCCCAGCACTGCCAAAAATTCACCCTGATGTGAGAAGCAAGCCATTGCACAAGGTTTCCTGTGCTGTGCAAGTACTCAGCTAGGATGGAGAATGCATAGGCAACTCTATACTCATGGGAATAGGTTGTCATCCAGGTCACCACAGTTATATCTGTCATCCTATACTCAAGGAAATACACAATACATCACTGAATAAGACACAAAACCAAGACAATGACTACACTACACTGAATGCAAGATGCTGCCCATCCAGCTATGGAAATACAGATCCTCTGTTTAAATGATGAATTTATGACTATATTGGCCCCATCTGGGCTCCATCTCAGGTCCTAGGAATGGCTTAGCTCCTTAGTGCCTCACAGGCTTTTGTATTCAACATGACCCATTCACCAATTGGACCTGCTAGGCCTTGAGTTCAAATCCCAGCACTGCCAAAAGATTCATCTAGATGTGAGAAGCCAATAGATCCACCTGTTTTCCTGTCCTGTGAAAGTCCTGGGTCTCAGCAAGGATGGGAAATGATATATAGGCAACTCTATAGCCATGGGAATAGGTTGTCATCCATGTCAGCACAGTTATATCTATCACCATACTCAATAAAATACACAATACATCCATGAATAAGACACAATTAAAAGAATAACTACACTGAATGCAAGAAGCATACCACACCTGCAGGTAAAGAGAAACCCTATGTTTAAAAAAGGTGGGCTTGTTATTTTTTTCCAGTGTTGGGGCTTCAAATCAGGTTCTGGGTCAGGCCTGACATTCTAGTGTTCAAGGATTGTGAGATTCTCCTTACCCCAAAGTGCAACAGAGCTACCCATTCCTCAGTTCACATCCCAGTACTGACAAAAAATTCATTCTGTTGTCAGAAGCCAGTCTTTGCACATGTTTTCCTCTCTTGTGCAAGTCCCGGATCTCAACTAGGATAGAGAATGCATAGGCAACCCTATAACCAGGGGAACAGGTGGTCATCCATGTCAGCACAGTTATACCTGTCACCATATTCAATAAAATGCACAATATCTTCATGTGTCTACACAAAATAAGGAGAAGTGCACCAAATGCAATATGCTGCCCTCACAGGTATGTAAATATAGATCCTATGTTTAAATTATGAATTTATGCCTATCCTGGCCCTCCCTGGGACTCGATGTCAGGTTCTGGGAATGGCCTATCTCCTTCGTTGCTCACAGGGTGGTGTCCTCACCTTGACCCTTTTGCCAGTTGGGCCTGCTAGGCTCTGAGTTCAAATCCCAACAGTGTCAAAAGATGAATCCTGATTTGAGAAGCCCATCAATTCACCTGTTTTCCTGTCCTGTGAAAGTCCTGGGTCTCAGCTAGGATGGAGAATGCATAGGAAGTCCTATAATCCTATAGCAATAGATTGTCATCCATGTAAACTCTATTACATCTGTAAACATGCTCAGGAAAATACACAGTACTTCCATGGATAAGACAGAAAATAAGGAGAAGAAGTACACCAAATACAAGATGCTGTCCACACATGTAAATATAGATCCTATGTTTAAATAATGAATTTATGACTACTGTGGCCCATCCTGAGGATCCATGTCAGATCCTGGGAATGGCCTAACTCCTTAGTTGCTCACAGGCTGGTGTGTTCACCGTAAACTATTCACCAATTGGTCCTGCTAAGCCCTGAGTTCAGATCCCAACACTACCAACAATTGGATCATGGAGTATGAAGCCAAGTGTGCAACTTTTTTATTTTCTCTGAGAGTCCAGGTTGTCAGGCATGCTGGAGTACACGTCTAAAAATCTAGATGCCATGTTATAGGATGTAATCAATGTAATAAACGGAATGGGTGTCATCATAGTAAAATCAACGGTAAATAAATGAATAAAACAAAAAGTACAAGGAACAACCACACCAAATGTGTATGGACTGAACATCCATAGGTAAGTACAAATCCTATCTTTGCAATGTATACAAATAGTATGTTTTCCAGGGCTGCGGCTTGAATTCAGGCCTAGAGTACAGGCCTGACTTCCTTATCTTTAAATATGATGAGCTTCCCCTTCTTCCACAGTGCTGCAGATTTACCCAGACCCTGAGTTCAAATCCAAAGCCTGGCAGAATAAACAGGGTGAATTGCAAGCCAGGGAGCTAATTTCTTTTAATTTTTTTTCCTCAGCAGGGGGCTTGAACGCAGGTCGTGGCAACAGCTTCAATCACCCTATGCTGGGTTGCAGCCACTGGACCCACAGCTGATCCCGGGATCCTAGACCCCCAGGCCTTGTGTGGAAAAAAATGCACCGAAAAAATATGGCACGATGGCCTTTTTTAGGTTTTCTTTCATAGCCCGGTGACCCTCTTGGGTCTGAATGACACTGTTGCAAAGAATACTTCACCTTGCAATTCTGAAGGTTGGCGGACTATTGGTGAAGCCATAGGCCCACATGCCAAGGTAGGTCCTGATTTCGAATCCCCGTCCTGGCACCAACCAAAGGCAGGAGATACTAAGAGACTAGTTCCCATCCATAGGAATAACAATGGAATGTTATCAATGTCATGGTTGAATGAGTTGATTATGAATGATGCTCGTATAAAATTAGACAGCATCATTTCAGGAGACTGATTTCATTTAATATTTATGAATCATTAAAAGAATAATATTACAGGAATGCAATAATTTCAGGACACTGATTAATTTACTTAATAATTTGTTAATGATGAAAACAAAAACATTATTTACATGGAGGCATAATAAATACCCAAGAATTGGTAGGAATATAGTCCATATAACTGAATAATGTATAGACATCTCTGTCACTCTATAAAGATATATATTTATGAGCATACTACTATCTGGGTGTCAATCTGTTCTTATTTTGTCAACTGATGGGGCTCGATCTCAGGTCCTGGGAACTGCCTGTCAGCTCAGTTTTCCCAAGGATGGCATGCTGACACTAACCAATTCATGAATTGGGCCTTGTAGGCCATGAGTTCAGATGTCAGCACTCCCAAAAAATGAATCGTGGAGTAAGAAGCAGGTGGTGACACATGTTTTCCTTTTCTGTGAAAGTTCTGTGTGTCAGGTATGAAGAGGAATACATATGCAGACCTATATCCTATGTAATCAATGTAATCACTATTCTATGTGTCATAATAGTCAAAAAAATGAATATTCAATACAGGAATAAAACAAAAAAATAAAGTGAATAACTACACTGAACGTAATATGGAGTCAAAATATGTATATAAATATAAATCATATATTTAAAATTTATACAAATAGGATGTTTTCTAGTGGTGGGCATCGATTTCAGGCCTAAGGAACAGACTTGAATTTCTTGACGTCAAGGAGGCAAGCTTCACCTTCCCACACAGTGAAACAGCGTTACCTAGACCATGAGTTCAAATCCTAGTCCTGGCACCTTTACACTATGTGATGCCCAATTCTTAGGTATTTCATTATGCCCCCATTTAAATGAATGTGATTGTTTAAATGCTTCATAAAGTATTAATTAAAATTGATCAGTGTACCATAATATAATTGCATATAATTTTGTCCTAGAATCATTCCAGAACTATTCAATCATGGCACACATCACGTTCCATTATATGAATAAAAATGAGTTTCTTAGGATCTCCTGCCATTTGGAGGTGGCAGGACCAGGATTTGAATTGTGGGCTCCAGCTCCTACTACTTTAACCTGAGGATAGAGAACTCATTGGTCTGTCCAAGAACATCAGCAAGACCCATGATTAGCCAGGCACCAGTGGCTCTCACCAGTCCTCCTTGATACTTACCAAGCTGTGATAGGAGGATCATGGTCAGTCACCCTTGGCAGGAAAGTCCTTGAAACTCCTCTCCAACTTGTGCCAACAAATCCATAAGTAGAGGCGTGTGGCTCCAGTGGTAGTGGAGCAGCCTTGAGCAAAAGCAGCTCACGGACTGTGCCTAAATCCTGAGTTCTAGGTCCAGGACTGGCAATAAACAGCCATATACAACAATCTGTGCAGCCATCCTGCTAAAGCAGGTCACCCTCTTGTTCCCAACTGGATTGGACAGAGTTTCCTGGGAAAGGTTCTGCTATTATTTGACTCTGTCCATTCTTTCTGCATCACAGGATTCCAGCCACACCCCCATTCTTTCATGGTTCTTTCTGACCAATGGGATACAAGAATGGAAGCCACACCCCATATTCCCCCTTCCCCTCTCCTGGCCCAGACCTGCACCTCTACTGTGCCCCACACTCTGGGCTAGGCCCTGTGGCAAATGTGCCCCAGGGGTGGGAGTGGGTGTTGACCTGAGGATCCCACCCCCATCCCTACTGGCCAGTGTCCCAGGAAACAGGAAGATGCAGGCTTGGATGAGGAGTGGGCACCAAAGAGCCCCCGGCCTGGAGCAGTGGGAGCCACACAGCAGCACATCTGCACCCTTCTCCCTGGTGAGAACCTGAGGCTTTAGTCAGAGGTGGGGAGCTGCATGCCCACACCTGCCTTCTGGGGTCTTTTCCTTTTTCCTGGGGGTGAGGGTGTTGGATGCAGAAGATAGACCCCCCCTTTCTGTGTGAGACCTTGTCTTCTGTGCTTGGTAAACTTTTTCAACTGAAGAGGGTCCCAGAAAACCCAGCAGGGAGGTAAGGATGCTGGGGTCAGAACAGAAGGTGAATATCTGGGAAGACCTCCTCCCCCCCCCACACACACACATACAATCGGCCTGTCCACCGCCCCCAACTGTCTAAAGTTCTCACAAGTTGATCACATTTCCCATGTCTACCAGCTTCTGCTGGTGCTCCCAGTCCATCTGGTCTCCAACAAACTCAGGAGATGCACAGCTCTGTGTGTGTGTGTGTGTGTGTGTGTGTGTGTGTGTGTGTGTGAAAGAGAGAGACAGACAGAGACAGAGAGAGTCAGAGACAGAAACAGAGACAGAGGCAGGGAGAGACAAAGAGAGACAGAGAGATCAGAGAGACAGAGAGACATACATAGAGAGACAGAGAGAGACAGAGCAAGAGAGGTCATGTTTCTCTTTGTACAGCCTGACTGTACTAAGGTGAGTGATCTGTTGGCAAATTGCAGGTGCTGCAAGGAAGAGTGTTCTGTTCTGTCACCGGTCTGAATGTGTGTGTGTGTGTGTGTGTGTGTGTGTGTGTGTGTGTGTGTGTAGAATTGGGTTGTAACAAGGAGGCTGGATGCTTTTGGTAACTTCTACCTGCTATCTTTGGGGGGTGCATGGGCTTCACAGCTGAGGTCTGGGGGCCTAGAAAGGTGAGAGGCTTGAAGAGGACTCAGCATTGTTAAATTACAAGACCAAAGGATCTCTGTTCCCTGGAGCTGTGTACTCTCTTGGGCCTGGTTGGTGGCAGTGGGAGCTTGGGAGGACCTGGGAGTGTGGCCTGAAGTGGGTGGCTTCCCAGGGGGAAAGAGAGCATGGCCAACACTTAGTAAGGATATGAGCCCTGCTCGTATGGAGTACAACAGCATAGCTCAGACTCCAGGTCTTCTCATCATGATGTCTGAAGGGTGAAGCCAACCCTACTTTAAATCTTGAGCTGTGATCTTCAGATCTCAGCCTCCTGAGTAGCTAGGATTATAGGCAAGAGCCTCCGGCACTGGGCCTCTAGTTATTTTTTGTATATTAGGGTTTGACCTCAAGGCCTTAGGCTTGCCAGTCAGGTCTTCTAACATTCAAGCCAAGCTTTTATGTCTTGGGGATTTCTGAGATGGAGACTTAATATATGCTCAGGCTGGGCTGGATCATGGTCTTCCTATCTGTGATAGGCATGTGCCACCAGGCCTTGTCCTCTATAATTGGAATTGTAGACATGTGGTGCCATGCTCTGTCATTGGTTTAGATGGATTGTCCCAAACTCAGTCCATGGCAGCCAATTCTTGACCACAGGTGAAGCTCTGGGTTGGGCCTCGACCATTGGACTTCAATCTCCTCATGTGACAGTTGTTAGGAAACAAGGGATTAATACAGAGGGATCTCTGGAGCAGGGCCAGGCAAAGGGAGGGGCCTTCAGATACACTTCTCAGCAATCCTGTGAGCATATGACAGTAAGATACCCAGAAAGAGATAAGATGGTATGTGTTATTAATGGTGCGCCAGGCATGGGATTATGAAACAAAACATGGCTTTCTTTCATTATTACCCTATCCCCATGAGGAAGGGGATCCTTCACTTTGTTCACTTTTGCAGCTGGGGAAACTGAGGCACAGAGTAGCCGAGTGACCTATTCATGACTCCCAGCTGAGAGGAAGCACGGCCTGACTTCTCAGCCATGCTCCCTAGGACAATGGGTGCTATTCAGTCCACTTCTTGTGGTGGGAAGTCCACTTCTTGTCAGTTGTGGGGCTTGAACTCGGCCTGGACCCTGTCCCAGAGCTCCTCAGCTCAAAGCTAGAGCTCTACCAAGTGAGTCACAGCACCACTTCCGGTTTTGTAGTGGTTCTTTGGAGATAACAGTCTCATAGTCATTCCTGCCCGGGTTTGCTATGAACCATGATCTCATATTTCATCCTCCTGTGTACTTAAGATTATAGGTATGAGCCACCTGCACCAGGATTAAGTGTAATTCTGACATTCTTTCAATCTCTCTCTCTCTCACAGGATCTTGTTGAATGGGTGCTGGAGGAGGTGGCCCAGCGTCCCAATGTGGCTGGAACCAAGGTGGCCCTCTCATCCTGGAGGTGTGCTGTTTGTCAGGAGATATCTTGCTCAGTCTGTTGTACCAGCTCCATGAGGTAAGCCCTGCTGTGCCTGGCTAGACCAAGACGGTTATTCATTGTCCATCTAGCCTTACTGTACTCAGTATTGTGTTCAATGTCTTTTTCTAGCAAAAAAAATTCTGGCCAAAATTGATACATAGTTAAAGAATGAAAATGTAATGCCATCTTAAGAAAGTCATTTAGGGCTATGGGAAAGTGGCTTCATGGTATGGTGATTGCCTAGCATGCATGAAACTCTGGGTTCAATATCTCAGAACCACATAAACAGAAAAAGAAACACTGGAAATGATGCTGTGCCTCAAGTGGTAGAGGGTTGGCCTTGAAGGAAAAAAAAGCTGAGGAATAATTCTCTATCCCTGAGTTTATACCCCAGGACTGGCAAAAAAACAACAACAACAAAAAACAAACATTGAGTAAATGAAAATAAAGAACCCATACTAGGAATATATAATTGCTGGTTCCATACTGATACCTGACAATAGTCCCTAATTCATGCACTTTAGCTATATTAGGATACTTTGTTGAAAAAAAGTTTTGTTCATAAGGTCACAGCAATTAATGCCAGGAATGTGCATAGATGTCAGGTGAAGATTAATTCAGGAAATTCAAAGATTCCAGGCTTTTGAGTATTCACTGCTAATCTCAATGAGAAGGGTAGTCTAAGTGAGATTTGGAAACCTTTTTGGCCAGTCATGTCACCAAAATGGCAGAGGCTAATTAACAGTTGTGACAGAAGAGAAGAAATGACTCCAGATGGAAGGAATAAATGATAGTAACTAAGGTATAGCAGAAACCATTCTAGGGAACAATTTTTGGTTATTGAAGAACTAGTTGTCAACTAGGCATATTCCTCATTGCCTTTAGCATTCTAAATCTCTTAGGCCAGTTCTTAATCTCTGTGTGATAAATATATCTCTTTCTATGCTGTTCTTGCATACCTGATCTCCTTTGCTTTCTTTTTTTTATTATTTTTTATTGTGAAAATACAGTGCTTTCTAAAAATATGTCTTTCTCAATTTCTCTATGAATATTTCCTGATAATAAATATACCTACACAGATGGAAGAGGCTACTAATGTAAGGGTCCCATAGCTCCTGAGTCATTAATGTAACAAAATGGCAAAGGAAGACATATTTATTGCTACCTCAATTATTCTAAAAACTGCAATGTCAAATCATTTGATTAAGATTTCCATTCTTGTATACTTAGTGTCATTAACTTCACTAAATACAAATAGGAGCCGGGTACTGGTGGCTCATGCCTGTAATCCCAGCTAGTCAAGAGGCTGAGACCTCAGGATTGTGGTTCAAAGCCAGCCTGGTCATGGAAGTCCATGAAACACTTATCTTCAATTAACTACCAGAAATCCGGAAGTGGTGCTGTAGCTAAAGTGGTAGAGCACTGGACTTCAGCTGAAGAGCTGAGGGACATTGCCCAGGATCAGAGCTCAAGCCCCATGACCAACAGAAAAAGTGCAAAAATGACTGTTTCCCCAAAAGGAACGACAAAGTCAATAGTAATCTTCCCAAGCAGAGAAAATAATTCCAAAATATTCAGTGCACCTACTTTTGCTGAGTTACTTAAGTTATGGATTCTTTGCTGAACATATTCTCTTCTTTTAAAAATTGTCAAATATTAGCTTTATTATAAACTTAATCTAATATTTCTCGGTTCAAAAGAGAAGTCCATAAGTTGATGTCACTTGGATTTATTACTATCTCAGTTCAAACCAACCCAGGCATCAGAGTTGGTCAAACTCTTATCTGTAATTAAACACCATAAAATGCAAAATTGGAGCATTGGCTCAGTCAGTAGAGTCAGTCAGTCAGTAGGGGACAGGTAGGAAGGAAAGACAAATGTACAGGGACAGGGTCCAACCTCTGAGTTCAAGCCCCAGAACCAGCACAAACTAAAAAAAACAAGCAAACAAAAGAAACCTCAGGTATTTCTTTGGGACCCTCTTATAGGGGTACTGGTCTGAGAAGAAGCTCCTTTTACTGATCATACTCACTGGATCCTGCTCTTTTGAAATCCTTATTGCTATGGAAAACTCAGGACCACACTAAAGGAATTGATAACTCCTGCAACAAGAGAATGATCTCAGGAGTGAAACATCCATCCATAAGACACTTTAAAACCTCCATGCCTTTGCTCCTTTGCAGGAGACCACTTTTAAAATGAAGCTATTTCCTTTGTCCTATGTTGGCCTTCAAATGGCATATTGTTTCCTTTTGTAATACTCTCAACTAGACTAGAAGTTTATAGACAAGTTTTATATGAGTAAAGGACACACTAAAAAAGTCAGGAACAGAGTTTCTTTCAATCCTTGGATTCTTTTCTTGTATTGTAAAAAGGAAAACAAAACTTAACTTGAATTTTGTCATTCCTCTACGTTCAATACCTCTCCTGGAATCAGTTTACACTTTCAGTAACAGTTACTTCCACTTACTTCCAGTAACAATCTATGGTGCTGCTCCAGATAAAATGTAAGTTTTCTGGCTTCATTGAAATACCACAAGGACACCTTTGGGCATGTGGTAAAATGTGTTTCAGAGACTTAGTAAAGAGAAAATGTGAAATTTAAATTGCTTATAAATACATTATCCATTAGTATATTGAGTTCAAACTTCTTAATTGCTCTGTAAATTAAGGCGAATTTTAAATGGGAAGAAGGGTTTCAGATCATTTTTTTTTGAGTGTCTGTGCTGTGCATTAATTTCCCAAGTATACATGATTTAACAGTAGGAGACATAATAGCAATAATAATAGAAAGAGAAGTTCTGTGTTTATGTATAAGGGTTCAATACAATAGAGAAGATTCTAGAAATAAGACAGCATTGAAACAATAAAGTCAAGTCCAGCATGTAGAGTTATGGGAGTGATATAGAGAAAGCATTACTCCTAAGTGGAACATGAAGCATGAGGCCACTCCCTTTCTAAATCATGCTTGCTAATCACGTAAATTTGTAAAAAGTAGAATGGAAGAATAATCCTGTTTCCAATGCAAGTCAGATATACGATCATGGACTTAACTGGAAAAAAAGAGTCCATATTGAGAGAACAGGGATTATACTAGCAATGAAACTGGTGGCTAAGATCACATTAAATTTCTTTCATTTTCTTATATTCTTTTTTCTGTTGTTGGTCATCGCAATTCACCTCTGGGACTGTGAGCTGTCCCTCTGCTATTCAGCTCAAGGCTACTGCTCTACCACTTGAGCCACAGTGTCACTTCCAGTTTTCTGGTAGTTGTTGGAGAAAAAATTCTCCAGGACTTTCCTACCCAGGCTGGCTTTGAACCCCAATCCTCAGAACCAACCACCACTAGGCTTGCGATCACCTTTCTAACAGTGTACACTCAGGATATGTAATGTGTATGTTAATCTAACCTTATATGAATTCTTGAGTTAAATATCTGGGCTACAGCTTACACTTTACACTCACAAAAATGTTTGTAGCTTGAAAGTTGATACTCCAAGAAAAATAAAACCTAAGGATGTAAAGGATTCTGGGAAGTTCAGTTTGTATCCAGCCTTGGCAGAACAGGCTCTGAGACACTACCTATAATTAATCAGGCAAACCTGGAATCCTAGACATGAGCAATATTGCTGAATAAGAGCTTGAGACTTTTGCATAAATACATACAAACATACACATACACAGAGAAGCACTTATATGTGCACACACAAATACACAATGAAACAATTCTCAGAATATGTAGAAAAGTTAGAAAACAATAGAAAATATGTCCTGAATAAGACTACAATCAAGTGATAATTTTTAGTATTAGAAAGCCCTCAAGTGAACTTTCTTTAAAAAAGTTGAGAATATTACATAGCTAGGGACCAGAGACAGTAAGAGATTCAAACAATCATTATTAATGGGATCAGATCCATGGAGGAATGAATCAGAGACCCCTGCAAGTACATCTGAAAATGTTCATATCCTGTGTCAAATGTTAGAACATCTTTGAAAATAGTACATAAACCGTCTGAGCAGTCAGTCTAGTGGATAAGATCATAGGAGAAGTTCAGAATTGCTAGTCTTTATCTAGATTAAATAAACCAACAACCTATTGCAGGGTAATGTGGTACAATCCTGGAGACTAAGACAGGAGATTAAGCAGTGTAATTACACAGTGATACCTTCCCTGGACCAGGTAGTATACTTTTGTCTCAAAAAAGCAAACCAAACAACAAGAAAGGAATACACAGTTGGAAGTTCGGGCTAATTTCATTAACATGTTTTGAGAAGTCAAGTTTCCTATTGAAATGCAACACATATACAATCCTCACTTGTTTTAAATGCTCTCTTCATTACAGAACATACCTAGATGCAAAATGGCTCATGATTCCCTCCCCCAAAATTGCGAAAATAAGTATCATTCTGTTAGATTCCAAAGAACTGATGAAGGATTACAAAAGCTCAAGCCTGGAGAAATAGCAAAGTATGTCTAACGTAGAACATTTTAGAACTTGCTAAACTAGAATTGAGATTTAAAATGAATATTTTGGTTTTCTTTGTAATTTCATATTTTATAGGATACAACAAAAGTCTTTTTAAGTAGAAGGTTTAATTGATAAATTCACAAATTATACTGGCATTCTATTTTCCTAGAATATATTTTCAAGAGAGTTATAATTAGAAATTAGTTAATAAATGATACCAACAATTCATGTATAACATGATAATGTGAGTAATCTAGACAGAGTTGCCAACAAATGGATGACAGTAATTTATAAATTTGGGAAAAGAGTAACTTTTGAGGGTGTGGTATAATATGGTGTGAAGAGAGTAATTGTGTGACATCTTCTTTCTTCTTCCTATATGTAACACAGGAAACCATTTCCTTAATTACGTGCCTCTTTATACATTGAGAAAAATTCTAGGTATGGGGTTTGTTTTCATTTTTGTTTTTGTTTTATTTGCTTGTCCTAAAGCTTGAACTCTGGGCCTGGACACTGTCTCTGAGCCTGTTTATTCTCAATGCTCGTGCCCTACCACTTCAACCTCAGTGCCACTTGTGTCTGGCTTTTTCTGAGAAGTTTATTGGAGATAAGTATCTAAGAAACCTTCCTGCCTGAGTTGGCTTTGAACCATAATTTTCCGATCTTAGCATCCTGAATATCTATGATAGCTAAAAAGTAAAATATAAATAATATTTGCAAGTGTTCTGATCTCAAGAATGCCACTGAGGGAAAAATGATGCAGCTCAGTTTATTGTGGCATTCTTTCCTGTACAAGGAGGGCATCACATTAGCAGAGGTGTAGTATTTTTTCACAATAGGGTTAAGCTATTCATGATGTGAATTAAGGAATTTTAAGGTGCACTTTTTACAAGATGGAAACAAGATGACTTTATGGCATAAATCTTGGGATTGATGTTCATACAAATAAAGCTTACTCTGATAAACAATTGCTTACTTTTGAAGAATTAATTATTACAGATGCTTCATAGTCTTATCCTCTATAATAATGTGGCTATTTTTCTGTTGACTTCTCAAGTTGTAACAGCACATTGTAAGCTGTATTTATGGCAGAATTTCATAACATGCAAACAGGTACTGTTTTGAATCTCTCAGGTATGGAATGTTGATAATTTAAAAATCAATAATTAGTCATAGGGATTTTTATTTATTTATTTATTTATTTTGTCGGTCGTGGGGCTTGAACTCTGGGCCTGGGCTCTGTCCCTCAGCTCTTCAGCTCAAGGCGAGCGCTCTACCACTTGAGCTACAGCACCACTTCCGGTTTTCTGGCGGTTTATTGGAGATAGGAGTCTCAAGGTCTCTCCTGCCCGGGCTGGCTTTGAACCGCGATCCTCAGATCTCAGCCTCCTGAGTAGCTAGGATTACAGGCGTGAGCCACCAGCGCCCGGCTAGTCATAGGGATTTTTAATAACACATATATTCTGTCCTTTTAACAACTTATTTATTTTTAAATGTTATGGGTTTCCATGTAATTAATCTCTTTTCAGTTTTAGTATGAGAAAGTACTAAATTTATTCTTTTTTCAAAATATTGGCGAGTTTATTGTGAAAGTATTGTCTATATGGATAACATTCAATTTGATGACCTGCTGATAAAGAAAGGGTAATTAATTCAAATTAGAAGTCAAATAGTTTTGATTTTTAAAAAGTTACTACATAAAGAATAATATTTACTATACCAATACAGTGAAATTATATTTTATGCAGCTTATTTTTAAAATTTTATTATCAAAGTGATGTACAGTGTGGTGACGGTAATTGTAAGGTAGTGAAGGCATAACTTTTCAAACTTGTTACCTCTCCCTCATTTTTCTCACAGTTTTCCTTTCCCCCTTCACCCCTCACAAGTTGTAATGTCCATTTCCAAAATATTGTCTTGGGAATATTGCTATTGCATTGGTTTGCCTTTCTGCTTTCTCTCACCATTTTGTTGTTCCTCTTCCCTTCCCTAGTTAAGGTAAATGTGTACACAATACACAGAGTACCAAAATCAAATACAGCAGGGAGAAACCATAGGGAAAATCCTAAAGAAAATAGCTATTACATAGTACATCAAAAACAAAAACCACAAATAAAAATCTGTTTCCATATCTTGGAGTTCGTTTTTCTCAGCATCAGCTTATATGGTCATATACACACATAACAATGACACTGGAAAATAATAGTTGCATGAACACTAAATCATGAAAACAACTTGTTATCTTTTTGATGGTAAAGGTGGTGTTAGGATTGGTGAATTTGCGATTCTGATAAAGGAATTTCAAAAGAGTTTTAAAGTTACGACAGGTAAATTTTAATTGTTCAAAATTTTTAACACCTTAGCCTATTAAGAAAATTTAAAATTGCCTGGGAAAATAGGCTTTCATGCAAAATAATCCATGGAGACTTTGTAGAGAGGAAGCAATGTGGGTAAAGATGGCACTTTTTCACACTAAACAAACAAACCTTGGAAAACTTGCTATAAATCCAGTAGGTTCCCTTGAGAATTGTCATTCCCCAGGAAATCTACTCACTGTGTCAAACAAGGTTGTAGTGGAATTTAAATTCAAATTCTTAAAAAATAAGACATCAAAATTTGTGAATTAAACTTTATCAAACAGATAATTTGGGTCACTCTGGTAAGGTGACTCAGTGGTAGAGCTCTTGCCTTGCATGCCTGAGGCCCTGGGTTCGATTCGTCAGCACCACATAAGCAAAAAGAAAAAAAGCCAGAAGTGTTGCTGTGACTTAAGTGGTAGAGTGTTAGCCTTGAGCTGAAGAGCTGAGGGACAGCGCCCAGGCCCAGAGTTCAGGCCCCACAAAATGACCCCCACCCCCCAAAAAACAAAAAAACAAAAGTAATTTGGGTCAAAATATTTAGGGAGAAAATGCCCTCTACAATGAAAGAGATTATTGGGTTTACACTTTTCTGTTTGTAATACTTTCCTCAATGTCTTTGCACGTGAAGCAGTGAAATACAGAAAAAAATCTGATTGGGTAATTCAAACCAATGATTTCATACTTCTAAGTGGCTCACAAAATATAATATCCTTATTAACATGAGATAGTGAAGAATTCTCTAATTTCATAAGCCAAAAAGTTTTGGGTTCAGGGACTGGGAAGGTGGCTTAGTGATAGAACGCTTGCCTTGCATGCATGAGGCCCTGGGTTCGATTCGGCAGTGCCCAGGCCCAGAGTTTCAGGCCCCATCACAGGACCCACCCCAAAAATGTTTTGGGTTCAGAAAAGAATTTAGCAAATGGGAAAGTTTAGAAAATAGTGTTCTTAAAAGCCCTAGCTAAGTGTATTGTATTCAGCAGTAGAGGGAAGCCAAAACTTTTTGATATAGATTGTCTTAATATTTTTGCTACCTAAAGTGATTTTACAGAGCCTATTTGGCTCACTACAATGCAGAACTGATTGAATGAAGACATGAAAATAAATTCCACATCCAAATGAGGCAACTTAAAAGAGTGTTAAAAAAGAAAACATGAAGATGTAGCAGTGGCTGAAGTTTCACTAGACTTGAAGCCAAGAAAATCAGGGAAGAGCTAAGAGGAGGACATAGAAGTAGGACACAGAAGCGTTGTCCTTTTGTAACAGATCTGTCTTCAAAGGTATGGGTGATTTAACTCTATTCTTCTCCATACATCTTGGTGATCAAATGCAAGACCACGAGAAAAATAATCTATTTAAATAATTTTGTAAAGAATAACTTCACTGCTCCTGATATGGTATCTAAGGAGAGTCTTAAGAGAGAAGACAAAAATGGAGTATTTTTTTGGTTTCCTCTAAGCATCTTGTTAGCAAAATATATCCTTGAGGTTCGAATTGATTGAAACAAAAAGTGATGGAGTACTTATTTGTCTGTGTAATTTAGACACAAGAAGACTTTCAAGGTAAAAGAAAAAAGAAAAAATTATAGCCAATATTTGTGATCATAGCTTCTTGAATTGGTTTTCTGGAGACAAATTTTACCTTAGATTTGTCCACATTAACATAGATGTTGTTTCATGGCAACCAAGTGCAAGAGAAAAGTTTAATGGACTCGCTTAGTCAATTAAACAGCATAATCAAAAAAATGGCAAATAATATTTAGTGAATTATTTGACCAATTACTTTGCCAGAATAAAGAAGGAAAATGTAATTCAAAATGAATTGACCTAAAAGTATGAATAAAAAGTAGTGAAGAGAGATGAGAGAAAAAATAGAGGATTGTTTTCTCTACAGTGGAGTAATTTGTTCTTCATCTTGTTTCTTACATTCCATCTTCACAAGCTATCAATTGTGGCTCAGGACTGGAGTATCCAGTTCAGACAAAGAGAACTCATAGGAGAAAGTTAATATTTGCAGCAGATATAGGTGATTTATAACCTTAGATAATCTATTTAAATCTGTTTAGAATCCTCCCCTACGCTAAACTGCCCGCTTTGAACAGTTTTGTTTGCTTTTACCAACACTTCCCTTCATTAACTGCTTAAAATTTTTGAGAGGTCATATTTGTACTCTCTAGAGATTGCTGTTTGGTGATTTTTGTGTGTTTTTGTTTGTTTTTGTGTTTTTTAACTGAATTTCCAAAGGTTGTGCAAGTGTCTTACAATAAAATATGTCCACCTAATTATCCATTGCTCCTGGATCACAGTGACTCCTTCTATCATTCTAAACCACCCCTTCTACAAGATTTATTTCTGGTTTACCACTTCCTTTCTCAAATGTGTACATTGAGTATTCTAGCTGTACTTTCCCCTTGTTCCATTTTTCATTCCTTCTATGTATTTACTATTATTCCTCTTTGGTTTCAACTTCCTGATAGTCATTTTTCTAAACTGTCTGTTAGTACTTTGAAAGGTTTATATACATTCCATGGAGTTTCTGTCCTGCATATACTTGAACTGATGTCAGGTTATATTTCCATAATTCATTCATCTGCAATAAGAATTTGCAAGACTGGAGACTTGGAACGCCTAGACATGATTATATTCTCATCCATTTGCAGATTAATCTTTAGTCAACAAGAAAGTTTAAAAATGGCTTTGAATGTATTCTTAACTACCAATTTTTATAAATGGCTTTGTACAATGGTGTGTGATTATTATATTTTACATGAGATAAGACTTTATACTACCTATAAGTTTTGGAGAAAAAAGAAAACTAACATTTACTACTATAAAGGAATATGATAGAAATAGAAGATAGATTTTGTCACATCTCAGATGAGTACCCATATTCAAGACTTAAAGACATATTTCTAACTATGTTAGACAGAGAGAAAACAAAACAACATATGATAAGGCAAGTATTTGTGACTTTTTAAAATGTCCCTTATTAAGTGATGAAATTTACTTTATTAGCTAACGTTTGGGGTTGAAATATGGGAGTCTGATCTATTTAACAAATTTCTGGAAGACACCTACTGAACAACACAAATGGTGCATGGTACCATTTCTGCACTTTAAGGAATGGTTGAACCTGTTTCGCATTAGTGATGGGTAAAGAAATCAACTCTATTGTAACTTGCTCCCTACACTTGAAAAACTCGTAATGTCACTAAGTGTCATCTACTTAGCAAATGTTATTTTGGCAAGTGTGATTTCAAAAAGTTTATTTGAAAAGGAATACACTTTCAGGAGATTAAATATAGATTATCATTGGTTTGAGAATGACATTTTTATAACACAGAACCAAGTTGTACTAAAGTACCAGTGTTTTGAAGCACAAACGATCTTCTCAATTAATGTTTTGCTAATTACATTTGACCTCTAAGTCAAGTTTTCCTGGCCATGATAGATCAATCACTGATCTATACTTCCAGGAACTATTTTTGGGACCACTTATGCGAGACTGAAATATTACAAAAATCATTAGGGGAAGGGTATTAAAAATAATCTTGTGACACTTTCTGATCTTGTTCATTCATATGGGCTGGTCATCTGTAAATTGAGTTTGAAATACAGTACTTTCTTTCGATTTTGTGACCTCATCTTTCATTTTAAGTTGCCTTGCATTACACAATTGCTTGCTGCTTATTCTTGTGTCTCAAGGAATTGGGGCCCAGAAATATTATAAGAAATAAGAAATTGAGGGAGGTTCCAGGAAGATGGTGGAGGAGAAGCTGGAGGCTAAACAAGCTCTCGCACAGAAAGCAGTTTTAGAGTTCCAGTGAACAGTCCTAAGCCAGAGAATCACACCAAGTGTGCCTTCACAGGACAGAGAGTGAGGCCAGAGAGAGAAAATACAGGCAGGGAGACAGCCCTGAGCACTTTCCAGCAGCCGCCACGGTGGCAGCCGTGGTGGCAGCGGCAACTGCCACCGCCATACCTGAATCACAGAGAGTCCAGGACGAAGGAGCCAGACGCAGCCGGCGAGCGGATTACACTCAACACCAGTAAGAACCGACAAGGAGCAAACATCTTCATCCTGCAGTTTGCAGACCAGAGATGACCCAGGAAGCAGGACTCGGCGTGAGTAGAAGCCTGATGTTCTCACTCCTTCTCAGGGAGCAGAGGAGGGAAGGCCACCCTTCCCCCCCCCCAGTACCAGAGATCTCCATCTTGGATACTGACAAAGCCCTGCGGAGCTGCTAGCTCCAACACAGGCCCTGGAATAAATCTAGAGTCATCTAGCAGATCACAAGAGCCTAACCTGACCTGCCAGACTCAGCTCCACCCAGGGAAACGTCACCCAGCTTGGTTGCCAGCCCCAGGAGTGACTTTCTTCACCGGGTAATCAGACCCAGAGGCTGCCCCTCCATTTAGCAGCCTTGAAAATCAACTGAAATTCAGTAAACAGAAACCCTGAGAGTGGCTCCAGGCTGGGCTCTGTGAGTTTCTCACAAACCAGCCCCCGGGAAAAGCTTCTGTTTGCTGAAAGGCCTCAACTCTACCCAGAACCTAGCCTCATCACAGCATCTCCAAACTCGATGAAAAAGCCGTCTCCTCCCATTGAACGAACCTGGGAGGAGGATCGCAGAGCATTTTTCTGCCTGTTCAAAGAAACTGACTTGAGTAACCAACCAAGCCACAGAAACACAAGACCAGAGACTCCAACAAGAGGCTGGTTATGGACACAAGGGAGACACAGGATTTTTCCCACCGCTCCCAAAGAAATCAAAGAACTTTTTTTTTTGTTGTACCTTTATAAAAAAATTTTTTTCTTAAAAAATTTTTGTAATTTTTAATTTTAACTTTTTTTGAAAAAAAATTGTTTTCTAGTAATTTTTTTTTCTCTTAGAATTTTATTTTAGGGGTATAAGTGTGTGTGCGTTTTTCTTCCCTTTTTTGTTTTTGTTTTTTTGTTTTGTTTTGTTTTGTTTTTTGTTTAGCTCTACTGAACTTCTGATCTTTTTTTCTTTCTTTCTTATCCTTTTCACCTGTTCTTCTCTTTCGTTCTTTATGTGATTTAATTGCTGTTCTGCACATCCTCAGATAAACCCGTAGTCGATTACTAGACCTTATCCCCCATTGTGTACACACTTAATCCACAAATTTAGTACTCAATTCAAAACCTCTTACAAGTAAATTCCTTAATAGCAGTACTACATCTTTATACCTATATAATATTTTAAGTATTTTTATTTTTAAGTTTTTCATATCTCCTTTATATCCCTCCCATTCTTTCATTATATTCATGTTCTTCTCTGAATAGTTTGTTTTCTTTCTGTATAATATTTTTAATTTTTACCTTTCTATTTTTTCTGGTCTCTTTTTGTTCCCTTTCTCTTTCTTCTTTTATTTCTTTCTGTCTTCTTTCATCCTATCCAACCTATTGCCTACTTTAAGGTTAGGACTTAGCTAACACTCCCTGTGCCTTCCCACATCACTCTATTCCTATTTTTTACCCACATCTCTTCCTAAACCTAATAATTCCTGGTTTACCAAATTCTTCTTTGCGGTTCATAGCCCATAAATATATAGTTGTTTGATGTTGAATAGATGTATCTGTTGAACTACATTGTATCTGCAGACTACTGACTATACAAATACAGACTTTGGTTGATGCTTGCCTTAACATAGTGTTCTAGCACAAAACTGGTGTTAATTTCTTCCTAAATGATCTGAGTAAGGCAGAAAAACACAAGAAAAATGGCAAGTCCGGGTATCTCAACTCCCATTCATGATAACCAGGGGACAGAACAGATAATGAATAATCCAGAGGAGAGTTCCCAAATAGCTCTACAAACACTGCTGGCAAACATGATAAATGAAAAGATTGAAAACATAGAAAGGACTCTGTATCAGCATGATAGGGAGAGAGAGGAGGCAATCTAAAACTTTATACAAGAATATCATAACCGTGAAGAAGCTACTCAAAAACTGATACAGGATTTGCGTGAGTAGCTTGAGAATACTGAAAGAGAAAGGCAGGAATGGCTTGAGCAGGCTGAGAACACTCAAAGAGAACTACAGGAATCTCACGAATGGGAGGAAGCTAATCAAAGAGTAATACAGGAATTGAGAGAGCAGGATGAGAATACACAAAGATCACTAAAAGCATTCATGGAATCCATTAACAAAGATCTGAAGGAAGTCAGGGAGACCACAAAGGGAATGCTGAATGGAAACCAACAGAAGGAATGGGAGTCCAAGGAAATCACAACCAATTAACTAAGTGATTTGAGAATAAACACTGAACACCAAATTAAGAAAGTAAAGAAGTTCATACAAGATCTCAAACAAAGCTTCAACAAAGAATTTGAAGCCATCAAAACTGACCAACTAGAAGAAAAAAAATAAAAAACAAAGTAGAAAGTCTCAACAGTAGGCTAGACCATGCAGAAGATCGAATCTCAGGGATTGAAGACAGCCTAGACATTATAGAGAAAGAACATACAACCATCCAAGACAAATCCAAGAAATATGATAGATCTATCCAACACTTGGAAGACACCATCACAAGGCCTAATCTAAGGATAATGGTTGTAGAGGAGAACCTAGAAACAGAAGGTAATGGTCTAGGAAATTTGTTTAACAGGATCCTATAGGCCTATTCAAATACAAGAAGCTTTTAGAACTCCAAATCGACCAGATCAGAATAGGACATCCCACCATCACATTATAATCTGCACATGATCAATTCAGACCAAGGAAAAGATCCTTAAAGCTGTCAAGGAGAAAAGATTAATCACCTATAAAGGGAAACCAATTAGAATCACCTCAGATTTCTCAGCAGAGACAATCAAAGCAAGAAGAGCCTTGAATGATGTATCCCATGCCCTAAAAACAAACAACTATCAACCAAGAATACTGTATCCAGCTAAACTCTCCTTCATAACTGAAGGCCAAATAAAAACCTTCCATAGCAAAGAAAAATTGAAACAATACATCTCCACCAAACCAGCCCTACAAAAGATTCTTAAAGACGTCCTACACATAGAAAACCAACAAGAACACAATAAAGGCCAAGAAACTGCACCCAAACTGAGAATCCAAGAACCATAGGAAGAACCCAGTTTTTGCAGCCCCCAAGAAGGTGGATAACATGGCAGGAACTCCCAAATAACTTTCTGTCCTATCTCTTAATATTAACGGACTTAACTCAACAATTAAGTGACATAGACTGTCTAATTGGATTAAAAAACAAGATCCTTCTATCTGCTGCCTTCAAGAGTCACATCTTGCCCATAAAAACAAACACACTTTCAATGTTAAAGGCTGGAGCAAAATCTACCAAGCAAACGGCCCCCATAAACAGGTGGAATTTGCAATCCTAATATCGGATAAAATAGACTTCAAATAAAAATTTGTGAGAAGAGATAAAGAAGGTCGCTACATACTAATTAAGGGATCTATCCTTCAGGAGGATATTACACTTCTAAATATCTATTCGCCAAACAATGGAGCACCCAAATTTATCCAAGAAACACTACTTTCCCTCAAATCCCACATAGATCCAAACATATTAATAGTTGGGGATTTTAACACACCACTCTCCCCCACTAGATAGATCAACTCGGCAAAAACTAAACAGAGAAACCGCAGATCTAAACAACTGCATTGATCAACTAGATTTAACAGACATCTACAGAATATTTCACACAGCAGCATAAGAATAGACGTTTTTCTCAGCAGCACAAGGAATATTTTCTAAAATAGACCACATTTTAGGCCACAAAGCAAACTTGTCCAAATACAGAAACATTTAAGTGACACCTTGCATTCTCTAAGACCACAAAGGAATAAAATTAGAACTCAACACCAAAAGCCACCGAAGAAAGACCGGTAACACATGGAGTCTGAACAACACAATGCTGAATCACGAGAGGGTCAAGGAAGAGATTAGAAAGGAAATTCAAATGTTCATGCATTTCAACAAAAATGAGCACACAAATTACCAGCTCCTCTTGGACACAGAAAAGGCAGTACTCAGAGGCAAGTTTATAGCTGTGAGTTCCTACATCAACAAATTGGAGAGATCTGAAACCAAAAATTTAATGAGACATCTGAACCTCCTTGAAAAAGAACAGCAAGATAAACCCCAATCCAGTAGATGGAAAGAAAAAATTAAAATTAAATCAGAATTAAATGAATTAGTATCCAAAAAAAACTATAGAAAGAATCAACAAAACAAAGATTTGGTTCTTTGAAAAAATGAACAAAATTGACAGACACTTAGCAAATCTTATAAGAAAAAGAAGAGAACACACACAAATAAATAAATTCAGAGATGAGAATGGAAACGTCACCACGGAACCAGAAAAGATTCATAACATTTTAAGGGAATACTTCTCAAAACTTTATGCTAATAAGTTAGAGAACTTGGCAGAAATGGACCTTTTCCTAGCAAATATTGAAATGCCAAAACTAAACCAAGATGAGTTAAACCATCTTAACCAGCCCATATCAAACATTGAAATAGAAAGAGCAATAAGAGACCTCCCAGCTAATAAAATCCAGGACCAGATGGTTTTACAGCAGAATTCTACAAGGCCTTCAAAGCAGAACTCAAACCAATGCTCCTCCAAATCTTCAATGAAATTGAAAGAGAAAGTTTACTACCAAACACATTCTATGAAGCCATCATCACCCTCATCCCCAAAACAGGCAGGCACTCATCAAAGAAAGAGAACTATAGACCCATTTCTTTGATGAACATTGATGCAAAACTTCTCAACAAAATTTTTTCAAATCGACTTCAACAATTCATCCAAAAAATCATACACCAAGATCAAACAGGATTCATTTCAGTGATGCAAACCTGGGTCAACATACGCAAATCAATTAATATTTTTCGTCACATCAACAGGAGCAAGGATAAGAACCACATGGTTATCTCAATAGATGCAGAAAAAGCATTTGACAAGATCCAACACCCCTTTATGATGATGGTTTTGGAAAAATAAGGAATCCATGGAAGATTCCTCAATACAATATAGGCTGTATATGACAAACCTACAGCCAGCATTATACTTAATGTTGAAAAAGTAAAGCCATTTCTTCTTATCTCATGAACAAGACAAGGATGTCCAATCTCTCCACTTCTCTTCAACCTAGTATTAGAATGCCTCGCTACAGCAATAAGACAAGATGTAGACATAAAGGGGATCCAAATAGGGAAAGACGAAATAAAAACTCTCCCTCTTTGCAGATGACATGATCTTGTACTTAAAGAATCCCATAGACTCCACTCCCAAATTACTCACGGTGATTCAAAACTCTGGAAAAGTAGCAGGGTATAAAATGAACCCTCAAAAATCAATGGCTTTTTTGTATGCCAACAATGAGAAAAGTGGGGCTGAAATTAGGAAAGCAACTCCATTTGTGATAGCCCCACAGAAAATAAAATACCTAGGAATTAACTTAACCAAAGAAGTGAAAGGCCTCTATGATGAACTTTAAAAACTTGAAGAAGGTTATCAAAACAGAACTTAGAAAATGGGAAAAACTCCCATGCTCCTGGATTGGAAAGATTAACATTGTGAAAATGGCAATACTTCCCAAGGCTATCTAAAAATTTAATGCGATACCTTTCAAAATTCCAACCTCATTCTTCAAGGAAATAGAAGAGGCAATCGAAAAATACATATGGAACAATAAAAGACCCGAATAGCAAAAAACATTCCTCAACGTAAAGACCACGGCTGGAGGAATATCAAAACCAAATTTCAAACTCTACTATAAAGCCATAGTAATCAAAACAGCTTGGTACTGGCACAAGAACAGACCTCAGGACCAATGCAATAGAATTGAAAACCCAGAAATGAACCTACAGACCTAGAGCCATCTAATCTTTGATAAGGGAGATTAAAAAAGTAGAATGGAAGAAAGAGAGCCTCTTCAGTAAATGTTGCTGGCAAAATTGGTTAACTACTTGTAGAAAACGAAAGCTATATCCTTATATATCACCCTGTACCAGAATCAACTCTAAATGGATCAAAGACCTCGGAGTCAAAGCAGACACTCTGAAAACATTACAGGATGGAATAGGAGAAACCCTATTTCTCCTTGGCATAAGCCGAAATTTTCTTAATAGAGACCTGGAAACACAACAAATCAAAGAAAGGTTGGACAAATGGGATTGCAAGAAGTTGCAGAGCTTCTGCATGGCAAAGGACATAGCTAGCAAGATCAATAGAGAGTCCATGGATTGGGAGAAGATCTTCACTAGCCATACAACGGACAAGGGTCCCATATCAAAAATATACTTGGAACTCAAAAAATTAAATCCCCCAACAACAAATCCTCAAAGAAACAACTGCCCAATAAATAAGTGGGCTAAATACTTAAAGAGAAACTTCTCTGAAGAAGAAAGAAGGATGGCCAATAGACACATGAAGAAATGCTCAACCTCCCTAGCCATATAAGAAATCCAAATCAAAACAAATTTGAGATACCATCTCACCTCAGTTAATATGGCAAAAATCAAGAACTCTAACAAAAACAGATGCTGGAGGGGATGTGGACAGAAGGGAACCTTACTTCATTGTCATTGTTGGTGGGAGTGTAAACTTGTTCAACCAGTTTGGAAAGTAGTATGGAGGTTCCTCAAAAGACTCCACATAGAGCTCCCCTATGACCCAGCAATCCCACTTTTGGGCATTTACCCAAACGTTTACAAACAAGACCACACTAAAGCCACCAGCACAACCATGTTTATTGCAGTATTATTTACTATAGCTAAGATATGGAACCCCCCCTGATGCCCCTCAGTAGATGAATGGATCAAGAAAATGTGGTATATATACACAATGGAATTCTATGCCTCCATCAGAAAGAATGACATTGCCCCATTTGTTAGGAAATGGAAAGACTTGGAAAAAAATATATTAAGTGAAGTAAGCCAAGCCCAAGGAATCATAGGTCCCATGGTTTCCCTTATTTGCAATATCTAGTATATGTATGAGTCAAGCAGAAAATGCCAGATAAGGTGATGTTAGGAAAATGAACCCTAAGATATGTATTCAAATGTTTATTTCTTTCACGTGATTGTTTCTAACACATTAATAAGATCATTTGTTTGTTACTTTGTATGTCCCTCCCCCACAGTATAACCCCTGCTTTCACTGTTTTCATGTCGTTATAATTTGTGGAGGGGAAGGGGAAAAACAAGTCTTTTAAATAAGGATACAGGTCGGCCCATTGCAACAATAAGTACAAGTTGTCATGCCGAAAACGAACTTTACAACTTTGGTGGTGGGGGAGAAGATTGGGTGGGTGGGCGGTGGCAGGATGGGAAAAGTTGGGAAGGGGAAACAAAGGAGGAGGCTACAATGCTTAATAAGAAATATACTCATTATCTTGCCCATGTAATTGCAACCCCTCTGTACAGTATTTTCACAGTAAAAAATAATAAAAAAATTAAAAAGAAAGAAAAAAAAGCCTAGGACCAAATGGATTCACAACAGAATTGTATAAGACCTTTAAAGAAGAAATAATACCTATACTCCTCAAGCTCTTCAGAGAAACAGAGAAGGAGGGAGCTATCCCAAACTCATTCCATGATACCAATAACACACTCATCCCCAAACCAGGCAAAGACCCAACAAAAATAGAAATACAGGTCAATTTCCTTGATGAACACAGATGCAAAGTTCCTTAACAAAATTCTAGCTAACAGAATCAAGAAACACATAAAAAAATACATACACTAAAACCAAGTAGGCTTCATCACAGAGATGCAGGGATGGTTTATCATACGTAAGTCAATAAATATAATCCAACACATCAACAGAGCCTAGGTCAAGAATCATATGGTTATCTCCACAGATGCAGAAAACGGTTTTGTTAAAATTCAACATTCATTCATGCTAAAAGCTCTGGAGACAATAGGAATAGAAGGAACATTTCTTAAAACATTAAAAGCCATTTATGACAGACCAATAGCTAATACTATACTTAATTGGGAAAAGCTACAACCAATTCTCTTAAAATCAGGAACAAGGCAAGGATGCCCACTGTGTCTACTCCTGTCAATATAGCCCTGGAAACCTTAGCCATGTCAATAAGGCAAGAAAAAGACATTAAAAGGATATGCATAGGGAAAGAAGAAATTAAACTATACCTTTTTGCATATGACATGATACTATACCTTCACAATCCCAAAAACTCCATCCCCAAACTCTTAGAAATCAAAAATCACTTCGGCAATGTAGCAGGATACAAAAATCAATCCAATAAAATCAGTTGCCTTCCTGTACACTGACAATGTACAAGCAGAGAGGGAAATAAAGGAAGAAACACCATTCACAATGACCTCCCCTAAAATAAAATATTTAGGAATTAACCTAACCAAAGATGTAAAAGAACTATTTAATGAAAACTATAAAAAGTTAAAGAAAAAAATTACAGAAGACACTAGGAAATGGAAAGACCTCCCATGCTGTTGGATAGGTAGACAATATAGTGAATATGGCAATACTGCCCCAATTAATATACAAATTCAATGCAATTCCTATTAAAATCCCAATGATGTATATCTCTGAAATACAGAAAACAGTCCAAAAATTCGTATGGAACCACAAAAGACCTAGAATAGCCAAAACAATTCTAGAGAATAAAGACAACATGGGAGGGATATCCATGCAGCACTTCAAACTCTACTATAGAGCTATAATAACAAAGACAGTATGGTACTGGCACAAAAACAGACCCGAAGACCAATAGAATAGAATAGAAGATCCAGAAATAAATCCACATGCCTACAGTCAGCTGATATTTGACAAAGGAACCAAAGACAGACAATGGAAGAAACACAGCCTCTTCAACCACTGGTGCTAAGAAAACTGGGTGGCCACATGAAGAAGAATAAAAGTAGACCCCAGCATATCACCATACACCAATATTAACTCAAAATGGATTAAAGATCTTAGCATTAAACCTGAATCTTTGAAACCACTGCAGGCAGAGTAGGAGAGACACTTGAACTTATAGGCACTTATAGGCACAGGAAAGAATTTCCTGAACAGAGTCTCAGGCTCACAACAAATTGGAGTGAGACTTGACAAATGGGACTACCTTATAATAAAAAACTATAGCAAAGCTATAGCTGTAATGCAAAGCGATCGCAACCAAGCTAGAAAGACAACCAATTAATTGCAAAAAACTACTTACCAGCAATATATCCGACAATGTGTTAATATCCAGTATATACAGGGATCTCAAGAAACCAGGCCCTCCCAAACCTAACAAACCAATTACTTAAGGGGAAAGGGAACTAAAGAGAGACTTCTCAGAAGAAGAGATAAAAATGGCAAAGAAACACATTAGGAAATGTTCACCATCCCTGGTTGTAAAGGAAATGTAAATAAAGACAACCATGAGATACCACCTTACCCCAGTCAGAATGTCCCACATCCTCAAGTCAGCCAATGACAAATGCTGGAGGGGATGCGGAGAAAGAGGAACCCTACTACACTGCTGGTGGGAATGTACACTTTTACAACCACTTTGGAAGACAGTCTGGAGAGTCCTAAGAAAGCTAAATATTGACCTCCCTTATGACCCAGTCATACCACTTCTAGGCATCCATCCTGAACAACAGGAACCAGTATACAAGGACACATGCACCTCCATGTTTATTGCGGCACTGTTTGTAATAGCCAGGATATGGAAACAACCCAGATGTCCCACCACAGATGAATGGATCCCAAAATTGTGGTATCTATACACAATGGAATATTATTCAGTCATTAGAAATGACAAAATAATGGCATTTGCAGGGAAATGGATGGAGCTAGAAGGTGATCATGTTGAGCAAAGAAGCCAAGAGCATTGAGACCAACAGTACATGGTCTCCCTGATAAGTGGATGTTAAAACCAAAATGTTAGGTAATATGACATATTTAACAGGACTTCGGAAACAAAGGACTTTCACTCATCTGGTCAAATGAATAATAATGGTTCCAACGAAAGTTCCGACTATCCAGTGGTAAGGTGAATTATGTGTGTTTATATGTGAGTGTCTCTGTTCATGATTTTTTTTCTCACGTGGCCCTTTCATTTCCACACTGCAGTTGTGTTTTTGAATATGTTGGCCAACACAGTCACAGCAGTCACCTTCCTGGCTGGGTAACTTTTCATAGATTTCTGTTTTCTTGTGAAGACAGTATAAAATATTCTTTTGAATTGGGTGTCCATATATAATTATACCTAACTTAGTGTGACACTCTAGAAATGGAGTACCTTCTAGGATTCTAAATCTCTGTTTCATTAGAGAAATCTAGGGTAATTTTCTGTTGTTATTCTGCCACTGTTTATCCTCTTCCTCTGGTTTATTTATGATATTGTGGATTTTTGTCACATAATTTAGGATTTGTGATGGTTGTATCAAGTTATTTTTGTTTTTCTGTTTGTGTTACTTTGAAATAGTGATTTCAGGCTTGTATGAAGAGACAGTAATAATATGAAATGTAAAGAGCTTAAAGCTTAAAGAGGCACAATGAAGGCCTAAGTAACTCCATTACAGGCTAGCAACCATCTTGTGAGGTATGAATTATGAAAATAACCATGGGTTGGGCCCAGAAATGACACAAAAAGGAAATCAATTCCTGGACAACTGAGACATAAACAATCCTTGGGAAAGCTGCAGGAATTTTCTCCAAATGCATTTACCAAACATTGGGTGGCCATGCAGGACACAGTGACCCAGAGGCCAGACACTTCCTGTCAATCACACCTCAATAATATTAGCCAATCACATTATGTATATCTTAGTTTGCTTAATATGTTAATCAATCAAGTAATTTCTCATGTAAATCTTCCTCAAAGTTGTTTGTTCAATACTCTAAAAACTGTGCTGATTCTATGCTTTGGGTCTCTTAGTGTCATGGGTTACCGATTGCAAAGAGTACCAACCTGGAGCTTGCAAATAAAAGACTCCTTTGCTATTTGCATTGGTCGAGGTCTCTGGTGGTCTTCGGGTGGTCTTGAGTCTAGGTAAGACAAATGTAAGTTATTACATTGAAACAAAGAGAGCAGACATTTTAACCTATTTGCTACAAGTAAATTAATATTAAACAAGGCTAATTAACTCTTATTTACTCTTCAGAGGTTGAGTATAGTACTCTTGGATATATTGGAGGAAAAGACTTTAGACTGATTACAATTTATGCCTTTCACAGAAATTACTGGCTAAACATTCTTCTTCAGAAAGGCAAATGCTCCATTTTTTTCATATTAGTATCATAAAATCATAACATCTGCATGTTGAATTGTTTTCCTCTGCTATTTTCAATACCATTCTTCATACATTAGGTATCTAGGGCTTGGAATGACCCGTTCCTTAAAATAGCTATATTGCTTATATTGTGATATAAATCTCAGTAATATTAATATGAATTTATCTCTGAGTTTCATCTTGAGCTACATTCATATGTAATTTATGCAGTTTCAAGCAAGAAACATATTTTACTCTTTTTTGTACTTTAAACAATAAATCTATTATCTTTAGAAATATATTCTAAAGAAAATATGTTCTTTTATATTGTTCCAGTAAACATCATTTATTTCTAGTACTTTTACTGAAATAAATATAAAGTATGTCACATGGAGACAACCCCCCCCTTATCACTTTAAAGTATATCCTTGGGGACTATTTTATATATAAAAATAAAAAAGTACAATGCACATGTTTATACATGAATCATCTAATGGTTAAGACAATTAAACACAAGAACTATCATACCACATCAAGTCTCAATTTACTTAAAGGCACATTGTTCATGAATATCACTCATTTTTAGAAAATGACTAGTCACAACAAAGTTTATATTTCAAATTTAAAAAATAAAAATTACACCCAGATTTGATGTGAATATCCTGTTTCCAGGAATATATTTATCCAGCAAACAGGGAAACAAAAATATAAGGGCTTGTCATATAGAAAGAAAGATGTAAAGCATACTGTCTTTCCTTAAGATGATACATACATGCAAATCGTGTCATTTATTCAGAGATACTATAGAAATTCATGAGCAGATTTGTGATCAGAAGTGATAAGTAAGCAAAGCAACTGGAAAACTGTATTTGAAAATAGTGCTTTCAATATATGATGACGTTTTCAATAAATAAGCCTATAGATGATGATTTTGTATCTGTAACACACATCCAGTATTCTACATTTTTGACATACTCCCATTGTCTTCCCTAAGTTCTTGATCAATATTATTCTACTTTCATGATGTCAATTGCTACTAAAGTAACAAGGTGGGTGTTCCCTTGGTTTCCACATCCAATAAATTTTAGTATTTTGCAACGGTGTCAAAAGTCATGGAGTTTGACTTGGATGTGAAGTTTGAGGATACTGTATTCAGGGTATTAATTGGCCTGTAGCAGCCAGGAACTTATTGTGAATACACAGACACACAGGATACTAAGAATTAGGGACTTGATCTCGGGGAAAGATAAAGGTCCAGGCAAGATCTTGAAGCTGAGATAAAGCAATGCAGCAAACATCAACCAACTATCATTACAAGGGAATGGAACTTATATCTGATGTGTCTGGTTGGCAGCTGTGTGTGTGTGCGTGTTTGTGTGTATGTGTTTGTGTGTGTGTGTGTGTGTGTGTGTGTGTGTGTGTAGAGAATTTTAGTGTGGCTTCTATATTTACAGTCCATAGAGCATTACTTGCTAAGGAGAAGGTGCCTTTACCAGAGCTTCGATACCACTGTCATCACTTTTTACTGCAAAAAAAAAACACTTGCTTAATCTCTAATTAAAAAGGGAAAAATAAACTAACATCTTAGATGAGTCTTTTGAAAATTAATTGGCAAATTGAAGGCCAAAGGGAGAAATTGGAGATTAATATAATCTTTTTCCTCTCTTCTGATTATTAAACCACAATAGCTGTGATTTTCAGGAATCTCCTGTAATGTACTTACTGTTGAATTATTAATATGTTTAATAATATGAAACATATGATAGAGAAATAGATCAGCCAGCAAGCACAAAAAACTAGTGATAAGTTCGAGCTTTTGAGCAGGGTTGCCACATCTTTTAGGAATGCAATTCCTTCATATGAATTTCAAATTTCATGGCTTTCCTTGTGTGATTAAATGGCAAGAAAGTACTGTAGAAACAAAAATTCCTGTTCAGCCAAGAAGAAAGTGCTTATGTTCCCATCCTTTTGTGGCAAATTTCCATTCCATAAAGAGTCTTTGTTAGAATGCTTTCATTTAATATACTTTAGCACATCATCCTTCCCTGTTGGAGACAGGAAAAAAAAATTTTGTTTGAATATTATCTCACGTAAGTTAGTGTGTACCGGCATGTTTTGTATAATTACAGAAGTTTGTAATAAATATAAGTAGGGATCATGTCACAAATATAAAATATAATTAAAATCACATAAGACTAGAAGTCACAGAATTTTGTGCATGAAAACATACATTAGATTAGTTGCAGAATTTCTATTTTGAGACAGACTTTATATTAAAGTATAAAGCACTTTACTAAGGGTTGAAACATTTTATTGAAAAATATATATTTCTTAGAGATATTTTGCTTCATATTTTAAGAAGAAAAATCGTCTCAAAGTAATTATTTTTTAAATTTTTTTCCCGTTTCCATGTGATTAACCTCCAAATTAGAAATTCAGATATTTAATTCAAATTAGCCAAAAATATTTATTGAGTATAAGAACCTTCTGCTCTCTACATTCTTCAGACTAACTTTACCAAATATGATGAGTCTGAAATAATCAGTCTCTTTGTGACCTGTGTTGATATTATTTACAATGTGAGCAAAATGTTTAAAAAGTAGTATTTAGTTTAGCTTAATTGCTCTGAAGAGACAACAAATGATATAATCAAAGGCTAAAACTGAGTAGATTTAAAAGTTAGATTTCAGGAAATGTTTTTGACCACACTGGTTACTAACCATTATTAATCTTAACTGGAACATTGAGAATAACCATAAGCCCAAGTGTAAGTAGATTCTAAAATTAATAGCAATACTCTAATTCACATTCATTCTAATTCTTACCTGGCTTAATATGAAATTTACCTTCAGGGGCTGGGAAGGTGGCTCAGTGGTAGAGCGCTTGCCTTGCGTGCTCGAGGCCCTGGGTTCGATTCCTCAGCACCACATAAGCAAAAAGTAAAAAGCTGGAAGTGGTGCTGTGGCTCAAGTGGTAGAGTGCTAGCCTTGAGCTGAAGAGCTAAGGGACAGCACCCAGGCCCAGAGTTCAGGCCCCACGACCGAACCCCCCCCCAGAAAAAGAAATTTACCTTCAATTTGACCCTCATTTATTTCTCTTACACTCTAACCCTAACCATGGATAGAATCCTAACCATAACCTTGACACTAATGGTATCTCAAATCTAAAATTTATGAAAAATGCTTGTTTGTGTCATCCTAACTGAAATTCCACTTGTAATTCTTGAAATAAATTGCAGGTTTTCCTAAACCCTATAGATTTTCTCACTCTTAACTTTGAACCTATCTTGTTCCATAAGAGGAATCATTATACCCATTGATCTCAAATCCTAATATTATGAAATACATTGTATTTCCATTATTCCTGCTATTCCTGAATTCCTAGAACCTAAAATAAGTTCAGATTTACTTAACATTTAACCCATTCCTTTTTTTTTCTTTTTGTTGGGGGTGCAGATTGGTTTCTGGGCCTGGGCAGGATCCCTGAGCACTAGGCAAGGGCAAGATCCCTGAGTCCTTTAGCTCAAGGTGTGCACTTGACCACTTGAGCCACAGCACCACTTTCAGGTTTTCTGGTGGTTAATTGCACATAAGAGTCTCACAGACTTTCCTGCCAGGGCTGGCTTTGAACTGCAGTCCTCAGAAATCAGATTCCTGAGCAGCTCTGATAATAGGTGGAAGCCACCAGTTTAACCAAATTCTTTACTCTTTCCTCAACCCACTTTAACCAGAAACCTAATCCTAATCACAATCTGAATTAACACCAAATGGTTAATGTAAGGAAAATTGTCTGGATTCTATTCAATCACACATTTTATTGCTTCTGCTTCTTAGTGAAAAACTAAATTTTACCCTAATGCTATCCTTCGCTAACCCTAACAAGAACTAAAACAGCAATTCACAATTTAAACCAAATCATATCTGAATGTTAAAAGCAACACAGACGTTGGTTTTCATTCATTCTAACTTTGATATCATTCATTCTTCTTAAAATATATTGCAGTTTTACACAATACCTTACACCTTTTTCTCATCCAAACCCCATGTCTACCAGGAACACCTTGTTGAATCCTAAACCGACAGATAACTGAATCAAAATGTTAATAGCAAGCCTCTATTTCACATTTATCCCAACTCTTGCTAGGTATGTAAGTCTAAATTTTACTTGCATTTTGAACCTAAAGTTTTTAAAGTGTTTTCCTATTTCCTGTCAGGTTTTATTTTACATTTTTTAAAAATTTTAGTTATTGTAAAAGAGGCTGACAGAGGGATTATGGTTATATGTGTAAAGTAATGAGTACACTTCTTGTTGAACATTGTTACTCTCTTCTTTTTTGTTCTCCCACTATAACTTCCCTCTCCCACCTCTCTCACTCCTCTTTCCCAATGTTGTAAAGTTCATTTTCAATATAATGTGTTGAGTATCATTGTTGCAATGGGTCATCTTGTGTTGAACCTAAATTTTCTTTTTCTCTAACCCTAATTCTAATTCTGTCTGCTATCCTAACCCTAACCATAATAATAACAATAGCCCAATTCAGAAGATAAGAAAAAATATTAAAGTTTTTATTCATCCTGTTGATTCACTGTACATACTGAATTAAGTTGCAGTTCACCTTAAATCTTCCAATTTAGATTATATGTGCATATTTAAAGATGTAATTTTATGTGAAAAACAGAAATCCTTGGAGGAAGGAGTAATGAAAAGGAAATAGAGGGAGTATAATCAAATGCTTTAAATATATTTTGGAAAGAGCATAAGGAAACTGCCACTTCTGATAATTAATAACCACTAACAAAATAACTAAAAATTAATAAGCAGATAACACACTGCCATCTAGTTTTCTTTAAGAGAGCCATAATATGTCTTGGGAATAAAATACTTGTGTGAAATAAACTTTGTTCATGCATAATTCATATTGCCATTGGCCAATTATTTAACTTAATCAATAAAAATATATCAAATAAAATTCCATGATAAAAAAATATAAATCAGTTAGTAATTGTTTGAGAAAAATTAGTCATGTGCTGCTGAGAAAAACGTGTATTCTTATGCTGCTGGGTGAAATATTTGGTAGATGTCTCTTAAAACTAGTTGATCTATGCAGCTGTTTAGACGTGCAGTTTCTCTGTTGAGTTTTTGCCTAGTTGATCTGTCTAGTGGGGAGAGTGGTGTGTTAAAAATCCCAACTATTAATGTCTTTGGATCTATGTGGGATTTGAAGGAAAGTAGTGTTTCTTGGATAAATTTGGGTGCTCCATTGTTTGGCGAATAGATATTTAGAATTGTAATATCCTCCTGAAGGAGAGATCCCTTAATTAGTATGTAGCGTTATCTCTTCTCAAAAATTTTAATTTGAAGCCTATTTTATCTGATATTAGAATTGCAACTCCCATCTGTTTTTGGGGGCCGTGTGCTTGGTAGATTTTGCTCTAGGCTTTAACATTGAAAATGTGTTTGTTTTTACGGGCAAGTTGTGACTCCTGAAGGCAGCAGATAGAAGGATCTTGTTTTTTAATCCAACTAGACAGTTTATGCCGCTTAATTGGAGAGTTAAGTCCGTTAATGCTAAGAGATAGGACGGAGAGGTATTTGGGAGTTCCTGCCATGTTATCCACCTTCTTGGGGGCTGCAAAAACTGGGTTCTTCCTATGGTTCTTGGATTCTCAGTTTGGGTGCAGTTTCTTGGCCTTTATTGTGGTCTTGTTGGTTTTCTATGTGTAGGTCATCTTTAAGAATCTTTTGTAGGGCTGGTTTGGTGGAGATGTATTGTTTCAATTTTTCTTTGCTATGGAAGGTTTTTATTTGGCCTTCAGTTATTAAGGAGAGTTTAGCTAGGTACAGTATTCTTGGTTGATATTTGTTTGTGTTTACAGCTTGGCATACATCATTCCAGGCTCTTCTTGCTCTGATTGTCTCTGCTGAGAAATCTGAGGTGATTCTAATTGGTTTTGCTTTATAGATGATTAATCTTTTCTCCTTGACAGCTTTAAGGATCTTTTCCATGGTCTGAGTTGATCCTGTGTGGATTATAATGTGATGGTGGGATGTCCTATTATGATCTGGTCGATTTGGAGTTCTAAAAGCTTCTTGTATTTGAATAGGCCTAGCTTTTTGCAGGTTTGGGAAGTTCTCTGCTAGGATCCGGTTAATCAAATTTCCTAGACCGTTACCTTCTGGTTCTAGGTGCACCTCTACACCCATTATCCTTAGATTAGGCCTTGTGATGGTGTCTTCCAAGTGTTGGATAGATCTATCATATTTCTTGGACTTGTCTTGGATGCTTGTATGTTCTTTCTCTATAATATCTAGGCTGTCTTCTATCCCCGAGATTTGATCTTCTGCATGGTCTAACCTGCTGTCAAGACTTTCTACTTTGTTTTTTATTTCTTTTCCTTCTAATTGGTCAGCTAAGAAAAGTCCAGGACCAGATGGTTTTACAGCAGAATTCTGCAAGGCCATCAAAGCAGAACTCACACCAATACTCCTCCAAATCTTCAATGAAATTGAAAGAGAAAGTTCACTACTGAACGCATTCTATGAAACCATCAAAACCCTCATCCCAAAACCAGGCCCGGACTCATCAAAGAAAGAGAACTATAGACCCATTTCTTTGATGAACATTGATGCAAAACTTCTCAACAAAATTTTGGCCAATCGACTTCAACAATTCATCCAAAAAAATCATACACCAAGATCAAACATGATTCATTTTAATGATGCAAAGCTGGGTCAATATGTGCAAATCAATTAATATTATTCATCATATCAACAGGAGCAAGGATAAGAACCAGATGGTTATCTCAATAGATGCAGAAAAATCATTCGACAAGATCCAACACCCCTTTATGATGAAGGTTTTGGGAAAATTAGGAATCCATGGAACATTCCTCAATACAATAAAGGCTGTATATGACAAACCTACAGCCAGCATTATACTTAACGGTGAAAAAATAAAACCATTTCCGCTTAATTCAGGAACAATACAAGGATGTCCACTCTCTCCACTTCTCTTCAATCTAGTAATAGAATGCCTAGCTACAGCAATAAGACAAGAAGCAAACATAAAGGGGATCCAAATAGGGAAAAAAATAAAACTCTCCCTTTTTGCAGATGACATGATCTTGTATTTAAATAATCCCATAGACTCCGCTCCCAAATTACTCAAGCTGATTCAAAACTTTGGCAAAGTAGCAGGGTATAAAATTAACCCTCAAAAATCGATGGCTTTTCTGTATGCCAAAAATGAGAAAAGTGTGGCTGAAATTAGGAAAGTAACTCCATTTGTAATAGCCCCTCAAAAAATAAAATACCTAGGAATCAACTTAACCACAGAACTGGAGGACCTCTATGATGAAAACTTTAAAAACCTGAAAAAGGAAATCAAAACAGAACTTAGAAAATGGCAAAACCTCCCATGCTCCTGGATTGGCAAGATAAACATCGTGAAAATGACAATACTTCCTGAGGCTATCTACAAATTCAATGCAATACCTATCAAAATTCCAACTTCATTCTTCAAGGAAATAGAAGAGGCAATTCAAAAATTCATATGGAACAATAAAAGACCCCGAATAGCAAAAACGCTTCTCAACGGAAAGAACACTGCTGGTGGAATATCAATACCAAATTTCAAACTCTACTATAAAGCCATAGTAATCAAAACAGCTTGGTAGTGGCATAAGAACAGACCTCACGACCAATGGAATAGAATTGAAAACCCAGAAATGAACCTACAGACCTATAGCCAACTAATCTTTGATAAGGGAGCTAAAATAATAGAATGGAAGAAAGACAGCCTCTTCAGTAAATGGTGCTGGCAAAATTGGTTAACTACTTGTAGAAAACGAAAGCTCGATCTTTATATATCACCCAGCACCAGAATCAACTCCAAATGGATCAAAGACCTCAGAGTCAAAGCAAACATTCTGAAAACATTACAGTTTGGAACAGGAGAAACCCTAGGTCTCTTTGTCTCAGGCCGAAATTTTCTTAATAGAGACCCGGAAACACAACAAGTCAAAGAAAAGTTGGACAAATGGGATTTCATGAAGTTGCAGAGCTTCTGCTTGGCAAAGGACATGGCTAGCAAGATCAACAGAAAGCCCTTAGATTGGGAGATGATCTTCACTAGCCATACAACAGACAAGGGTCTCATATCTAAAATATACTTGGAACTCAAGAAATTAAATTCCTTAACAACAAATCCTCAAAGAAACAACTGCCCAATAAATAAGTGGGCTAAAGACTTGAAGAGAAACTTCTCTGTAGAAGAAAGAAGGATAGCCAATAAACACATGAAGAAATGCTCAACCTCCTTAGCCATAAAAGAAATGCAAATCAAAACAACATTAAGATACCACCTCACCCCAGTTAGAATGGCTATAATCAAGCACTCTAACAACAACAGATGCTGGAGGGGATATTGACAGAAGGGAACCATACTTCATTGTTAGTGGGAGTGTAAACTTGTTCAACCACTTTGAAAAGCAGTATGGAGGTTCCTGAAAAGATTTCACATAGAACTCCCCTATGACCCAGCAATCCCACTTTTCGGCTTTTACCCAAATGTTTACAAACAAGACCACACTAAATCTACCACCACAACCATGTTTATTGCAGCATTATTTACCATAGCTAAGATATGGAACCAACCCAGATGCCCCTCAGTAGATTAATGGATCAAGAAAATGTGGTATATATACACAATGGAATTCTATGCCTCCATCAAAATGAGTGACATTTCCCCATTTGTTAGGAAATGGAAAGGCTTGGAAAAAATTATATTACGTGAAGTAAGCTAAGCCCAAAGAAACATAGGTCCCATGGTTTCCCTTATTTGCAATATCTGGTATATGTATGAGTAAAGCAGAAAAGGTCCGATAATTTGATGTTAGGAAAATGAACCCTTAGATATGTATTTAAATGTTTTTTTTCTTTCATGCATTTGTTTCTAACGCATTTGTAAGATTATTTCTTTGTTGCTTTGTATGTCCCTCCCCCACAGTATAACTCCTGCTTTCACTATATTTGATGTCTGTATAATTTGTGGAGGAGATGGGGAAAAACAATTCGTTGAAGGATACAGGTGGACCCGTTGCAACTATGAGAAGTACAAGTTGTCATGTCGAAAACGACCTCTACAACTTTGGTGCAGGGGCGGGGGATTGGTTGGGGGGGAAGGCTGTTAAGGGATGTGAAGGGTAAACAAAGGAGTAGGCTTTTATGCTTGATAAGAAATGTACTCATTATCTTGCCCATGTAATTGTAACCCCTCTGTAGATTATGTTCACAAAAAATAAAAGTTAAAATTAAAAAAAAGAAAAAGTAGTCATGACTTTTAAAAAACTAAATTTCTAGTTCCCTACAAAGCAGTGATTTAGGTTTACTAATCTAGCATTTCTAGTAAGTTTAGAGAACATGATTGGCATAAAAATCAGCTAAATGTACATCTTCTTTCTTGAATGGGTGATGTTTGAAACATTTTCTTTTATTCAAATGAATACCTATATTTACTTTTCAGAATAAATGCAATTTTATCTCCTTTTATCTCCCTGCAATTAAATGTATTACTATATTCAGGTACTTAAAAGCTAAATTTTCTATGTTTGTTATGTAACCCTACATATTCAGAATGACATGGTTTTTCTATTCGTAAATGTCTAACCTCTGGAATTTTTGCATCAGTAACATAAATTATCTAATAAAGTTGTTGTGAAGGTTCCAGTAAACAGTGTGGTCAAAAACATTTCCTGAATTGTAAATTTTAAATCTAATCCTTTTTTGGTTTTGATTATGTCATTCATTGTCTCTTCAAAGCAATTAAACTAAAATAAATACTACTTATTAAACCTTTAACTCACATTGTAAATAATATTAACATAGTTCACACAGAGTCTAATTATTTCAAACTCATCATATTTGATGATCTTCATGTGAAGATTATGGAGAGTAGAAGGTCCTTATACTCAATAATATTTTTGTTTAAATTAATTCAAATCATTTATCTGGATTTCTAATTTGGAGATTGATCACATGGAAACAGGAAAATAATAAGAAAAATGATTACTTTGGGAGCATTTTCTTCTTAAAATTATGCAGCAAAAATATCTTAAAATATCTTAAATATATATTAAACATATTATATGTGTTAAATATATTAAAATATATTTTTAATAAAATGTTTCAATCCTTAGGTAAAGTGCATTATTCTTTAATATAAAGTTTATCTCAAAATAGAAATTCTGCAACTAATCTAATATATGTTTTCATGAACAAAATGCTGTGACTTCTAGTTTTGTTATATAATTTTAATTATATTTTTAGTTGTGACATGATTCCTATTTACACTTAATATTAACTTCTGTAAGCATACAAATCATGCCTGTACACACTAACTTATGTAAGATAATATTCAAAAAAAATCATCTTTTTCCTATCTCCAAAAGGGAAGGGTGAGGTACTGAAATATATTAAATAAAAGCATTCTAAAAGAGATTCTTTATGAAATGGAAATTTGTAACTTGAGGATGGGATCATGAGCTCCTTCTACTTGGCTAACAGGAATTCTCATTTCTACAGTAATTTCTAACCAATTAGTCACACACGGTAATCCACAAAATTTGAAGTTCATATGAAGGAATTACATTCCTAAAAGATGTGACAACCCTGCTCAAAAGTTCGGTCTCATCACTAGTTCTTTGTATTTGCTGGCTGATCTAATTCTCTATCATATATTTCATGTTTTTAAGCATATTAGTAATTCAGCTGTAAGTACATAGTAGGAGACTCCTGAAATCACAGTTATTGCTGGGTCATATGCAAGAGAGAGGAAAAAGATTATATTAATCTCCAATTCCTCCCTTTGGCCTTCAATATACAAATTAATTCTCAAAGCAATCATTTAAGGTGTTAGTTTATTTTTCTCTCTTTATGTACAGATTAAGCAAGTGTTTTTCTCAGTAAAAAGGGATGAATGGTATCAGAGCTCTGATATGAGCACCTTCTTTTTAACAAGTAATGCTCTATGGGCTATAAATATGGAAGCCACACTAAAATTTTCTCTCTACACACACAGACACAGACACAGACACAGACAAACGTACACACAAACACACACACACCCAGCTGCCACCAAGACACATCAGAGATCAGTTCAGTTCCTTTGTAAAGATAGTTGATTGATGTTTGTTCCATTGGTTTTTCTTTTCTTGAAGATCTTGCCTGGACCTAAACGTTTGTCTGAAATCAAGTCCCTTGCTCTTAGTATACTGTTTCTATATATTCATAGTTTGTTCCTGGCTGCTTCAGGCCAATTAACAGTATCCTGAATACAGTATCTTCAATCTTGACATTCAAGTCAAACTCCATGAATTCATCCTACTATTCCAAAATACTAAAATTTATTGGATCTACAAACCAAAATATACCCACCTTGTTATATTATTAAGAATTGACATCATGAAAGTAGAAAAATATTGATCAGGAACTGAGGTTAGAGAACAGGAGTATGAGGGAAAACGTAGAACACTGGATGTGTTTTAGAGATACAGAATCATCTTCTGTAGAATAATTTATTCTAAACTTGTGATCTTATAGTGAAGTTTCAATCTACATATACAGTTTTCCAGTTGCTTTGCTTACTTGTCATTTCTGATCACAAATTCTCTTATGAATTGCTATAGTATCTTCGAATGCAAATATTTATCATCTTAAGGAAAGACAGTCTGTTTCTACATCTGTCTTTCTATGTGAAAAATCCTTATTTTTTGTTTCTCTACTGAAAAAATGTATTCCTGGAAACAGGATATTGACAACAAATCTGGTGGTAATTTTCACTTTTTAAGTTTGAAATGTAATATAAACTTTGTTGTGACTAGTCATTTTTAAAAAAATCAGTGATATTCATGAACACTAAGATTTTTGGTGCCTTTAAGTAAATTGAGACTTGATGTGGTATGGTAGTTCTTGTTTCTAATTGACTCAACAATTAGATGATTCATGTATAAACATGTGCATTGCACTGTTTTATTTTTATTTTTTATTTTTAAGTTTAATTTTTTGTGAACATACTGTACAGAGAGGTTACAATTACATGGGCAAGATAATGAGTATATTTCTTAGCAAGCATTGCAGCCTACTCCTTTGTTTACCCTTCACATCCTTTCCCAGACACCCCCCTCGCCCCCCACCCAATTCTCTCCCCACCTCCCGCACCAAAGTTGTAAAGTTCGTTTTCGACATGACAACTTGTAATTCTCATTGTTGCAATGGGTCCACCTGTATCCTTAAACGACTTGTTTTTCCCCATCTCTTCCACAAATTTTATTTTTATTTTTATATATAAAATAGTTCCCAAGGATTTACTTTAAAGTGATAAGGGGGGGCTAGTATTCATGTTCCATACTTTATATTTATTTCAGTAAAAGTACTAGAAATACATGATGTTTACTGGAGCAATATAAAAGGTGAGAACATATTTCTAAAGAGAATGATTGATTAAAACAGAAAAGGGTAAAATTGTCAGGTTTTTTGCTTGAGACTGCATAAATTTCATATGAATGTAGCTTAAGATGAGACTCAGAGGAAAATTCATATTAATATTACTTTTCTGCTTGATTCAAACCTATACTAGTTATTGCAATAAGGGAAATGGTATTTTCACAATAAAAATCTATAAGAAAAAAATATTACTGAGATTTATATCACATCAAAAGCAGTATAGTTATTTTAAGGAATTGGTCATTCAAACCCCTAGATACTTAATGGATGAAGAATAGAATTGAAAATAGCAGAGAAAAACAATTCAACATACAGATATTATGATTTTATATTAATATGAAAGACATGGAGCTTTTGCCTTTCTGAAGAAGATAGTTTAGCCAGTAATATCAATGTAAGGCATCAGTTGTAATGAGTCTAAAGTCTTTTCCTCCAAGATATTCAAGAGTACTGTATTCATCCTCTGAAGAGTAAAGACGTAATTATTTTAATTAGCTTTGCTTAATATTAATTTCCTTGTAGTAAATAGGTTAAAATGTCTGCTATCTTTCTTTCCATGTAATAACATACATTTAATATTCTTACTGTCTCTTCATACAAGCCTGAAATCACTATATCAAATTAACATAAACAAAAAACAAAAATAACCTGATACCACCAGCACAAATCCTAAATTATGTGGAAAAAATCAACAATGAATAAAATAAATCTGAGGACGAGGAAAACCAATGGCACAATAACAACAGAAAATTACCCTAGCTCTCTCTAATGAAACAGATCTTTAGAGTCCTACAGGGTACTCCACTTCTAGAGGGTCACACCAAGTCAACTATAATTACTTATAGATATACAATTCAAAAGAAGATTTTATATGTCTTCCAAGCAAACAGAAATCTTTGAAAAGGTGCCCAGCCAGGCAGGTGCCTGCTGTGAAGGTGGTGGCCAACATATTCAAAATACAGCTGCAGTGTGGAAATAAAAGGTCCACATAGGAAAAAAGGAGGAACAGAAGTGTACAACTGAGACAGCCAAATCCATATTCAGAGACAATTGAAGATATCACTGTACAACCCGAACTGTAACTGGAACCACAAGTATTAAAGTCACAACATCTTCCCACAATTGATTTCTACTCCTACACTTAATGGTCTAGACAAAAACCTATTTCCAGAAAAACAAATCAAAACAGAAGATCAAACCAACACCTAGCAATTCAACCAAGAACATAAAGAGTCACCTATTAAGATCATAGATGCCCCAAAAGAAATCCCCCAAGTGAACATAACAAATCAGAAAAATACAAGAAAAAGATGTCAAAGTAGTATAATTCACACAGTAAATAACCACGCATTAGAACAGACAATTAAGGACGTAGAAGACAGTTTTCAAAATTCATTACAAATACTGCTGAAAAATGTGATTAATGAAAAGATACAAAATCTCTACAAGGAAATTTGTGAACAAGATAAGACCAACTATAGATTAGCAAAATAACTCATGGAGACTACAAACAGAAATAAATTCTGAAAATGCAAGGGAGTCCAAGGAAAAAATGGATGCCTAGTTAAAAGATATAAGAGATGACACAGCTATAAAAACAACCCTTCCAACCGCCTCCCCACCACCCAAAGAAAAGATGTAAGGAAAGTCCATACCCAGACCTAAAACAAAGCTTTAATAAAGAGATAGAAGCCATAAAAAATGACCAATTAGAAGACAGGGAAATCAAAAACAAAGTAGAATATCTCCACAGCAAATAGATGATATAGAAGATAATCTCAGGGGTCAAAGACCAAATAGGTCTAATAGGAAAGAGGAAGTAATAATTTAGAACAAATCCAAAGAATAAGAAATGATCTTGCCAGAACTTCAAGACTGAGAAGATCAAATTTAGGGAAGATTGGTATCAAGAAGAGCAGGACACTAAATTGTTGGGAAACATATTACAGAATTCTAGCAAAGAACATTGCAAACATCCAAAGAGATAGATTCATTCAGAGAAGAGAAGCCTTTAGAACACCAAGCAGAGAATTCTAGAAAAGAACAAACCACCACCACATCATAATCCATTAGAGGATAATTAGAAATCAATGAAAGGATTCTTAAAGCTGCCAAAGAGAAAAGATTGATTATTTATAAAGGATATGCAGTCAGAATAACTACAGATTTCTTAGCTGATATGGTAAAAAAATAAAAAGAAGAGGCCAGTATGATATATAACAAATATTAAGGACAAACAACTATGAACCATGAATATGGTCCCAAGCCAAATATTCCTTTACAATTAAAGGATATATAAAAATATTTCATGACAAAGAAAACTAGAAACAATGTATCTCCACCAAATCAGCAGGATGGAAGTTAATCAAAGATATCCTCCACAGAAAAGATGAAGAAGAACAGGACGTGGTTATATGACATGCTTCCTACCAGAGAACAAGTTAAATATATTCAGTAGATGATTCACAGCTCCTAAGAGCTCCTAAGAGGACTCACTCAAACAGATAAAATTAGAGAAACAAAAAATGAGACTACAACATAAATTAGCAAAATTGAGACTGTTATATGAGAGTACTTGAAAACCATATGCCAATCAACTGGAGAATCCTGGAGAAAATTATGCTTTCCTGTACTCTAACTGAACCAAGAAGTGATACAAAAGAAGTAATGAAAATGAAATTTCAATAAACAATTTCTCATAACAGAAAAATGTAGGACTCAATGGATTTACCATGAAATTAAGGCTTGCAAAGAACTTACAATACTCAGATATATCTCTTCTTTGGAATAGAAAGGGAAATGGAATTATCAAACATATTCTATGAAACTGGAATTAGGCTCTTCCCCAAATCAGATAAGGACTCATCAAAGAAAGAGAACTATGAACCCAACTCTTTGATAAACATTGATAAAGAACTTCTCAATCAAATTCTCACCAACCAATTTCACAACTAACAAAAAAATCGTATGCTATGATCAAACAGTATTCATCCTAGGATACAAATGGATTCAATATACTTGTCAATAAACATAACAGACACCATCAGCAGAAGCAGGGAAAAGAACCACATGATCGTCTATATTGATGTAGAAATAGCTTTTAAAATTATCCAATACCCCTTTATGATTAAAAGGTCTGAGAAGCTAGGAACACATGGAATTTTCCTCAGTATAATAGAGTATGTATATGACTAAGAGATAATAAGCACGCACCTAACAGTGGAGGCATGAAGACATTAAAATCAGGAATGAGAAAAAGATGTCCACTCTCTCTACTACTGTTCAATATAGTACTGGATTTTCTAGCAAGGGCAATAGGCAAGAGCAAAACAAAAAGAGGATCCAAATAGGGAAGAAGTAAACTTATCCCTTTTCACAGATGAAATGATCCTGTATTTAAAGGACCCTATAGATTCTCAGTCAAGTTAGTAAAGGTGATGCTAACCTTCAGCAATGAAGCAGGGTATAAAACCCACAAGAATCAGTAGTTTTTCTGTGTTACCAACAATGAGAAGATCCAGGCTGAAATCCAAAAAACAACCACATATGTATTAGCCTCAAAATCAAATCAAATTTAAGCAAAAGAAAACAACAACAAAACTAGGAATTAATTAATTTAACTAAAAATGTGAAGGACCTCTACTGTGAAAACTTTAAAAATCTAAAAACGAAAAATTGAGGGAGATTCAAGGAAATGGAAAATATTTCAATGCTCCTGGTTGGAAGAATTAACATTGTGAAAATTGCAATACTGCCCCCAAACAATTGGCAATGCAATACCCATCAAAATCCCAACAATATTCTTCAATGCAGTAGAGAAAGTAATCCAAATTTAATATGGAATTGCAAAATTTCAGTTGATACAGAAGGCTTAGAAATGAACTCATGGGCATATAGTCATGTTACGCACACACACAATGGAACTCTATTCACCCATCAGGAAGGATGACTTTTCACCAGTCTTAAGGACAATGAAAGGCTTTGGAAAATTATAATAAGAGAAAGGAATGCACACTCAGAGCAATATAGGCTTCTTAGATTTATTCATTTATGGTAGCTCAAAAGTGCCTATATATCTACAAGTAAACAAGATAGATTCTACCTCGTCCCAATTAAATGGCCATTATCAAGAAAATTAAAAATAGCAAATGCTGACGTGGATGTAGCCAAATGGGAACTCTATTACATTGTTGGTGGGAAATTACGCATGTTCAACCCCTCTGGAATGCAGTATGCAGTTTCCTCAATATTCTAAACATAGATCTCCCTTAAGACCCAGTAATTACCCACATGGGCAGTAATCCAATAAATAAAAAACTAACTCACATTAAATATACCAGCAAAACCACAGTTCAAGGACTGGAAAAAAAGTTACCACTGCTGGTATTTGTTTCCACAAATATGAACCTTTTGACAAAAGATACCTAATCATTCTATTTTCAGCAGCTAGGACAGGTGGACCCATTGCAACAATGAGATATGCAAGATGTTAAGTAGAAAAACAAAATTTACAAATTTGGCTCCGGGTGGGGGGAAGGGCCAGGAGGGGGAGATGGGAAGGGATAGTAAGGGGAAACAAAGCAGGAGGTAACAATGCTTGATAAGAAATGTACTCATTACCTTACCCATGTAATTGTAACCCCTCTGTATGGTATTTTCCCAAAAATCACCTTAAAACATACTAAGGATATTTGTAAAGTATATAATGAAGGAAGAATTTTCATCCTTTACAAAAATCTATGCTAAACTGTTGATATTTTACTCTACTTTTCCTTAAACAAGTTTTATTAGTTTAATATTTGCCACGCCACGGTTCTCTATATTGTACTGGAGATTTAATTTTTCAGGTATTTATTTATATATATATGTATATTTACCTGTATCTGTATATGTATCTATCTATGTATGTTACAATATGGATCATCAGACTTGAAACTTTGCTTTGTTTTGCTGTTCAGCAATTAACCTAGTCGGCTCATTCTGTAACAATATCTGTGCTCATTCTCATCATTCCTTTATTTCACACACCATCAGCCTTCTAAAATCAGCTTCATTTCCTGGAGAAGATTACCAATCAGTCCAACTAATATTCACCCAGAGGGTTTTAATAAAGCAAGCCTTAAGGAAGGAAATTAACGTGAAGTGACAATTAGAGAATTTCTACAGAGACCTGACATCTTTCACATTTCTGCCTTCTTCCTCATATTTAAGAAAGCATTGACTAACATTATGAATTTACTGCATTTATAACTTGGGATCAGTGTTTTTTTTTCCAACCTGAAGCCTTCTTTTCCATGATTTTTGACATAAACGTTTGGGAGATTTTTTTGATTGTGATGGGTTTCCATCCAAAACAAAGCCATGTATATCCAGAAAGCCAATATTTTCAACTCAGAGTACTAAAAAAAAAAAGAGGGAGAAAATTAAGGTTAGCTATATATGTTAAGCACAGATATAGGTAATATCAAGATATTTTGAAATTGTATACTTTTACTGAATAAAGTGGCTCAAAGCTATAATATTATCTACTTGGAAAACAGAGATTAGAGAATTCCAGTTCCAGGCAAGCCCAGACACAAAAAGAAGTTTCAGAAACTCTAACCATTTGCTGGGTGCAATGTTTTATGCTTGTGTTAGGAGGACTACAGTTCAAGAAGGCCAAGGCATAGTGATAGTACCTCAAAATAAACAATCCAATTATAATCTGCAAGTTTGGTAGTAATAGATATGCTTTTTCACAAGTACAGGGTTTTGGGTTCAATCCTACAATACTGCTAGGAATTTAGTGTGTGACAGGGTAAGAATTTGGCATGTCTAAGGTCAAGACTTCATACTCATTTTACAAGCTCTAAAGAAACCTGTACCTCTTTTGCTATTTTTTAAAAGTATAACCATAACTTCCATGTCCAAAACAATTTCCTATGAGATTTTCTTCTATCCATTAAGTAATACATTATGTGTTGGTTACTGTCCCACTGAAATCATGCTAGAGAACAAAAACCTATTGTCTTAGAAAGTGACTGCATATGGAAACAGAATCTCAAAGGTAACAAGTAAGTTGAAGACTCCTACAAGAGAAGCAAAAGTGTTGGGTCTTCGTCTGTCCTGCAGAAGACGGACGGGTTGAGAGGAAATGTAAATGCACGGCTCACCCATTCCCCAGCCTCCCTTAGCCTCGGAGACAGACACAGCAGGGAGTCAAATCAAGCAGGAATTTGTTTATTACCACACAGCAAGCAAAAAAACAATGCAGCATGAAAAGGGAAGAAAAGGAACCAACCCATCATTGTAGAGTTCACCCTATCATGCGTGGTGCTATTGATGATTTCTCCATTGCCATTGCTGATCACTGCCCAGGTTACCTGTTGAGGTTGATGTGGATTCCGTAGGGCCATTGCTGGGACTGGGAGTGTCAGGACAGGCAACAGCTGCAGTATCACCATCTGCAATTGTTAGCTAACATAAGAGTTTCTCCAGGGTTGGTTGCCACTGGGTATGGTTAGTAGTTATCTTTTTAGTTTTCCCTGTTTTAAACACAAGCCACGGCCACCAGAGCCGTATTCTTTCCTTGTTGTTTAGTTTATCCTTGGGCATCCTCGTGTATAGAGATAATGGGTAAAAACTTAAGGTTCCTGGCCGGGAGCCAAATGGGGGCTTTGTCCTTTATGGGAAAAATGCATCCAAATCCCTTGCCCATGGTAACTAGCGGGTCAGGTCCTCTTCATTGTTGTGTCAGAGTGTCTTTCCACCTGACTTTCACTTGGGGCTTAGGGGTTAATTTTCCCCAGTGCTTCTGAAATCTGGATTCAGTTGCATCTTTGAAAAATTTAAAAATGTTAATGGCAAATAAAGCTATCTATAACTGTATATGGGTGATAACTCCCCCTTTTTGTTTTAATAATTGTTCCTTAAGATATTGGTGCTTTCTTTCTATAATGGCTTGGTCTGGGTGATTATAGGGAATTCCTGTAGTATGATTAATATGCCATCTGTAAAAAAACTGACATTGCTATACAAACAAAACAGGGTTCATTTTTGGTTTAAATTTGTGGTAATAGACCCAAGGTGGCAAAGCATTGAAGAAAATGTGTTTGTGAATGTTTAGTTTTTTTTCTCCTCTATGTGCTGTGGCCCAACATGTTCATGAATAGGTATTTATAGAAACAAATATATATTTAAGCTTACCAAAGCCTGGGAAATGAGTAACATCAGTTTGCCAGAGGATGTTGGGGTTGAGGCCTCTGGGATTTAACCCTGGTGGTTGTAAAGGGAGTACTTTTAAGAAGGGCTGGTATGTTTTGCAGGTATGTCCTATCCTTTTGAGGTCCTTTACAGGAAACTGAGGGAATTTATGTTGAAAACCTCTCCAATTGATATGGATTAAATCATGTAAATGGGTGGTGCCTTGTAATGTTAATATTTGTGGGCCAGTAGCTAACTGGTCCACTCAATTATTGCCCGTGGATAAAAATCCAAGAAGTTTTGAATGCCCTCTCAATGTTGAATATGAATAGGGTCTCCCCATCCTTCTAATAGGCCCTTAAAGGTAACCATAAGGGGGGAAATAGGGTTTCCATCCAGCTTAATATGTTCCTGAGGAATATGAGGGAGCAAGTTAATTACATATAGGCCATCAGAATAGAAATTAAAGGGTTTTTGAATATCCTGAAGGGCCATTATTACAGTGAACATTTCTTTATATTGTGCCGACCCTTGACAAGGTTGAAATCTTTGTTGGCTGGGGGTCTTTTGTTGCTCATCAAAGGCTGCATAGGCAGAGCCTGCTTTACCTCCGTCAGTAAAAACATGAAGGGTGCCAGGAATAGGTGTAGGAGAAAATAGAGAAGGCATTTTGAGGCGAACTCACCATAACATGACAGTCCATTTGGATGGCCTGTAATGGCAGTCAATATGGCTTAGAAAGCCCTCAAGGGAGAGAGCAAGATGAGCATTAGCTCTAGTGAGCCCTCAACGTCTGTCACCCGAAAAAGAAAAACAATGGAGTGAGGCTCAAGGCCATATTTCCTTTGGGCTTGGGTCCTTCCCTTGATGATAGCATCGGTAATTTGTTCTGCCTGAGAGTATAACCGAAGTGTGCCCCCTAGGGGAGTTTGAACCCACTCTAATGGCTCCCCCCTTTGAGTTAAAACTGCAGAAATCAATGTGTCGCCCACAAGCAACCAGAGGGAAATGGGCTCAAGAATAGAATACCTCTTCAAGGAAACTTCATCCATGTATTTTTGAAACTGTAAAAATATTGACCGATAGCTGCTTGCAATTGTAATAACTTCTTGGGGCGTCATGTCTTTTAGTAAGGCAAATAAGGGCACAAGACAATGTTTAGGGATGGGAATCCATGGCAACAGCTAATTGATTTCCCCTAAAAGACTTTGAAGTTGGGTTAGGGTCAGAGAGGCTGGAATATCCAGCAAAGATTTATGGGGGCAGACTTAAGACAAGATAAGGTGGGATCCGAGCACCTTAAAAGAGGTACTTTTGAATTTTATTGAGGGCTATAGTAAAACCTCCCTTTATTAATATGATAAGAGCCTGGGCCAGAAGGCCCTCCAAGTGGCCCGAGTCTTGGTGCCCCAGAATTATATCATCCATGTAGGCATAGGCAAGGGAGGTATCTGAACCCAGCACAGTTCCTAAAAGTGTGGCCCAGTATTGTTGGAAAATGGGCAGGCTATTGTCCGTTCCCTGTTGCAACACCGTCCATTTGAACCTCCATTCAGGCTGGGAAAAATTAAGAGAAGGGATGAAGAAGGCAAACTTCTCACAGTCCTCAACATGCAGTGGGATAGAGAAAAAAACAATCTTTAACATCAATCACAACCAAGGCATATTCTGAAGGTATAGTGGGAATCCATGGCATAGCCTTTAGGAGCATTCCTACTAGCTCCATCTTTTCATTTACCTTACATAGATCTTGGAGCATGTGCCAGGCCCTGGATGCTTTTTGGATAACAAATATGGGTGTTCCAAGGACTCATAGAAGGGTGTATGTGCCCAAGGTTTATCCACCAAAAGGTGGAGGGCCACAAGTTTAGGTTTTGTCAATGGCCACTGCTCCACCCAAATAGGGATTCCCGGCTTCCACCTGAGGGGAGGTATTTGGGGGCAGTGGCCTTTAGGATTGGGGGTGCACCCGAGTGGGTACCATATGTTCCTCTCTATAATTATGAAAGTTAAACAAATCTTTTTCCTTAAGTCCCTCTAGATCCCATTTAAGCCTTTGTGCTTCTTCTCCATCCAGGATATTATCATAGAATGCTCGATTGTCTATAGTGACCATAACATCCATTTGTCCTAGCATGTCTTGCCCTAGTAAATTGGTGGTGAGGTATTTTTTTGCTACTAAAGTGCATTCCCTGCTTTCCATCTGGGCTAGTCCATTTCATAAGGGCAACCATCTCTTTGGACTGGGAGTTGTCCCCTACCCCCAATATTGTGGACCCGGGTGCAAGCTTCCAGTCCAAGGGCATTTCCTCCTCCCTGAGTATGGTTCTGTCTGCCCCCGTGTCAATTAGGCAGTGAAACCGCTTCCTGCCTATAAAAATACTCAGTCTAGGGCTGAGTCTTTTTACCAGGGGGACAGTCCAATGGGCCTGGGTTGTCTTGCCATGAGGCTGCCTGGGCCTTACAGCAGAGGGAGTTCCTCCTTGACTTAACGGGGCTGGAGGATGCCCCTCCTCTAGTTTAAGGCATCCCATCTAAATCATATTTGGATTGACAATCCTTTTTCCCATGGTACCCCTTCCTGCACCTGGGGCAGGGTGTAGGGGGCAGTTTGGACCCCCTGGGCCGGGTGTCGAGGAATTGTTGTGAACAGTCCCTCTTATAGTGCCCCTCTTGCCCACATTTAAAACAAGTCCCTCTCGCCAATGGTCTTGGGGTTCCTTGGTCCAGGGCTGCCAGTGCCTGTGTGATAGCCTCAGTCATAACAGATATCTGAGCCTGTAAAATTAAAACTAGTGATTGGGACTGGTACTGTTGCATTCCCACATCTTGAGAGGCCACCACCCATCTGCTCAGAGAACTCTCTCTCAATCCAGTGCAGGCCATGCAGTGGTATGCATTCATCCCTTCGCAAACCATTAGCTTTATAAATTGATCACAGAGGTCCCCTGCTGGCAGCTTATGATGAACACTCTGTTGGACATGGTCTATAAAATAAGGTAGAGGCTCACCCTGCTTTTGTCTCACTACTGCTATGGGGGATTCAGTGGACCCTTCATCCAGTTTGTGCCATGTGGCAAGTCCTGCCTGCCTCACCTGGTCACAATACGTGCCAGGTATTGCAGCCTTTTGGATGCCAGTGGAGTACCTTTCCCTGTTCCTGTTAACATGGCATAAGTAATAGGTATTGCAGGTTGAGCCTGCCAGTTATTTTCTGCCTTAAAGAAGGCACACCACTTGATAAACTGAGAACTGGTTAGGATGGCTTTGGCCACATCCAGCCAATCCTTAGGGACCCATGTGTGATAAGCAATGTCCTGTAATAGGGTCTGGGCCCAAGGAGAGTTCAGGTCATCTTCCATCACTGCCTTGTGGCGCTCTTTAAGATCCTTAGGTTCCCATGGATACAATTCCAAGGGTCTGTTAGCTCCTGGTGCCAGATTGACCGGGTACTCTTTGGGAAGCAAATCCTGTGGCCCAGGGTCCAGGCTCTCTAGTGGCCCTTCCTTTACAGGGTAGGCCTCCACATAGGTTACTTCCCTGGCCCTCGGCCCCTCTGTGGAAGTTCGGTCATAGGGATCCAGGTCTCAAAGGTCTCTCCATAGGGCGTTGTCCCTTCCCCAATTTCGGAGGCATAAGGTGGGGGCCTAGGACAGTCAGGGGCACCCGAGTCGGAGGAGGGGGTAACCTTCACCCTCGTGTTGACTTCCACTGAGTGTGCTTCTGTCTGATCAGTGCATTCTCAGTCGAATTTGACCATTCCTTTTCTTCCTCCCTTCTGAAGTCCTCCTTCTGTGAGAGAGAATTACCCATACTTAATGGTTTCACTTACCCTGAGAGACCGCTTAGCCTTGAGTGGTATATTTTCCTTTTATGCCCAATGTTGATTACCAGATGTTGGGCCTTCATTCATCCCATGGAAGATGGACGAGTGCTAGGAAAGCTATGTGTGCTGCTTACCTGTTCCCCAGCTTCCCTTAGCTTCAGAGACAGTCAGATGGAACAGAGAGTCAAGACAAGCAGGAACTCATTTATTACCACACAGCAAGCAATTTTTAAAGCAAAAAATAACCATGTGGCATGGAAGGGGAGTAAAAGAAACCAACCAATCATTGTAGAGGTTACCCTATCATGCACCTAAGATTTCTATGCTTTCCCTGCTATCCACAAGCTGTTTATACACTGATGTCACTTTGCTTGATTGTGGTATCCAGTCAGGTTTTAACATAAACAACTCAGACTCTGCCCACTCAATTTCTTCTCAGCGCCATCTTTGCTGCCCATATGCCCCACACAGAAAGCCTTGAATATGCCAAGGAAAGAAGACTCAGAAGCCAAATCTGATCTTGGAATTATAGATCCACCAACAAAGAGGCAATGCATTTACAGTGTTAATGCCAAACAATCTGTGGTAGTTTATTATTAAAATTACTAGCAAACATGGGGAATCTATAAGACCTGAAAAGTCATTGAATCTTGGGGTCCATAATTCGTCTTTATAATCCTATTGATTAAGAAGGATGAGACTTGGGGCATAATGGTTTTCAGGATGGTAGAAAGTTCATGAGGTTCTATCTCCAATTAACTACAAAAATTTCTGTGCTGGAGGCATGGTTCAAATGGTAGACTGACTACTGTTAGCAAACAAACTGAGAGCATGAGGTATGTTCAAGCCCAAAACTGGGAGAAAGAAAAGGTCCTTAGGAGAATACCATGAGAAGCAGAATTATGAATAGGAAAGCAGAAACAACAGAAATAAACTTAGTGATATAGACAAAGCTTCCCAATGTGAAATATGGCACAAACTGTAATATTTATGGCTTTTCTTCCTATACACTAAAAATAAATGGTATTTTGACTTGACAAAACTAAAATGTAAAAGTGTATTTAATAAATAATCACATTATGTTCATGTTTCTGTAATTAAACAAGTTTACCTACAAATTTCTAGAATAGTGTAGCTTTGGAAAATCAATACATCTTGCATTTTAATATAGGATTTCATAACCTTGCAAGTGTTGTCTAAGATTGATCTTCACTGAAATGATTGCCATTGATATCTTTCTCAAGATTCCAAATGTTTATACTTTCAGCTGACCTTCCACAAAACTCATACTCCAAACATTACTTTTTAGTTTGCTCATGTAATTATAGGAACATAAATATATGTCTGAAAAAGTTAAATACCTTTATCTGCTGTCATTAATTTAGTATAACTAATACAATTAAGTAATTACCCTGAGGGAAATAAGATACTTCCTTCTAACTACAGATTTGCACACACACACACACACACACACACACACACACACACACACATATTTACCACTCTGACTCAGGTTAGGTTCCTGACATTGGGTATCAGACAATGATCCAATAATGAAACTTTCCTGCCTAGACATAAAATATATTCATAATTCCACACATACAAAAACACCAGATCATTCAAAATAATGAGAATATTTAACAGAACCAACCAGCTCTTGAGCCATCTATTCCTTGATTTCACTCATTCATGATGATGCACTTTTCATATTATATTTAAAAATCTTTTTGAGTCTCTCTGATTAGCAGAACAACATATGCTATCATATAATACCAAATGTAGGTAAAATTACTTGTCCCTAGGTAATCTTTAATATATCTTATCAAGACTTCTTTTTCCTTTTTTCAGAGTCTGGTTCTGGAATTTTGCCCTTATTTCTAATATTAAATTACAAAGGACATTCCGTATTCCTTAATTCATATTTCCTAAAAGTTATGCTATGGAGTTGAATTTGATTTGTTTGCTTATTCAAAATTAAATTTTCTTAACAACTTGCATTATTGTTTATGTTACTCCTAAGCCATTTGAAATATCAAATAAAACTGGAAATTGCCCTCAGCAATGCTTTGTGAATGGCATTAATGTTTGGGGAGGGATGAAGGACTTGAATTATCTAGAGTGCCTTAAAATTGGCACTGTGATCCAAAGGGCTCACCATTTAGTCAGCTTTTAAAGTGTGGTCTTCTTATTTCATATAAGAAGATATAAGTATGCTTTTCATCACATTCTTGTCTGCAAAGCAGTAGAATTATTTTCTTTGTACAGTTGATGTCCAGCTGCGACTGTAGTGAAACCTACAAATAACTGCAGAGCTGTATTAGCTGCTCTAGATTTTGAAATTTTCTTCCAGTAGATCCTTGTGATTTTAGCCCAGATTCATGGGATAGGCACATAATCCACAATTGCAAAGCAGCACAATGAACTTCAATTTTTTTATTGTTTCCTGTTTTTCTTATTGATGGTCTTCTAAGGAGCTAGAGGATCTTTATTTCTCATTGTTGTTGATGTGACTTAAACAAATTTTCCAGATTTTTAAATACAATAAAGAGATATAAAGGAGACATATTTAATCACAAAATGCAGCTAAACCTTTGCATGATTTTTTTAATTCTAGTCCTGTTTTCAGTTATCTTCAAATAATTTTCAGATGAGCCAAGCATATGTGTAAATTGACATGTATCAAGCATACAGAACTCTGGAATCTTTGGACATTGATTTTTCTATCAACTTCACTTAAAAAGAAAATTATCATTTGCTTCATATCTTTGGTAATCTACTTAAACAGTTTTTATTAATTTTATCAACAGATCTCATAATCTATGGAATTGATCCATTGCATAAGTATTTGAATCCTTATTTGCACTGAATTAATATTATATTTCTTTTACATTTTTACACATGAAATAATGACATTCTTGAAGATAAAACATGCCTGTTTTTCATTTTGTTTGCCAAAATGGAACTATTAGACATTTTGAAAATTTAGCTTAAATCTGAACCTTCAAATTTCACTAGGACTTTAATTGTGTTACTTACAAATTTAATATTAAAATAAAAAGCATTATTAAATAGAAAGCAAGATTATGTTATCATACCTTAATCCCTGAATTGACTTTATAATAAAAAACATTTATATTTATATAACAAGATATACATACTCAAATTATGATATGTGGAAATATAAAAGTCCTTTTTTTGTTTTGTGTTTGTTGTTGTTTATAGTTTGTGATTATTCTGTCTTCTTTACCTTATGCCTGGTGTATTCATTGTCCATCGTCAGGAATGTGAGGGGTGGGCACAGAGATTTAGGGAAAATTGTGAAAAATTGCAGCAGTGGAGTTCATTGAACATTGATGAAAGTGAACTATTTAGCACATGGGTGGGGACAGAAGAGTGGGACTGGGAACAAGTGAGGGAACTGAAGACATTTCACAAAAGGAAATTTACTCATTACTTGACTCTTGTAATTGTAATCCATCTATAAATCGCCTTAATAAGAACAACAGAGTAAATTGATTTTAAAAAGGCAAACAAAATGTTGTTTCTTAGAATCCTAGGAGTTTGTGTTGTTCACTGGTTTGAGCTGGTTGAGTTTATCTCTGAAAATAGCTACGTTGAGATACATTGAGCAAATTTGTGAGCTAATAGTAGATAAAAGTCAATTATGATTCTATGGTTTTTAAGACTGATTCATTTCTTCAATCTAATATGTATCATTTCTGTCTACCGTTTTTTGTTTGGCTTGTTCTGTTTTTTTAAGGACCTAGTGGTGCATCATTAGTGCTGATTCAAGATTGTTCTAATTTTCTGATGTACATACTCAAAGCTATACATTTTCCTGAGTATCACCTGTGCTGTTGTGTCCAAGAGTTGGTAGTATTTTGTGTGTTCACTTATACTGAATTCCATAAAAGTTGGAACTTCCCTCCATATGTCTTCAGTGACTCACTGATTATTTAGCAATGTGTTATTCAGTCTGTTAGTTTCAGAATTTTTTGTGATGCCTTTTGATGTCGAGATCTAATTTGGTCCCATTGTGATCTGACAGGATACAAAGAGTAATTTCATTTTTATTTTTGAATTCTGACAGATTTTTCTTGTGATATAAGATCTGATCTATTTTGGAGAACATTCCATGGGCTGCTGAGAGTAATATATATTGTGACACTGCTAGGTGAAATATTCTGCAGATATCTGTTAGGTATAGTTTGTCAATGCAGTTATTTAGCTCTGAAGTTTCTTTGCTAATTTTTTACCTGGATGGCCTGTCCAGAGGTAAGAATGATGTGTTCAAGCAACCAACAATATATTTGAATGTATGTGTATTTTTAGAGTAAGTATTATTTGTCTAATGAATTTGGGAGCTCTAAAATTCAGGACATTGATATTTAGAATTGTTATGTCCCTCTAATGAAGAGTTTTCTTTACCAATATTTAATGTCCTTCTTTGTCTCTTTTTACTTTCATACCACTTTTAATGTAAAGCCTATTTTATCTAATATTAGTATAGCTACTCTGGCCTGTTTATGAGGTCCATTTTTAATTTGTAAAGATGATGTACAGAAGGGTTACAATGACTTAAGTCAGAAAAAGAGCACATTTTTTTTTAACAGTGTCACCTCTTCCCTCATGTTCTCCCAGTTTTTCCCTTTCAAGCTCCCTCTCCCATAAGTTGTATAGTTCATTTACAATGTAGTTTCTATTGAGTAGCACCGCTGCATTTGTTAACCCTTTGTCCCACCATTTCTGTGCTCTCTCTTGCCCTTTCCAAACTTGCACATATGAACAAAGGTGCACAATTTTTAAAAAACTGCATCAGAACACAGAAGGAAAAGCAAAATAATTTAAAAAACTATCATTTCTTGGAGACCATTTTAATGAACATTATTTTATATGATAATATTCATATAGCTATTAAGCCTTTGTGATCCTCTTCACAGAGCATTTTGATCTCACTGTATAAATGTTTAAATCCCATATAATTTATCATGTCCGACTGTAATGTTTTCTTTTTTACCATCCCCATGTCTTTACTTGTAGAATTAGAGGCACATTCTAATGCAACAAATGAGGGAAATCAGGCAGCATATATTTCTTTGAATCTGTCTTTCTTCACTTAATGTAAGATTGTTCCAAGTCTTTCCTTTTCCTTATGAATGGTGTAATATTCTTTCTAGATCAATAGAATTGCATCATACTGAAGAGTTTCTTCAGGAAAAGGAAAAAGATAGCAGGATATTTAGAAAGAAAATGGAATGGAAGAAGATTTTTACTAAGCATCAGACAAGGGTTTTCATAGTTAACCCATATTTAGATATCAAAATTTAAACCCAACAAAAATAGACACTCAAATAAACAAGAACCCAATTAATATATGGAATAAAGACAAAGATAAATTTTTAGAAGAAGTAAGAATGACAAATAGACACATCTCTCTCCATAAAAGAAATGCAAATTCAAACAACACTGAGATTCATCTCACCCCTGTTACAATGTCATTATGAAAAACTGAAAAATCACAGATAGTGATATGGATGTGGCCCAAAGGAAACTCTATTGCACTGTTGATGGGAATGTAATCTTTTCAACCACTTTAGAAAACACTATGGAAATTGCTCTCACACGTGAATAGAGAGCTACCTACCTATGATCCAGCAACTCCCCTTATGGGCATTTATCCAACAGAGCAGAAACAAGGCCACACTGAATCTACCAGCACAATCATGTTCATTATTGCCTTATTTTCTGTAGCCAACATATGGAATCAGCCCAGATGCTTCTCATTGTAAAAAGAGATCATGAATTATATATGTATATTTAAATTATATATATATATATATATCTAAATTTATTGATCCCAATTTACAAGTATATGTATGCATATATGCATATATACATATATATATACATATATACAACATATACATATATATATATATATATATACATACATACATAATGGAATTCTGCTCATCCATAAGAAAGAATAATATTGCACCATTTTCAAGGAAAATGAAACACTTAGAAATAATATTAAGTGAAATAAAGCAGACTCAGAGAAACTTAGCTTGCATGATTTTCCTCATTTGTGTTAGATAGAAGGTGCCTATAAATGTAAAATTAAACACACTGGATGGTATGCAAGGAGGTACAAATGAATTATCTGAAGTGGTAGAGTACATGGAGAGTGCAAATACTATAATTCTCTTAAAAGACTAAGACAAGGTTCTCAACCAAATAAATACCAGTAAATGTGTACTGCAAGAGAGGACAATGGGGGGGGGCAATATGAGAGGGGTAGGAAATTGAAGGGGAAAAGGATCGAATACAGGCAAAAATCCATTGTATACTTCCCAGAATTGAAATATGCAAAGCAAGGGGTAGTGTGAAATGGGGGGAGAAGATATTGAAATGGTAACACAATTCCAGGTGCTTCGTACACATAAACTGCTTTGTTAAATGGCAAGTAATTCCAGAACATAATATTGAGATACATAAGAATCAGGGTTGATTGGGATGGGTGGATGAAAATGTTGAATGGGGTGACATTGATCAAGATGCAATGTATCCATACACTGTTTCAGTGAATACCAACTACTTTGTACAACTAAAGATAATAAAAAAATATTCAAAAAATTAATTATGATAGTTGAATATAGAGTTGAACCTCAATTAGATTCCCATTTAAAATTTTTTGGGGGTTGCCAGTCATGGGGCCTGAACTCAGGGCCTGGGCACTATCCCTCAACTCTTCATCTCAAGGCTAGCCCTCTACCTCTTGAGCCACAGCACCTCTTCGAATGTTTTTTTGCTTATATGTTACTAAGGAATCGAACCCAGGGCCTCATGCATGCAAGTCAAGCACTCTACTACTGAGCCACCTTCCCAGCCCTTAAAAATATTTTAAACCTGGAGACTTGGAGAATAAAATTCAAATAATAAAACTTTATTAATCTTTTTTATCTGAATTTGTGAAATTTAAATCAAAACTCCTTTGCTTTTTTTCAGCCACTGGGCTGTTAGTACATTTCAAAGTAAGTGGCTTAAAAACATCAGGAGTATATTATCCTTACTCTAGAAGTTTAAACATTGATTATAAAATGGTAATTCCAAGCAATTCTTTGTCTAATGGGGTCCACTTTCTGGTTCATTATAATCTATTTTCTGGACGTTCACATGGCAGAGTAATTATATTGGGCTTCTTTTATCAGGATCAATATTGCAGGGTAATCTCTGAAACGTTCATTCTAATGTCACCAGGCAGAGGAATAGAATTTCAACATGCTTATCTGGAAGGAGTTACATCGTCCAATACACTTTGCAACCTTTTTTTTTTAACTCAGTGTGGTGTATCATTTGGATATTATTTCATAGAAAATAATAACAAGGACAAGCTTATATCATGTGAATTATGTGAATAATTCTTCTTACAGTGGGGATAATTATAGTGATGGCAAAGTGAAGTATGATTGTTTAGTGACTCTTGAATCACATCATAGGTAACCATGTAAACGTGATACAGCCTAAAGCCGTTCTGATGTCTTTGTACAATCTCCGATGTGTTAATTGCTTTCAAAAATATTCGTTTGAGCCAACAAATACAGATCTCCTTTGATTTAAATTAAGGTCTGCTATTAGAACTCTCACAGTCACCAAAATCAGAGTATGCTAATATGTCTGATAAAATACAAAATAAGTACAAGTTGTCATGTCCAAAATGAACTTTACAACGTTGGTGCGGGGGGCGGGGCTGGGGGGGGAGGAAGGAGAAGGATTGGGATTAGGGGGGGAGGGGGGAGGCTGGGAAGGGATGTGAAGGGTAAACAAAGGAGGAGGCTGCAATGCTTGGTAAGAAATGTACTCATTATCCTGCCCATGTAACTGTAACTCCTCTGTACAGTATGTTCACAAATAAAATTAAATTAAATTAAAAAAAATTGTTACAATTAATGAAACATGAAAACTGTAATATTAATAGCACTATAAATACTAGTATTCACAGTATATAATGTATTGGCAACCTTTGGTTACCTCAGTTTTAAAAATATTTATAACTAAGTGTGAATTGTTTACAAATAATTATTTGATGATGTATAGAAACTGAGAAAAAGGTTTGCATACATATTTACTACAGATGCAAACAAATACACCTGGTATTTCTGATCCTTCATTTGCTGGTTTCATTCATGCATGGGGAACATGCAAATGAAAATTGCAAAATTGCATTTACTAAAGGGTTAATTACATGAAGTTTATGTTGGGCTAAATACCTGATTTTATAAATTAAATCGTTTTTGTCCCTTCCTTCCTCCATCCCTTCCTTTGTTCCTTCGTTCCCTCATTCCTTCCTTCCTTCTTTCCCTCCTCCTTCATTCCCACCATCCTTACCTCTCTCTCTCTTTCTCTTCCTTTCTTTTTCTTTTATTTTTTTCTTCCAATCTTTTACTCAGAATATTTCTTATGGCTATAAAAAATACCAAATATTGTACTTTAAGGTGTTATGAGTAATTATGAATATACTAGAATAATATTAATTTTAATAACCTATGTTATATCTTAAGAGAAATTATACTAAAAACAACTTCACAAAATTTGTAGGATATGTAACAAATACCACTTTCCATGACATTATTTCCTCAAAGTAAAATAAGAATTTAGACATAATATTGCGTATGTGTTGTTTTTGTGATTTGAACTCTCAAGGATATTGGTTTAACATTTGAGCCACAACTCCACTTCTGGCTTTGTGTGTGTGTGTGTGTGTGTGTTTGTGTGTGTGGTGATGTGTGTGTGTGTTTAATTGAGATTTGACTCATGAACTTTCTTTCCAAGGCTGGCTTTTTAAAATTTTTTAATTTTTTTTATTGTGAAAATACAGTACAGAGGTGTTACAATTACATGGGCAAGGTAATGAGTACATTTCTTATCAAGTTTTGTTGCCTCATCCTTTTTTTCTACTTCTCAACTGTTCTCATCTCCGCCCCTTCTGCCCCATCCACCACCCCCCGTCAAAGTTGTAAAGTTCGTTTTTCTACATAATGACTTGTACATCGCATTGTTGCAATGGGTCCACCTGTATCCTTATTTAAACCATATGATTTTTCCCTTGCCCTCCACAAATCATACCAACATCAAATACAATGCAAGCAGTGGTTATACTGTGGGGGAGGGGCATGTCTGTGACAAGCAGAATAGGTCAGATAAGTTGATGTTAGGTGAAATGAACCCTAGGATCAGTATTTAAATGTTTGTTTTTTTTCTTTCTTGCAATTGTTTCTAACATATTTATAAGATTATTTCTTTGTTGCCAAGGCTGGCTTTGAACCCCAGATTCCTGAGTAGTGAGGATTACAAGCTTGAGAAACCCATATTAAGCACAGATATATCTAAGAATAAAATATATTTCTTATTATTTAATTCTAGAGGCTCAATTTAACAAATTAACATTTAGATATTTATTTAGTTATTAAACCTGAACATGCACTGCGAAAAATAGTTTTCATTTTTTTAAAAAAATATACACTCAAAGGTTTAAATGTCAGAATCTTTGCACTAATTGAAATGCTCTATTATTCAAAAGCGACAAAAGGATCCTTAATCAAATTTCTCATGTAAGCTAAAAGCAATAGGCTCTGTCAGAGTTAATGAAGCAATTTTTCATTAAATTAAATATTATCTACTGGGGTCACATGATTTTTTCTTCCTTTAAACCTAAGAGTTTTTGACATAAAATATAGATTCATACTTTTTTTGAGTATATAAAAATTTTAGTTACTGGTCATGTATTTCTGAAGTTTGATTGCTAAGACATTTCAGAGAAACACTGAATTTCATGTATTATGCCAACAGTGATTTTTAGACATTGAATCAATCTCAATATGACATAAAGCAAGATATTCCATGACTCATGCAATTATTCCTAGAATTGAACATAACTTGTTTTTGAATGGTAGGAAATTCATGTTATACCTACTCTATAGAATAATTAAGAAATAAATGATCAATGTCGGTGGGGGGGAGGGGGGGTATGATTGGGTGGGGGGGGAGGGGGGAGGCTGGGAAGGGAGGTGAAGGGTAAACAAAGGAGGAGGCTGCAATGCTTGGTAAGAAATGTATGCATTTTCCTGCCCATGTAATTGTAACCCCTCTGTACAGTATGTTCTCAATTAAAATAAAATTAAAAAAAAAAAAAAAAAAAAAAGACTTACAAAAAAAAAAAAAAAAGGATACCAGGATGAGAGGCCTTGGGTTTAAGCTCCAGTAAAAAAAAAAAAAAAAAAAAAGAAATAAATGATCGTGATAGTATCTATTTTTTCTTCAACTAGAAAGAAAGAACCTCACAACAGATGACAAAAACTTGAATAGAAATGTCATAAAATTATGAAAAATTCAAGTCATTATAAGTTAGATGAAATAGTCTATTTTTTTTGGGGGGGGGGGATCCGGTCGTGGGGCCTGAACTCTGGGCCTGGGTGCTGTGCCTCAGCTCTTCAGCTCAAGGCTAGCGCTCTACCACTTGAGCCAGGATTGGGATTAATAATTAGCTTTCACTATGTGGCCATAAAAAGGTGAACCCTCTCACGTGGGCATAGTTGTAGAGATTTGGTCACTGAGAACTTGTGATCAAAGAGAATGTTAAGATCAAAGTCCTTTCCTCCTCTTCCTTCTTTTACTTCCGTCTCCTTTTGCTTTTCCTTCTCCCTCTTCCTCTTCCCCTCCTCATGTTTCTCCCTTTCTCCACTCTTATTCCTACTTTTCTTTACTTCCTGGCTTCCATGAATACACATACTCCATCACATGTTCCTGACATGGGGTACCGTGCCACCACAAACCGAAAGCAATGAGGATAAGAAATATAAACTGAAATGTGTAAAATCAGAAACCAAGATTAATCTTTCCCCCTTTTAAGTTAATTTTATAAAGAATTTGGCATATTAATAGGAGACTTCACAGCATGCTCTCATGTATTATAAGGGATAAGATTTACTGGAAAAAATCTGACCAACATCGCCCTAATGAAATGATTGTTTAAATTAATATTATATTAGGACAAATCTAGTTTAAAATATCAGATATACTTCAATAAGAGGCAAAAAAATCACCTCTATGGTTTCCTATGAAAAGATAGCAGAATTCATTCTGTTCCTCAAGGAAATAGACCTATAAGTGACAGCATTGTCAATTTCATAAATGATGTAAGAAGACTGTAGAACAAATTACAAACTAAACTGCATGATATAAAATTTACTTTGTCCTGTGTATTCTATCTATGTCTGGATCCCAAAATGACTTGTGTTTTATCATATTTTTAATTAGCTTTAAGTAGTTGTATGGGAGTTGCTTTTTGACAAAGAAGTTAATGAATAGTGTTTAGTGAGGTTTTTTTTTTTTTTTTTTTTTTTTCTTTTTTCTCTCCTGAGGTTTGAACTCTGGGTCTGAATGCTGTTCCGGAATGCCTTTGGATGAATGCTAGAACTTTCTGAGATTTAATTGGAAATAAGAATCTCACAGACTTTCTTGCCTGGGCTGGCTTCAAACCTCAATCCTCAGCCACCTGATTATATAGGATTAAAGGTGGGAGCCGCTAGAGCCAGGCTTAATACAATACACCTTTTTTTTAACTCGTCCTGGGGCTTCAACTCAGGGCCCTGGCAATGTCCTTGAGCTTCTTTTCCTCATGATAGTACTCTATGATATGTGTCATAGTGCCAATTCCAGATTTTTTGTTTATGTAGTAATGAGGAATCAAACCCAGTGCTTCACACATGCAAGGCAAGCAGTCTGCAACTAAGCCACATTCCCAGACCTATACAATGCCCCTATACATTTTCCCTCATCCTTCTCAATCCTATCTCATCCCTCAATTTACATAATTTTGTAGAATATTCACTGACTCGCAATAGTATGTATAGTCACTCAGAAGATATACCACGGATCATATTTTCTTGATAGTCTTATTCAGCAACATACTAATGTTATGCATTATAGAATTCTGTGATTTTAAACTCTAAATTATCACTTAGATTCACCCACTACTATTCTAAAAATTTTCTTAAGGTTAATGCAAATGCAATTTGTAATTCTTCGATAAAGTAAAATGATTCTTAAAATATTAAAGAGTTGGAGTAAGAATGTTACCTTCAGTTCTAGATCATTTTATCCTTACTACCCTCTCAAAATACTCCCATATTTATTACTAGTCACTTCCTGTCAACATTCCAACCTACCTCCCTTGAGCAGCTATTATTTCTTATTCTTCCTCTACAGATGAGCCAATTTTAAAAAGTTCATATAATTAGAAAATGTAGTCTATTTTATCCATTTTTCCCATGTAATATTATGTTTCTAAAGTAAGTCCATGTAAACTTTTCTCATGGAGAGAGCATGTGTATAATGGAATAACATCCTGAATGGACATTTAAATACTTTATGATATGTTATTATAAAAGTTTTGGCTATGTATATTCTTGTACATGTGTCTCATTGGACATATGTTGCAATCTATTTTGTATATAACATTATGATTCAAAATGCTGGATCATAGAGGCAACTCTACATATAATATCTTAAAGATTGTCAGTATGTTCAACAAACTGACTATATAATTTTAAATGTCAAATACCAATGTATAAGGATTCCAATTTCTACATAATGGTTGTACAGGGCTATCTTATTGTTTCTATTTCCACTAATCTCTATATGTATGCAATGTCTAGGTATGTTATGATCTTTCCATATGTTCCTTGGTTGTTATTATATTACTATAGAGATATGTATTTGGATTTTTTACAACTTATTCAGGATGGTTAAAGTTTTTCATCGACATTCATATACTATTAATATATTTCTGATTCAAGTCTCTTTAAATAAATTTATATGTATACACACTATATGAACATATGCATATATTCATACTTACATGTGTATATATACTAATACCTATATATATAAGAATATACAGATGTGTATATACATGTATATAGACATATATGCATATTATTATATTCATTTGTCTGTAAGTTATCATTTTACTTTATTTGTTAAACACGTCCTTTATTGATTTTACTACATGTTATATTATGGTTGATGTTGTACAGAGGAGCCAGCTGCCTGTGGCTCACCCCTGTAATACTAGCTACTCAGCAGGCTGAGATCTGATTATCGTGTTTCAAAGCCAGCCGTACATGAAAAGTCCATGAGACTCTTATCTCCAATAAACCACCAGAAAACCGGAAGTGGCACTATGGCTCAAGTGGTAGAATTCTAGCCTTGAGTTGAAGAGCTGAGGGACAGCACCCAGGCCCAGAATTCAAGGCCCACAACCCCCACAAACACCACGACCAACAACAAAAAGAATACTGACCGAAATTCAATAGTAGTAAGCAGTCTTAAAGATAGGCTGAAGTCTAACATTTTAGTATAATCCTAGATTCCAGCAGCCTTCTAGTCCAATGAGCTAAGAGCCCTCAGAATGTTGATCGAATTTCTTAGTTTATTTACACAATCACTATAATTATGTATTTTCTCATCTCTTTCTTTCATTTCACCACAGAATCTGTATTTATCCTTTATGACATACTTGAATACAAAAGCCTTTGGAAGATATTTATTTATTGGTGTATATTAATTGTACAGCGATAACTTATTGAAATATTTTACACTTTCACATATTAATGAAGGGCCTGATTAACCTGTTTCTGGTTTCTTTCTTTCTCCATTCCCATTGCCTTTCATTTTTCAACTGTTTTCTGTGAATTTCTTTGTGCTGTCTTCAAACATTGACAAAATGTATTAAAGTGCTGTTCATTCGTCTTTATTGAAAATTATACAATGCTGAATATAAAAGAAAAATCTAAATAAATGGAGACATAATTTTTGTGTTTTGGAGGATACAATTGAGCAATAATATAAATTGTCTCCTCACTTTTTTTTTCATTTTTTGATCATTCATGGGGCTTGAAATCTGGTCCTGGTCGCTGTCCCTCTGCTCTTCAGTTCAAAGTGAATGCTCCACTCATTTAGTAACTGTGCCACTTCTGGTTTTCTGGTGGTTAATTGGACATAAGTGTCTTATGGACATTTCGATTCCAGGTGGCTTTGAACCGCAATCCTCAGATCTCAGCCTCCTATGCAGCTATGATTACAAGCATGAGACAACAGAGCTCAGGTTCACAGTTTTATTTATGTTTATGACAATTTCTAAAAGCACCTGTCGAGCACTATTTTAGTCATTGACAAAGCAAAATAAGCTGGAATATATTTCTCTGTCCAATAGTAAAACTCTTAGTGTAAAATTGTTATATTTGTAAAGGAAAGATTATACAGCTCAATGGGTCTGTAGGGCACCAGATTATATCCACGTAAATGTTATCAAAGAATATTTAGTAAGGGGTAAATCCAAACATTTGAGGAGTGATATTCGCTTTAATAAGTGGTGATAGGTTAGACAGTATTTGGGAGAATTAAAAAGTGAACATTGACTTAAACATAACTATTTATTCAAATGTTAAGTTCAAGCTGGATTAAAAAGTGGCATATAAAACAAAAAAGTGATGTGAATTAAAGCAAAGAAATTTGCTTACCCGAAGTGGTGCTATGGCTCAAGTGGTAGAACTCTAGCCTTGTGCTGAAGAGCTGAGGGACAGCATCCAGGCCTAGAGTTCAAGGCCCACAACCAGCACAACCACCACCACCAATAATAAAAAGAATACTGACTGAAAAAGCAATAGTATTAAGCAGTCATATAGATAGCCTCAAGTCTAACATTTTAGTACTATCTTAGATACAAGCAGCCTTCTAGTCCAATGACTCCAAATGTCAAGACATCTTGACCATTTTGGAGATGAAGCATTCTTAAATTTGGCATTAAAATTATAGGAAAGGAAAACGATATAGTTGAGCTCAATAAAAGTGTAAAACAATTTAGTCTGTGAAAGCTCATATACAAGTAGTGAATAGAAGTTGGGAGCAGTTGGCTCATGTATCTCATCTTAGCTCCTTGGGAGGCTGTGATTTGAGTATTCCTGTTTGAAGGCAGCCCACAAAATAAAGTCCCTGAGAATTTTATCACTGATTAATCAGCAAAATGCCAGAAGTGAGGCATGACTCAAATGGTAAATTGTTTAAAAATGCAACAAATCTCAGGGACCCTGAGTTCAAGCTTCAGCTGTGAGCAAAGATGATTCCCAGCACCTTCATGGGACTCTGGGAGATTCAGAAACCCGGGATGTCTCGAGGATCCTTTCTCTGCAACATGAAACTTTGGGACAGGATGTGGTAGACCATCCTTCCAGGCCCCAGGGGGGAGGAGAGCAGGCCCCTTGAACCGGGCCTCAGCTCACTGGCAACCTCATTCACACCTGAGTCGGGAATTGAGTGCCACACAGCTGGTCAGCTGCTGGACAGAGATCTTTGAGAAGATAGGCATTCCACAGGCCCAAGAATCCAGCTAGTACATCATGGATCACATCCTAGGAGCCAAAAGAGTTAAGTGTGGTGGGACCAGGAGGATGGGAAGAGGGAGGAGGGAGAATTGTGGGAGAGCTTCATCAGGCTTTGCCCTCCCCCCTCCCCCCCCAGGATCCTTACCTGCATCGAATGGGACTTTTCTATAGTATTGTCATAGGCAGATGCTCATATACTTATCCAAAAAAACAGTTAGAGTGTGCAACAGGCTCCGGGAGTCATAGATGAAATGATCCACTGCTGGTTCCATAGCACATGAAGAAACCTTAGATTGATCTGGATGCTAGTGCTTCACACCTGTCACCTAGCTACTTAGGAGGCTGAGATGGGAGTATTGAGGCTTAAGGCCGGGGCAGGAAATCCTGTAAGACTCTTATTTCCAACTAACTACCAAAAAGAAAACACCAGAAGTGGATGTGTGGCTCAAGTTGTAGTCTGTTGGCCTTGAGTAAAAAGGCTCAGGGACAGCATCCAGGGTCCAAGTTCAAGGACCATGAGTGAGAGAAGAAAGGAAAAGAGAGTGAGAGGAGGGAAGGATGGAGTGAGAAAAAGTGGAACGGAAGAAGGGGAAACAGGCATGCCTTGGTTTGGAGTCCCTGGATCAAGGGAGCCAACCATTCACAATCTCTGTGGGCAAAGTTTCAGAGTCTAAAGACAGTATGTAGGACCAAGCCGCTGACCTATCAGCAACTTCATGAAATCCAGGTGTTGTGTGGTCGCTGACTGCAGAAGGATGTAGACCCTAGGGCTCAGGGTTGGTCACCAGGTTTTAATCTCTCCTGGCCCCACCAAGTTTATTTTCTGGTCAGATAAGAAGAAAAGCTCCAACAGCTAGGTAGGTATTGGGGTGACGCAGTGTCAAGGTGGGGGGCAAGGGATAAGAAGGAAGATGAAATGAGAGGATGATCCCAGGTCATGTGTGTCAGGACATTGGAGCCATGATCTCGCATGACAATCTAGACCATCAGTGATAGAGCCTTTGACCAACCATAGGGTTATTAAAAGTCCTGGTGTCTTGGGTTCACCATTGAGCACCTGGCTGTCATCCACCGCAGGATGCCTCTGCAGTACAACTTTGGGGACTGGGATTTCCAGGGCTCAATCTGAAGATCACAACTCCAGTGTTCATTTCAAGACCAGAGACAGAGGTAAGTGTACCACTGGCATAGGACAGCCAGGGAATGAGGGTGGGAGTCAGGACCTGTGTTGCCCGGAGACTTCCTTTAGGGGACGCTAGGAACCTGTGACTGCCATTCTCAGAGGCAGGAGTGGGTCTCTTTGCTGGCTCAGCCTTTAGTCTAGATGGCAGATCTGGGATTCAGAGAGGGCAGGCTGGTGGTGTGGCAGGCTTGGGGAGACTAGTGGGAAAACAAGAGGCACTGGGCTCTGAGCAGGGTTGTTTCTTTGAGGATACTCACAACCTAGGAACATGCCTGCGATAGATCAAGCCTTTTCCCCTTCCCAAGAGAGACGGACCTAGAGCCTTCCAGTCTGCATCTCTTGGCCAAGAAATGCTTTTGTTCCCACATCCTGTGGTTGGATAACTAGAACTCACCTCCCTGCCCAGTGTTGAGGCAGGACAGTGAGAGATTCTGAGTCTTTCAAAAGGTCAGGGGATGCTCAGTATGAGATTGTACTTGAATGTCCTAACTTGGAGCATGGTCAGACCCATCTAATAGTGCCATGACGTAGGATATAGAATCTAGAGAATCAGAGCCGGATGGGGTCTGTTCTGGGAGTCTTGAGTATTATGTGTGAGCTTTCAACTCCCATATGCCCACCTGCTTCCCTTTCTTGGGTGGGTCTTTACTAGAAAAAGCTTGAACCTAGGGACTGGATCCTATCTCTCGTCTCTTATGCTCAAAGCTATCACTCTATCATTTGAGGAGCAGCTCCACTTGCAACTCTTTTGGATGTTTAATTGGAGATAAAGAGTTCTCATGGACTTTGCTGCCAAAGGTGGCATCCAAGTGCAGTCCTCAGATCTCAGTCTCCTTAGGGTATTGGATGACAGGCATGGAAAAATATGTTTGGCCTGTTGCCAGTAGCTCATGGCTGTCATCATAGGTACTCAGGAGGTGAGATCTGAAGATCACAGGTCAAGGCCGGCATGCTCAGGAAAGACCCTGAGACATTTTTTTTTCCAACAAACCACCAGAAAACTGGAAGGGGTGCTGTGGCTCAATTAGTTGAGTGCTCATCTTAGCTGAAGAGATCATGAATAGCACCCAGGCCCAGAGTTCAAGCACCACAACAGAAAAAAAAAAAGTAAGACATCTTTGCCTGCAAAGGATGGTGGAGGTGTGGGGGAGAGTGGGGTGTGTGCTGTTGTGAGAGACCAGGTTCTAGCCTCACTGTACAGACATTTCTAAGAACTCCCCAAGTTTGCTTCAGTTTGAAGCCACAGCTTCAAGAGGAAATGGCCTATGGCAGGCAGGGAGTGGGCAAATGGGTGCAGGGGTGAGATTGTTGTGTTTTTATTCTCTCCATTGAAGGATGGATTTGAGTGCTGGGTGTCAAAGTCTCAAATGAAGGTTTGCAAGATGTTTGTGGCCTGAGGAGATGGGTTTCCTCTGGGTATATGAAGGTGGCTGAAGCCGGAAGCCATTGGTGCCTCACAACTGTCATCCTAGATACTCAGAAGGGTGAGATGTGAGGAGCGTGATTCCAAGCCAACTTGGGTAGAAAAGTCTGTGAGACTTGATGTCCAATGGATCAACCAGAGAACAGGACGTGGTGCTGTGGCTCAAGTAGGAGAGTGCTCACCTTCATCTGAAGAGCTGAGGGACAACACCGTGGCCCAGAGAGCAAACCCCAAGACCAACCACAAAAAAAGAGGTGACTAAGTTTTCTGCATACCAGTGCGTACGGTAGGATATGCTATGCTGGTTTATGAGACATTCCAGATATGTGAGAGGCTCAACCTAATGGAGCGAGTTTATTGTTCTGTTCTCAGGGACTGCTGAAGCCTTGGGCTTTTCATGTGTGTGTGTGTGTATGTGTGTGTGTGTGTGTGTGTGTGTGTGTGTGTGTGTTTCTGTCTGTGTGTCTGTGTGTCTGTGTCTGTGTCTGTGTCTGTGTGTGTCTGTGTCTGTGTCTGTGTCTGTGTCTGTGTCTGTTTGGAGGTAGAACTGGGCCTTGAGCTCAGGGCCTAGGTGCTGTTCCTGAGCTTTTGTGCTCAAAGCTAGTGCTCTGACACTTGAGCCACAGCTCCACCTCTGGCTATTTGGTGGTTCACTGTAGATGAGAGCCTCAGAGACTTTCCTGTGCAGGCTGGCATTGAACAGTGATCCTCAGACTTCAGACTCCTGAGTATCGAGGATGACAGACAGGAACCACCTGTGCCAGCTTTGTGTGTGTGTGTGTGTGTGTGTGTGTGTGTGTGTGTGTGTGTGTGTGTGTGTGTGTGTATGTGTGTATGTAGAAGTTGGTTGTAACAAGGAGCACTGGACCCTTTGGTAACTTCTAACCGCAAACTTTGGGGGGTGCATGGGCTTTGTGACTGAGGTCTGAGGGCCTGGAAGGGTGAGATGCTTGAAGGAGACTCAGCACCGTTAAATTTTAATACCAAGGGATCTTTGTGCCCTGGAACTGTCTACTCCCTTGGGCCTGGTTGGTGGCAGAGGGAGCTTAGGAGAGCCTGGGGGTGAGGCCTGCAGGGGGTGGCTCCCCAGGGGGAAAGAGATAGCAGCTGATTCTTGACCAGAGTTGAAATTCTGGGTTGGGCATGGAACCTTCAGACCTCAGTATCCTCACAGGACAGTTGTGAGAAAACAAGGGGTCAATTCAGGGGGATCTCTGGGGCAGGGACAGGCATAGAGGGAGTGGTCATCAGATAAGGTTCTTGGCAATTCTGTGAGCATATGTCAGGAAGATACCTGGAAAGGGCTCAAATGGGGCCTGTTATTTATCGTGCCACAGGTATGGGATTATGAAACAAAACATGGCTTTCTTTCATCCTTACCCTATCCACGTGAGGAAGAGGATCCTTCACTTTTCAGTGTTGCAACGGGGGAAAATGAGGCATGGAGAAGCTGGGTGACCTACTCATGACCCCCAGCTGAAAGAAAGCCTGACCTGACTTCACTGCCATGTTCCCTAGGACAATGGGTGCTAGTCAGTCCACTTCTTGTAGTGGGAAGTCCACTTCTTCTCAGTCATGGGGCTTGAACTCTGGGCCTGGACGCTGTTCCCGAGCTCCTCAGATCAATGCTAGCACTCTACAACTTGAGCCACAGCACCACTTCCGGTTTTCTGGTGATTCTTTGGAGATAAGAGTCTCACAGACCTTGGTTCATAGCCAGCCCAGGCAGGGAGATTCTTATCTCCCATAAACCACCTCCCACCCCCACAAAAAAAGATATATATGGTGCTGTGGCTCAATTTGTAGAGCCTCAACCTTGAGTAAAAGAAGCTCAGTGATGACACTGAGGCCCTGAATCCAAGCCCTGGGACTCACAAAAAAATAAAATAAATGAATAGTGGGCACCTGTTATCTTACTACCAAAAAGGATGGATTCATTCTTCTCTCTGGTACTTGTAGCCAAATGAAAGGGGCTTCCCTTGATGTTCCTCTAAACCTCTCCTCTCTATTACCTCTCCCAGCTTCAGTTGCAGGATAGAATTCAGATCATCCCACTTGATGTGACCTTATGAACCCTCCCCTACCCACCTTCCTTAGTGTGGAGATCGTGGGTGTACTTACCATTGGGAGAATGAAGCACCGGAGAGATGGGGGTAGGTATCCCTGAAACTCATACTCTCACAAACACACTCACCTAGGCCAACTCAGACTAGCCTTTTCCAAAGACATTTTATCTCTTTGGATTAACTGACCTAGGAGAGGAACTTCATCTCCTGTAAATAACAATTTTAATTAGGGCTTGCTAGTTGACACGAAATAAACAGAAGCTCAAAAGAAAGGCCCTGGTGCTTGTCATATCTTGCTCAGGCTCACGCCTGACATACTGGCTCCTCAGTAGGCAGAGATATGAGGTGCAAAGATTGAAGCCAGCCATAAGCTGGAAAGCAAGTGAGACTCTACTCTCCATAGAACCACCAAAATGTTAGAAGTGGAGCTGTGGCTCAAGTGCTGGAGCATCAGCCTTGAACAGAAAAACTCAGAGAGACAGCTCCCAGATCCTCAGTTCAAGCCCACACAAAGAAATGGCCTCATTTCTTCCCCACAGACTGCATGGGCCTCGAGTGCCCTCTCATGGAGTGTGATACAGCACCGGTCCCTGGGTAGTGCATCAGAGCCTTCAGAAATTGGGTGGTGAAAACCAGGCTTTCCCCTTTGCGCGCTCTCAATCTACACCAGCCGGAAGGAAGAGCATGACAAGGCCGGCATTGTGTAGAGCTGAGAAGATCCCCCCACCCCTCTCCCCGCCAGGGCAACTAGAGTGGGCTTCTTAAAGGCAGCACTTGAAAGACGTCTTTCTTAACAAGGAGGATCTGACAGGAAGCATAGAGAGTAAAGATGCTGTAGATAAAGGACAACATATTGGAGCATGTTCATTTCCAGCCAGGGCTGCTGGTGAGAAACTCAGTACAGATGTACAAGATTGTTCTGAGACAGGCCCAAGAGGTCACATAAGAACACTATCCAGGATTAGGATTGTGTCTTAGCAGTAGTGGCCTTGTCTAGAGCACAGGAAACCATGGGTTCAATTCCTAGGTCCTGCATACACAGAAAAAACCAGAAGTGGCACCAGGAAAGTGCTTGCCTCAAGAAAAGGAAGCTCAGGGACAGTGTCTGGGCCCCCAGGCCAAGCCCAAGGACTGTCAACATAAAACAGCACTCCAAGGGACATGGGTGATAGGTGGATTGTTATACCCTGTAGCTCTTAGTAGATCCATCCATGAGTCATGTCTCCTTCTTTGACAGAGGGGAGATGGACACTCCTTCTGCGCTGGGCACCCCTGGAACTGGTTATCAGCAACCCTCCAAACATCTTCCACCGAAACTTGGAGCAGCTGGCCCCAGAAATCCTCAGGTACTGGTTGGGTGGGGCGAGGGGATACAGGCCCCAGAAGTCCTAGTGGGTCTGATCTGCCATGGAAGACCAGGCCATCGAGAGGAGGTGGATGGGAACTTAGAGATGGGTAGTGATGTGAAGGGGGCCCTTTAATGCCCATGTCCCTACCCAGATTCCGAGCCTCCCTGTCCCTGAATTAGATAGCAGAGTGTCTAAGTTGTAGTTTGTAGAGGAGGACTAGGTGGAAATTCTAAAAAAATGAGACACCATAAGCCCTGCGCTGGTCGCTCACTCCTGTCATCCAGGCTGCTTGAGAGGCTGAGATCCAGAGGATTTTGTTTCCCAGCCCAGGCAGGAAGCTCCCATGAGAGTCTCATCTCCAATCTCCAACCAGAAGTGGCACCATGGCTCAAGTGGTAGACCACTGGCCTTGAGCAAAAAATTATCATCAGGGACAGTACCCAAGCCCTGAGTTCAAGCCCCTCTACCAGTAAAACAAGAAAGACAACCCTTGCTTGCAAGAGATGGTGAAGGAGTGGGGTTGCTGTGGTTGGGAGACCAGGTGCTGGCCTCAGTATACAGACATTTCTAAGAACTCCTCAGGTTTTCCCGAGTGTGAAGTCATAGCATGGTGGGCGTTACATTACCAAGAACTCCAGAGGTTGTGGCCTGTCTTAGGCAGGGAGTGCGCGAATGGGAGCAGGGGTGGGAGGGTAGTGTTAATTATATTCTCTCCACCCAAGGAAGAATGGGTTTGGATGCTGATGTCAAAGTCTGAAGTGAAGGACTGCATGTGCCTTGTGGCCTGACAAGTTTGGTTTCCCCTGGGTGCAAGAAGGTGGCTGAAGCTGGGAGCTGCCATTGATTCACAGCTGTCATCCTAGCTACTCAGGAGGCTAAGATCTGAGGATTATGGTTCAAAGCCTGCTTGGGCAGGAAACTCAGTGAAACTTTCAGAAAAACTGGAAGTGGTGCTGTGGCTCCAGTGGTAGAGTGCACACCTTCAGCTGAAGATCTGAGGTCTGCGGGAAGGCCAAAGTTCAAACCCCATGATCTACAACCAAAGATAAGGTGGGTGAGTTTTCTTCATAGAGGTGTATACAGAAGGAAATGCCATGCTGTGTTATGAGCCATTCCAGATATGTGAGAGGCTCTTGATTTGTCTACATTTGGTCTGGGGACAGTAGTGCCATCTTCTCAGAGTTTGGGATGTTCAGCTGCTCAGGGACTGCTGAGGCCTTGGGCTACCCACTTGTGTGTGTGTGTGTGTGTGTGTGTGTGTGTGTGTGTGTGTGTGTGTGTGTGTGTGTGTATCGTTCCCTCATCTTTCTCTGTCCACTTCCTGGGTGCTTGTCTGGCTCTTTCTGACCTCGGATGGTGACACTGCTCCATGGCAACTTTGCCTTTAGCCCCCATCAGGGTCTACAATGAGTCATAAATTGTCAGAGACCTGCACATTCCAGCTTTTCTTTGGGGCCCAAGTACGGCTATCCATATCTTTGTCTGCCTCCAGGGGATCCTGGGTCTGCAGGGCTGGCTGGCATAGTTTCTCGCCTTCCTCTTGAGGTGGGGAGCAGGGTCAGTCATGTGATATCCTGTCTTTTTCCTCAGCTGGCCCTCTGGCGGCATGTCATACTTCTAGCAGTCTGGCAGTGGAATGGGGGAAGGGTGCTTGCCAGTGGCTCTGGCCAACTTAAGCTTGAGAGCTGACTAAAGGCTGCCAGGCAAGGTGGATTTGGGGCTACATGGGAGGTGAGGCCAAGATGGGTTGGAAGTATTGGCCGGTGTCTAGGAAATGTCAATGTACATTTCTGAAGGCAAGTATTTCTTCCAGCCACAGCTGGGCCTCTTAGGTACTTCTAGATAATTCTGGATGCCCAGAATACAGAGGCACAGACTTTAGATTCCAGGGCCAGGAAACTGGGGGATGAGAGACTGGTATGGCCAGTACCTCAATGCTCTGGGGCATTAGCCTTGACCTGGCTATGCCCCCCTGTGTAAGGTCACTTCTTAACCCAGTGCTGGCCACATACCGGCCACTTGTGCTGTGGAAGTGGCAGGAACAGAAGTGAGATCTAGGAGGACCAAAATCTGGATTTGTGGCCTGATTGGGGTGGAAGGGTGTCTTACAAAAATCTTAGAGCTGGAACTCAGAGCTTGGCACTGTCCCTGAGCTTCCTTTGCTCAAAGCTAACACTCTAACACTTGAACCACAACTCACCTTTCATCTTTTTTAGTAGTTTAGTAGACAGAAGTTTTTCACATATTTTCCTGCCTGGGCTGGGTTTAAGTTGCCATCCTAAGAGCTCAGCATCTTGAGTAGTTGGATTGTTGGTATGAGCCACTGGCATCTAGCTGCAAGGATGCCTTTTCATACTCTCTTTTGTTCTAACAGCTGCCTACTTGACTTGGCCTAGATCTCTGACCTCCATGTCAGCTCCCACCAGTCCCTGATTATGTGGAGAATATAAACCTCAAACCTGATCCCATTTCTTTGTTCTCAGGGGAGGAGTTTATGTTTTGTCTGAAGCCTGGGGTAGGAGGGGTAACTGTAGATGGGTGATCAGCTGGGAGAAAGGTACTCTGTTATAGCCAAGAAGGAGTTTGGCCAGATGCTAATAGCTCATGCTCTCATATTCCTAGCTACTCAGGAGTTTGAGATCTGAGGATTGCTATTCAGAGGCAGCCCAGCTAGAAAAGTCTGTGAGACTCTTTTCTGCAAATAACTACCCGAAGCCTGGAAGAGAAACTGTGGCTCAAGTGGTAGAGTGCTAACCCTGAATGAAAAAAAGTGAGGGAGAGAGCCCAGGCCCTGAGTTCAAGCCCTAGTACCAAGATGTGTATGAGAACGTGTGCATTCACACACACACACACACACACACACACACACACACACACACACACACAGAGGAATGTGGTAATGATGAGCTGAGCTAGAACTGAGGGCAGTCTTGAATCATATTCATAGCAAACTCTCAAGCCAGATCAAATGGTTTCTCCCTAAGTCCTTCTTGGGCTGAGGGGTTGGGCCATGGCAGTAAGTTCCATGGAACCTGCCCCTCCATCCATGTACAGGGCCACAGGACCAAGGGAAGGACACTAGGGATGCTCCTTTGTAGTCAGCCTACAATTGCCGACCTTCATCTGCCCCCTTCCACCCCCTTGCACTGGTGAGGAAAGCAGTGGTCTGAGCACTGGGACTCCTGGGATAGTGACTGCTACAAGCAGCAGCCGGCCAGCTGTGGATTCCGGAGCCTACAAGCCGTTCATGAGCTCAACTCCACACCTGCCCAAGTTGTGCCTGACAAACTCACACTCTTGTGATGCCCGCATGAGCAGGCATTACCTGGTGTGACATCTTGCAGCTCCTGCCCCTCCTGGCCTAGAACCGTGGTCTGAGACATCGAATTACTGCTCAGATCGATATTGCACCCATGACAGATGCCTTTCTGATGAGCTCCATACCCCAAGGCTCGACCCTTCTCTGGTACTGTGGCCGATCTGTAGGCAATGGCTTCCAAGCAGGCTGCTCTCAAGACTTGTAGGAGATCTAGGTATTGGGAGACCCTCAGGGGCCCACTGGAAAATACTCTTCCTAGAGCCACCGAGTAAGACCAAGCAGATTAGATGTTGGTCATGGGACTTGAACTCTGGGCCTGGGCACTGTGCCCCAGCTCTTCAGCTTACCACTTGAGCTACGGAGCCACTTCTGGTTTCTGGAGGTTCCTTGGAGATCAGAGTCTCCCAGACTTTCCTGCTCAGCCTGGCTTTGAACCACAATCCTCACATCTCAACCTTCTGAGGAGATAGGAGTACAGGTGTGAGCTACTGGGGCCTGGCTGATCTGGCCTTTCACCACAGTGGACTAGGAGCTCTTGAAAGCTTTTCTTTAATTTTTAGGTGCCAGTACTGGTGATTGAACTCAGGGGTCTGGGCTCTGGTCTCTTAACTTTTTCCCTCAAGGTTAGCTCTCTACCAATTGAGCCACAACTCCATTCCTGGCTTTTGGTAGTTCATCGGCAAGAAGAGTCTCACTAATTTTCCTCCCCTGATCTGGCCTGACCCACGATCTCTATCTGTCTCCTGAGTAGCTATGATTTACAGGGGTTGAGCCACTGGTGGCATTGGGCTAGAAGCTTTTCTTAAGCAAGAGTTCTTCCCTGCATTTGTACTGACTCCTCCAGGCAAAGGAATTCTGAGGGTCAAGAACTGTGAAAAATAGGCTTCCAGCCACCAGAAATGGCAGGGGTCCGTGGTGAAAAGCCAAGCTATTCTTCTCCCTGGGTCCCATTCTGGAACCCCACCCTCTGCCCTGTGACTCAAGTACAAACCTTGGCCCAGCCATGAAATGTCCTGACAGACTCTTCTGAAGCCACAGAAACTTCATTCCACCCACACTACCTGCTCTACAGCACACCTCAAGACTTTTTCTCATGCTGTACCTTCTGCCTTAGGCTCTCTGTCCTGTATCCACATCTTAGAACTCCTGTGGAATTTTGGCATTGGTTATATCACCTCCTGGAGCAAGTCTTATCTTCCCTTATCCCTCTTTTTTTTTTAATATTGAGTTGCTAGAGATGGCACTTGTGCAGGGTGACTGGCAAATGCTCTATCTTGATGTGTGTGTGTGTGTGTGTGTGTGTGTGTGCGCGCGCGCGCACGCGCACGTGTGCCAGTCCTGGGGTTTGAATTCATGGCCTGGATTCTATCCGATCCCTGAGCTAGCACTGTACTACTTGAACCACATCTCTACTTCTGGCTTTATGGGTGTTTAATTAGAGAAAAGTGTCTCATATATACTTCCCTGCTTCCAATTGGGATCCTCAGATCTCAGCCTCCTGAGTTGCTTACAGAGGTGAGCCACCAACAGCTTCCCTCTACTCTACCTCTTACCTATAACAATGGCCCTCCTCTGAGTCCCACAAGAATATGTCATACCAGGCTCATTTTTTTTTTCTTTTTGCCACTCTTGGGTCTTGAATTCAGGGTCTGGGTATGTTCCTGAGCTTCTTTTGCTCAAGTCTAGCACTCTATCACTTAAGCCACAGTGCAACTTTTGCCTTTTTCTGTTTCCTTGGTACTGAGGAATCGAACCCAGGACTTAGTGTGTGCTAGGTAAGCACTATACAACTAAGCCACATTTACAGCCCAAGGCTCACTTCTCATGGGAGTTATGAGGGTGGGATTTATTGACATACCCCTTTTGGCATAGAAATGGCTATTTAATATCTTTGCCAAGATTTGGGACCAGCCTGAGTCTCGGCAATGACGAATGATAAATGAGTGATAGCCACCAGGCCCCAGAGATCTAGGCTCACATCCTACAGAGGGATAGAGAGTATGGAGCCAGAAACTTCGACAACTCCCACAGTCTAGGAACTGTGGTCTCCCTGGAAGCAAGGGCTGGCTGCTAGGTGTCCCGATGGGAGACTTCAGCCAGAATATAAGGCTTCAGTTATTAAATGGCAGAGAAGGATGCTTTGGTCAAGCTGCAGGCTCAGACTGAGTACTCTTCAGGGCTTGTCCCAGCTTGACCAGGTTGGGGGGCTTGCCATGGGCAACCTGATGAATGCCCATCATCCATACATCATCCATCCATATACAGAGACATGGAGTTATTGCCTCCTTTTGGGGGGGGGGCAGTTCCAGGTTTGTACTATGAGCCTAGGCCCTGTCCCTGAGATCCTTTTGTTCAAGGGTAGTGCTCTGCCCTTGAGCCACAGCTTCATTCATTATTTTATTGTGATATCTTAGATATAAGAGTCTCATAGACTTTCCTGCCCCCGCTGAATTCAAATTGGCATTCTCTACATCTCAGCCTCCTGAGGAGCTAGTATTACATGCAGGAGCCCATGGCTCCTGGGTTTCTTTTCTTCTTTTTGTTCTTTTTTATAATTGTAACAATCTGAAATCTTCATGGTGTCATTCCAATAGTTTGCATTCAAAGTAAACTACCCAGGCCTGGAGTTCAAATGATAGGACTGCCACCCACAAATGGAAGGAGATCTTTTCTATTCATGGGAATGCTAATGGAATATTATCAAAGTAATAAACTTGCAGTTAATCCATGATTCTATTCTGGAATGCCACACAAAAATTATTGGATATATATCTTCCATTCCAGCACCATAGTATAATTTCCCTAATGGAAGGCTATTGACTGATTTTTAATTAATGCTTTTATAAGTATTCAACCGTGATACTTCATTAAATGGAGCCACTATTTAGTAATGAATAATTAGTAATTATATATATATATATATAATTTAATATCCTCACCTTCCGTCTCTCTGTATGCATATATATATATGTATATATATATATATATATATATATGTATATATATATACATATCTATCTATCTATCTATAAGGCACTCCTATGGCTTGATCACAGGTCCTCAGAACTCCTGGCAGCTCAGTTTGCCGGAGGCTGGTGTGCTAAGACTGTGACCCCGTTTATGGATTGGCCATTGAAAACCTTGGGTTGAAATCCCAGCATGGCCAAAAATTTATTCGTGGATTAAGAAGCCAATTTTGACATATTTATTTTTTCCTTCTCTGAGAAAATCCTGGGTCTCAGTATGATGCATAATCCATATGCAGATATATCCTATGTGATATGATGTAATAAAAAATGTTATATATAATAATACTAAATAAATAAGGGTAATAAGCATCATATACAGTAAACCCATGTATGTAAATAGATCTCATATATTAATATTCCTTTTTGTAGTGCTGGGGCTTCTATTCAGGCCCTGAGAACTGCTCTGAATTTCTTTTCTTCAAGCACGGTGAGCCTTTGCCCTTCACCTACGGTGCCACAGAGTTATCCATACCCTGAGTTCAAATACACGGCCTGCCAGGAAAATGGTGCAAATTCCAAACCAGGGCTTTATTATTATTATTATTATTATTATTAGCTGAGCGCAGGGCTTGCACTCAGGTCTTGGCATTTCTGCAACAGCAGAACCTTGTATCTGAGGACCCGAGTTCAAATCTTCGGGCTGGCAAAAAAAAATAAAAATAAAAAGGAGAAACATAAAACTGAGAAGTTCAAGAAGGTGGTTTTACTTTTTTTTCCCTTTGTACTGTGACCATCCTGGGTCTAAATGACAAGTCCCAGAAAGTGTACATGACCTTGCATTGCTGATGTTTGGCAGGCTATTAAGGAAGCCATACCAAAACTGGCAACTTAGTTCTGGAGGTCGAATCCCGGGATTGCCACTAATGAATGGTGGAGATTCTAAGAAACCCATTCCCATATACATCTATACAAATGGAATGTTATAAAAGGAACAATTAAGTTGGTAGTTAGTGTATGATTATAAAATTATACACAACAATTCTACTACATTGACTAATTTTCAATTAATCCTTTATTATGTATTCAACCATGATAGTTAAAAAAGCAAGGAATAATTTAATTGCCAATAATCGGTAGTAATATTGTATTATGCAATTTCATAGTATACAGACATATGTCTCTTGTTTTATGCATCTACATCTATCTATCTATCTATCTATCTACCAATCTAAACATTTATCTGTTTATACACTTGTCACTACTGGGGCTCAGTGGTAGAATGCTCGCCTACTACATGCAAAGTCCTAGGGTCAATTCCTCACTACTGTGTGCATAGATAAATCTGGAAGTCGTGCTGTTGCTCAAGCAGCTGAGCACTAGCTGAGCATGAAAGCTTAGAGACTGTGTGTCAAGACTCTAACTCAAGACCCAGAAATGGCACCAAAAAAGATAGAATGTTCTGACTGCAACTATATAAGAATATCACTGCAAATACCTCATCACAGAGCAAGTCTGCAGTCTGGTGCAGACAGTTGCTGTCTCACCTGAATTAGCCAGAGGTAAACCGTTGCAACCCAGCTGCACAGAAGCAGATGCTGCTGGCTCGCTCACCCCTGTCATCCAAGATTCTTGGGGGCTGAGATCTGACAATGGTGAGTTTAAAACCCAGCCCTGGCAGGAAGTCTGCGAAACTCTGAGCTGTGGCTCCAAGTGGTAGAGCTCTAGCCTTGAGCAAAAGATCTTAGGACTGTAACCAGGTTTTCAATGCAATCCCCGTGGCTGACTCCACCTCCCCCCAAAAAAACCCTCTAAATCACTCGATGTGAGCTTTGTGTGGTTTGTGACGTGTTTCTGAAAGAATGGTGATATTGTTGAAAGCACCCTAATTCTAATGACATTGCGTGGGATACAGCTATGTGATGAGTCCTTCATGAGGTTTTGTGTGCTGAGTCCTACTTTCATCTGGTCCTTGTAAGAGCTCCACAAGTCAGATAATTGTGCTATAGAGAAACTTGAGGCTCAGATATGTCCCCACGTCAGGGCCAAAATTATGTTTGTCTCCTACAGACAATTGTTTGGGTTTATTTTTCTCTGTCATGAATCTTGAACTCAGTGCCTAGCCCCTGACCCTTCCATGTTGGGCTCCTCTACCACGTGGAGCCAAGGATCCCCTTGCAACAGAGTGTTACAGTCTAGGTATCTGTAGCTGAGGTCTGTCATCCTACCTACCCAGGAAGCTGAGATATGATGATTTTGGTTCCAAACTATCCCAGACATAAAAGGTCCCATGAGACTATAATCTCCTTTTCAGCACTTAGAAACTTGAACTGGAAGCTGGGTGCTGGTGACTTGCACCTGTCATCCTAGCTACTCAGGAGCCTGAGAGTTGAGGATCACAGTCCAAAGCCAGGCTGGGCAGGAAATTGCTTGAGAGGCCTCTCTCCAGTGAACTACCAAAAACCTCCAGGGGTGCTGTAGCTCAAGTGGTAGGGCGATTGGCTTTAGCTGAAGAACTCAAGGAGAGCACTCAGGCCTAGACATAAATTCCTCCAACTTCCAAAATAAAAAAGAAAGAAAGAAACCTGAAGTGGAGGGCTGGGAATGTGTCTTATGTGTAGAGTGCTGTATGAATCCCTGGGTTTGCCTGTATGAATTTCTGGGTTTGATTCCTTTGTACCACATACTAGAAAAAGCCTGAAGTGACTGTGTGGCTTAAGTGATAGAATGCTATCCTTGTACCGGAGAAACTCAGGTCCAGGGTTCAGGTCCTGAGTTCAAGCTACAGGACAAGTGTATGCACACACATACATGTGCACACAGACACACACACACACACACACACACACACACACACACAGAGATAAACACACACACACATACACATACACAAACAGTTACCAGAAGTGAAGGTGTGACACCAAATGGTAAAACACTGAGCTTCTATTCTGAGCTCATGGTCAGCACCCAGGTCCTGTGTTCAACCCTAAAACCTAGTCATTGGGGGCCAAACTAGGAGAGGTCAAAGGTTTCAAAACTTGATGAGCATCACCAGCCCTAAATGACAGGGAGCATTGTGATATTACACATGTGCTTAGATTTAGCAAGCTTCCAGAAACCAAGGAAGCCACCGTTGCCAATAATGAATCATTTCATTAATTTCAGCTCCCTTGTTTCCTGCCAAAAAGAACCTTGAAATAATTGTAGCAGGTTATTTCAACACTGGAACATAGTCTAACAAAGACACGATAAATGCAGGGAACTTGGCCTGCCAAGGGAGGTGGCACAAATGAAGGTTTCCTGTCAAAACAGCAATGGGAGAGAGATAGCTTGGGGTATAAAGACGCCTTTTTCTCCTGGCCTTTATAGCCAGCCCACACTCCTCCTCACTAATTGGCCTGGATGGAGTTGTTTATTACACAGCTGTACTGGAGTGAGGCCTTTTGTCTGCCTGTTCCAACAATGAGGCAGACTTCCTCCAGCACCCTGGGGTGTGCGGAAAACCTCAGGCTACATTGGGAACAGTTAAGGGAGCCCAGGAACATGCACTGTCTTGAAAGCACGGTCTGGGCTATGAAATCATTCTATTCAAAGCAAATATTCTAGCTGGATGCCTTTCATCATAGGGACTCTGGACCTTTACTGATAGAAATACATGCATACATACATGGGGAAACATGGAGTTACTTGTTTTTTATTTTGCTTTTTTTTGGCAGGTGCAGGGGTTGTATTATGAGCCTAGGCACTGTCCTTGAGCTCTTTTTGCTCCAGGGTAGTGCTCTTTCCTTGAACCACAGCCCCACTCATGACAAGTTTTATTCCTTTGGTCTCTCAGAAATAAGAGTGCTGTGGACTTTCCTGTCCTGGCTGAATTCAAACTGGCATTCTCTACCTCCCAGACTCCTGATGAGCTAGGATTACAGGCAGGAACAAATGACACCTGGCTTTCTTTTCTTCTTGTTCTTTTTTCCATTGTGAGAAACTGAAATCTTCACAGTGTCATTCTAATGGTTTGCATTTTGAAGTAAACTGCCCAGGCCTGGAGTTCCAATGCCAGGACTGCCACCTACAAATGGAGGGAGATCTTGAGAAAGTCTTTCCTATTCATGTGAATTTTTAATGGAATGTTATAAAAGTAACAATAGAATTTGCAGTTAGTTCATGATTGTTTTATAGAAGGCCACACAAAAAATATTGGATTATGTCTTCCATTTTATATATTTTGTATAATTCTCCCAAGTAAAGAATACTGACTACTTTTACATTAATGCTTTAATAAGTATTCAACAATGATACTTCATTAAATGGAGGCATAATTTAATAATAATTCATAACATATATAATTTAATATCCTCACACTGTCTCTCTCTCATATATATTGTAAACTACACATCTATTTTTCTATCTATATGTATATCTATATCCATATCTATATCTACACCTACATCTTTATCTATCAGCCACTACTATGGCTTGTTCCCAGGTCCTCAGAACTGGTTGGCAGATCAGTTTGCCAAAGGCTTTTGTACTACAACTGATCCTTTCATGAATTGGGCATTGTGGGCTGTGAGTTCAAATCCCAGCATGGCCAAAATTTTGTATGTGGAGTCAGAAGCCAATTTTTACACATTTTTTTCCTTCTCTATGAAAGTCCTGGGTCTCAGTATGATGTGTAATCCATATTCAAATAAATCAATGTTATAAGGTGAAATAAATGTTATATATGTAATAATACTAAATAAAATAAAAAATATGGATAATAAATGTCATATGGATTAAACCCATGTATGTAAATAGATCTCATATATGAATATTATTTTTTTCAGTGCTGGGGCTTGAATTCAGGCCCTGGAAACTGGGCTGAAATTCTTGTCTTCAATGACGGTGAGCTTCCTCTCCCCCACAGTGCCACAGTTACCCAGACACTGAGTTCAAATCCCAGGCCAGCCAGAAAAATGGTGCAAATTCCAAGCCAGGGCCTTATTTTTTTTGGCCAGGCCTGGGGCTTGAACTCAGCTCCTGGTAACTCTTCCTCACACTCGATCATCTTAGGCTGGGGTGCAGCCTCTGGACCCACAGTCCATCCTGAGATCCTAGGATCCAAATTCAAATCTTGGGACTGGCAAAAAAAAAAAGAAGTGCTGGGAAGGTAGCTCAGTAATAGAGTCCTTGCCTTGCATGCATAAGGCCATGGATTCGATTCCTCAGTACCACATAAGCAGAAACAAGCCAGAAGTAGTGCTATGGCTCAAGTGGTAGAGTGATAGCCTTGAACTGAAGAGTTGAGGGACAGCACCGAGACTCAGAGTTCTGACCCCAAAACCAAGAAAAAAAAAGAAGAAAAGAGAGGGGGAAAAAAGGAGAAGGTTAAAACTCGGAAGTATCAGAGGCGGTTTTACATTTTTTTTCCTTTGCATGGCAAGCAAGGCTCGGAAAGTGTACATGACCTTGCACTGCTGAATTTTGGTGGGCTATCTGGGAAGCCATAGCCCAAAGCAGAAACCTAGGCCTGGGGTGTGAATCCCAGGACTCCCACCTATGAATGGTAGTATATCCTAAGAAATGCATTCCGATATACATCCTTATGAATGGAATGTTGTAAAGTAACAATTACATTAGTGTATGATTATATTATAAAATTATACACAATAATTATACTATATTGAATAATTTTCAATTGATACTTTGTTATGTATTCAACCATAATACTTCAATACAGGAAGGAATAATTTATTGATAATTGTTAGTAATATAATTTATATAATTAAATAATATACAGACATCTCTGTCTTGTTTCATGCATATACACATATATATATACATATATATATATATGTATATATATATATGTTACAATCTACATATCTATTTCTACACTTGTCATTCCTGGAGCTCAGTGGTAGAATGCTCGCCTCGATGTATGAAGACCTGGGTTCAATTCCACACTATTACATGCACAGAAAACCCGGAAGTAGTGCTGTCAAGCAGTTGAGCACTGGCTTTGAGCATGAAAGCTTAGGGACTGTGTCAAGGCCCTTACTCAAGCCCCAATACTGGAACCAAAAACAAGGTAGAATGTAGAATGTTCTGACTGCAATTATAGAAAGCCAGGATTTCAAATACCTCATCACAGAGCAAGCTGGGTGTCTGAAACTGATGACTGTCATGTAACCTGACTTAGCCATAGGTCAATAGCTGCAGCACAGTATCATGGAACCAGACACTGCTGGCTCACCCCTAGCTGCTCAGGGGGTGAGATCAGATACTGGGGGTTGAAAACTCAGCCCTGGCAGGAAGTCTGGTAGACTCTGAGCTGTGCCTGAAAGTGGTAGAGATCTAGCCTTGAGGAAAAGATCTTAGGACAGTACCTCTAACCTATGAGTGAAATCCCTGAGGCTGATGACTCTCCCCCACAAAACATCCCTCTAAACCATCAGATGTGAACTTGTGCGGTTTGTGATGTGTATCTGAAAGAACGGTGATAGTGATGAAAGCACTCTAATTCTAATGACAGTTTGTGGGATATAGCTATGTGATGAGTCCTTCCTGGGGTGCTGGGTGTTGAGTATTTCTGGGTTGTCCATGGGGTACTGAGTGCTGAGTCCTTCACAGGGTGCTATGTGCTAAGACCTTCACGAGTTGTATTCTTTCATCTGGTCCTTATAAGAGCTACACAAGTAAGATGAATGTGCAGATGAGAAAGTTGAGGCTCAGATATGTCCCCAAGGCAGGGCCAAATTTATGTATGTACTAAACTCTAGTGATTTGTCTCCTGCGGACAATTGTTTTGATTTAGGTTACTCCATCATGAACCTTGAACTCAGAGCATAGATGCTGACTTTCTTCTTGGGCTCATGGCTAATATTCTACCATGCTGAACCAAGGACCCACTTGCAGCAAAGTGTCATAGCTTAGATGTCTTTAGCTGAGGTCTATCATTCTGCCTGCTCAGGAAGCTGAGGATCTCATTTCAAAACTATCCCAGATCATGGTCCGAAGTCAGCCTTGGCAGGAAATTCCTTGAGAAAGTTATATCCAATAAACCACCAGAAAGCCTGAAGGGGCATTGTAGCTCAAGTGGTAGTGTGCTAGACTGAGATGAAGAGCTCAGAGACAGCACCCAGGCCCAGACTTCAACTCCTCCAACCTACAAGAAAAGAAAGAAAGAAACCTGAATTGGAGTGCTGGGAATGTTTCTTTGGGGTAGACTGCTTTGTGTGTGTGAAACCCTGGGTTTGAATCCTCAGTACCACATCCCTACAAAAAAATCCTGAAGCGGCTGTGTGGTAAGAGTACTGTCCTTATACAGGAGAAACTCAGGTACAGTGGTTAGGTCCATAGTTCAATCACAAGGATGGTGTATGCGCGCACGCACACACACACACACACACACACACACACAGACACACACACACACACGGAGGCACCGTTGCCAATAATGAATCATTTCATTCTGTTCAGCTCCCTAATTGTCTATGAGAAAGACTGTTGAATTAATGGTAGCAGTTTGTTTCAACACTGAAACATAGTCTAACAAAGACAGGATGAGTGTAGGGAACTTGGTCTGCCATGGCAGGTGGCACAAATGAAAGCTTCCAGTCAAAACAGAGCACAGGGGAGAGAGATTGCTTGGGGTTCAAAGAGGCCTTTTTCTCCTAACCTTAACAGCCTGGGCACACTCATCCTCACTAATTGGCTTGGATGAATTGTTTGTTACCCAGATGCACAGGAGTGAGGCTTATTGTCTGCCTGTTCCAACAATGAGGCAGATTTCCTCCAGCAGCCTGGGGTATGGAGACCCCCTCAGGTTAACTGGGAACAGTGTGGGGAGCCCCAGAACATGCACTCTCTTGAACGCACACTCTGTGCTAAGAAATCATTCTATTCAAAGCAAATTTCCCAGCTAGGTGCCATTCTTCATAGCAACTCTGGCTCTTCACCAATTCAAATACGTGCATATATACACAGACACATGGAGTTACTGGCTCTTTTTTTGTGGCAGGACCTGAGGCTGGAACGTGAGTCTAGACATTTTCCCTGATCTCCTTTTGCTCAAGGAAGCATTTTATTGTGTCTTAAATCATGATTACCCTAGGTTGGGATGCAGCTTTTACACCCACCCAGGGATCCTAGGACCCGAGTTCAATTCCCAGCACTGGCAAAAATACAGCAAACCAACAAAAATGGATGATGAAAAACCAGGTAATTTTACACAACAGGTTTGCTTTTGTTTACTTAGCACTGTGACCCTCCTGGGGCTCAATGACTTGGCTTGAAAATTGTAGGTGACCTTGCATGGATGAAGGCTGGGGGGCTGTCAGTGAAGCATCAGTCTAACCCAGATACCTAGGCCCTGAGATCGATCCTAGGCCTGCCACCTACACATGGCTGAAGATCTTAGGAAACTTGTTCCTATCTATAGGAACACTAATAGAATGTTTGAAATGTGCTAACTGAATTACTAATTAGATAGTCATTCTAGTATAAGATTGTATGAAATAAATATAGATTATTGATTAATTCTTTATGAAGTATCCTACCATGATTAATTAATGGAGGCATAATTTTAGACCAAATAATTGGTAGTAATAGAATATATAAAAATAAGATATAGACATCACTCTTTATATATGGTTATACACTAGAATCTACATAAATCTCTGTCTCTCTCTGTATACCTTTGTAGATGCATATACATATGTTAATACACACACACACATGCACACACACACACAAACACACACACACGCACACACACACACGCACACACACACACACACACAGACACACACTGCAATCTAAATTTCTATCTGTTTATATATTGGCCGTTCCTCGGCTTGATCTCAGGTCCTCAAATGTGCCCACCAACTTCACTTGCATCAGACTGGTGTGCTAACATTTACCCTTTCATGAAGTGGGCCTGTCAGACCCTGAGTTCAAGGCACAGAACTGGCAAAAACTTAATCCTGTGCGAAAACCCAATTGTCCCACTGTTTTCCTTATCGGTGAATGTCCTGGGCCTCAGGAATGATGTAGAATACATTAGCAAATCTATGTCTTATGTAATAGGATGCAAAAAATGTTATATGTGTAATCATACTCACTCAAATGCATAAGAAATAAATAAAACATAAAAAAATGAATACACTAACCACAACATACAGTAAACATTTGCATGTAGATATAAATCATGTTTTTAAAATGTATACGAATATTATTTTTGAATTCACGCCCTAGGAACAGGCATTTCTTTATTGTCTTCCAGCATGGTGATCTTCCCATCCCCCAATGTGCTGCAGATTTCCCCCGACCCTGAGTTCAAATCCCAGGCCTGGCAGAAAAAATGGCAAGAATTACAAGCCACGGATCCTCATAATATTTTAAATATTTTTAATGTGTATATGTATGTATGTATGTATGCATGTATGTATGTTTGTATGGTTTATTTTTATTTTGTCAAGCACAGGGCTTGAACTCAGGTAGTGGCAATTCTACCTCAGCTTTGATCACTCTAGGCTGGGATGTAGCCACTTGACCCACAGCTGCTAATGGAATCAGGCCTTTCAGGGAAAACAATGCACAGAAAAAATGTGGCCTTTTTACGTTTTCTTCCTTTGCACGGTGACCCTCCTAGGTCTGAATGACACTGTTGCAAAGGGTACTTCACCTTACATTGCTGAAGGTTGGCGGACTATTAGGGAAGCCATAGGCTCACGTGGCAACATAGGACCTGACCAATCAATGGCAGAAAATACTAAGAAACTGGTTCCCATCCATAGGAATAACAATGGATTTTTGTCAGTGTCACAGTTGAATGAGTTAATCATGATGCTCCTATAAAATTAGACAGAGTGTTATCAGGAGTCTGATTGATTTTATTTAATATTTATGAAGCATAAAAAGAATATTATTTACAGGAACACAATAATTTCAGGACACTGCTTGATTTCATTAATAGTGTAAGGATGAACACATTAACATTAATTACATGGACGCATAATAAATACCCAAGAATTGGTAGGAATGTAGTCTTATAACTGAATAATGTATAGACATCTCTGGCACTCTATAAAGATATATATTTATTAGTATACTGTCATCTGCATGTCAATCTGTTCATATTTTGTTAACTCCTGGGCTCGATCTCAGGTCCTGGAACAGCCTGTCAGCTCAATTTGCCCCAGGAGGGTGTGTTCACACTCAACCATTCATGAATTTGGCCCTGTAGGCCATGAGTTCAGATACCAGCACTCCCAAACAATGAATCGTTGAGTAAGAAGCTGATGCTGACACGTTTTCCTTTTCTGTGAATGTCCTGGTGTCAGGTATGAAGTGGAATACATATGCAGGCTTATATCCTATGTAATCAATGTAACCAACGTTCTATGTGTCATAATAATCAATAAATAAATGGTCAATACATAAATAAAACAAAAAATACAATAACTACACTGAATGCAATATGGAGTGAACGTATGTATATAAATATAAATATAAATCATATATTTAAATTGTACATGAATAGGTGGGGGCCGATTTCAGGCTTAAGGAACAGACTTGAATTTCTTGACTTCAAGGAGGCCAGATTCCCCTTCCTACACAGTACAACACTGTTACCCAGACCATGAGTTCAAATCCCAGTCCTGGCAGAAAAATGGCACCTTTATTGTATGTGAGGCCCAATTCTTAGGTATTTCATTATTCCTCCATTTTATGAATGTGATTGTGTAAATGCTTAATAAAGTATTAAATAAAATCGATTAGTGTCCTATGATATAATTATGTACAATTTTATCCTAGAATCATTCAAGAACTGCCCATTCAATCATGACATACATCCCATCCTATTTGTATTCATATGGATATGAATGAGTGTCTTAGGATCTCCTGCCATTTGGAGGTGGCAGCCCCAGGATTCGAACTTTGGGTTCTAGCTCCCCCCACTTAAACCCGAGAATAGGGAACTCACTGTTCTGCCCAAGAACATCAGCAAGACCAATGATTAGGCAGGCACCAGTGGCTCTCAACATTCCTCCTTGACGTTTACAAGGCTGTGATGGGAGGATCATGGTCAAGGTCACCCTCAGGAGGAAAGTCCTTGAGACCCTGTCCAACTTCAGTGCCAACAAAGACAGAAGCCCTGTGCCTCCAGTGGTAGAGGGCCAGCCTTGAGCAAAAGCAGCTCAGAGACTGTGCCCAGATCCTGAGATCAAGGTTTGGGACTGGCAACAAACAGACATAAACAACAATCTGTGCAGCCATCCAGCTAAAGCGGTCTCCCTCTTGTCCCCAACTGAATGGGACAGAGTTCCCTGGGAAAAGGGCTGGGAGAGCCCCTGTCAACTTGATTCTGCCCATGCTGATTGCATCACAGGATTCTAGCCACACCCCCATTATTTCATGTTTCTTTCTGACCAATGGGATACAAGAATGGTGGCAACGCCCACATTCCATGATGCCTGGTATCACCTGGATTTCCTCTTTTAGTACACCACTACCAGCAGTTAAGGAAGGTAGAGGTGGCTGAGTGGTGAGCAAGAGACTCAAGGTAACTTTAGAGAATAGTAGGAAATTGATATGCCCCACCCCCCTCCCTCCCTTCCTGTGGTGCTGGATTTCAAATCTCAGCGGGCCTATGGCCCTGACCTGGTCTCTGCCCTTGGTCCTCTGCTCTGGGTCCATGTGTCTGCCATGCCACCGCCAGCCCTGCTTGCTCTACCTGGATCATCTGCCAACAGCGTCTCCCAGCAGCACAGGTGAGTGGCCGCCCCAATACCATTCCCAACTCGGGTCAGAAACCCCTCTGAGAGCAACATGACCCCCTGCTTGTTTCCTCTCCCTGGCTCTGAGGAGCCACCTTTCTGTCTTGTGCATTTCTGAGAAACAATATATGCTCAGGCTGGGCTGAGCTCAGGCGGTCCTCCTATCTGTGACATGTATGCTCCACCAGTCCTGGTCCTCTGTAGTTGGGATGGTAGACATGTAGAGCCATGCTCAGTCATCAGTTTAGATGGATATCACAAACTCTTAGTCCATGGCAGCCGATTCTTGACCACACATAAAGCTCTGGGTAGGGCCACAACCATTGGAACTCAGTCTCTTTACAGGACAGTTGTGAGGAAACAAGGGATTTATATAGAGAGATCTCTGAAACATGGCTAGGCACAGAGGGAGTGGCCTTCAGGTAAGGTTCTTGACAATTCTGTGAGCATATGACAGGAAGATACCTGGAAAGGGTTCAGGTGGCCCCTGTTATTAATGGGGCAACCGGTGTGGGATTATGAAATAAAACATGGCTCTCTTTCATCATTACCCTATCCACATGAGGAAGGGTATCCTTCACTGTGTTGAGTTTTGCAACTGGGGAAAACAAAGCATGGAGAAGCTGGGTGACCTACTTATGACCTCAAGTTCACAGGAAGCTAGGCCTGACTTCTGTACCATGCTCCCTAGTTAAATGGGTGCTATTCAGTCCACTTTTTGTAGTGGGAAGTCCACTTTTTGTCAGTCATGGGGCTTGAACTCTAGGTCTGGACGCTGTTCAGGAGCTCCTCAGCTCAAGACTAGCGCTCTACCACTTGAGCCCACAGCACCACTTTCAGTTTTCTGGTGGATCTTTGGAGATAAGTGTCCCACAGACTTTCCTTCCCAGGCTGGCTATGAACCATGATCCTCATTTCTCAGACTCCTGTGTAGTTGGGATTAGAGTTCTGAGCCACCGGCACAGGGTTTAGGTGTACTTCTCACTTTCTTTCTCCCTCTCTCACATGAACTGGTTGAATGTGTGCTGGAGGAGGTGGCCCATTGTCTCCATGTGGCTAGAACCCATGGTGGCCCTCTCATTCTGGAGGTGGGCTGTGGGTCAGGAGCTGTCTCGCTCAGCCTGTTGAAACAGCTCCATGACATAAGCTCCTCTGTACCCTGGCTAGACCATGACGGTTATTCATTTTCCATCCAGCCTTACTGGACTTCTCATATTGAACTGTTTTCTACATCATTTTCTAGCACCTGGCCAAAATTATGATACATAGTTACAGAATCAAAATATCATGCCTTCTTAAGAAATTCATTTAAGATTCTGGGAATGTGGTTTCATGGTATGGTGATTGCCTAGCATGCATGAAACCCTGGGTTCAATTCCCTAGTACCACATAAACAGAAAAACACTGGAAGTAGTGCTGTGCCTCAAGTGGTAGAGTGCTAGCCTTGAGAAAAAAAAAAGCCCAGGAATAATTCCCTAGCCCTGAGTTTAAGCCCCTGGACTGGCAATAAAAAAAAGTATTCAAATATTTTTTCATTCATGTGACTGTTTCTAATATATTTATAAGATGATTTCTTTGTTGCTTTGTGTGTCCCCCCACACACGATATAACCCCTGCTTTCACTGTATTTAATGTTGGTATAATTTGTGGAGGGGAATGGAAAAAAAAAACAAATCGTTTAAATAGGGATACAGGTGGACCCATTGTAATAATGAGAAGTACAAGTCGTTATGTTGAAAAACGCACTTTACAATTTTGGCGGGGGGGGGGCGGTAGAGATGGGAGGGATGGTAAGGGATAGGAAGGGGAAACAAAGGAGGAGGCAACAATACTTGATAAGAAATGTACTCATGGGCTGGGAAGGTGGCTCAGTGGTAGAGTGCTTGCCTTGCAAGCCGGAGGACCTGGGTTCGATTCCTCAGCACCACATAAGCAAAAAAAAAGAAAAAAGCCGGAAGTGGCGCTGTGGCTTGAGTGGTAAAGCGCTAGCCTTGAGCTGAAGAGCTGAGGGACAGCGCTCAGGCCCAGAGTTCAGGCCCCACGACCGGACCCAAAAAAAAAAAAAAAAAGAAAGAAATGTACTCATTATCTTGCCCACATGTAATTGTAACTCCTCTGTACAGTATTTTCACAATTAAAAAAAAACCATTTAGTTAGCAAATGCAAAATAAAGAAACCATACTTTGAATATATAATTGCTCCTTCCATACTGACACCTGACAATAGTCTCTTATTCATGTACTTTACTTATAATAGCATACTCTGTTGAAAAAAAAGTTTTGGTCATTAGGTCAAAGCAACTGATGCCAGGATTTTGTGTGGTCACTGCTAATCACAGAGAGAAGGATAGTCTAAGTGACATTTGGAAATCTTTTTGGTCAATCATGGTACCAAAAACTCAGAGGCTAATTAACAGTTGTGACAGAATAGAAGGAATAACTCGATGGAAGGAATAAATGATAGTAACTAAGGTGTACCAGAAACTGTTCTTGAGAACCATTTTTGGTTATTGAAGAACTAGTTATCAACTAAGCTTATTCCTCATTGCGTTTAGCAGTCTAAATCTCTTAGGATAGTTCTTAATATCTGTGTGATAAATGTATCTCCTTCTGTGCTGTTCTTTCCTACTCAATCTCCTTTGCTTTCTAAAAATCTGTCTTTCTATTTTTCTCTATGAACATTTCCTGATACTAAATACAACTATACAGATGGCAGAGGATGCTAATGTAAGGGTCCCATGAGTCATTAATGTAACAACATGGAAAAGGAGGACATATTTATTGCTACCTCAATTTTTCTGAAAAGCTGCAATGTCATCATTTGTTTCAAATTTCCATACTTTGTCTACATAGTGTCATTAAGTGCACATAAATGCAAATATGAGCCAGGTGCTGACGGTTCATGCCTGTAATGCTAGCTACTCAGGAGACTGAGACTAGAGGATTGTGGTTCAAAACCAGCCTGGTCAGGAAAGTCTATGAGACCCTTTTCTTCAATTAACCACCAGAATCCCAGAAGTGGTGCTGGAGCTAAAGTGGTAGAGTGCTCAACTTGAGTTGAAGAGCCGAGGAATAATGCCCAGGATCAGAGTTCAATCCCCACGACCAACAAAAAAAGTGAAATGTGACTTTAAGTTTCCACAAAAGGAACGACAAGTTCAATAATCTTTCCAAGCAGAAAAAATAATTCCAAAATTATTCAGTGTACCTACTTTTGCTGAATTATTTAAGTTATGGCTTTTTTGCTGGACATAATCTCTTCTTTTAAAAATTGTCAAATATTAGCTTTACAATAAACTTCATCTAATATTTCTTATTTCAAAAGAGAAGTCTATACAGTTGATATCACATAGCTTTCTTACTAGCTTAGTTCAAAGTCAACCCAGGCAGGAGAGTCTGTCAAACTCTTATCTCTAATTAAACGCCCGAAATCCAGAAGTGGAGTTTTGGCTCAACAGTAGAGTATTGGCTTTGGGGGCAGGTGGGCAGGAAAGGCAACTGTTCAGGAACAAGGTCCAGCCTCAGGGTTCAAGCCCCACAACCAGCACAAACTAAACAAGCAAACAAAAGCAACACAGATATTTCTATGGAACCCTCCTTAAAAGAATACTCCTTTAAGAGAAGGGGCTCCTTTTGTTGATCATACTCACTGGATCCTGCTTTTTGGAATCCTTATTGCTAAGGAGAACTCAGGACCATACTAAGTAATTGATAACTGACTCCTGCAACAAAAGGATCATCTCAGGAATGAAATATCCATGCATAAGGCACTTTAAAATTTCCATGTCTTTGTTTCTTTGCAGTAGAACACTTTTAAAACAACGTTATTTCTTTTTGTTCTATGCTGGCCTTCAAATAACACATTATTTCTTTTTGTAATACTCAACTAAAAGTTTACAGAAAAGTTTTATATGAGCAAATAACACACTCGAAAAAGTCAGGGACAGAGTTTCCTTCAAGCCTTGGGATTGTTTTCTTGTACAGTAAAAAGAAAATCACATATTAACTTGAACTTTGTCATTCCTCTATGTTCCATTCCTCTCCTGGGATCAGTTTCCACATCCAGTAACCGTTACTTCCAGTAACAACCAATGGTGCTGCTTGAGATATAATGAACAGGATTCATCGTAGGGTACAATTGGATTCAATATACTTGTCAATAAATGTAACACACACCATCAGCAGAAGCAGGGACAAGAACCACATGATCTTTATATGGATTTAGAAATCTTTTAATAAGCTCCAATACCCCTATATGATTAAAAGGTCTGAGAAGCTAGGAATGCATGCAACTTTCCTCAATATTATACAGAGTATGCATATGACAAAGAATGTACATAACAGTGGACACATGAAGACATTAAAATCTGGAATGAAGTCTAGACTAAAACTCTTCTACACAGCTCTTTAAAAACCACTTGACCCACAACTATTTTTCTAATAAAACAATTGCTAATACCAGAAAAGTCTTATTAATTTTTCTTGCATCTGTTGCTTAAAGATTTGTGATAAGCTGGGCTTCTCAATAAATTCTAAAGCAGAAATATTTGTCTTGGAGTCTGTGGAAGCTTTAAACCTGTGTTTTAATTCACAATGTTACATTAAATGATTTAAGGGTTTTGTATCATTTCAAACATTTGTGGTGTAATGAATGATCTTTGTTAAACATGTATTCTGTAAAGTGCCATAGTCTTTTTATGTGTAATGTATTTAAATATATATTATATAAAATACATACACAGATTTGTGTGAAAGATGTGCAATAACAGGTGTATGTATGTATGTATATGTATATATATATATATATATATATATATATATATATATATATATATATATATATATATTGGAAACTGGACAGGAGTCGAAATGGGGTGTTTCTGTTTTGGCAGAGGAGAATCACACATTTTTTACCTGCATGGCCTCATCATTACCGTTAAACAATTTTAATGCTACACAAATCTTATGTGAAGAAATGACTGTTATGAACTCATTTTCTCTTAGGTCACTCTACGTGAGTGAAGCCTGACCCAGTTAATGCTAGTCTTTCATGTGAAATGTGAAGCTCCCATGTTGCCTTTTTCTGTTGGTGTGATAACTAGTAATTAGTACATTCTCACTAAGGAGATATTTCTTAACATAGACCAGGTTAATGCTACACCACTGTTTAAAGGGTTAATCTCACACCTTCTTAACCATGAGTTGGCTTAGAATGGAGTTCTCTGTGCAATAACTTTTGGCCACTGGAAATCCCTGGCCTCCAGTTGTGTTTGGGTACCCATGACTCCATTGGCCCCAAGAGTTGATGGGATGACTGGGATTTTGACTGAGACTGTGGTGAAACTCTGCCCAAGGCTGAGGGGGTCAAGAGGTGCTTTGGAGGAACTTGGCACCATTTGAAATTCAGTAGCCATTTGAGCCAAATATAAAATTGTGTTTACAACTGACAGACTCAATTTGAGCCTTCAAATTTGTGGTTATTCTATTGTAAAGTAATATGTTGTTTATCTAGCATTTATTAGATTTTTATGCATATGTATTTTCACAATGTGCTCCTCAGTTTGAATTAAACCAGATTTTGCAAACTCAAAAAATAATAAAATAAAATCTGGAATGAAACAATGATGTCCACCCTCTCTACTACTCTTCCATATAGTAGTGGACATTCTAGCAAGAGCAATAGGCAAGAGAAAAACATAACGGGGATCCAAATAAGGAAGAAGTAAAACGATCCCTTTGTACAGATGAAATGATCCTGTATTTAGAGACCCTATACCTACCTTCCTCAAGTTAGTAAAGGTATTGCTAACCTTTAGCAATGTAGCAAGGGTATAAAACCCACAAGAATCACTAGTCTTTCTTTGTTACCAACAATGGGAACATCCAGGTTGAAATCCAAAAAATAACCTCATATGTATTAGCCTCAAAATCAACTCAAATCTAAACAAAACAAAACAACAACAACAACAAAACTATGAATTAATTTAACCAAAAATGTGAAGGACCTCTACTGTGAAAATTTAAAAATATAAAAAGGGAAATTGAAGGAGATTCAAGGAAATGCAAAATCTTTCAATGCTTTCACAAATAACATTGTGAAAACTGCACTTCTGCCCCCAAACAATTGACAATGCACTACCCATCAAAATCCCAACAATATTCTTCAATGCAGTAGAGAAAGCAATCCAAATTTAATATGAAATTAGAGAATTACAGATGAAAAAGTAGGCTTAGAAATGAACTCATGGGCCTATAGTCATCTTACACACACACACACACACACACACACACACACACACACACACACACACACAAACACACAATGGAATTCTATTCACCCATTAGAAAGGATGACTTTTCACCAGTCTTAAGGAAAATGAAAGGCTTGGGAAAATTATGCTAAGAGAAAGGAATGCAGACGCAGAAAAATACAGGTTTCATGGATTCATTCATTTATGGTAGCTAGAAGGTGCCTACAAATCTACAAGTAAAAAAGACAGATTCTACCCCTTCCCAGTTAGAATGGCCATTATCAAGAAAACTAATAATAACAAATGCTGCTGTGGGTATAGCCAATTCGTAACCTCCCTGGGCTGGCTTTGAACCATGATCCTCAGATCTCAGCCTCCTGAGTAGTAAGGATTACAAGCGTGAGCCACCAGCACCCGTCTCCAATTGGGAATTCTATTACACTGTTGCTGGGAAGTTAAACTTGTTCCACTCCTCTGGAATGCAGTATGGAGTTTCCTCAAAAGACTAAAAATAGATCTCTCTTATGACCCCTTAATTCCCCTCATGGGCAGTAATCCAATAAATAAACAAGCTCACATTAACGCTACAAGCATAACCATGTTCAGGGCCCGGGCCCAGAGTTCAAGGACTGGAAAAAAATGTTACCACTGCTGGTATTGGATCCCGAAAATATGAACTTTTTGACATAAGATAACAAACCATTGTATTTGCAGTAGCTAGGACAGGATTTAAATGTTGTGGGTGATAAAATGGCTTCTTTGTTGAATGATAGGAAAAGATGTAGGCAGTCCCACAAAAGGGAGATTTTTTTTGGTCTTGGTCGAGGGGCTTTAAGTCTGGGCTTGTGTACTGTCTCTGAGCTCTTCAACTCAAATGGAGATAAGAGTCTCAGGGACTTTCCTGCCAGGCTGGCTTTGAAAAGCAGTCTTCAGTTCTCAGCCTCCTGAGTAATTAGGATTAAAGCTGTGAGCCTCTGGCACCAGGCTAAAAATGGGGGATTTTTAAAAAAGAAAATCCCCCTCTTCATCTATGTCTAAACCTCAGATATCACTAATAGAACACTTCACCCTCAACTCATTTTATCAGACATTTGTAAATTTTCTCTTTTCCTTCATGTGGGAATACTGCAGTAAATATCAACTCAGCTGTGGGAATGGATCAATTGTATGGTATTTGCTAGCACATAAATCAGAAACTGTTACATCAAAACAAATGAAACCCTCATTTGGAATATTTTTTCTCTTTTTATTACAAATCTGTGCTTGATTCCTTCCTAATGTGATATTGGACCTCGTAACTGAGTGATGACGTTTTCTTTCTCTTCAGCAATTGGCCTTCTCCTACATGTGGTCAAATATTTAAGAATGCAAAGATTTCCATTGATAATTCATTAAGCTGACCTCTAAGAGAATGCACATATCTGGAATTTGGCTTGCTGTCTTGTTCTTATATGCACAGGCTTTCTAAGATTTATTTGCTGTACAAGGAATTGTATTTTCCAATCTTCTTGTGACCAATTTTAGTCTCTCTGATCAGTCTTTTGACCCTCTCTCTGAAGTCTTATTTCAGTGTGCCTCATAAAAATATATTAGTTATCTGATAAATGACTCTCAGCTTCCATATTTTGCCTGACTTCATGTAGGCTGTGATAGTTGCACTGAGTTGCTGTTCCTACTGGAGTTTTGTTTTGTTTTGTTTTTAGAGGCCTAGGATTACTATTCACGGTAGTAGCTTCTCTGGACCCCTTTGATCCCCAGGCCTAGAGTCAATGGGTTTTTTCCTAAAGATACAAAGAACAGCTGAATAAATTCCTGTTTTAATTGTCTCAAAATGAGGCAATCCGGCATCCTTGCAAAGCCATGGATAATCCAATGTAACCACTTAATAAATGGTCTATCAAGATGGCTTTTCAAGGTTGACTGTGAAAAATGTTCATTTTCAAGTGACCAACATAAAACAGATCACATCCCTGGGAGCAGACTTTTGGAAGGAAGGTACCCCATTCTTCCTTCTCTTATGATAGACCAAACCATAATATTCTGCAGTTGTGGTCAGCCTTGAGCACATTTTCCTTATAATATTCTGTAGTGTAAAAGAGGGCCAACTATCAAAATAAAGGTGAAAATACTTATCAAATACACACTGATTTATCTTTTTTTATATCTTTGTTATTTTCATTACTTCAAACATATGGATAATTTAAACTTGGGATTAAACAAATTAAAATATTGATAGAATAAACATTCAGTTTACCTTCATATATCCAATATAATACACTTAACCCTTTATGGAAAATTAAGTCCAACTATAGAAACAATGGCAGGGATATAAAATAATCCTCAACTCAGAAATTCAGTCTCTCTATAAATATTTATTTGGTAGAAAACAATAAAATTTAATTAATGAATGTGACTTTTAAGTATCATCGGAAACACTCTTCATATACATAATTGTTTATAATTTTATAGATGTCACTTTGGCAAGAATTTAACATGCATGTAGAAATCAAATTTCCACAATTTAAGCTAGATGAGAGGAGTCAAACTCTGATGTACTGTGTGGTGTGAATATTACCACAGTGCTGAACCCTTCCACCTAATACCAAGTCATGTGCAATAATTTATTATTTGATGTTAAGATGAGTGCAAAGTGCAGAAAACACTTTGAATTATTACATTAATTCACAGAAATGAAACAATAATGATGTTATTCGTTTAAGTTCTAATGCTTCTCAATTTTACAATTCATGCTATATATTATTAAACTTAGTTTCACTTTCTTTTCTATAGCTACTGAAATTAAAATTATATATTAAACATTCAATATTAAGAAATCAATAAGAAGTAACCTAATTTTAAAATGATATACTATTAAACTGTGATTTGAAGTATAGTTCCACCAAGTTGTGAGGTTAAGAAAACATTACTAGGATTATTAGTAATATTTTATAACTTACCACCTTGTTATTTGTTTACTAATTGTGTCATTTTTTATTCTTGGTCCAAGTCATCTATTCACCTTAATTGTTTAGTTTTCTATTTTATCTCTATTGGTTTACTGATTGTACATTTTGTTTTCCCTTTTTAGTGACTGACATGAGGCTGAAAATCTGCATGCTAGTTTATTACTTCCTATGTTAAAGTCAAATTACTGCTCTCAACAGCTGTTTTACTCTTCTTTGTATAGTACAGTATTTCCCCACTCACATCTCCTGTATTGCTGCTTGCTATCATGTATTTTATGTTTTATATTTAAATTTTGTCAAGTTAATGTACAGAGGGGTTATAGTTACATAAGTAAGATAATGAATTCATTTCTTTTATAACTTGTTATCCCTTCCCCCATTTTTCTCCCTCTTCCATCCCAATGCCCCCCCAAGACTATTTCCAACGTATTGTCTTGTGAGTATCACTGTTGCATAAGTTCCCCCTTTTGTCCTTTGTCTCACCATTTTGCTTTTTCCCTTTCCCTTAACTAGTTCGGATCAACATATTTACAATATCCAGGGTATCAAAATCAAATACAGTTACTACAGAGGATAAGCCATAGGTGTGGAAAACACAAAAGGATAAAAAGAAATCACATATTACATTTAGAACAACAAGAAATAACATATCTTGGAGATCATTTCCCTTGGAATCACCATACACCCTCATATGTACATAGCTATTGAGCTATTCTTCTCATCTACTAAGATTATCCTTGATGTACACAATAATGCTCCCCTATTACACAGTAATTCCACTTCTTGGCATTTACCCAAGTGATCACAAACAAGATCACACTAAAGCTACCAGAACAATTATGTTTATCACAGTATTATTTATCATAGCTAGGATAAGGAATCAACCCAGATGCTCCTCAGTAGATCAATGGATCAAGAGAATGTCTCACACACACACACACACACACACACACACACACACACACACACACACACACACGCACACACACACACATGGAATACTATGCTTCCATCAGAAAGAATGATACCACCTCATTTGTAGTGATATGGAAGATCTTGGGAAAAAACCATATTAAGTTATGTAAGCCAGACTTAAAGAAACATAGGTCCCATGGTTTCCCTTATTTGGAATTATTAGTTTACATCTAGGATAATCTCATGTATTTAAATTTGACATTTTGTTCTATGTTGAGCATACAACATTATTGCTACCTTGTTTGTTATTTCTGCAAACAGGCAGGTATATTTAAAGTATTACGTTCATGTCATCCATTACTGAAGGAAGAACATCTAAAAGAGCAGCACCTACTAGGAAGAACAACTCCTACTCATTTAGCTTCATTCCTATCTTAGGCCAGTGTTGTGCTCTGTATCCTCATGTTGTACATTAAAATTGTATACTTGGTCATCCTGTATATTTACTATCTTCTACATTGTGACCTAAATGCCCCAGCAATTCCAGTTTGCTTTACTTTAAAAAAAATTTCTCTCATAATGATTGAGGTTGGTGTGTGTGTATGTGTGTGTGTGTGTGTGTGTGTGTGTGTGTGTGTGTAGTTTTACAAATATCAGAAGACAACATTTTTCTTCATTTAGAATACATCTTTCAGGTCATTGTAAGTTATGCCTAATTGGAGAAATCTCTTGCTATTTTAAAGATGAAACAGAAAAATATATTTGTGCATGCACCACAGTTGCTTTATTAGTCTGTTGTTGAACACTTAACTTCTATTTATATCTGGGCAGCTGTTGTGAACAATGTGAATAACAAACAACTACAGATATATTTTCGAGTTACCCAGAGAGAAATAATCAAATGATTGGTGTGTCAGATGGTATTTCAACTATGCATTTCTTCAGAAAACTGCAAATTACTTACTACAATGAGAATACTAACCTGTATTTTGACCAAGAGTGTAGAAAATTTCCTTTTCTCACACTCTCACCAACATTATTACATTTTGAGTTTTTTAAGGGCACGTTTTTACAATGTGCAGAACCCCAGACTGGCCTTAGACTCAAATCCTCTTACTCCAAACTGCTAAATGCTTGGAATTACAAGCCTTTTCACCACAACTGGTTTCTTTGATTTTTTTTGATAAGAGTTATTATAGTTATGAAGTAGTACAATAGTAATTTTCAATTGCATTTCTATAATGACTTCTGTTCACAAAGCATTAATCTAGCATAGAAGTGGTTTTAAACACAACTTTGTAAACACACTGGCGCTTTTCAGAACTTTTTGGAAAACGTGTCTATTCAGAACTTTTGTCCATTTTTAATCGTTTCTTGTTAATCTCATCTTTAATCTCTCTATACAAAATCAATACTTAATTCAATATAGTAGAAAGAAAAAATTTAAGCAACTCCTAACATTTTTCAATTTTCAATAATATTATATTGTTTAATCATTTTTTGTTTACACTTAAGACTATATAAATAAATTTAGTTAGACCTTTTACAAGGCTATATGTATTTTATTTATTTTTCGTTCATGGCTCTTTCCAAAGCCTGCGTGTCTAATTTTTCTAGGTTTCTTTCAGTCTCATGTAGTTCAGATTTCAAACTGAAGTATAAATGGAAAGAAGCACAAAAACAATAGAGTTCCTCTCATCTGATGATGCCTCTACAAGAATGAGGAAAGAGTTCAATCTTCTAAGGACCTTAGATTGGCTATCAAAAAGAGAATTCATTCCTCTAGGTCTTCCCTATTTTTGAAATTTAACTTAAATGATGTAAAACACAATATGCTACTCAGAAATGTACATATTTAGTAGTATGTACCATGAATCTTAAATGCTTTATGAAAAAGTTTTACAACCTGCTAAATAGTCTTAATTTTGGCATATATGAGCAAATTCCCAAAATTAAACATATTTAAAACATTAAAACTTTTAACAAACCTTAACACTTTCTATAGTGTTCATTAGGGCAGGTTCCTTGTACAGAATAATTGAATTCCTCCTCCTACACATCTGTTGAACAACAAATATCTGGTATTATTTTGTTTTTGACATGTCAAACTTGACTTTATTCTTAAATGTGTTCTTATGTAAGAAATGCGGCATGAAATCTGGGCTTGGGCGCTCTCCCTGCGCCTTTCGGCTGAAGGTGCGTGCTGTACCCCTTGAGCCACAGTGCCACTTCTGCTTTCCTAGTAGTTTATTGGAGATAAGAGTCTCACAGACTTTCCAGCCTGGGCTTGCTTTGAAGCGCATTCCTCAGATCTCAGCTTCCTCTGTAGCCAGGATTATAGGTGTGAGCCACCAGCTACTGGCTAGTTTTAGTACTTTTTTTTGTCGTTTGTTCAAAGACTTTGGAAAGTAGTATGGCGGTTCCTCAAAAGACTACAATAGAGCGCCCCTAAGTCCCAGCAATCCCATTTTGGGCATTCACCCAAATGATCACAAACAAGAACATACTAAAACTACCAGCAAAACTATGTTCATTGCAGCATTATTTACCAAAGCTAAGATACAGAACAAAACCCGAGGCCCCACAGTAAACGAATGGATCAAGAAAATGTGTGTGTGTGTGTGTGTGTGTGTGTGTGTACTGGAATTCTATGCCTCCATCAGAAAGAATGACATCACCCAGTTTGTTAGGAAATGGAAAGACATGGAAAAAATTATATTAAGTGAATTAAGCCAGGCCCAAAGAAGTGAAGTAAGCCAGGCCCAAAGAAAGATAAGCCCCATGGTTTCCTTAATTGCAATAACTAGTATGTGTCTGCTACAAGCAGAAAACATCATATAAGTTGATGTTAGGCAAAATGAACCCCAAGATAAGGATTCAAATGGTTTTTATTTCTTGCGATTGTTTCTAAGATATTTATAAGATGAATTCTTTGTTGCTTTGTATGTTCCTCCTGCAAGCTAAAGCCCCTGATTTCACTGTGTTTGATGTTGGTATACTTTGTGCAGTGGAAGGGAAACACAAATCGTTTAAAAAGGGATGCAGGTGGACCCATTGCAACAATGAGATGAACAAGTCGTTATGTCAAAAAATGATTTTGGCTGGGTGTTGAGGGATGTGGACAGTGGGGGGGGGGCTGGGGGGGAGGGGTTGGTGGGTGTGGGGGGTGGGAGATGGGCAGGGATGGGAAGGGGAAACAAAGGAGGAGCAAGTGGACCCATTGCAACAATGAGATGTACAAGTTATTATGTCAAAAAATGAACTTTACAACTTTGGGGGGAGGAGGACAGGGTGGGGAAAGTGGGGGAGTATGGGAAGGGATGGGAAGGGGAAACAAAGGAGAGGCAACAATGCTTGATAAGAAATCTTGCCCATGTAATTGTAACTCCTCTGTCAGTATTCTCACAATAAAAAAAAATGTACTCAATAACTCACGCATGTAATTGTAACCCCTCTGTATGGCATTTTCACAATATAAAAAAAGAAACATAGGTCCTGTGGTATACCTTATTTGCAATAACTAATGCATATCTGGGATAAGCAAAGAAGGTATGGTAAGGCGAAAAAAAGGAGTAGGCAACAATGCTTGATAAGAAATGTACTCATTACATTTTCCATGTAATTGTAACTCCTCTGTATGGTATTTTCACAATTTAAAAAAAAAAAGGTCAAAAGCATGTGCATATGACTAGATAAGATGATGTTAAGGTAAATGAACCCCATGATAAGGACACAAGTGGTGTTTTATTTCTTCCTGTGGTTACTAATGAGAAGTTGCAAAGTGTTTGTGTAAAGAAGCAGATTTAAGACATTAACTGCACAGTTTCTGTTAAAATTTAAAGGCTTCTTTACTTTATATGTTAGTGAGGAACAAATGATGGTATAAGCCATATACAAATGATGAGATGAACCATAAATAATAATCTTAATAATAATAATCTTTAAAGGCTACTCATAGCCTATAAAATTCTTGTTGAACATCATAGACTTAGGCAGTTTTAAATGTACAGCAATATGAGAAAATAATAAATCGAATATGTAGTACATTTCAAATACTGGAAACAGCGGTAATTTTTTATTTTATTAATCATTAATATTTATGTATTGGTTTTCCTTATTTGTAGCATTGTTTTCCTTGTTGTAATATAAAACAACTTTTTGTAAGTCATCATTAGGAAGTACTTTGAGAATGTTATTGGGATGGCCACACTGTTTTTTATAGGTATATGTGAATTTACAAAGAGCAAAATTAATAAGAACAAAATATTGATTAAAATTTTATCAATTAGAATCTGAATCAGGAGTGTTGATAAACGTCCACACCTAAAATCTTAGCCCTAGACTGAAACACTGGTGTTACAATGTTGAGCACACAAAAATGAGAGACTGTGTTTTGTTTTCTTTTTGTTGGGTTTGGGGCTTGAACTCTGGGTCCTGGGTGCTGTCTCTCAGCTCTTCAGCTCAAGGCTAGTGGTACTAGTTGAGTCACAGCATCTCTTCCATCTTTTTCTGCTTATGTGGTGCTGAGGAATCAAACCCAGGACCTCATGCATGCAAGGCAAGCACTCTACAATGAATCACCCTCCCAGCACCTGAGAGACTGTGTTTTAAAAAATCATCTAAACAACATTTACTTTCTGTTTTGTGTTATATAATGAAATAAAGAATATCTTTTTATATTTTAGAATGGTCATACTTCTAAATTTATATTAAATTCAGCCACTTTATCCTTTTCAAAGTCATGTAATATCTCTGAGAGTTTGCTTTTGTAAAGATTGTTTTTTGCATTGATAATTTATTCTGAGTCATTTTTATTTTTTATCAAAATTACTTCATATTTTATGGTTTTTTGTGTTTTTTTAAGTGTGAAAATACCAGATAGAGGGGTTACAATTAAATGGGCAAGGTAATGAGTACATTTCTTATCAAGCATTGTTGCATACTCCTTTGTTTCTCCTTACTATCCCTTCCCATCTCAACCCCCTTACGTCCCATTTCCCCATGTCTTACGTCCCATGTCTTGTATATCTCCTTGTTGCAATGGATCGACCTGTATCCCTATTTAAAAAATTATTCCCCTTCCCCTCCACAAATTATACCAACATCAAATACAGCGAAAACAGGGGTTATACCATGCGGGAGGGACATAAAAAGTAACAAAGAAGTCATCTTATAAATATGTTAGAAATAATTACAGAAAAGAAAAATATTTTGAATTCTTATCATGGGGTTCACTTCACCTAACATCAACATATCTAACAATTTCTGCATGTCTCAGACATACACTAGTAATTGCTAAAAAGGGAAACCATGGGACCTATGTTTCTTTGGGTCTGGCTTACTTCACTTAACATAATTTTTTCCAAGTTTTCCATTTCCTAACAAATGGGGCAATATCATTCTTTCAGATAGAGACATAGAATTCCATTGTGTATATATACAACATTTTCTTGATCCATTCATCTACTGAGGGACATCTGGGTTGGTTCCATATCTTAGCTATGGTAATGCTGCAATAAATATATCTGTGTGGTAGCTTTAGTATGGTCTTGTTTGTGATCATTTGGGTAAATCCCCAAAAGTGGGATTGCTGGGTCATAGGGGAGCTCTATGTGGAGTCTTTGGAGGAACCTCCATACTACTTTCCAAAGTGGATGAAAAAGATTACACTCTCACTAACAATGAAGTAAGGTTCCCTTCTGTCCACATTCCCTCCAGCATCTGTTGTTATTAGAGTTCTTGATTATAGCCATTCTAACTTGGGTGAGGTGATATCTCAGTGTTGATTGATTTGCATTTCTTTTATGGCTAGGGAGGTTGAGCATTTCTGCATGTCTTTATTGGTCACTCTCCTTTCCTCTTCAGAGAAGTTTCTCTTTATGTCTTTAGCCCACTTATTTATTGGACAGTATTTTCTTTGAGTATTTATTGTTGGGGGATTTAATTTTTTGATTTCCAGGTCTGTTTTAGATATGAAACCCTTGTCGGTTGTATGGCTAGTGAAGATCCTCTCCGATTCTGTGGACTTTCTATTGATCCTGCTAGCTATGTCCTTTGTTATGCAGAAGCTCTGCAATTACAAGCAATCCCATTTGTCCAACCTTTCTTTCATTTGTTGTGCTTTTGCATTTCTTTTCAGAAAATTTCAGCCTTTGTCAAGGAGACCTAGGGTTTCTCCTATTCCATCCTGTAATGTTTTCAAAATATCTGCTTTGACTCCGAGGTCTTTGATCCATTTGGACTTGATTCTGGTACAGGGTGATATATAAGGATCTAGCCTTAATTTTCTACAAGTGATTAACCAATTTTGCCAGTACCATTTACTGAACAGCCTTTCTTCGATTTTATCTTTTTAGATTCTTTATCGAATATTAGATGATTATGAGTCTGTAGGTTCATTTCTGGGTTTTCAATTCTATTCCATTGTTCCTGAGATCTTTTCTTGTGCCAGTAAAAAACTGTTTTAATTACTATGGCTTTGTAGAAGAGTTTGAAATTTGGTATTGATATTCCTCCAACACTGTTCTTTCTGTTAAGGATCGCTTTTTGCAATTGGGGGTCTTTTGTTGTTCCATATGAATTTTTGGATTGCCTCTTCTATTTCCTTGAAGAATGCGGTTGGAATATTGATAGGTATGACATTGAACTTATAGATAGCCTTGGGAAATATTGCCATTTTCACAAGGTTCATCCTTCCTATCGAGGAACATGGGAGGTTTTTGCCACTTTCTAAGTTCTGTTTTGATTTCCTTTTTCAGATTTTTAAAGTTTTCTTCATAGAAGTCCTTCACTTCTTTGGTTAAGTTAATTCCTAGGTATTTTATTTTTTGTGGGGCTATTACAAATGGAAAAGCTTTCTTGATTTGAGCCACGCTTTTCTCATTGTTGGCGTACAGAAAAGCCATTAATTTTTGAGGGTTAATTTTATACCCTGCTATTTTTCCAGGTTTGGATCAGCTTGAGTAATTTGGGAGTGGTGTCCGTGGGATTCTTTAAGTACAAGATCATGTCATCTGCAAAGAGGGAGAATTTTACTTCTTCTTTCCCTATGTGGATCCCTTTTAGGTTGGCATATTGTCTTATTTCTGTAGCTAGGCATTCTAATACTAAATTGAAGAGAAGTTGAGAGAGTTGACATCCTTGTCTCATTCCTGAGTTAAAAGGAAATGGCTTTAGTTTTCACCATTAATTACAATGCTGGTTGTAAGTTTTCCATATACAGTTTTTATTGTATTGAGGAATGTTCCATGGATTCCTAATTTTTCCAAAACCTTCATCATAAAGGGGTGTTGGATCTGGTCCAATGCTTTTTCTGCATCTGTTGAGATAACCATGTGGTTTTAATCCTTGCTCTTGTTGATGTGATAAATTATATTAATTGTTTTGTGTATATTGAAACAGGTTTGCATCCCTGAAATAAATCCTGTATATTGGTGTATGATTTTTTGGATGAATTGTTCAAGTCGATTGGCCAAAATTTTGTTGAGAAGTTTTGCATCAATATTCATCAAAGAAATGGGTCTATACTTCTCTTTCTTTGATGAGTCCGTGCCTGGTTTTGGGATGAGGGTTATGATGGCTTCATAGAATGTGTTCGGTAGTGAACTTTCTCTTTCAATTTCATTGAAGAGTTGGAGTAGTATTGGTGTGAGCTCTATTTTGAAGCTCTTGTACAATTCCGCTGTAAATCCATTAGGTCCTGGGATTTTCTTACATGGGAGGTCTCTTTTTGCTGTGTCTATTTCAATGCTTGATGTGGGTCCCTTAATATGCTTTAACTCATCTTGGTTTAGTATTTGCATGTTGATAATTGCTAGCAAAACGTCCATTTCTGCCAAGTTTTCAAACTTATTAGCATAAAGATTTGAAAATATTCCCTTTTAATGTTCAGAATCTTGGTTGTTTCTGTGGTGATGTTTCCATTCTTACATCTGAGTTTATTTATTTGGGTGTGTTCCTTCTTTTTCTGATAAGATTTGCTAAGGGTTTGTCAATTTTGTTAATTTTTTCATAGAACCAACTCTTTGTTTTGTTGATTCATTCTGTTTTTTTTTTATTTCTAATTCGTTTAACTCGGATTTAATGTTAATTATTTCTTTCCATCTATTGAATTGGGGTTTATCTTGGTGTTCTTTGTCAAGGTGGTTCAGATGTCTCATTAAGTGGTTGGTTTCAGATCTCTCTAATTTGTTGGTGTAGGAACTCAGAGCTATAAACTTGCCTCTGAATACTGTCTTTGCAGTGTCCCAGAAGAGCTGGTAATTTGTGTGTTCATTTTTTTGGAATATCATGGACATTTGAATTTCCTTTCTAATCTCTTCCATGACCCCCTGGTTATTCAACAGTGTGTCATCCAGCCTCCATGCGTTACAAGACTTTTTTGGTGTTGAGTTCTAATTGTATTCCCTTGTAGTCTGAGAGGATGCAAGGTGTAACTTCAATGTTTCTGAATTTGGACAAGTTTGTTTTGTGACCTAAAATGTGATCTCTTTTGGAAAATGTTCCATGAACTGCAGAGTAAAACGAGAATTCTGATGCTACTGGGTGAAATATTCAGTAGATGTCTGTTAAATCTATTTGCTCTATGCAGTTGTTTAAATCTGCGGTTTCCCTGTTGATTTTTTTTTTTGCTGATTTGATCTATATAGTGGGCATAGTGGTGTGTTAAAATCCTCAACAATTAATGTCGTTGGATCTATGTGAGATCTGAGGGAAAATAGTGTCTCTTGGATAAATTTTGGTGCTCTATTGTTTGGCAATTCCATATTTAGAATTGTAATATCCTCCTGAAATAGAGAACCCATAAGTCATATGTAGCGACCTTCTTTACCTCTTTACACTAATTTTAATTCGAGGCATATTTTACCTGATATTATTATTGCAACTCCTTCCTGTTTATGGCAGCCGTTTGATTCGTAGATTTTATTCCATCCTTTCATTAACAAAATGTGTTTGCTTTTATAGGTAAAGTGTGCATCCTGAAGGCAGGAGATAGAATTATCTTGCTTTTTAATCCAACTAGACAGTCTATTTCACTAAATTGGAGCTTTAAGTCTGTTAATGTTGAGAGGTAGGACTGAGAGGTGTTTGGTAGCTTCTGCCATGCTATCCACCTCCTTGGGGGCTGTGGAAACTTGGTTTTTCCTATGGTTCTTGGATTCTCAGTTTGGGTGTGGTTTCTTAGCCATTATTGTGGTCTTGTTGGGTTTCTGTGTGTAGGTCATCTTTAAGTATTTTTTATAGGGCTGGTTTGGTGGAGATATATTTTTCAGTTTTTCTTTGCTATGGAAGGTTTTTATTTGACCTTCGGTTATGAAGGAGAGTTTAGTTGGGTACAGTATTCTTGGTTGAAAATTGTTTGTCTTCAGGGCATGGCATACAGCCTGCCAGGCTCTTCTTGCTTTACTTATCTATGCTGAAAAATATGAGGTGATTCTAATTGGTTTTCCTTTATAGATGATCTTTTCTCCTTGACATTTTAAAGAACTTATTCTTGATCTGAGTTGGTCCTGTGTGGATTATAATGTGATAATGGGAAGTGCTGTTCTGTTCTGGTCTATTTGGGGTTCTACAAGCATCTTGTATCTGAATAGGCCTATCTTTTTGTATGTTTGGGAAGTTCTCTGCTAGGATCCTGTTAAACAAATTTCCTCGACAATTAACTTCTGTCTCTACGTGCTCCTCTACACCATTTGTCCTCAGAGTAGGCCTTCTGATTGTGTATTCCAAATGTTGAATAGATCTATCATATTTCTTGGATTTGTCTTGGATAATTGTATGTTCTTTCTCTATAATACCTAGGCTGTCTTCAATCCCCAAGTTTCGATCTTCTGCATGCTCTAACCTACTGTTGTCTTTCTACTTGGTTTATTTCTTTTCCTTCTTATTGGTCGGCCTTGATGGCTTCAAATTCTTTGTTGGAGCCTTGTTTTAGATCTTCTATGAACTTCTTTACTTCCTTAATTTGGTGTTCTCAAATCACTTAGTTGATTGGTTATGGATTACTTGGACTCCCATTCCTGCTGTCGGCTCCATTCAGCATTCCCTGTGTGGTCGCCCTGAATTCTTTCAGCTGTCTGTTTATGGATTCCATGAATGCCTCTATTGATCTTTGTCTATTCTCATCCTGATGTCACAATTCCTGTGTTATGCTTTGATTAGCTTCCTCACGTTCATGCAATTCCTGTAGTTCCCTTTGACTGTTCTCAGCCTGCTCACGCAAATCCTGTGTCTCTCTTCATCTGTTCTCTGCCTGCTCATGCAATTCCTTTCTTTCTCTTCGACTGTTCTCAACCTGTTCACGCAATTACTGTATCAGTCTTTGAGTAGTTTCCTGACAGTCACGAAATTCCTGTACTAATGTTTGGTTTGCCTCCTCTCTCTCTCCCTATCACGTTCAAACTGAGTCCTTTGCAAGCTTTCATTCTTTTCATTCACCACGTTTTCCAGTAGTGTTTGTAGTGCTTTTCAGGAACTCTCCTCCGGATTATTCATTAACTGTTCTGTCACTGGATTATCATGAATGGGAGTTGAGATACCCAGACTTGCCATTTTTCTCATGTTTTCCGGCTTGTTCTGCACACTTGATATGAAAGTGACACCAATTTTGTTGCTAAAACACTATTTTAAGGCAAGCATCAACCAAAGTCCTGTAGTTGCGTAGTCAAAATGGCTGCAGATAGAAGCTAGTATAACAGATGCAATCTATTCAACACCAAAAAACTATGCATTAATGGGCTAAGAACAGCAAAGATGAATTTTTCAAATCAGAAATTATGATGTTTAGGGAGAAATGTGGGGAAAAATAGGATTAGAAATATGTGGAGAAGTTAAAGTAAATTTAACCAAGTCCTAATCTCAGAGAGGGAAAGGGATTGGACAGAATGATAGGAGAGAAATTAAAAAGAAGATAATCAAAAATGGAAAAACAAAAATTTAAATTTAAAAAGTGAAACATTTAAAAATTATGTAACTTTAAAGAAGTGATATTGAGAGAAAAAAAGGATAGGATGACAGGAGGGGATGATAGAAAGGAGACATGAAAAACTAAAAAATAAAAATTCTTACAATATTTACTTGAAAATTATATGGTATAAAGATATAATACTGCTATTAAACAGTTACGCCTAAAAGTTTGTGAATTAAGTAATACATTTCTGGATTAATTATGTACACAATGGGGGATAAGTTCGATGAAGGGTATTTATCTGGGGATGAGGCAAAACAGCAATTAAGTCACGCAAAAAAAAAAAAAAAGAAAGACAAAAAAATGAAAAGAATCAAAAAAAAAATAAAAATAATTTAAAAAGGACCAAAATGTCAATAGCGATTTTTTAAAAAAGCACACACACACACACACACACACACACACTCACACACCTAAAATAAAAATTAGAAGAAGAAAAAAATGATTAATAGAAAACAATTAAAAAATTTAAAAAAATGGTACCAAAAAGAGTTGTTTAATTTTCAGGTGTGTGTGTGTGTGAGGAATGGGAAGATCCTGTATCTCCCCTGTGTCTGTAACCAGTCTCTCCGTGGAGTCTCTGGTCTGCTTGTGGTGTTTGGTTTTCCTGTGGCCTGATTGATTTCTTACATCAGTTTGTTTGAGCAGTCAATAAAATGCTCCGCTTTATCCAGGATTTTGTGATCCTCCTTCAGGCTGGTTCAGTGGGAGGGAGATCTGCTTTGAGTATCACGAAAGAGAAAGATGGCTGTTTCCTCTAATTTGGAGATGCCGTGATGAGGCTACGTTCTGGGTAGGGTTGAGGCGTTTCAGCAAACAGTAGCTTTTCCCTGAGGGGCTAGCTCCTGAGACACTCCCAGACCCCAGCCTGGAGCCATTCTCAAGGTTTATGTTTATTCAATTTCAATTGATTGCTGTAGGTAGGGGCAGCCTCTGGTTCTGTTAACCCAGTGAAGATAGTCACTCCTCTGTGGGGCAGAACTCTCTCTGCTTGGGCTAGGTGACTTTCTCCTGGATGTATCTGAGCCTGGAAGGTCAGGTCAGATACCTGTGACCTGCTAAATGACCCTTTTGTTTTCTTCCAAGGCCTGAGTTGGAGCTAGTTGCTCAGCCTGGCCTTTCTCAGTATCAAAGATGATGTCTGGTGGGAGGGGGAGGGGCAGCCTTCCCTCCTCTGCTCCATGAGAAGGAGTGAGGATATCAGGATTCTATTCAGGCAGGAGTCTTTGTTCCTGGTTATCTCTGGTCTGTGATCTGCTCCTTTTCAGTTCTTGTTGGTGTTGAGTAGAATCCGCTCACCCACTGCATATGGCGCCTTTTTCCTGGACACTCTGTTGTAGATATGGTGGCTATGGGTGCCACAGATGTTGCCACAACCGTGGCTACTGGCAAGTGCTTAGATCTGTCTTCTTGCCTGGATCTTCCCTCTCTAGTCAAACTCTGGGTACAGTGTTGGCACACTTGGTGTGATTATCTAGGCTAGTACTGTTCACTGGAACACTAAAACTGCTTTGTATGTGAGAGCTTGTTTAGCCTCCAGGTTCTCCTCTACCATCTTCCTCCGACCTCCATGAAACACTTTATATTTTATGTTGATTGGTTATTATGTAACAAATACCTTCAAATGTACATGTAGTGTCAAAAGATAGGCATATGAATATTCTCATACAGCTCTTATTTATCTGTTATGCACTTTCACTATTATATTTCTCTCTCTCTTATACTCTCTATCATTTCCTCACTTTCTCTTTCATGCTTCATGTCTGCTGCTTAGAATTTCTGGTGGTCTACTATTATCCGTCAGGATCCACTGGTTTGTGGGAACATGATATGGACAATCAGTTACCTTTGTCTTATTGAAGAGTTACAACTGTGATGTGATATTATTATTTGCCATTCTAAATGGTAAAACAACAGATCTAGGAATTCCTTTTCAATTTTATTACTATTATAAATTTTATCTCATAGGAATAATTGGGATGGATAAGATACTTTTAACCTGTGACCTAAAAGTACGTTTCCTTTTACAAACAACCTTTTCCTTTGAGTATCAGTGAGTAACTACATGTAATGAAAACAAAACTATCCTATGGAAAGTAGACTGAAAAACAAGATAATGGGGAAGTGAGTACAAAGGATACCCGTCATAGAGCACAGATCCTCAGAGCAGTTTATCATGTACACTTTGTGAGAATGACAATGTGTTAGGAACTATACATTAAATCACTGAACACTTGATATATATATGCAAATATATTTGTATATTTACATTTGTTTATATATGCATATATGTATGTGCCCTTATATATGTACACATGTATGTTACTATACTCACAAATACACACATACATATACCCATGTATACATGCACACATGGAGAAAGACACATAGTTACAGTCAACATAAGTTTCACTAGTTGTTGAATATGCCTTAGACGGAATTCTTGGAACCAAATATGTTGAAGATGTATTTGCCTCTAAGAGTTCTTTTACCACTCCTCTTATCTCTTAAAACTGGTACGTTTTAAGACATGAGATTCGACTTGCAAAATGCAGTACAAGTGATAGGAAGTCATTCGGAAATCTCAGTAAGTAAAGGTCGTATGGTGTCACCCTGCTCCCCATGGAATGCTTGCTCTTGTAGACTCTCAAGAACCAAAGTACCAGGAGAATATCCTATCAGAGGGGGGTTGGAGGGAGGATTTGGGTGATGTGAAGGGAAGGGATGGTAGGGGAAAAACAAAGGATTGGGTGACAATGCTCAATAAGAAATGTACTCACTTCCTTCCTTATGTAACTGTAACCCCTGTGTACAGTGTCTTTACAATAAAAATATATATTAAAAAGATACAAGGAAAACTTCTGTACTTATGGGAAGTTGTATTTATCAGTCAATATCAGTAAGGTATTGGTTTTAGGACCACAGGCATATTAAAATGTTGGATCCTCAAACTTTTTACTTGAACACAGTATATTATTTACATGAGAATGTGTCCACAACCTAGTTCAGAGTAATTGCTATGAAACATTTTACTACATTTTATGTTTGTAATGGAAAATAAAAGTATATGCACTATCAACAGATACAAATTTTTTCAATTTTTTTTTGTCTTTTTGTCTGCATTTTGTGGATGGAATTGGGAGAGCAATTTTGAAAAGCTCAAATTTCATCACCAAGAGCTGTCTGCAAAATGTAAAAGGATCTAATACAGCATCTTGAATAGTATGGAACTCCAAGGAGAAGTACTTGAATTGAGACATTATCAGAAAGTCTAACCAGGCAAGGACTTTTTAGAAGCACAGCTGCTATATTTCTAATGGAGAGCTTTCATAACCCTTTATGAAACACAAGTCAGAACCTCATTGAAGTGTAGATTGTTTTCCCTCACCTTTCTGTCAAGCTCAGTCATTATCAATCAACATTTAGCTAATCTTGAATAATCCTCTAATAACCAAATGTTGATGGAATGTTCATATGCAGAAAACCTGGGAAGGCAAACTTTTTCCAGTTAAGACAATCTATATTCTATGCTCCAGAAGAGAGAAAACTAGGTAAGCATCTATTTACAACCTTCTGAATAGTTCTGATTCTGCCCACATCAGTTATCTATCCATACCTGTGATGGAGTGAGAGGATTTTAAAAGAATTTAGTGATCTAAAATTTAAATTTAAATGTGGAATGAAATTAATTCCAATACATTACATTAAGATATTTAGAAGCAAGTGAAAAACCCAAAGGTCTATACGATTTTTTTTTATTGGAAGTGTAGGGATATTGGAAATTGGTTCTCTATATTTTAAGCAACTTGCAAGAATAATTGGCAAAACACAATTTACATTCGGAGTAGACTTGTCACACTAATTTTTGTATATTGAAAAGAGCACAAGCCTCAACAATATGTAAATGCTATCCTCTTATTTATCTCTAAAGTTTTATGCATCTGGTCCATTAACATTAAAATTTCAAAAAAATTAATTTTTAGCTAATTGTCCAAAGGGGTTTTGCTTCATCATGTCAGTGTTGAATAGAGAATATGTGCATTTCAATGTACAATGCATCTGGATAATTGTCAACCTTTCCATTTTTCTTTCTTCCTTTACCCCAACCCCACATATCCCTTCAAGTTTCCTACTTATATTCTCACTTATGTATATTGAGTTATATGACTGTATTAGTCCACCATTTCCATCTCCATTCTTCTGCCCTACTCCCTTTATGCCCAAATCTCCCTTTTAAGACTGATTTCAACTTCATGGGATTTTGTTAAATAACTCTGCCATTGGTATATGGCGTTGGGCTTGCCATATCCTCTCTTCCATGTTTGACCTACATAAATGAGGATATTTCTACATTTTTCTAATCTCTGAATGTCTGAGTAAGGTCATTAATCTGGGTATCCTTTTCATTTTTTAAATTTCAAATATAATATAAGCTTTGTTTGACTAGTCATTTTCTAAAAATGAGTGATATTCCTGAGCACTAATATTTTGGTACCAAATTGAGACTGTAGTAACCTTGATGATAATAGTAACAAATCTATTTTAAGTAGAATGAGATGCAACTAAAGTATTTTCATTATATTTATTTCTTAGTGATCATTTTTTAATGAATAAATGAGACTTTTCCATCCAGTTTAGGTTAAGAGCGTTAAGTAATGGACTAGATGGTAAGTAAATCCGAAAATGTTTTAGGCTACAGGGGTTCAGGAAAATGTAGGATCAATGGATACTACAGTATTTTTCCTGATAATAGAATTTGAGGGCAAGTTATTTTATAATGGTTCATGTAAGGGAACAAGATAACTTCAGCGGAAGAGTCAGAAAATTTGTGGGAATCAGGGCAATCTGAAACTCATTTCCATAGTGCAAACTGATTAAAACTAGACTATTTTTCTTAAACATTAGAATTGGACTATCATTAGGGTGAAAGTTAGGTTTCAGTTGCAGCTGTGGTTAGTGTTAGCATTAGGGCAATGATAAGTTTAGTGTAAAACTGAAACTATCTTTGAATAACAAGTCATGTTAGAATTAGGATGAATGTGAAATATGAACCTGCTAATTATATTAAGATTAGGATATGGTTAGTGTGAGGGTTAGCCTCAATATTCCAGTTAAGGTTAGGGTTACAAAAATGGCAAGATAATGAGTAAAACTACAAACTATTTTTAGAAAGATGAGTTGAATCAAAGTTAGGATGAATAAATCTAATGTATTTGTATGGCTTTTAGAATCCAAAGGCTATTAGTACTATGGTTAGGATTACTGTTCTAGTTCAGGTTAGACTTAGGGTTAGGGAAGGGTAAGCTTTAAGGTAAAACAGAGTTTTCTGCTAACATTTTCAAGTAACATAAGTGTGAAATTTAACAAAAACTACAGAGTTTTCCTAATTTTCCTGTTCAGGGTTCAATAGGGTTAAATTTAGAGTTAGGTTTCTAGTAGGTTTAGATATATAGTTAGGGTTAAAAAGTAGAGTATAATTTAAGTAAACCTGCAACTTCTTTTTAGAGATATAGGAGTTCAGTAAAAGTTAAGATCAGTGGAAACTATGATAGTTTTCATGATTTGAAGATTTGAGGTTAATATTCATAATAGGGAACGATTTCAGAGTCCAATTCAGGGAATCTGTAGGATTTGGTGCAAAGTGCAAATAAATCATTTCAAAGACCATGAGTATCTGTTAGGATATATTTTCCATTAATTTTAGGATTCGGTTACTATTATCATCAAGGTTACTCTCAGGGTTCTGACCAGGATTAGAGTTAGGATTATGGAAATGGAAGGTTGAGAACTTGAGTGACTTACTTCCTTTGTGTATGTATATGCACTTTTCTAAGGCTAGAAGTCAAGGCTTGGGTTCTATCCCTGAGCATTATGCTGTAGGCTAGCATTCTACCACTTGAGCCATGATTCCACTTCCATCTTTCTTTGGCAGTGGATTGGAGATGAGAGTCTTACAGATTTTCCTATCCAAGCTGACATTGAACTGAGATTCCCAGATCTCTGCCTTATGATTAAAGGTAGGATTAAACTCATGAGCTACAAGTGCCATGGAAAGTGCCTGACTTTTATTGATTGTTTTTACTTTTGTTCAAGATCAACATTGAATTCAATATCTGAAAGCATTGCTCACTAGGTAACAAGTTGCCACTTGAGCCATATCTCCAAAAATGATTATCTTAAATAGCTGGAAATCATTAAATTTTCTTCAGATGATATGTATCATTAGTGTTGTTCTAAAAATTATCCTAACCAAAACAGATTTATAGACCCTAGAGATGATCTGAGCAGATTCTTATGGTTGGCTTCTAATTGCATAATATTTTAGGGACATGATTTTTTAATTATTATATTAAGTAGCAAAGGAGTTAGTAAACAAGGCAGTTTCTGCGTACAATATAGCTTGATCAATGCCAACCCTTTCAACATTCACATCCTTCCTCTATGCACCTCTTCCTTCACTCTTCTTAATTTTGTAGGATATTTACTGGATTACACTGTGCACTTCCCCCATTTTCTCCTGGTCATTCTTGTACCTTTTCTCCCTTCACCCTGTTTTGACTAGCCACTTACATATGATCCAGCAACTCTACTCCCTCCTAGGCATTTACCTGAAAGATTACAAACCAGGATATAGTAAATATTTCAGCACAACCATGCTTACTGAATCAGCCCAGATACCCCTCAGGAGAGAAATGATTCAAGAAAATATAATACACACACACACACACACACACACACACACACACAGGAAATCCTACTTACCCTTCAGAAAGAGTATTGTACTATTTGTATCTCTCATTTCACCTTTCTTCTGCCTAGTATCACATTGTTGTTGTACTGTCCCTCTACTGCAGTAAGTGACACATGCAAACTGATGTAAAAGATTGTCAGTGTTATCGGCTAGCCATAGATTCCTAAATATGAGTTCTATGCTCATTCTCTTTGTTTATTCATGCCTTTGAGTAGTGATTGCACAGTTTCATTTGTACCATTTGCTACACAGAAAAGAGATGAACCACGTGTATGTATATATACATATATGCACATACATGTATATATATACATACATGGATATTTGTACACATATGGGTATATATTAAATACTTGAATATATTTTATATTTTTGAGAATTATGGAGCTAACAAAAATCACATGCATTTTACTTCTTAGTCAATTCTTTCAAAGCCTAAATAACTTTGTCTCCTTTGAATACATAATTTTAAAGAGAATATCACCATCTCTAATCTTTCAGTGACCTTGAAATTAGATGTCCAAATGAGAAAAAGTTATTTAGGCTTTTTGGTGGAAGAGAGGAGTATTACTAGGGTTCTATTCAGGTGTTCTCTGCTTGCTAGATAGGACTTCATTTTTATAGCAACAAGCAGCTCAATTGCTTTTGTCATACTTCTAGTCCATTTTATTTACTTGAAGTTTTGAACTTTTTGCCCGGGTCTGATCTTAGATTAAATGAATGATCTTAGATTGCTTCTTATGTCTCCCACACAATTAGCTAGGATTGCAGATGTGAACCACTATGGCCAGCTCATTTGTTGAGATGGATGTCTTGGCAGTTTTTTCTCTGGCCTGGCCTCATTTCTGCTTCCTGATCAGCTGGGTTTACAGATGTAGGCTACTATACCAGATGTACATGACACATTTTTTAAAAAAAAAAAAATTTATTGAAAAATAAAGTATAGAGGGGTTATAGTTACATGAACAAGGTAATGAGTAATTTTCTATTAAGCCTTGCTACTTCCTCCTTTGTTTTCCCCTACCCTTCCTTCCTTCCCACCTGCACAATTACTCCTCCACTCCCATCTTCCCCTCTTCCCTGCTTAAATTGCAAAGTTCCTTTTTCAGCATAGTGTATAGTGTATCTCATTGCTACAATGGGTCAGCCTGTATCCCTATTTAAACAATTTGTTTTTTCCCTTCCCCTCCCAAAGCTAGAGAATTGTGTATACAAGATACAGGGCACTGACACCGAATACAGAGAAAACAGGGGTTATACCATGGTGGAGTAACATATAAAGAAACAAAAAAATCAGATGTTATATTATAAATCCCTATCTTGTAGTTCAATTTGCTTAAGAATATCTTATCTGGTCATATGTACATACTTTTTGAACTTTTATTCTTGTCCCAGATATATACTACTTATTGCAAATAAGTAAAACTATAGGACCTATGATTTTTTGGGTCTGACTTATTTCAGTTAATATAATTTTTTCCAAGACTCCACTTAGAGCTCACCCAGCAATCCCACTTTTGGGCATTTACCAAATTATCAAAAACAAGAACATACTAAGTACCAGCACAACTATGTATATTGCAGCATTATTTACAACAGCTAAGATATCAAACGGACTCAGACGCACCTCAGTAGATGAATGGATATATACTTATATACATATGTATGGAATATATACATATATACCTATGTGTATATATATACATATATATGTGCCACACTTTCTTGTATATATATGCATATACATATATACGTACACATATGTATGTATATGTATATATCTGTATGTATATACATACATACATATATGTGTATGTATATACATACAGATATATACATACATATATATGTATGTATGTATACATACATATATACATACATATATATACACACACACACACACACACACATATATATATATATATATATATATATATATATATATATATATATGAATTCTATTCCTGCATCAGAAAGAATGACATCATCCCATTTGTTAGGAATTGGAAAGATGTGAAAAAATTATAGTAAGTGAAATAAGCCAGGCCCAAATATCCATAGGTCCCATGGTTTCCCTTACTTGAAGTAGCTAATACAGGGTACCATATAATCATATAAGATGCTGTTAAGTGAAATGAACCCCAAGATAGGGACACAAATGATTTTTATTCCACAAGCTTCTTATCTTTATATAATCCCCCCACATAAATTTGGAAGGGAGTTGTGCTTCAAGTATAGAGCACCACCAGTTAGGGAAAAAGCTTAAGTGAGAAGGTAAGGTTTAACCACAATATCAGAGTTTAAATCACAATATCAGCACTCAAATAAGTTTATTTCTTTCTTTGAGGTTTTTATTAAATTGCTCAGAAAATAGCAACATTATATTTATTTTTAACAGTACTATTAAAATCATGTTATATTTATTGATGTTATTCTTTATTTTCCTAAATTTTACTTACTCATTAATAATATCCAGTAATGAAAAGAGATGAATACTGTTTCTCAAGTTTTTATGACAGTTGAGTATATGAATGATGCATACAAGGAGTTTGTACTGAAAATAGATATTTGAAAGCTCTTCACATAAATAAATGATAGTTGAAGAAGCTGTGGGCATGTATGAAATAAACTAAAGAAATCACAAGGAAAGATAAGGTATGATTCTGGAAACCACACAATTTTGGAAGAAAAAAAAAGGAAAATATGTAGCTTCTGGTAAGAAATTTGTAACCCACCTATACATTTGATTCCTTATTTCTAGTGGAAGGCATTTCAGTTAACTTTATTTTACAAAGTTAAACATGATTGACATTTAATATTAACTTGCCTCTGTCTCAGGTAAGCTATTATTCTAACCAGGCTCCAGGAACTCATGCCTATATTCCTAGCTACACAGAGGGCTGAGATCTCTAGATCCTAGTTCAAAGCCAATTTGGAGAGGAAAGCTGGTGAGTCGTTTCTGTTCAATTAACCACAAGAAAACTGGAAGTGGCACTGTGGCTCAAAGTGGCAGCACTAGCCTTGATTAATAAACCTCAGAGACAGAACCCAGGCCCTGAGTTCAAGCTCTCTGAAATTATTCTTATCAGGATTTCTCTAACTTGTTTAGAAGAATGTTTTAAACTTAGGGATTTTTTATTTCATGTTGTCAGCATTGATTTTTAAGATGAGTAGAGAAAAATTATTTATAGTCAGAACTGGTTTGTATTGTTTTGTATTACACATTGCCTCTACACCCAGAGATCAGCAGGAAAGTAGATGGCCAAATCCTGACTGTTGGTAATGTATATGGATATGTGTTTCTTTTAGCAAAGAAAAAAATTATGAGTTGGTAGCCCTTATATATAACACCTTAATAGTAATTATATAATTACTATTATTACTAGTATTTTTTTGTCGGTTGTGGGACTTGAACGCTAGGCCTGGGCATTGTCCCTCAGTTCTTCAGCTCAAGGCTTGCAAAAGTGCCAGTTCACATTTTCTGAACCTTAAGTTAGAGATAAGGGTCTCACAGACTTTCCTATAAGTGCTAGCTTTGAAAAGAGACCTTCAATCTCAGCCTCCTTAGTAGCTAGGATTACAGGTGTGAGCCACTAGCACCTGGCAGTACAATTATTTTGAAAAAGAAAAAAAACCATTATTGTATCCTTAAAAATTCACAATATGGCAAGTGTATCTGTAACGTAAGTTGTATCAAGGAACCATCAGCAGCAATCATTTTCAGATCTCACTATGTCCTGTTCAATGCCAGATAATATTTCATTAATTTATTTTACTTTTTCCTAACAAAGTTTATTATGAATGTACAACAGCACAATTTTCTATTGAGTATAAAGAATTCTTTAGCCCTGGTGCTTGAAATCAGGGCCTAGGCACTCTCTCTGAGCGTCTTTTGCTCAAGGCTAGCACATTACCAATTGAGCCAGAGCACCACTTCCAGTTTTTCTGCTTATGTCATACTGAGGAATCAAATCAAGTGCTTCATGCATGCTACCCTAACACTTTACTACATTCCCAGTCATTGAGTCTTTTGTTGTTGTTGTTTTAAGATAGCATTTTACTATGTGTCCTTCTGTTGGCCTAAAATTTAGACTGGTCCCAAGCCTACTCCTAAATCAGCCTCCCAAATTCAGAGATTACAGACATTGACCATCATATTCAGCCCACGATTCTTTGTGATACTCTTTTCAGATATAGAAAGAGTTATTCTGTCTTCCTTGGATTGGATGGTTTTTGCTGTTAATCACATTTCTTGTCCTGGTATGTTGCCCCTTCTAGATCAATAGAAATATTTCAGGTTCTGATCTTGAAAATGATCCTTGCCATCCAACAACATAACATTTTTGTGAAAAGCACTAGCTGGCCTAATGAGCATAGCAGCCAGCTGGAGCTCAGCTATCTGATGGCCTTAGGGTCCAACAATGCAATCATTACTGTGCACCGGATGAAAACTGTCACAGGTAATTTTGATTTATTCCATACAATTCTCAACTACTTGCCATTCTCAGTTTTGTATGCTTTAAATTCTGTTAAACATTAATTACTATTTCATCATTCTCACAAGTAACATATATGTCTTACTTTAAAATGTATTCAAACATGCAAAAAGTTATCGTAGTTCTGTCCACCAGTGGCTCATGTTTTAAAACCTAGCTACTTTAGAGGTCAAAAACTGAGGATCCTAGTTTAAAACAGCCCATGCAGAAAATTGTGAGATATTTCTCTCATTAAGAAACCAAAATCCAGGGCTGGGAAGGTGGCTCAGTGGTAGAGTGCTTGCCTTGCATGCATGAAGCCCTGGGTTCGATTCCTCAGCACCACATAAACAGAAAAAGCCGGAAGTGGTGTTGTGGGCTCAAGGGGTCGAGCACTCACCTTGAGCTGAAGAGCTGAGGGACAGCGCCTAGGCCCAGAGTTCAGGTCCACAACCGGCAAAAAAAAAAAAAAAAATCCAGAAGTGGAGATGTGGCTCAAGTAATAGAGTGTCAGTTTTGAGCAAAAAGACTAAGCAAGAATAATATGTCTACTTCTGACTCCATTATTTACTTATGGAACACTCACACACACTCACACACACACACACACACACACACAAACACACACACAATTTACAAAATATACACATTCTTCTAGACTCTCCTTCTTGAGCAGTACTCAATGCCATTAACTTAATGCATGTTTTCTCCAAATTATTTTGGTAGGGATTAAACTACACTTGTATTATGATACTGCACTTTTTGTTTTTCAATTTTTTGGTACTTATGTAAGAAAACAGTGTTTTGTGAAGACTAACCAAAAATAAGCGTGTCGGTAAATAGGTAGGTGGCAGGTAGACTGAAACTTGCATATAATACCACTTGAAATTTTATTTCTCCAACTTTAAATATATATACATATGTATGTGTTTAAAACTTCTGCCAAAATTTTATTTCCATTAACAATGATCTATTTGTTCCATTATATAAATTTAACGTATTGTTTGTTTCATAGTAGATTAATATTTATAGAATTTCTTTTCTTTGGAGACAAGATTCTGCAGTTTAGACCAGGCTTTCTTCAACTCCTAATTCTCATGTTTCAGGTTCCTGACTATTGACTGTAACAGTACTTGTGACGGAATCTACAGTCAAACTGTTAGACCTGGAAAGGATAGATTGGGGCGCGATCTCAAACAGCAATCAAAAAGCTGAGAACTGTGCTCTGGGAAGGTCAAACAGTCAAGGGAAGACAAAGGTATGAGTTATTACCTCAAGAGTATTTTAATTAGAGCTGTTGGACACTAAAAGTTTAAGACTTTGGAGACAAGATGGATGTCTGTGCTATGGTTGTAATGACTATTGCTCCCTTCGGCTCTCTAACAAAAAGGGATTTATAATTATGTATACAAACAATACCTCATGTTAATAGTTGTAACCACAAGCTAGATTGATGCTTTAGTTTGTGGACATACCTGTAGGCACTGACCACCTCCCACCCCTGTAGTAGAATGAATATAAAGCATGTTAAGCAGGATTTTGGGATCCAGAAGCTGGCAATGACGCTGTGGGTCCTCTGGTGTCTTCTTTCCTATCACTTCCTGTGATTTCTCAGATTTTTGGCCAGGTATCCCATCATCTTTGCTGTTCCATGGTTGTTGTTAGTTACAGTATTGATATTCCGATCACCTCAAAACAAACTATGGAAAAACACCTCCTTGAACAAGTTTCAGAAGTGTATAGGAGCACCTCGAAAGATAGCAAACATCAGCAGTCATCCTGTGATTTTCTAGCAAGAAAGTACAATTCAGAAGTATCTTTATTTTTAATAATATAAAGAGATAGATAATTATCTTTTTGTATATTTTGTACTTGATATTGCATAAATTTTCAGAAAAATATATACATTGTGAAATAACGTTAATTTTTTCATAGGTTACAAAACCACGTCACTGGAGTAATGAACCTAATGTCTTATCTCAGTTGACTGAATCAGATTTAGATGAGTGTGAATTGCCTAATTATGAACATTTCTCCATGAAACTCAACAACATAGAACGAAGTGTGAGGTTCAGGCCATTCCATACCTCTAAGGATTTTACATATGTTAGCGTAATATACACCCACACTGCTCAGCACTTATGGCACATTGTTGTGTCATAATTTTCTTTATATCAGAATTACGCTAGAGCTTAAAGTAGAATGATGGGCTGTACATTTTCAAAGCAAGAGTGATGATCACCCCCTGCAATTATTCTCAGTGGAGAATCCTTCCTATACATTTTACTGACTTAGGTTCTACTCTATGCTTTACCATTATCAGGGAGGGTCACACTGTATCGAGCTACAATACTGCAGAAACCTTAGCTGCCTTTGAATTTTACCTCCAATCTTGATCCCAAGGTCAACTCTGCAACTCTAATCACATAGTTAGTGGTCACCCGAACTTTTCAAGCATGGTTAAAATTTCAGCTATCATTGCTCATTGCCAGGGTTAAAGATCTCACTACTTTAGATTTGTTGTTTATCTTCTTGTATTTCCAACACTGCCTTTGAAGTTGGTTTTTGAAGTAGAGCTTTTAGTTTGCATTTGATTTATGGAGGTGTTAGTGATGCCAATTGAATCGCATATATTATAATGTAAGTAATTTGATGTTTTGATATATGAATTTAACTTTGGCAGTTGAGGAAGTGAATACACATCACTCACAAAAGTTTATTTATGTGTATTGGTATTGCTTTATTGTGAGCTTCCTAGAAGCCAGTCATGAGAGAACATGTCCCTAATCCCATCACTTCTGTCACTGAGACAAGGCTTGAAATGTCCAGACCGCTTGGCACTTCATAGTGAGAACCTGGCTACAAAGAAGGGGAGATAATAGCAAAAAGAGAAAATGAATCTTCCAACAGTTTTGTTATATGTGCTTTACACGTAGCCATTAAGACCACCATAATACTATTTTTTATGACTTCTTACCTACTTTTTTCCTGTTCTGAGTGGTTTTATTTATGGATATCTAAGAAATCATGTAAGAATCATATAAGAAATCTATATAAATCATATAAGAAATCATAAAAAGTAGATTGGTAGGGATATATAATCCAAAAGGAATAATTTCAGGAAACTATTAAGAACATAAAATATAATGCACACCTAATATTTTCTCTTTGTTGAAAACATCAACAGTTTTAGTTTATTTATTCTGATAAAAAAGATTATGAACTAAGTTACAATAGTATTCCAAATGGAACACACAACTAGAAATATGAAGGGTAGTACTAAAGAATGCTACTGCTACAACTAATAGAGTAAGAATGAAATTTAGGCAAAACTACTTCAGAGTAAAAGCCACAGGACAGCCCTAACATTATTTCTTTGTTTCATATGAAGACAAGACTTTTTTTAATAAAGACAAATTTTCACAGATATTAATATCAATTGGGTATATATTTCTTAAGGCTTTCAGGAAGGATGCTGTGACCATGTTGATGGAAGTTGACTTCTCTGGGACCTACTTCACAATGTGCAGACACCATTCCAAGCACTGCACCTGCATTAGTGTAATTTTATGCTTATGACAGTTCTTCAAGTTAGGAAGTTAATCATTTTTTTTATTATTATCTTTTAGTCAGTCATGGGACCTAAACTCTGGGTGCTGTCCCTCAGCTCTTCAGCTTAATGCTAGCACTCTACCACTTGAGCTACAGCACCACTTCTGGCTTTTTCTGTTTATGTGGTGCTGAGGAATCGAACCCACAGCCTAATGCATGCAAGGCAAGCACTCTACCCCTGAGCGACCTTCCCAGCCCTAAGTATTTTATTAAAAGCAGAAGTAGGCAACAAGGCCAAACAAATTTCCCAAGTACCTAAGACTGACCAGATGTAGACCGACAATTCAAATCCAGGTTTTTATCAGGCATATCTGAGAATATTCTGAACTTTCAAGAGCTATTGAGTAGATGATCTCACATTTTCTTCCTAATTATGGTTATAACGGCAATAACATTGCTACAGAATATAAGTATTTTAAATGAAAGGGTCTGGGTAATGACATTGTAAGTGATTTTTATTCCAAATGAAATAACTGAATGAACATCATTCAGTTTCCACTGTTTATTATTCCAGGAGTAATTGCTTATGGAGAACAAATCCATGTCAAAGACAGCTGTACTGATGATGAACACAGGCTTTTATCATTAAGTACCTTGAATAGACAAGGAATAGTTTGCTATGGATATATAATACAAAATGAATAATTTTTGTGACTAGTTTCTTCCTTGTTGTACCAAAGAAAATTTATTCCCTATTCTAAAACATATATCAATTTAATGGATATTAGTATTATCAGTATAAAATTGGTGTGCATAATATATGCAATATATTACATAACATAAGAATGATATATATATAATATATGAATAATTACTGATATTTTATAACTACTATAAATAATACATGTATAAACTGGCTTTAATATTATACTGTGAAGGATACAAGGAATGACATCTTTATTTAAATACATGTATTTGTATGTTTTAGTAACATAATTTTTTTGTGCCAGTACTGAGGCTTGAACGATGCTCTGGGTGTTGTCCCTGAGCCGTTTCACTCAGAGTGGCTTCATATATCTATCCTGAGATCTTGGTCCCTAAGTAGCTGGGATTACAGACATGAGTCATGTTATATTTTTAATTCCATCCATGGCATGTTCTTACATAATTATTTTTGAAGGTTCAATTATATTACAACATTTCATTTCTAAACCAATTCAGGACATATAACTAATTATTAGATAAAACTATATGTTACATAAAATTCTATGGACCATACTTTGCTATCAATTTTCAAAGATATTCCTAGTTTAATTCCTGGACAGACAAATAGAAAAATTAAATTATGTGTGCATAATATATGTATTGTTATATTACATAACATATAAATGATATATTTGTAATATTTGCATAATTAGTGATATTCTATAATTACTATGAATAATATTTGTATAAAACTGGTTTTAATTTAATACTGTGAAAGATACAAGGAATGTCAACATCCCTATCTTGCCTCTTTTTCAACAGTATACAAACTATGCTACAAACATATATCTTCAAGAAAGCTCACCTTTGTAATCACATATGCACCTTCAAATATTCTCCTCATCACTATAAACATCCTCTTAGATTGGCTACACTTATCCACTAGAATCATCCTACAACCGCAAACACTGTTATACTTTCTGAATAAAGTTGCTCCTCCTCATCTTCATCAACTTCCAGTAACTTCAGTGAAGAACATTTTCTCCTGCTTTGCCTTAGACGATATCATCCTTTGTTATTTCCCAGCAAAGAAATTGTGGCTTGCAGGCTTGAGCATTTGTACATTCAGAGCTTCTTTGGTTGTGAATTTTTCCTTTCCTTTCTTGGTAAGAGAGCTGGAATAACAAAAAGCATTTAAGGCAATGTGTTTTAGTGTAAATGAAAACATACTGATTTGAAAATATTAGAAATATTCGTTCTTTTTATTGTGAAAATACTGTACAGAGGGGTTACAATTAGATGGGCAAGATGATGAGTACATTTCTTATGAAGCATTGTAGCCTCCTCCTTTGTTTCCCCTTCCCATCCCTCCCAAGCCTCCCCCCACCCCCCACACCTAATCCTCTCCCCCCATAAAAGATGTAAAGTTCGTTTTCGATATGACAACTTGTACTTCTCATTGTTGCAACGGGTCCACATTTATCCTTATTTAAACGACTTGTTTTTCCCCTTCCCCTCCACAAATTATACCGACATCAAATGCAGTGAAAGCAGGGGTTATACTGTGGGGGAGGGACATACAAAGCAACAAAGAAATAATCTTATCAATGCATTAGAAACAAATGCATGAAAGAAAAAAAAAACATTTGAATGCATATCTTAGGGTTCATTTTCCTAACATCACTTTTTATCTGACCTTTTCTGCTTGACTCCTACATATACTAGACATTGCAAATAAGGGAAACCATGGGACACCCCTCAGTAGATGAATGGATCAAGAAAATGTGGTATATATACACAATGGAATTCTATGCCTCCATCAGAAAGAATGATATTGCCTCATTTGTTAGGAAATGGAAAGACTTGGAAAAATTATATTAAGTGAAGTAACCCAAGCCCAAAGAAACATAGGTCCCATGAAATGTTAATACTTTAAATTTATTTTTCATTCAAATATAATAGGGGTGATTTTAGTGGTGCATGCCTTTAAATCTAGCTATTTAGAAGGCTGAAAACAGAGGATCATAGTTTCAAGCTAGACTAGTTAAATGGACAACGACACACTTATCTTCAACTAAGAACCAAAAAAGCTAAAAGTTGAGCTGTGATTCACATGGAAGCCTGCCAGCCTGAGCAAAAAGGAAAAGTAAAAGAACCTAGGCTCTGAATTTAACTCATAATACTAGCACACATATTTTATGTATGTATGGTTCCTAAAATATTCTATGAGTTAATTTGTTGAAACCTGGTCATAGATTAAATATGAGGTGTGAAAAGTATGTAAGTTTGAAATGACTGCCAGCTATTTTGACAAGACAACTAGAAGAGTTATCACTTAATTAAATAGTAACGCGGAATAGGTATGTATATAAATATCAAAGCTCACTTTGGGATCTTTTTAGTTTGTTAAAATCAGTAGCTAGTTGTCAGTAAACAGGATGCTATTAAGGACTTGAATTAAAGAAAAAAACAGAGCTGGAGAGAAAAAAACAGAAATAATTACATGTATTCAGTGATAACAACCATGAGAATGAACATTACAGAACTAAGCCCTGGGATACACAAATATGTAAAACATGACAAATGAAGAAAAACAGTAATAAGTATGTAATACAGACTTATATGGATAGGTATTTTTAATGTTTAAGGGCTACGAAGTGAGTGTGTGATGGCCTAAAATTTAAGAAATTGGTAAGGGCAATTATCCCTTGGACCAAACATAGCTAATAGTTTAAGTAAAACGCGGCCACAATATTGTGTCTTGATTTACCAAAGTAAAAACAGGTCAATATTTGGAATGTTATTTTTTGGACATGTGGTTGGTGTGACAATTACTGACGTTTGTTCAAGTGTCAGTAGAAGGGTACAGTTTTAGCACAATGATAGAAATCTTTCAGGGATCTGGTAAATTTTCCCTCTGTCTTCAATTTCCTTTTTTTCTGAGAACTAAAATATCATTACTGGAAGCCAGTCCCAAATTGTGCCTTTTCCAAGTTATCAGATATTCAGTCCATCACATGCCCAAATAATAGAGAATGGGAACAGGTCTACATTGAGCACTCACAGTAGACAGGTCTCTGGACTTTCTCAGGAAGAGCTTTCTGCCATTGTGGGATGGATAGGGGTGGATAATATACAAAACAGACATCATAGATTGAAAGTATTGTGCAAAGTTGACACCTGAGATATTGGATTTTTTAACTGCATAGTATTGGTTTTCATGAATCAGTTAATCAGATTCTTTACACAATATGATGTTACTAGACTGTGGAATGCATGTTTATTGCATTTACTTTGTATAACATATTTTGAAATTTGGTATAAATCGTTCATCTTTTTTTTTTTTATATGGATTACTCCTAGTTGTCAATAGTGAGGAAATGCCCTGGAACTTTGTAACTTGAAGACTTATGTTGCCATGTATCATATCCTATTTTCCTTTTACAGAGTTGGTAAAAAATTATATGTAATTTATTTTTTATTTTATTTCTTATCTATTACAGAATTTGAACTCAGAGCCTGGGCACTGCTTCTGATGACTTTTGCTCAAGGTTAGCTCTCTACAACTTCAAAGCACAGAATCAATTTTAGTTTTCAATGATTAATTGGTGATAAGTGTCCCGCGGGGACTTTTCTCAACCTGGCTTTGAACTGTGATCCTCATATTCCAGCCTCCAGATTAGCAAATATCACAGGCATGAGCTACCTCCACCCGGTTATACGTAATTTAAACTGTAGTTTCTGAAGTGTTTCATCCTACATTGAATATTTTTTCTTACGAGCTTTCTAATAAATATGTAATCTATTCAATTTTGAAAAGTACTGTGTACCTCCCACTTATTTGTGGCATTTCTGAAATCCAAGTTTCTCTGTGTGTCAGGGTGGATACTTTTGCCTGTAATAAGTATGTTGAACACATAACATCTGGCTACTTACAGAACAAAGGATGTGAAGCTAGAGTAGCCAGATAAAGAACTTCCAGGACAATTCAATGGCAACTCATGTACTCTCTCTGTAGGTGAATAGGCAGCATAGAAAACAAATTCTTATATTTGAAAGTGATTGAGTGTGTGTGCACATAGGTGTTCACTTATTTATCTGTTATTATAGTTTTAGATATATTCACTAGTACATAACAATATTTCATATATATATATATATATATATATATATGCAATAACAGTTTCCAAAATCCAGGGAACCACCTCCATGGGCATCGCTTTCCTAGGTTGCTCTTTGGGTAATAAGAATGAAACTTGGAATTGTCCTGTGGTAGAGAAATTACTCAGAGATTCAAGCATTTTTCTTTTAATATGTTGCTTGTTCCTAACTCTAAAATTAGGAAGTCTGTTAATATATATGTTATATTATAATATATTTAAAATATTATATATAATGTATAATATATTGTTTATTATGAAATATATTTCATATAATACCTGAGAATATTATATATTTATGAGGAAAAATACAACAAACGTATCAGTCCATACTTTCCTAGCCATGATTAGCTTCAGTACAGTTAGGCACATTACATCTCAACAGGAAAATTCTACTGAAGTTCTGATCACCTTGAGCTAGATAAGAATTCCTGTAAAAGAAGCCTCTCCTCAATGATGAGAAAAGATATGTTTGGAAGTTTAGTTTAGTTTTTTTGTTTTGTTTTCATGGCCATTCATGGGGCCTGAACTCTGGGCCTGGGCGCTGTCCCTCACCTCTTCAGCTCAAGGTTAGTGCTCTACCACTTGAGCCATAGCTCCACTTCTGGCTTTTTCAGCTTATGTGGTGCTGAGAAATAGAACCCAAGGCCTCATGCATGCCAGGCAAGCATTCTAATACTGAGCCACCAACCCAGCCCACATCTGCAAGTTTTTGAGAAGAGGAATTTGGCATTTGCTTTGCATCCTTGATTAGTCATGAATAGATATCATTTTGCTCCAAATTTTGTCTCCTTGTAGGTTCCGTAAACAGTTACACATCAGCCTCATTCCATCACATATCTTTAAGTCCTTCTTTTATTTCTTTTTATCATTATTGTTTTGTTGTTGTTGCATTTCTGATCCTGAAGCTTGAACTCATGGCCTAGGCAGTGTCCCGGAGCTCAATGCTAGTGCTCTACCACTTGAGCCATGTACCACTTCTGGATTTTTCTGTCTGGACATGCTTTGAATCATAATACTCAGATGTCAGCCTCCAGGGTAGCTAGGATCACAGGTGTGAGCCACCAGTGCCAAGCAAGTTCCTCTGTTTTAGATATTATTCTAAAAGCCTCCTATCCAATGTCACTCCTAAGATAGTAAATGGACCTATGCCAATAGTTCCTTCACACTCTCATCTCCTGTTATGGCTATGGTGTATCTTTTGCAAATTATATTGAAACTACTTCACTGTTCTCTTCCTAATCCATGATTCTAGATGTGTTAGTAATAATTACTTAAATTTAGTGGCTATAAACCCTAAATCTCTCAATTATTAATTTCTTTAATTCTTTGAATATGATTATTTTTCAATACAAATATAGCTTATACTCACCTTCTTGAATTTACCCCTTGGCATGAGCAGTGGCTGGGCCTATTCTACCTCAAATGCAAGAGGTTGGCAAAAGAATAGCCTATGGTATTCCTGCCTAAGAGTCAGGACAATTAGTTGAGTGCCTAAAAGAAGCAATGCATTCCTGACATGGGAAGGGGTGGGAGAGACAACAGCCTAGAGAGCAACCTGACAGTCACAACATTTAACAACTGCTCCTTTGGGGAAACTGATCTCCTGCAAAATGGCAGTGAGATAACTCACCTAGTGAATTTTCATATATGAAGGAAGCTGTCATGTCTCACTACACAACTCACTTGTAGTCAAAGAGAGGGTCATTCTTTTGTGTCCTCCTTAGGCCCAGCCTCATTTTATCTCCATCTTAGACTTTGCCCAGACTCTATTCCTACCAGAAGGTCCCTGGTGAGGAGGAATGTATGATCTCTTGGCTTTTGATTAGCCCTATGGGAACTGAGGGCACTTTTAATTTTGATCCTGTTCATTTTGACAAGGCTGTGGTGGGTAGTGAGAAAGCTCATTCTCTGAATTGTTCCCTATTACCAAATCTCTTCAGAGAAAGTCAAGGAATGACAGATTCTGCCTGAGGGAGTGAGTTTCTCCATTTCCAAAGAGGTCAATTAATATCTGATTATGAGGCCCACATGGTGATCCTTCCCCAGATCCTCCAAACACCAGGCCATCCTCATATTTCTTCAGCTCTTTCTCATCTAACTAAAGGCCACAGGAATTGAGTTGACAATCAAGAAGAAATGAGAGTAGCAGAATCATTGGCATGGGGAGGAATTAGAAACTCTGGGTGAGAAAAGGGCTCAGAATATCTAGGATCACACATCATTTGGGAATCACATCACAAGATTAGGGAATAAAAGTAATAAATTGCTACCTAAATTAGTAACTCCACTGCTCTGACTACATTACAAGTGTTCTTTCAAAAGGTAGCTGTCCTATTTTAATGAGGAAAAAGGAGAACATTCTTTCCTCACAAAGTTCTACTAAGTGTCTTCTTCCATAAACTAGGTTGTTGTTACCCTATACTTGTCGGTTACATTCCTTTGATGGATTCAATCAATGACACTTGAAAGTGTTATCATCTTCAGACATGTAATTACATTTTGTTTTAATCCATTTGTTATAAAATAAAACAAATTTTGGGGAAAATATGTCTATGCTATATTTTCTTCCATGCCATAGTTATTTGATGTTATTAAGTATTATTTTAATAGTTTCATTTTTAAAACTTGAGGAAAAAATTTTGTTACTGTTAGCACTAATTAGTTGCACCTTTTTTGGTATTTTTCCATATCTGTATATTTGTTATTAAGCTTCTAGCATTGTATTTTCTCCCTACTGTTGCCTTCTTAAAATTGCCTCAAATTAGAAACTCTATATGATGATCTGTATGTGTTCATTGATATATTTAAATTTTTATATAATATGCACATTTTATATGATATTTTCATCCTATTGTAACTGCTCTGAAATCAATAAGGAAGTCCTTCATTAAAGAAAAAACACAATACCACAAAACTCAGTGAAATTAGGATTAGGTATCTATCCAAAAATATTTAGCAATGATATAGTAGAAACATCCCCTTCTCTTATATACCAAAACATGTTTATAGCTATGAAAGGTGCATTTTCTTTATTCTCTCTTTATGGAACATCCAGGTTGATTACACAGTTTGGTTGCTATGAATATTGCTGCCATGAACATGTTTGTTCATATTGATTTATATTCTTTCAGTATGGATCCAATTTGCAATAATGGTCTTCAAGATATGTGTCTTTTTTGTATCGAGTAAACTTCCATCATGATCTCCATATGGGTTGCACTAGTTTACAATGCCACACCACCAAACACAGTTCCTGATTTATTTCAACCTCTCCAGGAGTTTGTTTATTTGCGTGGTGATAGCTATTCTGGTGTGTAAGATGGGATCACAGTGACTTTCCTTTTTATTTTCCTATGTATTTCCTATGTGGATAAGAATCTCAAACATTTCATTTATTTACTAAACACATTGGTAGTTCATTATTGATCAATGTCTTTCTTTTTCTTTTGGTATTTGATCAATTTTTAAGTTTAATAATATTTGATTTTTCCCATTCCAAATACTCACTTTAGTAAAAAGATTTTTTTTTTCATTACAGTGGTGTATTGCTTGGATATTTTGATTTTGTGAAGGCTAAGAGAATTGGATATTGTTCTCTCAGTCAAATTATAAGCATTTAAAATTGAAGTGAAGTTCTTTCTGCACATTTTCTCCGGTACAGATTTCTCTGATTTAAGAAATGTATATTTTATGTCATACTGGATGCCTAACTAAGTCTGTGTATGTGGATGATTCAGTAAGAATTGCAGAATTCGCCACATAGATTTTGGAGCAAAGGTAACAGCTGGTAACAGGGCAATGATTCAGAACACAGCTGAGGCTGAAGCTGTGATCCCTTATACCTGTGTTCAGCCCCCAATCTCTTGTAATACACCGCTCACGTCCCATGCAGCGGTTTCTTTTTCTATCCAAAATGTTTCTGGAGCTTCATGTTATTCTTGCCTCCTAGTATGCCAACATGAGGGGAGTGAAAGCAAGCAAGGCAGATGTGGCAGAGGAATTTATTTTTTAAAATTGTGTAAATACCATACAGAGGGGTTACAATTACATGGGAAAGGTAATGAGTACATATCTTTTTTTTTTTAAATTTTATTTTATTTTATTTGAGAACATACTGTACAGAGGGGTTACAATTACATGGGCAGGATAATGCATACATTTCTTACCAAGCATTGCAGCCTCCTCCTTTGTTTACCCTTCACCTCCCTTCCCAGCCTCCCCCCTCCCTCCCACCCAATCATACCCCCCCTCCCCCCCCCCACCGACATTGTATAGACTCCACTCCCAAATTACTCAAGCTGATTCAAAACTTTGGCAAAGTAGCAGGTTATAAAATTAACCCCCAAAAATCAATGGCTTTTCTGTATGCCAACAATGAGAAAAGTGTGGCTGAAATTAGGAAAGCAACTCCATTTGTAATAGCCCCACAAAAAATAAAATACCTAGGAATTAACTTAACTAAAGAAGTGAAGGACCTCTATGATGAAAACTTTAAAATCTTGAAAAAGGAAATCAACACAGAACTTAAAAAATGGCAAAACCTCCCATGCTCCTGGATTGGAAAGATTAACATCGTGAAAATGGCAATACTTCCCAAGGCTATCTACAAATTCAACGCAATACCTATCCAAATTCCACCCTCATTCTTCAAGGAAATAGAAGAGGCAATCCAAAAATTCATATGGAACAATAAAAGACCCCGAATAGCAAAAACGCTCCTCAACGGAAAGAACACTGCTGGAGGAATATCAATACCAAATTTCAAACTCTACTATAAAGCCATAGTAATCAAAACAGCTTGGTATTGGCATAAGAACAGACCTCAGGACCAATGGAATAGAATTGAAAACACAGAAATGAACCTACAGACCTATAGCCATCTAATCTTCGATAAGGGAGCTAAAACAATAGAATGGAAGACAGACAGCCTCTTCAGTAAATGGTGCTGGCAAAACTGGTTAACTACATGTAGAAAACTAAAGCTAGATCCTTATATATCACCCTGCACCAGAATCAACTCCAAATGGATCAAAGACCTTGAACTCAAAGCAGACACTCTGAAAACATTACAGGATGGAATAGGAGAAACCCTGGGTCTCCTTGGCTCAGGCCGAAATTTTCTGAATAGAGACCCGGAAACACAACAAATCAAAGAAAGGCTGGACAAATGGGATTGTATAAGGTTGCAGAGCTTCTGCAGGGCAAATGACATAGCTAGCAAGATCAATAGAAAGCCCACGGACTGGGAGAAGATCTTTACTAGCCATACAACGGACAAGGGTCTCATATCTAAAATATACTTGGAACTCAAAAAGTTAAACCACCCAACAACAAATCCTCAAAGAAACAACTGCCCAATAAGTAAGTGGGCAAAAGACTTAAAGAGAAGCTTCTCTGAAGAAGAAAGAAGGATGACCAATAGACACATGAAGAAATGTTCAACATCCCTAGCCATAAAAGAAATGCAAATCAAAACAACATTGAGATATCACCTCACTCCAGTTAGAACAGCAAAAATCATGAGTACATATCTTATCAAGCATTGTGGCGGCCTCCTTTGATTCCCCTTCCCATCCCTCTCCAACTCCCCGCCCCCACCCAGCGGTCCCTCCTCAGACCCCCCTCCCGCCAAAGTTTTAAAGTTCGTTTTTCAACATAACATCTTGCACATCTCATTGCTGCAATGGATCCACCTGTATCCCAATTTAAATAATTTGTTTTTTTCACTTCTCCTGCACAAAGCATGCCAACATCAAGTTCAGTGATCACAGGAGGCATACCATGGCGGAGGGACATACAAAGCATCAAAGAAATCATCTTATAAATATGATAGAAACAATCACAAGAAAGAAAAAAAAATTGAGTTCTTATCTTGGGGTTCATTTCGCCTAACATCAACTTATCTGACAGTTTCTGCTTGTCTCAGACATGTACTAATTATTGAAAATAAGAGAAACCATGGGACCTATGCTTCTTTGGGCCTGGCTTACTTCGTTTAAAATTTTTTTTTGGTCGATTTTGGGGTTTGAACTCTGGGCCTGGGCACTGCCCCTCAACTCTTCAGCTCAAGGCTAGCACTATCCCACTTGAGCCACAGTGTCACTTCCAGCTTTTACAGTGTCGCTTCCAGCTTATGTGGGGCTGAGGAATCGAACCTAGGGCCTCATGCGTGCAAAGCAAGCACTCTACCACTGTGCCACCTTCTCAGCCCTGGCAGAGGGTTTTTATCTGAAGATCCATCACACTTGGGAGCTTCTGGCTGAAAGCTCCAGAAAGACAAAAGTGAAGAAACACTTAAGAGAAAATGTAAAGCAGAAAGCCACAATGTTTAACCCTAAAACCAGTTTCTAGGATAAGGAGACTCAAGAACTGGTGTCACCTGAGGAGAAAGAGGAAATATTCAGGAAGAATGAGAAGGAAATATTCAGGAAGAATGGGAGGGAATAGAGAGAAAGAGACCTAGACTATCTAGAGCTGGGACCTCAATGTGAGCTTAATTTTAATATGGGAAACCAGACCCAAGGACGCAATACCTTACAATTTTGATTACTCTCTCTCATGCTACAAAGCCTATTCCTGATCTACTTCCACTCAGCATGGTGTCCATTCTGGGATCCAGACTGATTGCTGGAGGTTCCCAGGGGATGCAAAGAGTGAAAACCAAAGGGCTAAAGCTCAGAAAAGACACATGCCATCACTTCTCACATGTCATTTGTCCAAGTAAGTTCTACAACAAAGCCTGGTATCAATGGGGATGGGAGTAGATATTGAGAGCATTATAATAATATCTGCTATTATTATCATATAATAATCTAACATCTATTGTTTCATCAAAGGGAGAGAGATAGCATTTCTCACTTTTTAGGAGTATGGGACAGGGCATTCTATAAAATGTTCTTCAATTGGGGGCTCTCTGCCACGGACCGGCTCTGTCGGGACGATGGAGGATACCTAGGGGAGGAACCTGGAATAGGGGGGGAGATGGCAAACAGACAACTCACACACATTAGGAGTGGATGCTGAGTGCGATTTAATGCAGAGGATAACAAACTTTTATAGCAAAATTCTCCATAAGAAAGGGCAAAAGGATACACAATCTTGCTGCAGGGCTTCATTCTTGGGTGGTCACCAGCTGGTCACCTGAAAGGCACTTGTTTCCAGCTTATCTCTAAGAAATATAATGGATTTCAAAGTTTGTCACCATCTAACCATTACCTTATTTCTATAGAGGCCTAGATCTAGCAAGTCTCTTAGTAAATAAAAGAGAGTAACAGGAAGTTCTTTCTCCTAAGTAGTTATCTCAGCATTTGCCATACATTCTTTCTGTTCCAGCCTCGCCTACAGCTTCTTGTAAATCTCTTACAGACAGTTCCTTCTGCTGAAGTGACTTCATGAAACCCCCAATACTTTTATATTTACTTATGACTTGTCTACTTGCCTCCTTAAGAGGGGTTTCAGGGTAGCACTTAACTCTGGTGAGTTAGTCATATTTTTAAGACACTCATCAGATGTTGGAGTCGTCAACACTCTTAAGAAAGAGCTTTGAATAAAGGAACGTTGAGCATGAGTAAGTACAATGAGCAGCAGAAACAGTAAAAGATGAATAGGCACTCTTATACAGTGAAGAAAAGAAAAGAAAAGGAGAAACACATCTTTCCCAGAGGTTTGCCAGCCTTTCCAGGAGTAGGCCTCTTTGAAGCCCTATTCTCCGAGGTAGACTTCGGTGAAGTCCCAATACTCAGAGATAGGTCTCTGTAAAGCCCCATTCTCTGAGGTAGACTTCAGTGAAGTCCCAATACTCAGAGATGGGTCTCTGAAGCCCCATTCTCAGGTCTGAAAGCTGGTTTCCCATGCTAAGCAGACTCCACTGGAGTAGGCGTGGCAGCTCTCTGAATCTTTGCTCCCAAGATTGTGGCTATGAAGTTTCGGAAAGGAGAATTACAATGGAAAGGTGAGTTCTCAAGCTGGGTACTGATGGCTGACACCTATATTCTGAGCCTGAGATCTGAGGATTATGATTTGAAGTCAGTCTGGGCAGGAAAATCCATGAGACTAATCTCCAATTAAACAAAAAGAGCCAGAATTGGATTTGTGGCTCAAATGTTAGAGCATTAGCTATGAGTGGGTGGGGGGGGACAGAATCTTGGTCCTGAATTTAAACCCAGGATTGGGGGATGAGAGGAAATGTGTTCTCAGTGCATGAAATCAAGGGTGTATGGTCAACATCACTATTGATGTTAACTTTGGGGTAGAGTTGATCAGTTTTATTCTGGAAATGATTTGTTCCACTCTTCTCTGTCCTGTATTCTTTAAAAGAAATAGCTTTGAGCAATCTATACCTAAGATGTGTGGATTGCACTGAAGCACTGGTTTCATTTTTTTCTACTTACAAAATGATACATAAGTAGTGTACAATGGAGTTTTAATTTAATATGTCAGTTTGTGAGTACATCTTGATTGATGTCATCAATTTGATCATTCTTCTCTTCTCTTTTTTGATCTTGTCTTCTCTATCTCACCCCCTCCATTTATGTAGTCACATTTTCACACATGTACATTGAATATTATGACTGGATTCTCCCACTGAACCAGTTTGGCAAAGAAATTTCTTCATTGTACAGGTAAAGAAAATGAAGAGGACTACAAGCCCAAGACAGCATAGCTATTACTTTGCATCGAGATTATTTGACTTACAAACTCTTCACCAAAAGAAGCATTATAAAAAAGAACATGGCCAGGAACTAGAAGCATCTATCTTTGTGTGTGTGCTGGTTTTGGCGCCTGAGTGCTGTCCCTAAGCAGCTTTGCTAAAGGCTAGTACTCTACCACTTGAGCCACAGTACCACTTCCAGCTTTATGGTAGTCAATTGGAGGTAAGAATCTCATGGACTTTCTATCTTGGGCTCATTTTAAACCACAATCTTCAGACCTCAGTCTCCTGAGAAGCTATGATTGCTGGTGTGAGCCACTGGCAGCTAGCAAAACATCTATTAGTTGTCCCAATTAAACATGTGGAGCAATAGGTCATTTGATACTGGTGACACTCAGATAATGATTCCTCTACTTGTTCCTTTCTGGTGTTATTACTAGTGTGATAATGCTTGCTCAGGTTTATATCATTGTGCAATCATTGCTCCATTTTGTTCAGTAAACAGCTTTTCAGGACAGGAGGACTGTGAAAGGAGAATATGGGATGAAAATTTTATCTGTACTTCTTGTGGCCTGGCAAAAGTTTCTCAGAATATTTGCAAGCAGAAATAAGAGTCCACTTTGGCCGAATAAAATGAAAGACACACACCTGACACAGAAGCAGTGCCACAGAAGGACAAACGGGAAAACTAATCCAGGCTCAGAGTGAAGCATCAGTATGAGTTGTTCAGGTGCGTGAAAATTTGTGAAGATTGTCTTTCTAACCATGGAGAGATCATTCAATGCTGTCATTTACAATATGTTCCAGGACTCATATCTGTTTAGGTCTGTTTCCTCTGAATCATCTTTGATAAAGACAGAAATGAGAATGTAACAATGGAACCTAATTATGTTTTCTGAATGAGATTTCATCTCTTTCACAAATCAAGTAAGGGTTGTAATGAATGACTTTGATTTCTGCAGAGAAATTCATGTTTGATTCATTGTTTCTATTAAGCTTATCAACTGAATAACATTACATTTGTAAGCTGTTATTATAACAAATATGAAATAATTTTTTTTATTTTTATAGGAGAAACCCAGTTTCCTTTTTGATAGAAAATATTTATCTGGCTTCCAACCAAAATCTTTACATCTCAGCCTCCAGAGTACGTAGGATTGCAGGCATCAGTCACCTCTCCTAGCTGAGACAAATATTTTTGGTATGGAAAATCACTATGATATAGAACATGAGGAATGAAGAATTTAGACTAACAAGGAATATTTTGAAAACATTAACAAAACTGAAGTTATCACAAACTTGCCTGCTTCAGTGAGGAGAAAAATGAGAAAGAAGTTACAGAGGCAGAGAATTGGAGACTAAAGAGAAGTGAGTGAATAGTTCTTTGTTAGAAGAGCAACTGAAGATTTCTTTTTAAGAAAATTCAGCTTGATATAGTGGTACATGTCAATAATTCTACTTATGAGCTAGACTCTGGAAAGTATAGGAGGTTTGCAGTTGGTATGGTAAAAGTATAATACTGAGACTTCAATATTTAAAACACACTGGTGACACATGATGATAAGAGAGGCAGAAGTAGGAGGGTCATGGTTTGAGGCCAGCCTAGGCAGTTAATAAGAAACTATCTGAAAATCAATCTAAAGCTAAACAAAGTGCTAGGTGTATGGATCAAGAACATTTATCCAGCAAGTTTGAGGCCCTGAGTTCAATCCCTTCTCCTGAGAAAAAAATACAAGAAAAAGGAAGAAAGATTATAATACAATTTTCAAGATATTTCCTTTGCAACTTTCTGCTATAATTTCTTTCTTCAATTGCCTTAAAATGTTTACGAAGTCACTTACACAAATGACTACCATCATTTGGGGAAATCACAAGGAAGTCTTTGTAACCAGCTTTGTAACAGAACAATTTTGTCAAGCAGATTTCAATGAGCTGAAAATGAGATAATCGGCTCACGAAATTGCACTTTATAGCTATGTGTCAGAATGTGAGGAGCTCATAAAGAGGATTTATTTCTTAAGAGAAGAGGAGGATTAAGTTGATTTATCAACTTGAAAAATTACGGTAAATTCTGTTGCTATTTGGGATACAATTTCAAGCAAGGTGTTAAACCAATAAAATTATGGTTGAGATTTTTATAAAAGCTGTAAGATAATTTTTTCATTGATTTTTATAGAAGCTGTTCAACAATTGTTGGATAAATCACAATAATGCAAAAATGTGTTCTGTGTCATCTGATGGTATTACCTATTTCATCATCTAGGGTTGGAAGAATGTTATCTTCATTTAAAAAATGCAGAAATAGAGGCATGAGGAGAGTTGGTGTGTTTCTGAAGGCTGATGTGTAAATGACAATTGAGATTGAGCAGAACCAGAATCCATGGCTCAGATTCAATTCATGATTTGGAAACCCCGTGACTGTACTAATAACTAAAACTCTTGTGCTAGCTGGGTGACATTTTACATGTTTCTTAGAGTAGTCATCTGTTTTTGAGAATTAAAGAATGTACCTTGGGAAGGTGGTTCAGTGGTAGAGCACTTGACTTACATGCCTGAGGTGCTGGGTTCGATTCCTCAGCACCAAATAAGCAAAAAGTAAAAAAGCTGGAAGTGGCGTGTGGCTCAAGTGGTAGAGCACTAGCCTTGAGCTGAAGAGCTGAGGGACAGCTCCCAATCCGAGTTCAGGCCCCACAAATGGACCCCCCCCCAAAAAAAGAATATACGTTTTGTGAAGTATTATGCACAGAACATGAAATAAGAATTCCCTGAATTCTGAAGTTCTTTATGTATTTCCCTTTAAATTATTATTTTTAAGACTCAAGATAGTGAAATTATTAACATTCCTTACATTCCAGAAAGCATTATTTGAACCCATTTGGAAGAATTTCTACAATAGTATTGTAATGTATGGGTTTTTGATGTGCTTATTTGCCTTCTCTCTGTATCTGCTTAATTGGGTTATTTATTGTATGATTCATGTATTAAGAGTTCTTTATATATTATGAATAAAAGCTATTTGACAAGAATTTTATATTTTGCTTCATTATATTAGCAAAAATGTCTGCTTTGTGCTTGAATAGACTACGGTTTTATCTGAGGATGTGCAGGACAAGAATTAAGTCACATAAAGAACGAAAGAGAGGAAAAGGTGAAAAGGATAAGAAAGGAAGAAAAAAGATCAGAAGTTCAGTATAGCTAAACAAAAAATAAAAAGATAATTTAAAAAGAAAAAAAAGAGAAAGAAAACAAAAAAAGAAAGAAAAACACACTCACATATCCCTAAAATAAAAATTATAAGAGGAAAAAAAGTTACTGGAAAACAATTTTTTTTCAAAAAAGGCAAAAATTAAAGATTAAAAAAAGTTTTAGAAAAGAGAAAAAAAATTTTTTATATAAGGTACCAAAAAAAAAAAAAAAAGAAGAAGAAGAAAAAACTTCTTTGATTTTTTTGGGAGGGGTGGGAAAAATCCTGTATCTCCCTTGTGCCCGTAACCAGCCTCTTGTTGGAGTCTCTTGTCTGCTTGTGGTTCTGCTGCTTGGTTGGTTCTTAAGTCAGTTTGTTCGAACAGGCAGAAAAATGCTCTGCTTTACCCAGGATTTTGCGATCCTCCTCCCAGGCTAGTTCAATGGGAGGCAGATCTACTTTGAGTATCACCAAAAAGGGGGATGCAGTGATGAGGCTAGGTTCTGGGTAGAGTTGAGGCCTTTCAACAAACAGTGGCTTTTCCCGGGGGCTAGTTTGTGAAAAACTCACAGAGCCCAGCCTGCAGCCATTCTCAGGGTTTCTGTTTACTGAATTTCAATTAATTGTCGTGGCTGCTAGAGGGAGGGTCAGCCTCTGGCTCTGATTACCCAGTGAAGAAAGCCACTCCTTGGGCTGGCACCGGAGCTGGGTGACTTTTCCCTGGGTGGAGGTTAGTCTGGCAGGTCACGCTGCCATTAAGTTCTTGTGACCTGCTAAATGACTCGTTTTATTCCAAGGCTTGAGTTGGAGCTAGCAGCTCCGCCGAGCTTTGTCCGTATCCAAGATGGAGATCTCCAGTACTGGGGGGTGGAGAGGTGGCCTTCCCTCCTCTGCTCCCTGAGAAGGAGTGAGGACGTTAGGCTTCTACTCACGCCGAGTCTTGGTTCCTGGGTCGTCTCTGGTCTGCAAACTGCAGGATGAAGATGTCTGCTCCTTGTCGGTTCTTGCTGGTGTTGAGTAGAATCCGCTCGCCTGCTGCTTCTGGCTCCTTCATCCTGGACTCTCTGTGGTTCAGGTATGGTGCCTACGATCGCCGCTGCCACTGCTGCCGCTGCTACAGCGGCAGCTGGCAAGAGCTCAGATGCGTCTCCTTGCCTGGATTTTCCCTCTCTGGCCTGACTGTCTGTCCTGTGATGACATACTTGGTGTGATCTCTGGCTTAGGACTGTTCACTGGAACTCTAAAACTGCTTTCTATTCGAGAGCTTGTTTAGACTCCAGCTTCTCCTCCGCCATCTTCCCTGAAACCCTATGTGTTTGAATAAAAATGGATGACATCTTTGCCTGATTTCAGAGCAACTGGGAATACTTTCATTCTAATGCAGTACTCTTTATCAGATCAAGAAACTTCCCATATAATAATTTTGACAAATTTTTACCATTCTGCTAGTTTGTAAAGATAAGATTTATTTTAGAGTTACAGCAGGGAATTTCCCTGTGACCAGTCTCCTCTAAAGGCATGGAACCCCTCTTTGCAAACTGCTGATCATAATGGAAGCAAATTTTTGTTTGTTAGCAATATCAATTTTTTGACCTATATACTCAGGATGTTTTCCCAGGAAACAAATCCACACGTAGAAATTAGATCATCACAGCTGTTTGAAATGGCATTAGCAATATATGTTTGTATTATTGATGTGCCATATCGCTATATAAAACAGTTTGTCACATAACAGTTTATGAAAGAACAAACAAATGAATAACCTAGAATCTGGTATGGCAGTAACCTCTAGATGATTTTCTCATATTTTCAGACTTTTCATAAACATAAATAATAGAAGCCAAATGAGGTGATTTATACCTATAATCCTAGCTACTCTGAAAATAGAAACGTGGATAGTCGCAGTTCAAGGTCAAACTGGAAAACATACAAGAGACCTCCATCTCAATCAATAAAATCTGGATGTGCCAATGTGTGGATGTCATCCTACCTATTACTGGACATACAACTAGGAAGTTCAGTATCTAGGTAGCCAAGGAATAAACAAATGCAAGATTCTATATCAAAAACAATCAAAGCAAAAATTACTGGATGTGGCATGATTCAAGTGGTAAGGTGCCTGCCTGGCAAATGCAAGGCTCTGAATTTGAAACCAAGTACTTACCAAAAAATATTAAAAGTAAACATTATGAATTAATTCTCTAAATAATGTATCTGTAAATATTGTATATTCATATATACTTGATAAAAATATATTGTGGTTAATATGTCACAAAATAAAGTAACTGAAGTCTCCATAAAGTACTTGTGAAATATTAATGTCGTATTTGTGATGTATAATAGAAATACTTAAATAAATTGGAAAAAGATTTCAAGGGAATTATGTGTGTTCTTACAACATCATAAAGATCCATACTAACCTCAATATAATTTAATGATATCTAGAAAACAGAAGTCAATATTGAATGTTTACATTAAAAACAAGTTTGTTCCCAAACTTGAGATAAAATATACCTTGCTAATTAGGAGGCAGAGATTTAGAAGACTGATATAATGGACAGTTTTGACAAAAAAAATTCGTAAAAAACTACAAAAACAAAGAAAGCTAGATATAGTGTAATTTTCCTGTTATCTAACGATGTGGAAGCCAAAGGTAAGAGATCATTGCTCAAGGGAGTCTTGGCCTGAAAAATAATCTAAAGTGGTTAGAGCCTTAGCAATTTCAAGCACCAGTAGTGCCAAAGGAAAAAGAAAAAATGAAAACAGAAAATGAAAGGAAGGATAAAAAGAAAATATTTTTTCTTCATTCTTGGTTTCATTTCATTGGATACAAGAATTGACAGTATTTTGTTTACTGTTTCAGGATTCAGGCCTCTCTAATATAAAAGCATTTATTTCAAGTAAATATTGTATTATTACTATTTATTAACTTATTATTAGACCTTTAGGTTTGGAGATTGAAATCATGGCTTTGTATATATTAGTCTCGTTCTACAACTTAGCTGTACCCAAGCTCTCTTGTATAGTTTTGAAAATTGTTTATGAATTCTTCAATAGTTAGCTATTATACTTTTCATCTTATATTTTCTCTCCCACCTTTTCCCCTATGTATTTTATTTTATGTGTTGAAAACTCAATTTTATCTTCTAAACTTAGAAATTTGCTTTTGAGTTTACAGAGAAGTCAGTTATTTGTGACATCTTTTAAAATGATATATAGATATAAGTATTTCATATATATGATTGATTCTTAGAGTTCATTTCAATAAGCAACATTTATCTGTTCATATGCACATAGCTATTGAGCCATTGGGATCCTCTCCTAAGAATAGCTTCCCTTGTTCTTGCCATGTGAATGCTTAGAGTGCTGTTAATCATATCCACGTTTAATTATTTGTCTTTTACTATCTATTGGATTAACTTGTAGATTTATGGGCATATCTAGTTATTAGAAACGAGGAAAACCATGCAGCATATATTTAATTGGATCTGGTTTATTTCACTTAATAGCATTTTTCCCCCAGTCTTTCCATTTCTTCAGAATGGGGTAATACCATTCTTTCCCATGGAAGCACAGAATTCCATCAATGCAACAGAATTCAAGATCCGGAAATGAATCCATTCCTATAGGCACATAATCTTTAATAAGGAAGCCAGAAACACAGGATGGAAGAAAAACAGCCTCTTCAAAAAATTGGTTTAACTGGCTGTACACAGAAAATTGAAATTAGATCATTTTATATCCTCCTGCACCAGAATCAATTCCAAATGGATTGAAGAGCTCAATGTAAGTGCAGATGCCTTAGGAATCTTACAGGAAGAGTTAGGGGAAACATGAGGGCTCCTTGGAATAGGTCAAAATTTCCAAAGCAAGTCTGGATAAATGGGATTACATCAAACCAAATCATTTGTCAGACTCAAAAGCCATGAAAAAAAAGAGATAGTGTAGCACAGATTTATTAGGGAGCAAACCTACAGATAAGAGCCTCAGCCAATGGTAAACCGTTTCTCCCTTTTCTAACTAGGTTATTTATAGTGGGTTTACATGAATATAAGTGTTTTCTGATGGGGATTAGTCAGAAAACAACTAATGCTAAGACAGAGATAGTATGTGAAATGAGTTGTAGCTGGAGAAAGGGAGGCATTAAAGCAGGAGTGTCTAGTTCAAAGACTTGGCTTAGTGCCAGCTAAGTAAGGTATAGCTGCACAAGGGAAGAGGGGTAAAACAGGAGTGGTTATAAACAAAAGCACTGGTCTGAAGCCTCAAAATAAGGACCCCAGTCTGTGTGGACCAGAGAGTCTCTAACAATAAGTTTTATTTAAATTAACAAGCATGATTTTAAACTTTGCAGAGTGGGATGGTACATAGTAACAGGCAATTTCTCCTATGTCAGGTAATCCAGTCTACTCTTTCACATGTTACCCAGTAGCCAGGTTTCAACGCAAATGACTACAATGAAATTGTACAAATGAGGCTGTGACTTTTCCCTCTCATGAATCAAAATTATGTCAAATGATTTCTGTCTTCCAGATGTTTACACATTTCTCAGGATCATTTTTTACTATTTTGTCTTCATCATTAATAATCATAGTACATTTTGTTGTTGTTGTGTGTATATGTCATTTTTAGGGCTTGAACTAGATGTTTAATGGTCTCCCTTGTATTTTTTGCTCATGGCTGATGACACTCTATTCTTGAGTCACATGCTCACCTTATGTTTCTTGCTGGATAATTGGAGATAAGTTTTCACATTTTATCTGTTTGGAATGACATTGAACTAAAATATTCAGGTCTCAGCCTCCTGAATTCTAGGATTATACACATAAATGGCTAACACCAATTTTGCTTTACTGTTATTTTAATTATGTGGTAGAGGAAAGTGGAAGTATACTTGTGTTAAGTGTGCAATTTTCAAGTACAAGTTTGAATCAACTTGATATAATATAACTGTTATTAATTTTAAAGTTAAATCAATGAGTGTCACACATTCCCACAGAAATATAATTGAAAACAAAAGGCATAATTGTTTTCTTAAAACAATCAATGAAACCATAAATTACTTTCACTTTACAAATCATGTTTTATTTAACTTAAATTAGCAGACTTCTTTGAGTAAAAGTAAATATATTAATTGTATACCACAAGAAACAAAGTTATTATAGTTAAGAATAAATATTTCATCACACCCAGAAGATACGTTTTAGTATATTCTCACTAAAAAGAAACGTTACATGCAGAAATTAATGGATATGATGGAGCTTATCATTACACAATATATAAATAAATGGGATTACCACTCAATACTTTAGAAATATGTAAAAAATAATTATGTATCTAGGAGCCAGTAGCTCATACTTGTAACCCTAGCTACTAAGGAGGCTGAAAGCTTAGAATCATGGTTCAAAGCCAGCCTAGGCAGGAAAGTCGACGACTCTCTTATCTCCAATGAACCACCAAAAACTGACAGTGGCTCAAGGGGTAGAGCACTAGTCTTGAGCTAAAGAGCTGAGGGACAGTGTCCAGGCCCAGATTTCAAGCCCCACAACTACTAAAAATAAACAATTAAAATAAATATTTTGACATAAATGTTAAAATATCTATTCTAAAATTTTTAAATCCTCACTAGATATACTAGTTTATATAAATATGGAGAAGTATTTTTCTGGATTTAGTTGTCATTGAATTTTGTAAATCACATATTTGTCACTCAATTCATATTTGTATGTTTATATACTTATATACCCTAAGTATAATTAAATGATATGTGATAGGCAGTTCTGTTTTAGCAATTTCACTTGGCTTTCTAACATTAACCCTTCTACCCTAAAATCGATATACCCTCCAACCTTATCAGAGATTTCATCTCATTGGAGCAAAAAAGTATAAGCTATAATCATTGTTTGGAACAACTGTAACATTTTACATGAATTTCACTTAGTTTAAGATCCAAAACATTCAAGTGATCTTAACCATGCCAATAATAGCAAAATGTCTTCTGAGCTTTGCAGTCTCTTAAGAGATGAAAATCTTTAATTATACATCTAGTTTTTTCTGCCTAACATCTTATATCTTAGGAAGATCTTTTTGGGTAACCCTCTGTTCCTGACTAGAAGACCACAACAAAGGCAATATGGAAAATACTTGAAAACAATTAAAAAAGCAATCACAGATACTCCTCTAATCACCAGTTTCAATGAGAATATACATTAAAGTAACACGTTTTTGTTGCATTTAAAGAGCAATAATTAAACTTTAATTAGCAATGAAGAAGATAACAGAAAACTGTGTTTGAAGACATCTTGACTTTGAACAATTCAATGTAACCGTAATGGATTTATCTTGTTTTTCTATGGAGTTGCCAAAATAATAGAGACCAACACCCAAAGGCAGGAAAACACCTAAGCCAAAGCAGTAATCTTTTGTCTATAAAATAATCGTGAGGGTGTGGTTCTTCCAAAGTCAGGCTTGCAAAGAGGAAAGTGTATTTGCTTTGGAGTGAACAATAAAAAATATAAAAATCCTTTATTAATATTTTACATATCTTGACTAGAACTTCTCATGTTGGAGAAGAGGAAAGGTATGAAAAATTTCAAGATTGTTTGACTATTCCCGAAGATCATTCTTATTTATCAGCTATAGCCTGGGTTACGCTTAGTATCATGCTTGTTTAAATTTAGAAGCATTATTTGTTTCTGGGTTATAAGCCGCAAAGCCTTGAGTATTAATAAAGGTCATTTCCTAAGAGGTGAAAGTTGCTGTGTAAACAAACCTAAAATATCAAAGACAGCATAGTGGAAACTATTTTCTAGCTATATGACAATCTGTGGTGTAGATTTTGTTTCGCATTGTTCCAGGGGACTCATTTTTGTTATCTTCTTTTTCACCATCTAGTGTTCCTATAATATTCTATACCATCCTCTGATGACTATAATTTTACTGGATTCTCTAATTTCTCTGTTTCTGTTTTACCTTTTTTAATTACTTTAGAAACTCTAACTCAACATGACATAAATTATCTTTATAATATTAGCAAACAGATTTCATTACCATATTCTTACCCTAGCCTTCTACATAATTTTGGTACTTAGTGATCCCCAAATGTGCAAATAAAGATAGGGAGCTTCTTATTTAGATATTATTAAGTATTTCAAGACTTCATTAATTCAAGGCTCTTAGTAGTATGTACATCATACATGTATACTAAGCTGGTGGCAACTTTTACTTATTCTCAGAAACTAGGAAATATGGTGTCCCTGTAGTTTCATAAGGAAAAGGATGTAGTTGAATTAATTTACTAAACCAAATCTGCTGTAAAGTATTTCTACAAGTTATTTGGCTTACTGTTTTTCAGTTCTAAAGGACAGAAATCTAAAAGAAGTCTCACTAGATTAAAATAGAGACACCCACAGTGCTAAAATATTTTTCAAATGATTCTAGTGGAAAAGACATTTATCTCCTGTTCTGCTTCCCAGAAATTCAGAAACTGGGTTGTTATTTTTTCCTTTATCTTCTAATGTAGGCTCTTTACATCTTTCTGATGGTTCTTACCTAATCATGTCCCTTTTGAACTACACCTGGGACTTTTAACTACCTTTGAGTATACTTCCCCCATATGATAATTATTCAAATTTGTTCTCCTTGGGTAATGAGAGGTTATTATTTTACAAACATATATATAATTCAAATCTACATTTGAAGGATTAGGTATGTGGGAAAGGCAGATATTCTGTGAAGGTATTTTGCTATGTACAATGAGTGTGTAGCATTCTTTCTATTATAACCTGTTATCCTTTCATTAACCTGAACAAGATATTCCTTCAGTGAAATATAACTAGAAAAAATTTAGTCCCTGAAAACAATTAATCCTGATTAAAACATTGTCATGTACTAGAAATCATAAATGCCTGAAGCAGTTCTGGCACTATCACATTTTATATATTCTGCATACAATCTTCTCTTTTCAAGAGCATTTGATTGTTATTATTTTGGAATTATGGTTAATATTTATTTGACTGCTATTTTTAAAGAATGCATCACCCAATACTGGTTCTCTTTTTCTAACTTTTTTGGGTCTAATCTATTTTTGAAAGAAAGGCAGCCATTTGAATTATATGAACTGCTTATTGAAGTTGAATCAGCATGGAGAGGAAAGGAAGAAAATTGATGACTTTTTGGGTATATCACATTAAAAATGTATCTACAAGCTATTTATCTTAAAATCGTCTATTTTTCATTATATAAGATTCTGATATAATTTAGTCTCTCAACTCACACATTGTTAATGCAGTCTTATTTCATGCCTCCCAAAAACAAACACCAAATTACTATTTATTTTTAAATTATCATTTATTTAAAAAATATATTTTTAAAAAATTAGTCGAGGGAAATGGTTTATTAGATATTTAGAGTCATGTTCAGACTCTAAGGTGAAAGCCAGAGAGGGGAAAAAATCCTGATTTTATTTTTCCTTGAGCCACTCTGATTTATTTCATCTGTTTCTGAAAGAATGAAATTCTTGATTTGAAGCTTTTTGCTTGATATCCACAATGAGTCATTCTTCCATTATTAATAGAATTTGGAGAAAGGATGAGAATTCACACTAGAAATAGGAGAAGAGGGAAAGAGAAGAAGAAATCTAGATATATTATTCTTCCTTATCACAATCACAAGGTCTGGATAATGATAATGGATATTAGATACAATGCTCTAGAGTGATTAAACACATCTATAGGAAAGATAACCCTACAAGTGATCAGATGGAGAATGCTTATTTATAAAATATTATAATAATTTCCTACAGAAAATGTTATCTATTTGTTAAGTTCTTGGTTAGGATTTATTTAATTCTGGTGTGCTATAGTCAACTATCATAATGGTATACAAGGATGGTAAGAAACTAACATCTTAATATCACATTCTAATATTAGCTTAATTCTGCCTGTGTTATATGTATGAGGCTGTATTTGAGTTTTGCTTCAATTTGACATGCTATATTCTTCCAGTATATAAATTGAAGGAAGACTCCCTCTGAAATATGCTATTTTTATGGCTAAGGGAAAACAAGTCAGCTTTTAGACACAGACAATGAGATAAAAATCTTCCCCTAGAAATAATCTTTCTCCAATTCTGGTTCACTTTTGTAAGCTGAAATAACTCACATAACCCATTTTTACATTGCAGGTAGAGGTAAATCTCACCTACAGAAGCTGATGCAACACATAGAGTAATATACCAAGATATGCAACACTTGAGATGAAGAGAAAAAAAAGAGAACTATATTACAATCAATCATACTTGTGCTCACATGACTCTGCAGGAAGGAAGGTATTATGTACCTTTGTTTCTAAAACTACTGAGATCTTCAAATCATGTCTTTTATGCTTGGATGTTACAGGAATTAGAGAACATTTTGATACTGAGACAGCATAAAATCTCGAAGAAAGCTGGACTAATTTCAATACTACCTTTTGTTCTCCAAGAAAATAAACCATTTTAAAGACAATACTTTATAATTTCTTACCTAGTATCTTTTATTTTCCAGAAATGGATTTTGTTAATATATGTGACTATCCAACAGAATAAATATCTTCATTTATAGGCATCTTGTGCAGACAGCAAGTCAATTAGATGTAAGTGTGAGTTGATCAGTAGCACTTTTTCAAACTGCAAAACTTCGTTTAAATAGAGATACAGGTGGACCCATTGCAACAATGAGATGTACAAGACGTTATGTCGAAAAATGAACTTTACAACTTTGGTGGGGGAGGGTAGCGGGGAGACCTGGGTGGGGGGACAGGGGGAGGATGGGAAGGGATGGGAAGGGTAATCAAAAGAGGAGGCTACAATGCTTGCTAAGAAATGTACTCATTATTTTGCCCATGTAATTGTAACCCCTCTGTACAGTATTTTCACAATAAAAAATAATATAAAGAAGAAAAATAAATAAATAAAACTGCAAAAAATTTGGACAAGGAGATAATACATATATTTTTTCCATCATCAACTACCAAATCCTTCTTCCTTCCTAAGAAACACACCCAATTAATAAAAAGTCATAGATATTTGGCTCTTGATCTTGAAAATGAAAGCAGAATGTTATAGATGTCTGAGATGATAGTTAATAGTGTTTTACATAGTAATGTCACATGCAACAACCCTATGAATCCTGCAGGTCTTAACACTACTTCCTTAGTGATGTAATAGGAATGTCAGCTTTACTGGATGTAGTATTGTTTTCCACTTCCTTTCCTACCACCAGACCTAAATTATAATACATATTATGGGTGTGTTCTCTTCTTTTTCAGATAAGATTTGCTAAGCGTCTGTCAATCACTTTGATTTTTTCAAAGAATCAACTCTTTGTTGTGTTGATTTTTCTGTGATTTTTTTATTCTAATTCATTTAATTCTGATTTAATTTTAATTATTTGTTTTCGTCTACTGCATTGGGGTTTATTTTACTGCTCTTTTGCAAGGAGGCCCAGATGTCTCATTAAATTTTTGGTTTCAGATCTCTCCAATTTGTTGATGTAAGAACTGAGAGCTATAAACTTGCCTTTGAGTACTGCCATTGCTGTTTCACAGAGGAGCTGGTAGTTTGTATGCTCATTTTTGTTGAATAACATGAACACTTGAATTTCCTTTCTAATCTCTTCCATGAACCAATCGTGATTCAGCAGTGTGTTGTTCCGGGTCCTTGAGTTGTTACAGGACCCTCTTTGGTGTTTTTTAGTGTTGAGTTCTAATTTTATTCCCTTATGTTCTGAGAGAAAGCAAGGTATAAATTCAATGTGTCTGAATTTGGACAAGTTTGCTTTGTGGACTAAAATGTGGTCTATTTTGGAAAATGTTCCATGTGCTGCTGAGAAAACCATGTATTCTGATGCTGCTGGTTGAAATATTCGGTATGTGTCTGTTAAATCTAATTTACCTATGCAGTTGTTTAGGTCCGCACTTTCTCTTGAGTTTTTGCCGAGTTGATCTATCTAGTGGGGAAAGTGGTGTGCTAACGTCCCCAACAATTAAAGTCCTTGGATCTATTTGGGATTTGAGGGAAAGTAGTGTTTCTTGGATAAATTTGGGTTCTCCTTTGTTTGGTGAGAAGATATTTAGAATTGTAATATACTCCAGAAGGAGATATCCCTTAATTAGTGTGTAGTGACCTTTATCTCTTCTCACTAGTTTTAATTTGAAGTGTATTTTATCTGATATTAGTATTGCAACTCCCACTTGATAATGGGGGCCGTTTGCTTGGTAGATTTTGTTCCAGACTTTCATATTGAAAATGTTTTTGTTTTTATGAGCAAGACGTGAATCCTGAAGGCAGCAGATGGAAGGATCTTGCTTTTTAATTGAACTAGACAGTCTATGTAGCTTAATTGGAGAGTTAAGTTCATCAATGTTGAGAGATAGGACTGAGAGGTATTAGGGAGTTCCTGCCATTTTATCCACCTTCTTGGGGGCTGAGGCAACTGAGTTCTTCCTATACTTCTTGGATTCTCAGTTTGGGTTTAGTTTTTTGGCCTTTATTGTGGTCTTGTTGGTTTTCTATGTGTAGGACATCTTTAAGAATCTTTTGTAGGGCTGGTTTTGTGGAGATAAATTGTGTAAATTTTTCATTGCTATGGAAGGACTTTCTTTGACCTTGGGTTATGAATGAGAGTTTAGCTGGGTATAGTATTCTTGGTTGATATTTGTTTGTCATTATGGCATGGCATACATCATTCCATGGTCTTCCTGCTTGAATTGTCTCTGCTGAGAAATCTGAGGTGATTCTAATTGGTTTCCCTTTATAGGTGATTGATATTTTCTCCTTGACAGCTTTAAGGATGTTTTCCTTGGTCTGAATTGATCCTGCGAGGATTATACTGTGAGAGTGGGATGTCCTGTTTTGGCCATGTCTATTTGTATTTCTAAAAGCTTCTTGTATCTTAATAGGCCTATCTTTTTGCATGTTTGGGAAGTTCTCTGCTAGGATCCTGTTAAACAAATTTCCTATACAATAAACTTCTGATTCTAGGTGCTCCTCTACACCCATTATCCTCAGATGAGGCTTTCTGATGGTGTCTTCCATGTGTTGAATAGATCTATTGTATTTCCTGGATTTTTCTTGAATGGTTGTACGTTCTTTCTCTATAATATCTAGGCTGTCTTCAATCCCTGAGAATCGATCTACTATCAAGACTTTCTACTTTGTTATTTATTTCTTTTCCTTCTAGTTGGTTGGCTTTGATGGCTTCCAATTCTTTGTTGGAGCTTTGATTTAGATATTGGATGAACTTCTTTACTTCCTTAATTTGTTGTTCAGTGTTTATTCTCAAATCACTTAGTTGATTGGTTATGGTTTCCTTGGACTCCCATTCCTTCTGTTGGGTTCCAGTCAGCGTTCCCTTTGTGGAGTTCCTGACTTCTTTCAGCTCTCTGTTTATAGATTCCATGGATGCCTTTAGTGATCTTTGTGTATTCTCATGCTGCTCTCTCAATTCCTGTATCACTCTTTGATTAGCTTCCTTATGTTCACTCAATTCCTATTGTTCTCTTTGAGTGTTCTCAGCCTCCTAACACCATTCCTGACTTTCTCTTTGTCTCTTCTACGCCAACTCCCGCAATTCCTGTCTATCTCTTTGACTGATCTCAGCCTGCTCACACCATTTTTTTATTTCTCTTTGAGTGTTCTCAAGCTGCTCATACAATTCCTGTATCAGTCTTTGAGTAGCTTCCTCAGGCTCATGATATTCCTGTATTGACCTTTCATTTGTCTTCTCTCTCTCCCTATCACGCTCACACGAAGTCTTTGCAGGTTTTCAATCTTTTCATTTACCATGTTTACCAGTAGTGTTTGCAGAGCTTTTTGGGAACTCTCCTCTGGATTATTCATTTTCTGTTCTGTCCCCTGATTACCACGAGTGGGAGTTGAGATACCCGGATTTACCATTTTTCTTGTGTTTTTCAGGTTTGTTCTGCCCATTTGGGATGAATGAAACACCAGTTTTGTGATAGAACACTATCTTAAGGCAAGCATCAACCAAAGTCTGTAGTTGCAAAGTAAAAAGTCTGCAGATACAATCTAGTTCAACAGATATATCTATTCAACATCGAACAACTATGTATTAGTGTGCTGCGAACTGCAAAGAAGAATTTGGCAAAGCAAACATTATTAGGTTAAGGGATATATGTGGGTAAAAATAGGAATAGAGGGATGTGTAAATGTAGATGGAGAGTTAACTTGACTAAATACTAATATCTAAGCGGGAAATAGGTTGGATAGAATGATAGTAGAGAGAGAGAAAAAAAGAAAGAAGGGCAAGAAAAAATAGAAACAAAAATTAAAAGAGAAACACATAAATTATGCAAATTAACAAAGTAATATTCAGAGAAGAACGAGGATAGGATAAGAGAAAGGGAGGGATAGAATGAGATGTGAAAAACTTAAAAATAAAAATGCTTAAAATATCATATAGGTACATAGAAGTAATACTGCTATTAAGGAATTTAAGTCTAAGAGGTTTTGAACTGAGTAATAAATTTCTGGATTAAGTGGGTACAAAATGGGGGTTAATGTCTAATAATCGACTACGGGTATATCTGAGGATGAGCAGAACAGCAATTAAGTCACACAAAAACGAACGAAAGAGAGGAAAAGTGAAAAGAATGAGAAACAAAGAAAGGAAGGATGAAAGGAAGAAAGAAAGAAAGAAAGAAAAGGATCAAAAAGTCTGTAGAGCTAAACAAAAAAATGAATAAAAAGAAAAAAAAGAAGAAAATCATAAACACACACACATATACCCTTAAAATAAAAAGTATAAGAGCAAGAAAAAAGGAGTTAATAAAAAATATTTTTTAAAGATAAAAATTAAAAAGTTTAAAAAGTTTAAAAAAATTATGAAATGTACAAAAAAAAATTCTTTGATATTTTTTGGTGGGGATGGGTAGATCCTGTATCTCCCTTGTGTCTATAACTTTCTCTTGGAGTCTCTGGTCTGCTTGTGGTGTTTGCTTTTCCTGTGGCTTGGTTGGTCTCTTAAGTCAGTTTGTTTGAGCAGGCAGAAAAATGATCTGCTTTACCCAGAATTTTGTGATCCTCCTCCCAGGCTAGTTCAATGAGAAGGAGATCTGCTTTGAGTTTCACAAAAAAGGGAGATGGCTGTTTCTTCTAGTTTGGAGATGCTGTGATGAGGCTAATTTCTGGTAGGGTGGAGGCCTTTTAGCAAATAGTAGCTTTTCCCTGGGGGGCTAGCTTCTGAGACACTGACAGAGCCCAGCCTGGAGCCATTCTCAGGGTTTATGTTTACTGAATGTCAATTGATTGTCAAGGCTACTATAGGGAGGGGCAGCCTCTGGCTCTGTTTATCCAGTGAAGAAAGCCACTCCTGGGGCTGGTGGAGCTTTCTCAGCTGTGCTGGGTCACTTTCCGCTGGGTGTAGCTGAGCCTGGAATGTCAGAATAGGTTCCTGTGACCTGGTAAATGACTCTTGTTTTCTTTCAAGGCCTGAGTTGGAGAGAGCTGCTCAGCCAGGCCTCTGTCAGTATCAAAGATGGAGATCTCTGGTAGTGGGGAGGGGAGGGATGTTCTTCCTTCCTCTGCTCCCTGAGAAGGAGTGAGGATGTCAGGCTTCTACTCATGCCAGATTCTTGGTTCTTGGGTCGTCTCTGGTATGCAATCTGCAGGATGAAGATGTCTGTTCCTTGTCAGTTCTTCCTGGTGTTGAGTAGAATCAACTCGCCTGCTGCATTTGGAGTCGTTGTCCTGGACTCTCTGTGTTGCAGGTATGGCGGCTACGGCCGCCACAGCAGCCACTGCTGCCACAGCGGTGGCTGCTGACAAGTGCACAGATCTGTTTCCTTGCCTGGATTTTCTCTCTCTGGCCTAACTCTGTGTATTGTGATGGCACACTTGGTGTGATTCTCTGGCTTAGGACTGTTCACTGGAGCACTAAAACTGCTTTCTATGCGAGAGCTTGTTTAGCCTCCAGCTTCTCCTCTGCCATCTTCCTGGAACTCCTGTATGTATTTTTATTTTGTCAAGCACTGAGCTTGAACTCAGGTAGTGGCAGTTCTGCCTCAGGTTTGATCACTCTAGGCTGGGGTGCAGACACTGGACCCATAGCCGAACCTGGGTTCCTGGGTCCCAATGGCTGACCGGAAAAAAAATTTAATGCAAAACAGAAAATACACTGGCAATTTGCAGATGGCTGCCAATTTTACATTTTTTTCTTTGCTAGGTGACCATACTGGGTCTGAATGACACGGTTGAAAAATGTTGGTAAATGTTGAAAAATGACCTGGCATTGCTGAAAGCTGGCAGGCTACCAGGGAAGCCATAGGCCAACACAGCAACATAGGCCCTGTGTTTGAAGCCCGGTCCTGACCCCTAAGAGATCTAAGAGTCTCGTTCCTAGTCATAGGAATACCGATGGAAGATTATGAATAGCAAGGTTGAACTAGTTATTTCTGAATACTACTATACAATTAGAGTGATTTTAGGAGGCCAATTGATTTTAATGAATGCTTTTTGACACATTCAAAGAATACTATTAATTACATGTATGCTATAGTTTCAGGACAGTGGTTGATTTAATTAATAATTCATTAAGGCTGAAAACAATAATATTAATTACATGAAGGCATAATAAACACCCAAGAATTGGCAGGAATGTAGCCTATATAGCTGAATAATGTGTAGACATCTCCTGCACTCTATAATGATCTATATTTATTTGTGTACTACTATCTGCATATCAATGTGTTCTTATTTTGTCAACTCTTAGGGCTCAATCTCAGGTGCTGGAAATGCTAGTCAGCTTAATATGGTCCAGGTTGGCATGCTGACACTTACCCATTAATGAATTGGGCTTTGTAGACTGTGAGTTCAGATGTGAGAAGCCGAGTGTGAAACATGTTTTCTTTTTCTTTGAAAGTGCTCGGTGACAGTTAGGATGTATAATTCAGATGCAAATCTATATGCTATGTAATAGGATGTAATAAATGTAAAAAGGTGGAAGAATTGTCATTACAATAAATGAAAAACAGATTGAATTAGTAGGGAATCATTCTAGGATAAAATTATACACAAAAATTATAGGACATGGATTAAGTTTAATATTTTATTAAGCATTGACAGAATAAAAATTTCATGGAAACACAAATACCTAATAATTGGTAGTAACACACGATGCATAATTTAATAATATATAGGAATATGTCTCATTCTATAAAATACATAACTATAGTAGGAATGTACGTACATATGTGATAAACAATAACAGGATATTGAGTAATTTTAATTAATGCTTTATTAATTGTTAACTGGGACACATCATTAAATGGAGACATAATTTAATACCTAATAATTGGTAGTAATGCTATCTATAATTTAATAATATGCAGACATCTCTCTTTTTGTGTATATAATATTTTTATACAACAATCTCTATCTATTTATATCTCATTCACTCCTGGGGCTCAGTGGTTGAATGTTCACCGAGGAAGCATGAAGCACTGGGTTTGATTCCTCAGTGCACATAAACAGAAAACCCAGAAGTTCTGCTGTCTTTCATTCAATTGTGTGCTAGCCTTGAGCACAAATGCTTAGGAACAGGGTCAAAGTGCATACTCAAGCCCCAGGACTGCCGCCAAAAAAAGTAGAATGTTTTAACTGCAACTATAGAAGGGCAAGAAGGACAGGACTTCAAATACCTCATCACAGGGCAATCAAGGAGTCTGGGGCTGACAGATTCCACCTAACCTGACTTAGCCAGATGTAAACTGCTGCAACCCAGATCCATGGGTTATCCCCATCATCCTGGTTACCCTGGCTTATCCCCATATCCTGGGTGCTCAGGGCCTTTAAAATTTGGCAGGAAGTCTGCTAGAATCTTTGAAATATGGTTTGAAGTGGTAGAGCTCTAGTCTTGATCAAATGTTATTAGAATAGTATCCTCATGTTTTGAGTTCAAGCCCCATGGCTAACCCCCCCCCCCAAAAAAAAAAAACCACCACACTAAACCATTAGATGTGAACTTGTGTGGTTTGTGAACTGTTCCTCAAAGAATGGTGATACTGATAAAAGCACCCTAATTCTAATGAAAGCTTGTGGAATAGAGCTAGGTGCTGAGTCCTTCACAGGGTGCAGTTTGCTGCATCCTGCATTGGGTGCTGTGTGCTGAGTCTTTCAAAGGATTCTGTGTGCTAAGTCATGCAAAGAGTGCAATGTGCTCTGTCCTTCAAAGGGTGCATTCTTTCTTCAGGTCCTTATAAGATCTCCACAACTGAGATGATTATGCAGACAAGAATATTGAGGCTCATTTATGTCCCCATGGCAGGGACAAAGATGTATTACTGAAGACTAGTAAGTTGTCTCCTGCAGACAATTGTTTTGTTTTGTTTTTTCTCAGTCATGAACCCTGAACTCATGGTCTAGGTGCTGGCCCTTACCTCTTGGGCTTATGACTAGCGCTCTACCACGTGGAGACATGGATCCCCTTATAGCAGAGGCCACAGCCTAGGGGTCTATAGCTAAGGTCTGTCATCCTGCCTTCTCAGAAAGCTGAGATCTGAGGATCTGGGTTCCAAACTATCCCAGACACAAAAGCCTATTATCTCCATGAGCCTATTATTTCCAATTCACCACTAAGAAACCCAAAGTGGAATCTGGGTGCTTGTTGCTCATGTCTGTTATCCTAGCTACCCAGTAGGATGAGATCTGAGGATCATGGTTCAAAGCTAGCCTGGGCAGGAAAGTCCTTGAGACACTTAGCTCCGATGGACCCCCCAAAAAGCTGAAGTGGTGTTTGGCTCAAGTGGTAGAGCACAAGACTTGAGGAGAAGAGTTCAAGGACAGTACCCAGGCCCAGATTTCAACTCCTACAACAATAAAGAAAAGACAGAAACAAACTAACAAACCTGAAGTAGAGGGCTGGGAATGTGTAGAGTGTAGATTGCTTTGCATATATGAAACCCTGGGTTTGATTTCTCAGGACCATATCACTAAAAAGAAGCCTGAAGTGTCTCTGTTGCTCAAGTGGGAGAGGAGTAACCTTGTACAAGAGAAAATAGGTACAGTGCTCAGGACCTGAGTTCAACCTCCTGTGCACACACGGGCTCATGCACACATACACACACACACACACACACACACACACACACACACACTCACAGACTAGAAGTGGTGCTGTTAGACAAAATGGTAATGCACCGGGCTTCTACACTGAGCTCATGGTCAGCACCCCAGCCCTGTTTTCAACCCCCAAACCTAGCCAGCCAGGACCCAACTTGGAGAGGTCAAATGTTTCAAAACCTGAAGAGCTTCAACAGCCCTAGATGACAGGAAGCTTTGTGATATCAGATATGTGCTTGGATTTCCCAAGCTTCCAGAAACCTAGGAGAGACATCATAGGCCCATCATCGTCCTAAATGAAACATTTCATGAGTTTCAGTGCCCTAGTTGTCTGCCAGAAGGACTGCTGAATTATATTGAGCACTGTATCTGAACACCGGAATATAGTCTCACAATGGCAGGATAAGTGCACAGGACTTGGCCTGCCACGGGAGATGGCACAAATGGCTTCCTGTCAAACCAGAGCACTGGGGAAAGAAATAGATTGGGCTAAAATTAGACCTTTATCCTGACCTTCAGAGCCCACTCACACTCATTCTCACAATCTGACACAGATGTAGTTGTTTGTTACATAGCTGTACAGAAGTGAGGCCTTTTGTCTTCCTGTCCAGACAATGAGGGAGACTTCTTCCAGCAGGCCTGGGATGCAGAGAAACCCTCAGGCTATACTGGGAACAGTGAGGGGAGCCGCAGAACATTCACTTTCATGAAATCAGTCGCTGTTATGAAATCATTTTATTGGATACAAATTTTCTAGCTTGGTGCCATTCATCGTAACTACTCTGGAGCTTCACCTATAGGAATACATACATACATACATATACAAAGATATGGAGGTACAGGTTATTTTTGAGGGGGCAGGTCCTGGTGTTGAACTATGAGCCTAGGCATTGTTCCTGAGATCTTTTTGCTAAAGGATAGTGCATTAACCTTGAGTCAAAACCCCACTTCTGGGTTTTTCTGTGATCTCTTAGAAATAACATTGTCATAGACTTTCCTACACTGGCTGGATTCAAACTCAGATTCTCTACATCTCAGACTCCTGAGGAGCTCAGATCACACAATGAGAAGCCACTGGCACCTTCTTTCTTTTCTTCTTCATTTTTTAATCTGGAAACCTGACTTCTTAATAGGGTCATACCAGGGTTATGAATTTATAACTTAGCTACCCAATGTCCTTTATAGCTGCTTTCTCTAAGAAGGATTTTCCTTCCTCATCTTACCATCTGTTCATAGGTTTGAAACCAAAAGTGAGAAATGAGTGTCACAGAATTTCTGTGCAAATGTCCACAGGACATGCCAGCTCTGTCAGTTACCATTGAGCTACAGCAATTTACTGTCTCAAGATGGGAGGACCAAAAGCTAGAGCGATGCGTTGCTTCTTTTGCCTATAAAATGATCTAAAACTTAGGAGTGTTGTGTGTCTCCAACCTTAAGTATCTAGAATATACTAGAAGCATCTTCATACATCACTTTTCTAGTGTCTCTCGAGATTTAGACTCCAGGTTTGTGTGGAGGTGCTCCTTGGTGAATCCCTGAGGAAAGCTGTTTGAAACCTTTTTGAGAGATCACCCTTCAAAGTCAGCCTGAGCAGGAAGTCTGTGAGACTCTTATGTCCAATAAACCACCAGAAAACCAGAAGTGGAGCAGTGGACCAGAAGGTAGAGATGGAGCTTTGAGAGAGAAAGCCGAGCAGAAGAAACAGGCTAGACCAGGCTGGAAAGCCTGGGAGGTACTTATGTCCGATTCCGATTAACGACCAGATGGCTGGAAGTGGAGCTGTGGCTGTGGTAAAGCCTCAGCCTTGGGAAAAACAGCTGAGGAATGCATCAGGCCCTGAGTTTAAGACATGGGATAGCCTCAAAAACGTTTTCAAAAAGAGGCCACGTTTATGAATCAGTGACCTACTTACTTATATGTGTATATTACCTCCCTGAGTTCAAACACACTGTATGCAATGCTGCTTCTCTTATTTATTTATTTATTTTTCAGATATGATCCTTGAGCCTACTGCATCATCCTCTTCATGTCAGACCCATTGCTTTCTCTTCCAGGGTTCCAGGCCTGTGTCCTTATATGATGCACACTGAAGATCTCAGCAGTCTTTATTTACATTTTATTATGAGGACAATGCAGGAACAGTAACAAATCAGGCAGGGATACACAAGATAGGGTTTCTTAGAAATAACCAGTCTTCAGAAAATTAAATTTGAGGAAGTAAAATGGTAGCATACTTATGTAAAAACTACCATTAAGAAAAATATGAGGGGGCTGGGAATGTGGATTAGTGATAGAGTGCTTGCCTAGCATGCAAGAAGCCCTGGGTACGATTCCTCGGTAGCACATACACAGAAAAGGCCAGAATTGGTGTTGTGGCTCAAGTAGTAGAGTGCTACAGACAGTGCCCAGGCCTTAAGTTCAACCCAAGACCTGGCAAAGAGATACCTAGGTAAGGTGGTAGATAGATAGGAAGAAAGAAAGAAAGAAAGAAAGAAAGAAAGAAAGAAAGAAAGAAAGAAAGAAAGAAAGAAAGAAAGAAAGAAAGAAAGAAAGAAAGAAAGAAGGAAAGAAGGAAAGAAAGAAAGAAAGAAAGAAAGAAAGAAAGAAAGAAAGAAAGAAAGAAAGAAAGAAAGAAAGAAAGAAAGAAAGAAAGAAAGAAAGAAAGAAAGAAAGAAAGAAAGAAAGAAAGAAAGAAAGAAATATGATAGTTTAATCTTTGGACGTCAGGAGGAAAGAAGGGAACACTTCCCAGTTAGGAGACCTTTTGCAGTGTGCCTTCACATAACCACAGAGCAGGAAGACTGTCTCTTTCCCACTTCTCAGGCAACCAAGGGCCCCAGAGTCAAGAGGGCAGAGCTAGGTTCTAAATATGTGCTTGGACACAAAATAGAAACAGTCCTGCCTCTAGTTAGTCTGGGGATTTGCATTAATTATGTGGAGAATGAAGGAAGGAGAATGGACAGGCAGAGGTAGAAGGGTCTTCAAATCTGATAGATGGCGAGTCAAAAACCCACTCCCTAAGACCAGAGAGCAGGGTTTTTCTACTCTGTTCCTCCCCTCTCCCCCACTAAACTGGCTCTCTATTGGTAACCTAAAGGTAGCCTGAGTCTCCCTTCACATGAGGGAGGAAGATTAATTAGTCATTGTTTGAAGAGGCCGAGTAAAGCCTGACCCTGGTGTAACTTTAACAAATGTTACAGGTTTTCCACATTACTGGTTGTGCCTGGAATAAATGAAGTCGTTTTGCAGCTCACTTCCCTGTTGAGTGTGTACGTTCTGCCTCCTAATCCTGTAGGCCTGGTCTCTGCACCTAGCCTGGATTTTGAAACTGTTTTCTGTCCTTCAATAACAGAGTTACACTGGAGTTCTTCCTGCTAACAGAGCTAGGGCTCTGAATCCAGGATAGGTCAATAATGTTTCTTTCCTTCTTCTATAGCTCGAGTACTATAAGAACATTTAGTGTGCAAGTAAATTCTCATCACCAAGGGAGACACACGAAGCTCTTGAATATCTGACCTTTCAGAAGTGGAAGTCATTTTGTCATAGATTTCCTGCCCTGGCTGGCTTCACCCTGTGATCCTGAGACCTCAGCCTCCTGAGCAAGGGTGATGGGCATGAGCTACTTGTGCTCTGCTAGGTTCAGAACTGTAATGACATTGACAATACAAGTCAACTGCTTATCACAAAGGGCTTGTGGAGCATATTAAGCCTTTTAACCTTGGACCTTTAAGAACCCTGTAGGACACAATATTACAATGCTACAGTCTGAGAGGATGGGCATATGTATGTGCTACACTTGAACCTTGAGCTCTGAGTCCAATTCTGGTGTACATCAGTGTTCATCTTCCAAAGAATATTCTCGTAATTAGCAAATAGGAAAAGTATTTTAATTAACCCTCACTCTTTTTCCAGTTGTGTGTCTCGAACTCTAGCCTGGGCACTGACCCTGAGTCCTTCAGCTCAAGGTGAACACTCTAGCACTCATTCCAAAATGCCAGATGGGTACTTTTGGTAGTTCACTGGAGATAAGAATCTAACAGGCTTTCCTTTGGACTGTGGTCTTCAGCTATCAGCCTCCCGAGAAGCTACGGTTCCACTTATGAGCCACTGGCATCTGGCCTATGGTTTTAGACAGTCCTGGGCTTGATTTTAGGGCCTGGGTACTCTCTCTGAGCTTCTTTTTCTCAAGGCTAGCCACTTGAGCTACTCCATAGCTTCTGGCTTTTTCTGAGTATGTGGCACTGAGGATTCAAACCCTGGCATTCATGCATGCTGAGCAAGCACTTTACCACTAAGCCACATTTCTAGCGCCACCCTCACAATTTTATACCTCGCTTGCCTATCCTCAAGAAAAGGCTTCTGAGTATAAATCATCTAAAGAAAACCCGATAGGAAGTTTCCAAAGATAAATAAGACAAAGCTCATACTTGTGAGAGACTCTAATCATGTGAAGACTGTGACAAATGCTTCCATTTATTTATGTATTATGTTTCAACACTTAATAACATATTAATGAAAATGAGTCAATGTCCTAAATTATTGGGTATAATTTTATAATAGATGTGCAAAATGTAATAAATATTATGTGTATAAAATACTAAATACAGCAATCAATAAATAAATAAATCAAAGAAAAATAAAATACAAAATCATTCTTTTTCTGTGTGGGTCCGGTTGTGTGGCTTGAACTCTGGGCCTGGGCGCTGTTCCTCAGCTCTTCAGCTCAAGGCTAGCACTCTACCACTTGAGCCACAGCGCTTCCAGATTTTTTCTTTTTGCTTATGTGGTGCTGAGGAATCGAACCCAGGGACTCAGGCATGCAAGGCAAGTGCTCTACCACTGATCCACCTGAATCATAATATGAAATTAACATACATATGTAAGTATATATATCATATATTACACATGTATAGAGATATTTTTCCATCTCAGGGCCTTCATTCAGGCCCTGGGAACTCTAGCCTGAATTTCTTTCCTCATGGACAGTGAGCTTCGCCTTCACCCATGATGCAAAATTGTTACCTGGACGGTGAGCTTAAATCCTAGCAATGGCAGAAATACTGGCCCCAGTTCCAAGACAGTGACTTAATTTTTTAATGGAAGCAGTTATGTTTATTCAGTTCCATACTGAAAATTTTAAAAAGTGTAGAATTTTGTACAGCTATTCACTCAGATATCCTTCCCTTACCTCCAAAATGCTTCTCTGAGAACTACATTGTTTGTCTTTGTTCGTTTTTTATTGTAAAAATATTTTACAGGAGCAAGGTAATGAGTAAATTTCATATTGAGCATTGTTACCTCCTCCTTTGTTTTCCCCCTACCATACCTTCCCTCCCATCTCCACAACTACCTCCTCCTGCTTAGGTCAGTGACTTAGTTTTCATATTTGGTTGGCACAAGGTTTGAACTCAAGTAGTAGCAAATCTTCCCTCACATTGCTACAGATTTACCAAGACCCTGAGTTCAAATCCCAGGCTAGGAAAGAAAACTAGCAGAAATTCCAAACTAGGTAGCTTTATTTTTTTAATTTAGTTAAATAACTATATTTTCTTTATTCTTTTTCTTTTTTTTCTTTTGGACAACCATGGGGCTTGAACTCAGGTCATGGAAACTCTGCCTCAGCTTAGATCTCTCTCGGCTTGGGTGCAGCCTCCAGAACCATAGCTGATCCTAAGATCCTAGGCCCAGGGGACTTTCTAGAAAAAAAAAACTGGAAAGCAAAAAAAGTGGCAACCTTCAGGGGGCTGGGGTTTTATTATTTTTTTCTTTGCACAGTGACCATCCTGGGTTTGAATGACATGACTGCAAAGTAGATATGACCTGCCATTGCTGATGGCTTGTGGGCTATCAGTGAAGCCATAGGACAACCTGTGAACACAGGCCCTGGGTTCAAATCCCAGTCCTGACACCAATGGCAGGAGATCACAAGAGACTCATTCCTTTGCATGGGAATATCCATTGAAAGAGTAGTTCATGCATCCGTCTAGTCTAAAATTGGATGCAATAGTCTTAGAATGCTGATTGATCTTAATGTATAGTTTATTAAGCATTAAAAGAATAATATTCCTTCAATGCTGGTATAATAAATACCTAAGAGTTGGTAGGAACATAGTAGGTGTCATTCAATCATAGATAGACGGCTCTGGCCACTCTTTAACAATATATATTTCTTTGTATATCACCGTCTGCCTATCCATGTATCGCTGTTTTGGCCAAATCTGGGGGTCAATCTCAGCACGTGGGAACCACTTAACAGCTTCATTGGCTAGAGGCTCCCATCCTCAAACTCACCCATTCATGAATTGGGCCTGCTAGGTCCTGAGATCAGATCCTAGCACTGCCAGGCATGATAGAGAACACATACATCTAAAATCTAGATTCTATGTGATAGGATGTAAACAATGTAATAAATGGTATAACTGTCATCAGAGTCAATAAAATAAGTGGTAAATAAGTTAATAAAACAAGAAATAAAATGAATAAATGCACCAAACACAATATGGACTGAACATCTGAACGGAAGTATAAATCCTATCGTTAAGATGTATATAAGGAGTAACTTTTCCAGGACTGAGGCTTGAATTCAGTCCCCCTAGGAGGAGGAAATGGTGGGAGATCCTGAGATACTTGTTTCTGGACCTAGGAAGAGTCATGGCATGCGATCGATCTCATCCTTGAATGAGTAGTTTGTGCATGATGCAAGTAGGAAATGATACACAAGACTCATGGGGTATAGATTATTTGTAAAGAAGAGTTAATGAAGCATGACAATAATCATCACAGACATGAAATGAATGCATCAGAAAATACCCAAATATAGGTACACACAGATTGGATTCCATCACAAGTCACCATCAATCCTACTCTATACAAATATGTACTTGTTTGCATTCTACCTTCTATTTATGAATGGATGACTATTGTGCTCCCCACTCTCCCCCCAGGGGGGCTCAAATTCAGGTACTGGAAACGCCTAGCTCCTTTGTCGTTCACAGGCTGTTGTGCTCATATGGACCCATTCACCAATTGGGCCTGCTAGGCCCCGAGTTCAGATCCTAGCCCTGCCAAAAGATTCATCTTGATGTAAGACGCCAATGGTTGCATATGTTTTCCTTTCCTGTGCAAGTCTTGGGTCTCAGCTAGGATGGAGAATGCATGGGCCACCCTGTGGTCATGGGAATAAGTTGTTATCCATGTCAGCGCAGTTATACCTGTCATCATATACATGAGAAAATACACAATAATCCATGAATAGCATACAAAATAAACACAATAAGTACACTCAATGCACGATGCAGTCCCCACACGGATGTGAATATACATCCCATGTTTAAATGATGCATTGAGCACTATTTTGGCCTCCCTGTGGCTCGATCTCATTTCCTGGGAAGAGCCCCTCTCCTTAGTGGCTCAAAGTTTGGTGTGATCACGTGGACCAATTGGGCAGTTGGGCCTCCTAGGCCCTGAGTTCGAAGCCCAGCAATGCCAAAAATTCACCCTGATGTGAGAAGCCAGTCATTGCACCTGTTTTCCTGTGCTGTGCAAATTCTGAGTATCAGCCAGCATGGAGAATATATAGGCAACTAATGTCAGCTTATATTTCCATAATTCATTCATCTGAAATAACAATTTGCAAGACTGGAGATGTGAAGCACTTAGACATGATTTTATTCTCGTTCATTTGGAAGATTAATCTTTAGTCAAAAGGAACGTTTAAAAATGGCCTAGAATTTATTCCTACCAGTTTTTATAAATGGCTTTGTACAATGGTATGTGATTATTTTATTTTGCATAGGATAATTTTTTCTACTACCTATAAGTATTGGAAAAAGAAGAAAACTAAAATTTACTACATAGAGGAATATGATAGAAATAGAAGACAGATTTTGTTTGTCAAATCTCTCATCAGTACCCATAATCAAGACTTAAAGTCATATTTCTTACTATGTTACACAGATAGGGAAAATATATGATAAGGCAACACATGATAAGGCAACTATTAGTGACTTTAAAATGTACCTTCTTATGTGATGAAATTTACTTTATTAGCTAATATTTGGGTTTGAATTATGGGAGGCTGATCTATTTAACACATTTCTGGAAGGCACCTACTGAACAACACAAATGGTGGGGGGTAGTATTTCTACACTTTAATGAATGGTTGAACTTGTTTGGTATTAGTGCTGGGTACGTAAATCAACTCTATTGTAACTTGCTCCCTACACTTGAAAACCTTGTAATGTCACTATCATCTACTTGTCAAGTGTTATTTTGGTGAATATGATTTTTAAAAGTTTATTTGAAAAGGAATATACTTTCAGGAGATTAAATGTAGGTTACATTGGTTTGAGAATGACATTTTTATACTACAGAACCAAGTTTTACTGAAGTACCAGTGTTTTGAAGCACTAAGGGTCTTTTCAATTAATGTTTTTCTAAATTATATTTGACCTCTAAATCAAGTTTTCCTAGTCTTGGTAGACCAATTATGATCTATCATTCCAGAAACTATTTTTTTGGCTGCACTGAAATCTTTCATTCATCATTAGGAGAAAGGTATTAAAAATAACCTTGTTCATTTGTGATTTTGTTCACTCATATGGGCTGGTCATCTGTAAATTGAAAGTTTGAATTACAGTACTTTCTGTCAGATTTTGTGATCTCATCTTTCATTTTAAGTTGCCTTGCAATTCACAATTGATTCCTGCTAATTCTTGTAAGCAATTGGGGCCATGAAATATTATAGAAATGAGAAATTGAGATGAGTCTTTAATTATTTTCTGTTGGCATGTTGCATGGGCCTATGTGAGAAGTCATGCCCTTGTTATCTGATGATGCAGATAACTAGGACCTGTTATCCTAGGACCCGTGGGTCCTGCAGAAGAATAATAGCTTTTAGACATCATATCAGCAACATTTGGGTATAATCAGTAAGAATGCTTCAGAAATATGGAGAAAAACACTTAGGGACCAGCAAGTTAAAACAATAAACAGAGCATCAGAATAAAATCCCTTATAGATTAGCAGAAAACAATACTGTTATTTTACCATGTGTATTCAGAAGACCACGAACACTTAGAAGGTATCACAAGCTTATACTGAAGATATTGCGTTGATACTTTTTATATTCTCATATATATTCTAAGCCTAATTATTTATATTCCAATCTATTTATGGGAATAAATGTCAATATATTTGTCAAATTATCAATTCTAGTAAGATTCACTGTATGAAATTTAAAATCAGCACATATAAATATAAAATTTATAAGTACATATAATATAAAAATTGTTTTGCATTGTTGTGTTGTGTTTAGGGAATCAAAGGCTACTCTGTTTTAAAGTATTATTCCAATATCTCTACCTCAGTTTTTGGTAGAGTTAGACTTAAAGCTTTACCATTTGTAGATATGCAGCCTAGAGGCAAGAGGAAACACTGTGATTAAAACATTACAAATTTAAGGCCTAATATCGAGGAGAAACATATGGACTTCTCCAGGAGCTATAGCAATATTTGGTGATAGAATGTCAGTAGTGTAAGTTCCTGCTTGGTTGGATGATAGACAGGTCAGGACAGTAGGTAATCATGCATATGAACAATTTTTTCACTTTCTTGGCTTTAGCTACTTTTGAAATGATACATATAATAAACAATTAAGTTTTGATAAAATACCTTCCATTCTGAACAATTCTGTCTGAACTTTTCATCTCTCTATGATCCCTTGTAACTAAGATTATTTTTGTTCCAGTAAGAGAATCCATGCTGTCAGGGTAAGATATTCTGGTTGGTCTATTCCTACATGGAAGAAAGGTAAAGGTTCAGTGTCAACGTCTAGTGCGTTGGGGTCCCTGGGTAAGGGTCACAAAATCACCAGGACACAGGGGATGCAGAGTGCAAACAGCAATTGCCACTGCATGCTGTGCTTTATTGTTAGTGGGTATTTAAAGACTAGCAAGCATAATCTTTGCCAAGATTTGGTCAGAAAACATTCACACAAAAAAATTTCCACAGATACATTTTTACTTAACCTATGAGAGAATGTCTAGGTATATTATTATCTAAACTATTTTAGAGCAAGCTCAAACCACTTCTCCAATCTCAGGGAAAATGCTTTACCAGCTGTTCATCTATGCTTAAGCAAGCAGAAGAGCCACTTCCTCAGCTCCCAGGAGTCTGTGACATGTTTTGAGATAGGGAGAGGGAACATTTTCCCCCTGTACCCTGGAGTTCCAAGAGCTTTCCTAATCCCAAAAACAGTCTTCAGATAATCCCGAGGCTGGAGTCTGCATCATTCTGCCCCCTCAACCTAGACCCTGAGTCTTCACAGTTCAGGTAGACATTTGTCCCAGCAAGACCTCATTTGGGAAATTTTAAGCTGCAGAAAGTTAGAAGTAGCTCTTAAGCAAGGCTTACTTTGAATCTAATAGCTCCACAAAGCTAACTCAGTTGATAAATAAGTACTTGAAAAGCCACCACCTTTGGACTTAGCTGTAAAGGCTTCAAAGTATGATAAAATTTAAAATGAAAACGACAAAATAGTCATTGACAAAAAAAATGTAAATGTGAGCAATCGACCAAACTATATAAGTTTTTTCCAGTGTACACAGAAATTTAGAGAAATAAGATCAATAGCATTTTTAGGAACAATAAGGGTTCCTTGTTACAAATAGGCAACCATGGATATATGCCCGTATAAAAATTGTATCATTACGTACTTAAATTTAGAGGATATTACATGCTTCAGCAGCAGGTCTACCCAAATTACAACAATACAGAGATTAACATGGCACTTGCACAATGATGATATGAAAATTTGTGAAGTATTCCATATTTTCCATTCTTCTGACGCAAGAAATGAAAACCAGTTATTAAAAAGTTGATTACAAAAATACACGTGTAACCATACATGTAATTCATAGAATTAAAGGTTAGTTTGACATCAGTGTATTAAATTTTCACCTTAGAAAGGCCTTTACATAGCATAACCGTTACAAAACTTGAAATTAGATAATATTGCCATTTTATCCCAAAGAAATAAAATAATATAAGAAACTACGAAAAAAAAGGAGTCTTAAAATTCTTCTATATGGAATGCAATCTGAAAGGTCACATTTATTAATGAATCATTATATAACAATGTAGAATTCAAAGTATTATATCTAGGAGAGATTGAAATAGATTATGGACATTACACAAACATAGATATACTTTTTTCAGAAAAGCTCCAGGAACATCTTTAGTTTCTATACTATTCATTTCAACAGATAATTTAAAATTATTTCTGATTTAAAGAATCACAAACTCTGCAGAAATCATTACAGATGTATACAAACAACTCTTGAATACATTTTGATATCAAAGTCATGCAATTCACTTGGAAGAATACCATGGAATACATAAATTTTTATAGTAAGATATTGCTGTTGCTTTGTATTGTGAAAAAAATTTGTAGGGACACAAAAGATGGACTGGCATTTTTGAAACTTAAGAAACTTAACCAAACCATTACGACTTAAGAGAACAATTTGTACAGCCTTCGACAACTTCAAAGAGGTAGTGATACATACTTACCCTTTTGGCAATATCAAATGCAGTTTCTTCAAAGTTGTTCTTCAGACCTGGTTTGATATAATGGTTCAACAGAAGGAGATACAGAGTATCTTTGCTATTTCTATTCCCAGCAGCAAGATGCAAGGAGGTCAAGAGGCCTTTAGTTTGGGGATTGGTATCTGCATCATGATGAATTAATAAAGAAGCCATTCTGGTATTATTCCACATATAAGTACTGTGCAGGGGTGTCCAGCCATTCACAGTTATTGCATGGATATCTGCCTTGAGCTACCAACTCATGGACAATGTCTAAGTGTCCACTCTAGGCTTCCCGATGAAGAGGGGTATACTCATCCTCATCCCTAGTATTCTTCTGGGTGGCCTTTTTGGAAAGTAGTGTTCACACCACAGTAAGCCGATAAATTTCGGCATCCCAAAGAAGAAATTTGCTTGGATCCTACTCCATTTTTTTCTTGCAATTGATACCATTCCTCATTTTTTCATCTTGTTCCTTGTCTTCGTCAGAATTGCCTAATCAGAGATTTTGAGTACCAGTGGGAATGAGGTGTCCATGTATTTCCCCAATAGTTCACATTGGTTGAACTGGTCAGAAAAAACTGGTGAATGTTCTGCATATGTTTTTTCACCATGATTAATTTTCTCGTTTTCCATTTTCACTATTCTAAATTATTCTAACTGGAGAGTAGTGAATTATAGGGAGCAGAGGAAAGATTTTCCTCGGTATTCAAAGGTACAGACTGAAAATCAGGACCAGTGGTGTCTTCATGTGCAGCTTATTCTAGGAATGAGAAAATAGGAAACAATGCCTTCTATGTAAATGATTTGGGAAATACCATGTTATAGTGTAAGAGAACTCACTATTCAACATATGGGATTTAAGAGCTTTCTAATAGCTTTCAAATGTTGGTATCCAACATTAGAAAAAATGTATAATGCAGTAGTAAAATAGAAGTCCTTTGTATGACTACCTAAATTCTTGTTTTTTTTTAAGACCCTTGTTTTCATCTAAAAATAGGCCTATCTATTGTCTTCAGGTGATTTTGATGATTGAAGATGCTTAATGAGAAGTCAAAATGTATTAGTAGTCCTTTGCTATCAATTAAATTTCACTTTTTCTTCTTGGAGAATATAATGATCAAAGCAATAATTCAGAATCACCAAGCAATAATTCAGAATCATGCTTCAAGTACAAGTGAATCACCAGTAAGTAATCCTCGATTCCATTTTCCACAAAGTTTTGTTACAGATACAATCTGCCTACCTTCTCTAGCTGCTTTCCTAGCCTGGATCTATTCCTTCATTTTACAGGAAAAGTGTGATTCAACTGATTTCAGTCAGATCTGTTAGTAGAATTATCAAGTATTAAGATTCTTTTTTTTAAAATTAGTTGTGGGGCCTGACCTCTATGCCTGGGCACTGTCCTTGAGCTCTTCAAATCAAGGCAAGCGCTGTACCACTTGAGCCACAGCACCACTTCTGGATTTTTCTGTTCATGTGGTGCTGTTTTGGGAAATGGCAGAGCAGAAAGTGAAATGATGCAACCAAAAATATAAAAGCAAAATAAATTAGGATAATTATGGAGCAATCATATTGTCTATGAGAACCATAAAACAGAGAGAGGAAAAGAGATACAGATGTGCAATGACCTAGCTAGCCACAAAATCCATGCTTCTACTCAATTTACAAACAAGGTTTTTTTTTATTTTTTAAAAAAGATGGAAATAGAATTTATGTATTTACTTGAAATTAGTAAATACATTGTTAGTCACCTACATAAAGAGACATAGCTTTGACCAAATTACAGATAAGAATCTTAATGCTTGGGCTGGGAAGGTGGCTCAGTGTAGAGTGCTTGCCTTGCAGCTTACTACAGTGCAGACACTACTTTCCAAAAAGGCCACTCATATGAATAATAGGTATGAGGATAAGTATAATCCTCTTCATCGGGAAGCCTAGAGTGGACACTTAGACTTGGTATCTCAAGGCAGATATTTATCCAATAACTGTGAATGGCTGGACACACCTGCACAGTGCTTATATGTGGAACATATTGCAACAGCACACACACACACACACACACACACACACACACAAATCATCAGATTTCTTCTTAAGTATTTTTTGTGTATGGTCTTAAGAAGAAATTTACATTACTAATTTGAATTTCTGACAGAACAATATAATCACTGTACATCTTGCTTCTATACTCTCAATATTAAATTGCTATCTAAGTATGTGCAATAGATAAGTATAGGAAAAAGTAGGAGCCACACTGGTGGCTCATGTCTTTATTCCTAGCTAATCAGAAAGACAAAATCTGATGATTGTGGTTTGAAACCAGACAAAGAAAAATAGTCCATTAGATTCTGGTTTGAAAGTAACCAGCAAAAGCTAGAAATGGAGCTGTCTTACAAGGGGTAAAATGCTAGCCTTGAGAAAACTAAAACAAAATAAATAACAAATTCTGAGACAGAGCCAGGCCCTGAGTTCAAGCTCTAGTATTAGCACCAAATTAATGAATGAATGAATGAACTAAAAATAAATTAAATATTCACGTGTGGAGAGACAGGGAAAATGTAACCACCGTGCTGAGTGGATTATGTATTATTTTGTAATAAGGCAAATTATCATTTTTCCTAATCACTAATATTTTTTTGGACATACTTTGTTTTCTTTTTATTGTGAAAATACTGTACAGAGGAGTTACAATTACATGGGCAAGATAGTGAGTACATTTCTTATCAAGCATTGTAGCCTCCTCCGTTGTTTCCCCCTCCTATCCCTTTCCATCCTCCCCACCCAATCCTCCCCGCCTTCCCTTCTCCCCTCTCCTCCCCACCCCCTGCACGAAAGTTGTAAAGTTTGTTTTCAACATAACGACTTGTACATTTCACTGTTGCAATGGGTCTACCTGTATGGACATAATTTGTATCGGTAAAACATGAGTGTTTTCCAGTGGTTCGAATGCTATTAGAACTTAAGTCTCCTTAGAATTAACATATACATCTATGACAGTTAGTGAGGACAAATAGGCCTGTATTATATTCAGATTTTCTGAGCTTTCTTCTGGTGCATTTTGTTTTGCTTTCCACAGGATACCTAGTGAAATATCATAATAATTTGGTCCTCATATCCCTTAGGTTCTTTTCTTTTCTTTTCTTTTATTTATTTTTTTATTTTTTTTGTGAAAATACTCTACAGAGGGCTTACAATTACATGGGCAAGATAATGAGTACATTTCTTATCAAGCATTTCAGATTCCTCCTTTCTTTGCCCTTCACATCCCTTCCGAGCCTCCCCCTGCCCCCCACCCAATCCTCCACCCCCCCGTCCTCCCTTCCCCCCCCGCCCCCCCACACCAAAGTTGTAAAGTTCATTTTCGACATGACAACATGTACTTCTCATTGTTGCAATGGGTCCAACTGTATCCTTAAATGACTTGTTTTTCCCCCTCTCCTCTACAAATTGTACCAACATCAAATACACTGAAAGCAGGGGTTATACTGTGGGGGAGGGAGATAAAAAGCAACAAAGAAATAATCTTATAAATGCGTTAGAAACAAATGCATGAAAGAAAAATACATTAAAATACATATCTAAGGGTTCATTTCCTAACATCACATTATCTGACCTTTTCTGCTTGACTCATACATATACTAGATATTGCAAATAAGGGAAACCATGGGACCTATGTTTCTTTGGGCTTGGCTTACTTCACTTAATATAAATTTTTCCAAGTCTTTCCATTTCCTAACAAATGGGGCAATGTCATTCTTTCTGATGGAGGCATAGAATTCCATTGTGTATATATAGAACTTTTTCTTGATCCATTCATCTACTGAGGGGCATCTGGGTTGGTTCCATATCTTAGCTATGGTAAATAATGCTGCAATAAACATAGTTGTGCTCGTAGCTTTAGTGTGGTCTTGTTTGTAAACATTTGGGTAAATACCCAACAGTGGGATTGCTGGGTCATAGGGGAGCTCCATATGAAGTCATTTGAAGAACCTCCATACTGCTTTCCAAAGTGCTTGAACAAGTTTACACTCACACCAACAATTCAGTAAGGTTCCCTTCTGTCCACATCCCCTCCAGCATCTGTTGTTGTTAGGGTTCTTGATTTTTGCCATTCTAACTGGGGTGAGGTAGTATCTCAATGTTGTCTTGATTTGCATTTCTTTTATGGCTAAGGAGATTGAGCATTTCTTCATGTGTCTATTGGCCATCCTTCTTTCTTCTTCAGAGAAGTTTCTCTTTATGTCTTTAGCCCACTTATTTATTGGGCATTTGTTTCTTTGAGGATTTGTTGTTGGCGGATTTAATTCTTTAAGTTCCAAGTATATTTTAGATATGAGACCTTGTCCATTGTATGGCTATTGATGATCTTCTCCCAATCTGTGGGCTTTATATTGATCTTACTAGCTATGTCCTTTGCCATGCAGAAGCTCTGCAACTTCATGCAATCCCATTTGTCCAACCTTTCTGTGATTTGTTGTGTTTCCGGGTTTCGATAAAGAAAATTTCGGCCTGAGCAAGGAGACCTAAGGTTTCTGCTATTCCATCCTGTAAAGTTTTCAGAGTGTCTGGTTTAACTCCGAGGTCTTTGATCCATTTGGAATTGATTCTTGTGCCGGGTGATATATAAGGATCTAGCTTTAGTTTTCTACAAGTAATTAACCAATTTTGCAAGCACAATTTACTGAAAAGGTTGTCTTTCTTCCATTCTATTTTTTTAGCTCCCTTATCAAATATTAGATGGCTATAGGTCTGTAGGTTCATTTCTGGGTTTTCAATTCTATTCCATTGTTACTGAGGTCTGTTCTTGTGCCAGTACCAAGCTGTTTTGATTACTATGGCTTAATAGCAGAGTTTGAAATTTGGTATTGTTATTCCTCCAGTAGTGTTCTTTCCGTTGAGGAGCTTTTTTGCTATTCGGGGTCTTTTATTGTTCCATATGAATTTTTAGAATGCCTCTTCTATTTCCTTGAAGAACGAGGTTGGAATTTTGCTAGGTATCTCATTGAATTTGTAGATAGCCTTGGGAAATATTGCCATTTTCACTATGTTAATCTTTCCAATCCAGGTGCATGAAATGTTTTGCTATTTTCTAAGTTCTGTTTTGATTTCCTTTTTCAAGATTTTAAAGTTTTCATCGTAACGTTCCTTCACTCCTTTGGTTAAGTTAATTCCTAGGTATTTTATTTTTTGTGGGGATATTACAAATGGAATTACTTTCATAATTTCAGCCACACATTTCTCATTGTTGGCATACAGAAAAGCCATTGATTTTGGGGGCTTAATTTTATACCAGGCTACTTTGCCAAAGTTTTGAATCAGCTTGAGTAATTTGGGAGTGGAGTCGATGGGATTCATTAAATACAAGATCATGTCATCTGCAAAGAAGGAGAGTTTTATTTCTTCTTTCCCTATTGGGATCCCCTTTATGTTTGGATCTTGTCTTATTGCTGTAGCTAGGCATTCTAATACTAGATTGAAGAGACGTGGAGAGAGTGGACATCCTTGTCTTGTTGCTGAATTAAGAGGAAATGACTTTAGTTTTTCACCATTAAGTATAATGCTGGCTGTAGGTTTGTCATATACAGCCTTTATTGTATTGAGGAATGTTCCATGGATTCCTAATTTCTCCAAAACCTTCCTCATTAAGGGGTGTTGAATCTTGTCGAATGCTTTTTCTGCATCTATTGAGATAACCATGTGGTTCTTATCCTTGTTCCTCTTGATGTGATGAATTATATTAATTGATTTGTGTATATTGAACCAGCTTTGAGTTCCTGTAATGAATCCTGTATGATATTGGCGTATGATTTTTTGGATGAATTGTTGAAGTCGATTGGCCAAAATTTTGTTGAGAAGTTTTGCATCAATGTTCATCAAAGAAATGGGTCTATAGTTTTCTTTCTTTGATGAGTCCGGGCCTGGTTTTGGGATGAAGGTTTTGATGGTTTCATAGAATGTGTTCGGTAGTGAACTTTTTCTTTCAATTTCATTGAAGAGTTGGAGGAGTATTGGTATGAGCTCTGCTTTGAAGGCCTTGTAGAATTCCGCTGTAAATCCATCTGGTCCTGGACTTTTCTTACCTGGGAGGTCTCTTATTGCTCTTTTTATTTCAATGCTTGATATGGGTCTGTTAAGATGGTTTAACTCATCTTGGTTTAGTTTTGGAATGTCAATATTTGCTAGGAAAAGGTCCATTTCTGTCAAGTTCTCAAACTTATTAGCATAAAGTTTTGAGAAGTATTCCCTTATAATGTTCTGAATCTTGGTTGTTTCCGTGGTGATGTTTCCATTCTCATTTCTGAGTTTATTTATTTGGGTGTGTTCTCTTCTTTTTCTGATAAGATTTGCTAAGGGTCTGTCAATTTTGTTAATTTTTTCGAAGAACCAACTCTTTGTTTTGTTGATTCTTTCTATAGTTTTTTTGGATTCTAATTTATTTAATTTTGATTTAATTTTAATTATTTCTTTCCGTCTACTGGATTGGGGTTTATCTTGCTGCTCTTTTCAAGGAGGTTTAGATATGTCATTAAATTGTTGGTTTCAGATCTCCCCAATTGGTTGATGTAGGAGTTCAGAGCTATAAACTTGCCTCTGAGTACTGCCTTTGCTGTGTCCCAAAGGAGCTGGTAATTTGTGTTCTCAGTTTTGTTGAATAGCATGAACATTTGAATTTCCTTTCTAATCTCTTCCATGACCCACTCGTGATTCAGCAGTGTGTTGTTCAGCCTCCATGTGTTACCTGACTTTCTTTGGTGGCTTTTGGTGTTGAGTTCTACTTTTATTCCCTTGTAGTCAGAGAGAATGCAAGGTATAATTTCACTGTTTCTGAATTTAGACAAGTTTGCTTTGTGGCCCAAAATGTGGTCTATTTTATAAAATGTTCCTGGTGCTGCTGAGAAAAACGTGTATTCTGATGCTGCTGCGTGAAATATTCGGTAGATGTCTGTTAAATCTTGTTGATCTCTACAGCTGTTTAATTCTGTGGTTTCTCTGTTGAGTTTTTGCCAAGTTGATCTATCTAGTGGGGAGAGTGGTGTTTTAAAATCCCCAACTATTAATGTATTTGGATCTATTTGGCATTTGAGGGAAAGTAGTGTTTCTTGGATAAATTTGGGTGCTACATTTTTTGGGGAATAGTTATTTAGAATTGTAATATCCTCCTGCAAGAGAGAACCCTTAATTGGTATGTAGTGACCTTCTTTATCTCTTGTCACAAATTTTAATTTGAAGTCTATTTTATCTGATATTAGGATTGCAACTCCTGCCTGTTTATGGGGGCCATTTGCTTGGTAGATTTTGTTCCAGCCTTTAACATTGAAAATGTGTTTGTTTTTATGGGCAAGATGTGACTCCTGAAGGCAGCAGATAGAAGGAACTTTTTTTTTAATCCAACTAGACAGTCTATGTCGCTTAATTGGAGAGTTAAGTCCGTTAATGTTGATTAAAAGAACTGAGAGGTATTTGGGACTTCCTGCCATGTTATCCACCTTCTCGGGGGCTGCAAAAACTCGGTTCTTTCTATGGTTCTTGGATTCTCAGTTTGGGTTCAGTTTCTGGCCTTTATTGTGGTCTTGTTGGTTTTCTATGTGTAGGACATCTTTAAGAATCTTTTGTAGGGCTAGTTTGGTGGAGATGTATTGTTTCAATTTTTCTTTCCTATGGAAGGTTTTTATTTGGCCTTCAGTTATGAAGGAGAGTTTAGCTGGGTACAGTATTCTTGGTTGATTGTTGTTTGTTTATAGGGCATGGGATACATCATTCCAGGCTCTTCTTGCTTTGATTGTCTCTGCTGAGAAATCTTAGGTGATTCTAATTGGTTTTCCTTTATAGGTGATTAATCGTTTCTCCTTCACAGCTTTAAGGATCTTTACTTGGTCTGAGTTGATCCTGTGTGGATTATAATGTGACGGTGGGATGTCCTATTGTTTTCTGGTCTATTTGGAATTCTAAAAGCTTCTTGTATCTGAATAGGCCTGTCTTTTTGCATGTTTGGGAAGTTCTCTGTTAGGATCCTGTTAAACAAATTTCCTAGAGCATTAACTTCCGTTTCTAGGTGCTCCTCTACACCCATTATCCTTAGCCTTATCACTAATATTTTATTTGAACTTTATTATACAATATTATACCCTGAATTTGCCTTGCATGTAAATGTGTGTGTACATGTGCGCAAATATGTGTGTATGTGTGTGTGTGTGTGTGTGTGTGTGTGTGTGTGTGTGTGTGCAGTTGCAATGTTGCATGCAAATGAGGACAGAGAGATGCTGAAAAGAACTGTGTTGCAATGTTGTTATTTATCAGTGTTCTATACTGTCATTTCAGTGGAACCACCCTTCTGTACATTTTATTCGTCAAATAATAACATCATCATAATTAAAGCATTTACAACATTAAGTTAGATAAAAGAGAACACTTTCAGCTCTTTCTATATGTTAGGCAAGAAGATACACATATATTTAAGTAGTAAGTTATTGCTGTAGGATGACTGTCAGTACAAAATATGTATTTGACCTCTTAAATTGGCTATAATTTTAAGATATACTCATGGAGTGAGTTTGACTGACTTGACCAAACAGGTATTACACTCTGGTTATTCCTGTGAAACTCAAGGTGGATAAACTCTTTCAGGATTTCTGTTGAAAATAACTTTCTTTATAAGATAGTATCTATTCACACTAAGAATAAATCCCGTATTTTTTAGGTTTGAATATCTGATCATATTGAATGAAAAACAGTATTGTGGATATGTTTGTTAGATATACATTGCAAAAACAAATAAACAAAAAAAGCATGTGTCACCTCCAGATTGTGGATGCATTTTAAGTTGTATTTTACATACAAAAGTTTCTTCATTAATAGTTCTTTTGTGGGAGTAACTATCACAAGTTTAACAAATAAGGATTTTTGAAGATCTTTTCCAATATAAATAACATCCAAGAGCGAGTCTTGCAATTTCTGAAAACCCTTTGAATACTTTAGTGTTATTTCAGTTCATTGACTATACAGCTAAAGACATTTCTGAAATAAATATTGTTAAAATCTGAAAATGGGGGGGAGTTCTCAAGATGGCGACGGGGCAGTAGGGAAACGCCACAGCTCTCTCCAACCAAAAAGAGAGTTCGAGTTCCAACCTTTAATCTCCCCAAGAGACCGACAACAACAAAAAGACGAACACTCAGAGAAAAACCAGAGGTGGAAAATAACAAAAAAAGAAAGAGAGGAAAAGAAGAATTTCAGAACAGAGAAGAGCGAAGACCCCTCCCCCAACCTTTACTGGCCGCGCGGCAGTGCGCCAAGCCGCCGGCCAGCCGGCCCGGCGGGGGCTGCCGGAGCCACAGAGACACAGGGGGCTGCTTGCAGATCACCAGGCACCGGATTGCAGAACAGCGGATCGCCAGGAACAGAGAAACCTACCAGCCGGGAGTCTCCAGGAGGATCCCACCCCACCCATCACTCTCCACCGGAGCGGAGAGGCTCCATCCCGCCAAAGCCGCCCGGCACCAGCAGCGCCACAAAGGGACCTGTCGCGATCGCAACGACCCGGCGGGGGGCCGCCCAACCCAGCCCGCAACCACCCCAACTGAACTCGGACTGCAACAACAACTGACGGACTGCAACAACAACTGACGACCTACAGGGTGAGTACCCATCAGGGGACAGGGAATCCATCAAGGGAGACCAGAGCTGGAGGGAATCCCCAGACCCTGACCTAGACTCCCTACCCCAACACCCGGACCACAGGACCCACTAAAACTGGGAACTGTTCGAGAGCCCCACCAGCCGGTGGAGCACACTCTGCTGGCCAGGCCAGAGCAAGAGCGCCCCGGGAAGGGAGCTTAAATGCTCAAGCCAGGAACAGTGCCCCTGGGTCAAGACTACCAACAGTAGAAGAAATTTGAACTGTGTCCTCCAGGCTGCATAACCAAGGTGGTATACACATTAGCACAGGCCTAACGAGCGCGCTCCAGGCTGGGGCCGGAACCAGGCCAGGGGACCGGCGCCTGAACAAAGCAAAAAGGGTCAGAAGTGGGGCTGTGGCTCAAATGGTAGGGTGCCAGCCCTGAGCTGAAGAGCTGAGGGACAGCACCCAAACCTAGAGTTCAAGCCCACAACCAGCCCAAAACAAACAAAAACACATCAGGAGCCCATAGCAGACTCCAGTATTTGGGAGAGTGCATCCAGAGCATCTGATCTTCCCAAGAGCACCCGCAGGAGCAAACACAAGCAGTCTAGGCTGCTCAACCCTTCCAAAGGCGGGAATTGCTACAGCAGAGAGCTGAGAATCCTAAGTGAATAGCAGCTGGAAATAGGCTCCCAACAGAATCCAGATCAGACACAGACTCTCTCTACCAATAGAGAATCAGCAACCAAGCAAAGACAGACACACCAAAACAAGATTGAAGAGCAGTCTCCTGAACCCCCATGCGAAAATCACAGAGAAAAATCACAAGGTTTACCACTACCCAGGACAGCAAGCTCACCTCAAAAGCCAGCAGCCACGCAGGGGAGAGCCCCAGTGGGAGCAAAGCAGGAATGGAAGACAAAAGCTACATCCAAGGGTTGCTGGAGGCAATGACTCAAGAAATAAAGCGAGAAATGGATCAGAAATTGAAAGAGCACAAGGATGAACTATCAAAAGATATACAGGATATCAAACAAAAATTGGATGCAAAAATAGAAGCTGCACAAACCTCAGTAAGAAGTGAGATAAACGCCAAATTAGAGGTAATGCATACTGATATCACCTCATTGAGAGGTGAGATCAGTACTCTGAGAACCAACATTGAATCCATAAAGGGATCCATTTCCATCATGCAAACCACAATAGAAGCCACGGTCAACAGAGTGAATGAAATGGAAGGTAGAGTGTCAGATACAGAAGACAGAATACACCAACTGGACCAAAAAGTGACAGATATGGAAAAATCACTCAAATTAAACCAAAGGGAAATTCAAGAGCAAGCAGATAATGCTAAAAAATTTAACCTTCGCATAATCGGAGTGGACGAAGGTGAGGAATTCCAGAGCAAGGGAATGCAACACCTATTTAACAAGATAGTCAATGAAAATTTTCCCCACCTCAAAAACGACCATCTTAACTACATCACAAAAGCTTATCGAACACCCAACAAGCAAGATCCCAGGAGAAACACTTCTAGGCACATAATAGTAACAATGATGGATCTGAATAATAAGGAAACAATCCTGCATGCAGCAAAAATGAAGAAGGAGCTATACTACAACGGGAAAAAAATTAGAATCACTGCAGATCTCTCCACACAAACAATGAATGCAAGAAAAGCCTGGGAAAGCACCATACGAGCCCTGAGAGCCAATAACTGCCAACCCAGACTGATATACCCGGCAAAGCTAGCATTCACATTCGATGGAGAACTGAAAACTTTTAATAGCAAAGAAAAACTAAATGAATACATAAACATTAAGCCAGCATTACAAAGAATTCTAAGAGGGGGGACACAACCTGAAGAAAGCAACCAGGAACTGGGACCTGCCCCAAACAGGCATTACTCAAAGTCTAACTGAGCAAGCACAGGAGGAAAGGAAAGAAGAAAAACTTAGGAAAACGGAATGGCAGGGACAACAATGCATCTCTCTATACTTTCTCTTAATATAAATGGGCTGAATTCGCCAATTAAAAGAAAACGAACTGAGGACTGGATCAGAAAACAAGACCCATCCATCTGTTGCCTTCAGGAGACCCACCTCTCAGCCAAACATACAAACAAACTCAGAGTGAAGGGGTGGAAAAGGATCTACCAATCAAATTCCCCCAATAAGAAAGCAGGTGTAGCTATCCTGATATCTGACAAAATAAACTTTTCATTAAAATCAGTACAGAAAGACAAGGACAGACATTACATATTAATAAAGGGAACAATCCAAGAGGAGGATATAACCATCATCAACTTATATGCCCCAAATATCGGTGCACCCAGATATGTTAAACAAATGCTCTCAAACTTACAGAATAAAATAGATCCCAATACGATAATACTAGGAGACTTTAACACGCCACTCTCACCAAAGGACAGGTCTACCAACCAGAGGATTGGCAAAGAAGCTACCGAATTAAGTGAGGCCATACTTCAAGCGGAATTAACTGACATCTACCGAGTATTTCACCCTAAAACAACACAGTACACATTCTTCTCAGCAGCTCATGGAACTTTCTCCAAAATAGACCATATCATAGTTCATTCAAGGAACTTAAGCAAATACAAAGGGATCGACATAATCCCCTGTATCCTATCTGACCACAGTGGAATCAAGCTAGCTCTCAATAACAAAGCATACCGCAGAAATTTCTCTAATACATGGAAATTGAACAGCACACTCCTTAACAAGGCCTGGGTAACAGAAGAGATCAGAGAAGAAATAAAGCATTTCCTAGAACTCAATGAAAATGAAAACACCTCACAAAGAAACTTGTGGGACACAGCAAAAGCAGTCCTGAGGGGCAAATTTATTGCCCTCAGTGCCCACATCAAGAGAATGGAGACAGACCAAGTAAATAATCTCATGTTGCAACTAAAACAGCTAGAAAAACAAGAAAAAATGGGACCTAAAGCTACTAGACGAAGCCAGATAACCAAATTGAGAGCAGAGATTAACCAATTAGAAAATCAGAAAACCATAACCAAAATAAACCAAACAAAAAGCTGGTTCTTTGAAAAAATAAACAAAATTGATGGCCCGTTGGCAAGATTAATTAAAAAAAGAAGAGAGGAAACCCATATTAATAGGATTAGGGATGCCACGGGAAACATCACAACACGTACCCAAGATATCCAAACAATTCTAACAGACTACTTTCAAAAGCTATACTCTCTAAAGGAAGAAAATCTGGCGGAAATGGATGCATTTTTAGAGAAATACAAGTTACCCAAACTGAGCAAAGAAGAAGTTAACCAATTAAATAAGCCAATATCCTATAATGAGATACAGGAAGCTATCAAAAGTCTTCCAACAAAAAAAAGCCCAGGACCAGATGGATTCACAGCAGAATTCTATAAGACCTTTAAAGAAGAACTAATACCCATACTCCTCAAGCTCTTCAGAGAAACAGAGAAGGAGGGAGCTATCCCAAACTCATTCTACGAAGCCAATATCACACTCATCCCCAAACCAGGCAAAGACCCAACCAAAAAGGAGAATTACAGGCCAATCTCCTTGATGAACACAGATGCAAAGATCCTTAACAAGATTCTAGCTAACAGAATCCAGAAACACATAAAAAAAATAATACACTATGATCAGGTAGGCTTCATCCCAGAGACACAGGGATGGTTTAACATACGTAAGTCAATAAATGTAATCCAGCATATCAACAGAGCCAAGGTCAAGAATCACATGATTATCGCCACAGATGCAGAAAAGGCCTTTGATAAAATTCAACATTCATTCATGCTAAAAGCTCTGGAGAAAATAGGAATAGAAGGAACATTTCTAAAAACAATAAAAGCCATTTATGACAGACCAATAGCCAATATTATACTTAATGGGGAAAAGCTACAACCAATCCTCCTAAAAACAGGAACAAGGCAAGGATGTCCACTGTCTCCACTCCTCTTCAACATAGTCCTAGAACCCTTAGCCAGGGCAATAAGGCAAGAAAAAGACATTAAAGGGATCCGCATAGGGAAAGAAGAAGTGAAACTATCCCTTTTTGCAGACGACATGATACTATACCTCCACGATCCCAAAAACTCCATCCCCAAACTTTTAGAAATCATAAGTCACTTCGGCAAAATAGCAGGATACAAAATAAACCCACAAAAATCAGTTGCCTTCCTATACACTGATAACGCACAGGAAGAGAGGGAAATAAAGGGAGCAACCCCATTCACAATAACCTCCCAAAAAATAAAATATTTAGGAATTAACCTAACCAAAGATGTAAAAGAACTATTTAATGAGAACTATAAAAAGTTAAAGAAAGAAATTGCAGAAGACACTAGGAAATGGAAAGACCTCCCATGCTCCTGGATAGGCCGACTTAATATAGTAAAGATGGTGATACTTCCAAAATTAATATACAAATTCAATGCAATTCCTATTAAAATCCCAATGACGTACATCACTGAAATACAGAAAACAGTCCAAAAATTTATATGGAACAACAAAAGACCTAGAATAGCCAAAACAATTCTAGGGGATAAAGACAATATGGGAGGGCTATCCATGCCGAACTTCAAACTCTACTACAGAGCTATAATCACAAAGACAGCATGGTACTGGCACAAAAACAGACCCGAAGACCAATGGAACAGAATAGAAGATCCAGATATAAATCCACAGGCCTACAGCCAGCTGATATTCGACAAAGGAGCCAAAGACATACAATGGAAGAAACACAGCCTCTTCAACCGCTGGTGCTGGGAAAACTGGGCAGCCACATGCAGAAAACTAAAAGTGGACCCCAGCCTATCACCATGCACCAACATCAACTCAAAATGGATTAAAGACCTTAACATTAAACCTGAATCTCTGAAACTACTGCAGGACAGAGTAGGAGAGACACTTGAACTAATAGGCACAGGAAGGAACTTCCTGAACAGAGTCCCAGGGTCACAACAAGTTGGAGAGAGACTCGACAAATGGGACTACCTTAAAATAAAAAGCTTCTGCACAGCTAAATCTATCGCAACTAAGCTAGAAAGACAACCAACTAATTGGGAAAAAATATTTACCAGCAATATATCAGACAAGGGGTTAACATCCTGTATATACAGGGAACTCAAGAAACTAATCCCTCCCAAACCTAACAAACCAATTACTAAATGGGCAAGGGAACTAAAGAGGGACTTCTCAAATGAAGAAATAAAAATGGCAAAGAAACACATGAGGAAATGTTCATCATCCCTGGTGGTGAAGGAAATGCAAATAAAGACAACCCTGAGATACCACCTTACCCCAGTCAGAATGTCCCACATCCACAAATCAGCCAACGACAAATGCTGGAGGGGATGTGGAGAAAGAGGAACCCTATTACACTGCTGGTGGGAATGTACACTTATACAACCACTTTGGAAAGCAGTCTGGAGGGTCCTTAGAAAGCTAAAGATTGACCTCCCTTACGACCCAGTCATACCACTTCTAGGCATCTACCCTGAACAACAGGAACCAATATACAAGGACACGTGCACCTCCATGTTTATTGCAGCACTGTTCGCAATAGCTAGGATATGGAAACAACCTAGGTGCCCCACCACAGATGAATGGATCCAAAAATTGTGGTATCTATACACAATGGAATATTATGCAGCCATTAGAAATGACAAAATAATGGCATTTGCAGGGAAATGGATGGAGCTAGAAGGAATCATGTTGAGCGAGGTAAGCCAAGAACGAAGAGACAAACGGTACATGGTCTCCCTCATAAGTGGATGCTAAATCCAAAAGGTTAGTGATACGACAAAACTAACAGGACTTAAGAAACAAAGAACTCCCGCTCATCTGGTTGAACCACTACTAAATATCCTCATGCTGCTGATCACAAATATGGTATATAACATGTGAACACTGTTATATATTACAGACTGTGGTAGACAATTTGCTCCAGGGAAGTTAGAATGAACTTGTGACTTTGAAATTATGTAATCATTTAATCACAATCAAAAAAAAAAAAAAAAAAAGAACCTCGGGGAAGGGAGGGAGGGAGGGGATGGTAGGGGGAAAACAATGGAGGGGGTAACAATGTTCAAGAGGAAGTGTACTCATAACCTCACTCATGTAACTGTGACCCTCTGTATAGTAGCTTTACAATAAAAAAAAAAAAAAAAAAAAAAATCTGAAAATGTAAGTGGGTATATAGGCTTTTTGTGCATCATTTTATCAAAAGACAGTTTTTATGAAACTACAATATATAGAATAAAAGAATGGAAGTGAATTGTGTGAGCTAATTTTTAGTATAACTTTGTTTTCTATTAACACAGTCCTTTGAATGTACATGATGAAGTTAAATTATGCCCTTTGTGACACTATGCTTCAGTTATTTTTAGAATCTTTTTAGTTATGAGTGAATTTGTAGTATAAATAAATGTCTTTGGAAATGATTAGGATTAATCTTGTGTTTTGTTTCCTACTCCCAAGAAAAAGAGTTATTTTCAAGTGTTAAAAGTTTACAATTGAATCTTCAGTATCATAAGAAATTTTGAACAAATATAGTAGTATTGATGTCTTTTTTGGGGGGAGGGAGTCTGATAGTGGGGCCTGAACTCTAGGCCTGGGCGCTGTCCTTCAGCTCTTCAGCTCAAGGATAGCGCTCTTCCACTTGAGCCACAGCGCCACTTGCGGCTTTTTTCTTTTTTTTTTTATGTGGTGCTGAGGAATCAAATCCAGGGCTTCACACATGCAAGGCAAGCACTCGACCACTGAGCCACCTTCCCAGCCCTTTATGTCTTTTTAAACCAATTGTATTCACAAGTTGGAGAGGCTTTAATTCATTAATGATAGGTCAGACTGCATTTTTGGGTACATGAAAGGTAAAATATTTATCTAGGGTCAAAGGTGATTTTTATATGTCTTACTTTAATAGCATTTTAAAGTAGTACCTTTCTCTCAAAATGTTGGGTATAAAAAGCAATCAAAATACTTCTAGTGGTAAACAACTTAGTTGAGTTACAATGTGGAAATGATTGGTCCATAAGACCTGCAGTCTGTTTCCATCAGGAATTGGGGAGGTCATTCTTTCAGTAAGACAGTGTTAAACAGAGATAGGGTCCCCAGTCAGTGCAGTGTTCAGTGAAGGGATAGAATATGATTTCTGCTATTTTGACCTAGAAATCAAGAATGTTATACTTTAGCACTTCCTTTCACCAGGGAGGTATGCACTGATTATGAACTTCGAGTATTCATATTACAGTTCCCTATTTTCTAACAAAGATAAAGTGAAATATTATGAGTGTACACAATAATTCTGGGAAATTTTCCTAGAATTTGTAGACTGCTGGTATTTTAGTCATAAAATAGAATGAGGTTAATTGATACAGTGGGAGATGAAACTCAGACTAACACTTACCATGTGTGCAATGTTGTACTAGTAATTCCAACTCTGAAGACTTCAATATCATCATCTGAGAATTAAAAATGTAAGTAGTTCCACTTTATGGAATTATTGTGAGAATTAAATTAGATACCATTGGTATAGTACTTGGAAAAACAATCAATGATCATTTGGCATATTCTACCTGTTATTTTATCATGTGGTTAATTCTAACATTTTTACTGTGATTTTTATTGTGTCTCTTTATGATGTGCAATGTGATGTATTGATATTCATTGCATTGATCATTTTTCTGTCACTTAAAGGAAAATACCTGCAAAGAAAATTTCTGAGGAGGAAACTATTATATTGACTCATGGTTTAAGAGAACACAGTTTAAGATCAGATGGCTCCATTGTTTTTAATTATATTTTTATTATCATAACTAGTTGTACAAGGGAATTTACATTCAATAAATAATGGTTTTAAGTATAATGGATCCTTATATAACTTTTCCCTGCCTTTCTAAACCTCACCACACTTTAATTTTTTCTAGTTTCATACTATCTGCATTGAATATCATGTCTTCACTTTCTTCTTCCATAACTCTTTTTATTCTTTCCCTTTGACTTCCCCTCACATCTTCAAAGTGATAGTTTCCTGGTATTTATTTTGTTGGATTAAAAGTTCAATTTTATAAAAAAAATACATCTTTTAAATACTCCTCTACAAATAGCATGATTTGGTTAATATTGCTGTGTAAAATTGTATAAAGTTTTAGCTTCCAAATATGAGACAGAACATGGGTCCTTTGTGTGTCTGGCTTTGACTTCGTTTATTTAACATATTTTTAGATCGATCCATTTCTTTGCAAATAATGTAACAGTCTTCATAATGGATAAGTACATTCCACTTATGTATATATGACACACTTTTCCCAGCCATCCCTTCGCCAAAGGGCATCTGGGCTGTTTCCATAACTTGGCTACAGTGAAGAGTGCAGTAGTGAACATGGTTGTGAAAGTGATTTTACTGTCCTTTTGGAAGAATTCATCACTATCTTTCTGGGAGCAATCCTCTAGCCAGTTTTCCAGAATAAGCATATCCCTCCCTTCATCTCCATCACAACGTATTGCAAGTCCTCAAAAACACACTACCCCATACAGGTTTCAATAAGCTAAAACCACACTGTGCCCATATTCTTTCAATACATTTTTAATAATTACATATAATTTAGTGAGAACCTTCTATGAACTTTCCTAATGTGGGAATGAGGGACGTAACAACAGAGTAAAAGTAAGAAATATGTAATTTAATTAGTTATCATATTTAAAATATTTTTCAGCTCTAACTAATAGCCTCACTTACTATTATTTTAATCTTTATTTGATTACTTCATCTAGCCCCTAAATTATAACAGGTGAGTTAAATACAAAGGCAAAAAGTGTGGTTTGATTTTGACACTCATGTGTGAGGATGCACAATATGGGCAAAGAGATGGATTGGAATTAATAGCAATTATCCATTTTGTTAAAGTAGAGATGGTTTTCCCAAACTGATTCTCACAATTCATATTTCATTCAACAAAAAGAAACGTGTAACAATTACCTTTGTTTTCCTCCTTATTAACTTTTGTTTCCATTATATTTTTAATGAAGGATGATTTCATAAATCTACTTTAGAGGTGAAAATATTTTAATATATTTCTAACTGTATGCATTGATCTATACATACACACATATATTACACAGGTTACAATCATAATTTATAACTTCTGTAACTATACAATTTACTAAATTATTAAAAACATCGACGGCTCATGGCTGGAATCAGGATTACTCAGGAGACTGAGATCTGACGATCTTGGTTTGAAGCCATACTGGGCAGGAAAGTCCATGAGCCTCTTATCTCCAAACAACCAACAAAAAATCAGAATTGGAACTGTGGCTTCAAGTATTAGAGTGGTAGCCTTGAGAGAAAAAGCTCATGGACAACACCCAGGCTCTTCGTTCAAGAACTACAATCTACCCCCAAAAATCTATTTAATTTACACCTGTGTAAGTAGAGTATTTCCATCACCCAAATGCACATCCATGATTATTTGCAAGGTAACTCTGTTTTGTCTGAAGTACGACTAAACATTATCACTAAAGGAGCATTGGAACGTGGGTTCATTTTATCTCTCTAATGGATTTTTCTCCACTCAAATACTCAAGTGTTACAATTGTTCTAATTATTTAAAATCAGAGCTTTTTTCTTTCATACTCCTAATATTAGAGTTTGAATTGAGTGTTTTGTCCCCTTAAATGTGTGTTCTTACCACTTTGTCATGCCCCCAGCCCTAAGTTATCCTGATTATTTTTCAGCTAGAAACTGGCTTCCTACTTGTGTATGAACTTGGCCTCAGTCCACTTGATGTTATTCTTCCTGGAATTTAGAACAACAGGTGCATGGCATTGTGTACAGAACTTTCTGTTCAGTCTGGGCTTTTGCCACTATCCTCACAACATTGCACTCCCATGTAGTCACGAATTTCATAAGCTTGTCATAGCTGAGTTTTTTAAATCTTTCATTTCCTGCAGGCTCTTGAGTACTGAATTAATTTGTGTTTTCTTGGGTTGTTTGTTTCATTTGAATCTATGTGTTGAGTTGTTCCTCACTTTTCCTTTTGTTTCTTTCCCTCAAGTTCTTACCTAAAGTGCTGAGAAACCAATTCTTCTTTCTCAAGATAGGGTGAACATTATTTATTCCAAAGCAATTTCCGTATCTATGAATGGTATACACATGCTAAGCGCTGAGAAGGGTGTTTTTATTTTCACGGCAGTCTTTGGCATACACAGACAGATCATGAAATATATGAAGAAAATAAAACTACAGATGAATGCCAGGAGGAGAATAAGCTATTATTAATTGTTTGACAGACATTTCTCTTCTAGTGAAAGAAATATATTACTTGATGCAGGATTTCACAAAATCATATTGCTAGGAGGAACCTAAACAATCATCTAATAGTATATACTTGAGAGTGATGAATTGACTTCCTGAATAATTTACTTTTGGGTCAAATAAAAGCAGGCTTCCAAAAAGAGAGTAGATTTTAGAGAAACATGATGAATTTTATGTAAATAGGTCCTTAGCTGATTTTGTTAATTTGTGAACTAATACAGGGAAATTAAGTACAGAAAGATAAAAAAATAAAAACTTCACATTGAAATACTCATTTGTGTTTGTGTATGTGTGCATGCATGTGCGAGTACACACACGCACATGTGCATGTGCTCATGCATGCATTCATCATTCTTGAGGCTTGATAGTGCCGTGGAAACTATTCCTCAGCTTCTGTGCCCAAGGATAGTAGTCTACCACTTCAGCCTCTGCTACAGTTCTGTTTTTTTTTTTTTTTTTTTTTTTGAGATAATCGCTTGTATTTTCATGATTAAACAGTGGTCTTCAGATCTGAGACTCCCGAGTAGCTAGCTCTGCTTATTCAGCCTCTGAGTAGGTAGTTAAAATTCTGGCTGTCCTCTATGCTTCACTGCTCTTTTATACTTTTCCTGAGGTATTCACAAGCCTAAGTCATATATATGTCTAGTTGCTTTAAAATATTCTTATTGCTTGGAAACAGGGGATCCCATGTGTACTCTTAACTATTTTGGAGGCTTGAGAATAGAACGCAAACCAAAAGTTTAGTGGACTTACTTCTCAATCTATAGCTGGGTAAATTGGATAATTTCTACCAACCTGCACTATCTAGAGACTAAGATTGGAAGGACTGTGGATCCAGGTCAGTCAAGGTAGCAAGCTAGACAAGTTGGTGTGCAACTCTGATGCCATTTATGATAGGAAGGCTAAAAGGACAGATGAGATGCATGGTCTTGTGGAAAGGGAACCCCGGCCTGCAAGAAAAATATACCCCAAGTTGAAATCCCCACATTTTCCCACAACCAAAATAAGTATATACATTAACATCCAAAAACTTAATACAATCTGTTCTTTTCTCTAATATCAGTTTATCTGATTATCATATGATGTGACAAAATAATTTCATTAAACTTTTGATAATTTAAAATGACCTAGAAAATTCTTTCTCACTTATTAAGTGCAGATGAATGGCAAATTGCCTCATTTCTTACATATTTGACTACCACTATAAAATCATCTTATGATTATTAGTAATATATTCTGATTTATTACTTTACTTTGTAACAGTTTTTAAACTTTTTGCTTTTCTGCTGAGGTTGAAGTATTTAAATAGTATCATCAAAGTATATTCCTTGGGTATTTAGGGAAGTTTTTTACAAAAATTTTAACCAATGGCTTCTAAGAATTCTTAATTGGTATATATATTTTTTGGTTTATTTTTAATTTAAATTTAAATTCATTGTAATGGTAAGGTACACAGGGGTTAAAGTTACATAAATGAGGTAATGAATACATTTCTTAGGGAAGGAACATTGTTATATCTTCCATCGATATTTTTGTACACTCAAAACAAGAACTACTGATGCTTTTGCTGTTGCTATTGATCAATGGGTACTTTTGCTTACTTTGTTCATGCATTTTTTATTATAAAATTGATATACAGAGCTTTTCCACTTAATTAAGTCAATTAAAGAGTACACTTCATTTTCTTTTCTTTTTTTTGGGGGGGGGGAGGTTCGGTTGTGGACCCTGAACTCTGGGCCTGGGCCCCGTTCCTCAGCTCTTCAGCTCAAGGCTAGTGCTCTGCCACTTGAACCACAGCACCACATCCAGCTTTTTCCTTTTTGTTTATATGGTGCTGAGGAATCGGACCCAGGGCTTCGTGCATGGAAGGCAATCGCTCTTCCACTGAGCTACTGTCCCAGCCCCTACTTCATTTTATTTTCTAATTTTCAAATTTTGATCTTAAATGTTTCCTTTTGTTTCTTTAGGGTAATTCTTTTTTCAGAGTTGTAGGATCAGTTAATATAATTTTGCATGATTTCTACACATGTAAATTATTCAGTCACATATATTTTGCTTTTAAAATATGTAACATGTGCCTATTTGAAATTATTTTCTTAATTTTTATATGGTTAGTGAATTTAAATACATTTATTTTCTTATATTTATAAACATATTTGTCCAGGTAACAAATATTTACTGTATTTTCAAGAAGCACTTACTTTATTAAGAAAGCCTTCATTACCTGATCACTTTTTGGAAATATTTGTATTTGAATTTAAAAAAAAGTTTGTGCTCGGCATGGTGATTTGTTGCATCCATTTTCTAGCTATGGTGGGAATTGTAAATAGGGTTTGTAATTCGGGAGAGACTGGGAAACTTTGAGACCTTATTATAAAACTATTCAGAGTGAACTGATTAGAGATGTAGCCATCGTTAGTGTTATATAGAGCACCTAGCTATCACATTCTAAATCTTGAGTTAAAACACCAGTAACATCAATCTTTTGTCAAAATAAAAGGACACTTGTTTCAAAATGATTATTATTTAAAACTTATTTGCAAAGGTTCTCATGTCTTCTATTAATTTTCGATTTACTTAATCTATTAAAATCCAAGTATATTGTGACTATTTTATTTCTACTAAACTTTTAAATAGTACGAGCAATATTATGATTTCATATATTAACATACTTTTTACTGTTTGTGATAATTTCCTCCGTTTAATATAATAAAATCAATATTCCAAATGTGTGTATGTGGTGTGTGTGTGTGTGTGTGTGTGTGTGTGTGTGTGTGTGTTTATGTGTTTTGTGTGTATGTGAGTGTGTGCTTTGTGTATACTTTGTAATGCTTGCGAGATCACACCATTGCTTCACATATGCAAGGCCAATGGTTTACGACTGAGCTATTCTGTCTAGTTATAATCCAAATAGTGTTTTAAACCATGACTTTCAAACTTTCATTCCTAGTATGCCCTTTCTAAATTATATACGATAACATGTGATCCATATTCTATCCACGTTAGCAATTTTTATTGTTATTTAGAATATTTCTACTGCCTTTCCACTTACAAACTCTTGTGTTTGTTATTGATAAAGGTTTTACTTTGCTTCTTTTGTCTCTTCATTATTTTTCCCTTTAGAGTTTAACTATTCTTTCTCTTATTTCTTTGGAAATTAATTATTATATTCCTATTACAATTTCTTTACATTGTAACAGGTATATACAATGCTTTAATTTCTATTTTAATTTTTCCCATTTTCACTGACTTTTAGTACAAACTATTAGATGGATTAAAAAGAAACTTGTCTCGGGAAACGTTATTTTTCTCCTTCTCTTCTCTGAAGTCTTTCTGTTTTTTGAAACACAATAGCAATGACATATAGCTCCTATGTGGTACATCATTGTTTCCCCTCTCACTCTCCTCCGTTGTACAGCTCAAGTTGTTATCATTCAGCTTTGTTATGTTACAGTGTTATCTAAATCATAACTCATTCTTGAATTAATTTTAGTTGTTTCAAGTATTCTCTGAAGACATTTTTCTATATATAATATCTGGGGTCTTGTGTTTTTACAAGGTACAAAATATGAGTCACTTTCAAACATCTAGATATCGCTGTAGAATATTGGTCCACCTGCTCAATAAACTCGTATTTAAATTCAAGGAATGCAGGTCAGTTAGAACAATCATGTAAAATGGTGTAGCTTCAGCCTTCATACTAGCTTTGAAACTTTTTACCATGTTTAGTAGTAAAGACAACATAGTTCTACTACAAGAGCAGACACATAGAAGAATGTAACAGATTTGTCAAAAATAAATTCTCAGTTTATGGTAAATAGATTTTGAAAACTATCTTATGACTTTATGAAATAAAAAATAGAATCTTAAATGGGTGTATTGGCACTATTTTCTCTCGAGATTTAAAGAATGATCTTAGACTACTACCTCAATCCCTTTTTTTGTTTCTTTTGTTTTGTTTTTTTTTTGTCACTCATGGAGCTTGAACTCTGGGATTAGGCACTGTCCATGTCCTCTGCAGATCAATGCGAGCACCCTACCACTTGAGCCACCACACCACTTCTGCCTTTCTAGTGGTTTATTAGAAATACGAGTCTCATGGACTTTCCTGCCCAGGCTGGCTTTAAACCGTGATCCTCAGATTTCAGACTCCTGATTAGCTAGGATTACAGGCGTGACCTACAGGCACCTGGCCTACCTCAATCTTTATACAAAAATTTAAAATAACAAATGATTATCAAACTAAATATGAGATGTAAAAACCTGTAAGAGATAAACGTAAAAATTCAAGACATTGTATCAGTAAAGGTTTCTAAATGGAAAGCATTAGTTGCTAAAGAAAAGCAAGAATATACTGGATTATATCAAGTGATAGCCTTTCATAATTCAAAGGACACTATACTCATAATTCAAAGGACACTATAACCGAAGTGAAAACATATCCAACAGATAGAGGTAACATATTTGTTAATGCTGAAATGTGAATGGTACAATGATTCTTAATCTTAAGTGTTTTTATATCTTCTATTTCTATATAATTTTTCCTGAATAGGATATTTCTTTAACGAACATGTGTAAATTAATAGTCAATAAGAGGAGCATATGAAATAAGTTCCTCTTTAGTATCTTAGAAAAAAGAAAAAGAAAAATCACTAGTATGACTCTAATATAAAAAGATGACACAAAATATAGTAATGCATTGTGGAGGAATTGATAAACTACTCATAGTGATCCATTTGTATAATACTGCAATCATTTTAGCAAGCAAGTTTTCATGTCTCAAAGATCAAAAAGAATTGTATAGGATCAATTCATTATACTTCTATGAATGTATTAAAGAGAAGTAAAAAAAAGTATTTGGACAAGGAATTGTAGTTCATTGACAGTGCACTTAAATAGTATGTGTGAGACCCTGGAAAAAATCCCCAAAATAAAATTTTGAAAATACACACTACAGAGGATGTATGCTGGACAAATTCTAGTAACAGAATTTTTTATCTATTTTAATGTCTGTTCTAAAATTTTTAGCATTTCTATTTGAAGAAATGCAAGTTTGTGAAAATTAGGCTTTGAAAACCTATGAAGGTACAATTCACTTCCAAAGCACTAAAGTGTATACAATAAAAGGAGATAGTATATTGCAAGTGAATTACATGTCAGCAAATAAACTATTGTTAAAAATTCTTCACACAAAATGCAGAATATCTAAATAGACCTTTTTGGTTTTGGCTAAAAACTCTGTAAACTACAGTGTTTAAAACAAACATGTGATTTCTGTTTATTTTAAGGGTTTTTTTGTCCGTTATTTTGAGTTTATACAGAGATATGTCAATCAAGAGGGTATGTGATAACTGGAATACCTAGGAATTATGCATCATTTATAAGTAATTGATAACCTTTTCTGGACGAAACGTTTAGCAAATGACAGAAGACACAAAACTATGCAAATGCATTTTATGAAAGCCATTGGAGCATTAAAGTAGGATAAAGTCAAGTAAATATTTTGCATGTATTCTATTGGTCTCTCTTTAACTGGAAAGTTATAGATTATGTTTTTTTATATTCTATTGGGACAATGATCTGCTGTCACTTATTTTTTTCTCTTCCCCTTCTTTTGCCCTTCCACTTACATAATTATTATTTAAAGAAACATACTTGACCTTGCATTTCTAAATACTTCAAAATTATCTGAACTATTTTATACTATATCTTTCTCAAAGGAAATATTTTTGACACTACCATTTTTATCCTCTATGATATTGGATATCTTCCTGCCTAATTCAGTGCAAGATATACATGAGACTCATCCAGATATCTCAAAACTCATACCACCATAAAATCCTATCTTACTTAGAAATCATGCTTTTAGAATGTCTGGGGAGGTGGCATCTCTCATTTTTGAATGACACTAAGTGATACTTATATGCAGTCATGTTTTAAACCAATATGCTACTCAGTAGATGAACGAATTGACAAAATGAGGTTTATGTATGCACGGTGGAATTCTATACTTCAAATTCATACGGAACTGGAAAGACTTGGAAAAATCCTACGAAGTAAAATAAACAAGACACAAAGAAACAGATTCCGTGGTTTCCTCATTTGTAATAAGTAGGAAATGTCTAGAATATAAAGAAAAGAAAAAGAAAAAGAAATGTGATCTTAGCCACTAGTTCATTGCTAGTATAATTCCTGCTCTCTCGCAAAGGACTTTTTTCCAGTTAAGTCCATGGTCTTATATCTGACTGGCTTGGAACCAGAATAATTCTTCCATTCTACTTTTTACAAATTTGCATGATTACCTATCATGATTTAGAGCTAATAGAAGAAAGAGAGTGGTCTCATCCTTCATGTTCCACTTAGTAGTAATGCTTTCTCTATGTCACTCACATAGATCTACATACTGGCCTTGGCTTTATTATTTCAACGCTGTCTTATTTGCAGAGTCTACTATAGAGTACTGAACCATTATACTTAAATACAGAACTTCTCTTTCTTCTATTCCTATTGTTTCTCTTTCTGCTAACTTATGTACACTTGAGTAATAATGCACAACACAAACACTGACCAAAAAATGTTTCTGAGAACCTTCTTCCCACTTAAAATTGGTCTTAATTTACAGAGCACTTAGGAAATTTGAACTTAATGTACTCCAGGATAATGTTTTTTTTTTTTCATGTTTTTTTTTTTTTATGGTGAAAATGGTGGACAGAGGGGTTAGAGTTACATAAGTAAGTTAATGAGTACATTATTTACCGAACATTGTTACTTCCTCTTTTGTTTTTCCCCTGTCATCCCTTTTCTCCACACTGCCTCAACTCTCCCCTCCCATCCCCAACTAGTAAAGTTCATTTTCAACATAGTGTCTTATTCATCTCATTGTAACAACGGGTCATACTGTATACTTCTTTCAGCATTTTATTTCCCTTCCCCTCCCCACATTAGAAAAATGTATATGCAAGTTACAGCTCACCGACCTCAAATAGAGTGGAAACGGGTTATACCATGGAGGAAGAAAATAGAAGAGAAACAAAAAAATCACATAATACATGGCAGATACATTAAAAACAATAGTAAGAAAGAAAAAACAAGTTGTGTCTGTATTTGGGGTTCATTTCACTTAACATCGTCTTATACAGCCATATGTACGTGGATAATGTTTTATAAGCCATGTAAATTCCATAGTTTCTCATTACTAAGTTGTCTCTGAAACACGTGTTACCTCGTGTCTAAAGATGCCTTTGTGCTATCTCAATGAAGCCAGAAAACATTCATTTTCCTGGAGCAATACCATAGATTGTTACCGGAAGTAAGTGGAACGAACTTTTACAGGAAGTAGAAACTGAATCCAGGAGAGAAATTGAACATAGAGAAATGACAATGTTCAAGTTAATTTGTGCTCTCATTTTTACTGTACAAGAATATAATCCAAGGCTTGAAGGGAACTCTGTCCCTATCTTTTTCGAGTGTGCACTTTAGCCATAAAACTTGTCTGTAAACTTCTAGTTGACAGTATTACAAAAGGAAACAATATGCCTTTTGAAGGCCAGCATGGAAAAAAAGGAAATAACATTGTTTTACAGTGTTCTACTACAAAGAAACAAAGACATGGAGGTTTTAAAATGTCTTATGCATGAATATTTAACTCCTGAGATGATTCTCTTGTTGCAAAAGTCAGATATCCATTCCTTTATTCTGGTCCTGAATTCGCCATATCAATAAGGATTCCAAAAAGCAGGATCCAGTGAGTATGATCAGCAAAAGGAGCCTCTTTTCAAAACAGTGCTTTAAGGATGGTCCCAAAGAAAAATTTTTTTTTAGTTTCTTGTTTGTTTGTTTAGTTTGTGCTGCTTCTGGGGCTTGAACTCAGAGGCTGGACCCTGTCCCTGAACAGTTGTCTTTCCTGCCCACCTGCCCCCAAAGCTAGTACTCTACTGCTTGAGCCTAAACTCCACTTCTGGATTTTTGGTGTTTAATTACAGATAAGAGTTTGAAAGACTCTCCTTCCTGAGTTGGCTTTGAACTAAGAGAGTAAGAAAATCAAGTCACACCAACTGTATGGACTTCTTTCTTGAACCAAGAAATATTAGAATATTATAAAGGTAATATTTGACAATTTTTAAAAGAAGAGAATATGTGCAGCAAAGAAGCCATAACTTAAATAATTCAGCAAAAGTAGGTGCACTGAGTCATATTGGAAAATTTTTTCTACTTGGGAAGATTACTATTGACTTCGTAGTTTCTTTTGGGGAAACTTCAAGTACATTTCACATTTTCATTGGTCGTGGGGCATGAACTCTGATCCTGGGCATGTGCCTCAGCTCTTCAGATCAAGTTGGGTGCTCTGCCACTTTAGTTACAGCACCACTTCCGGGTTTCTGGTAGCTAATTGAAGATGTGTCTCATGGACTTTCCTGACCAGGCTAGCTTTGAACCACAGTCCTCTGGTCTGAACCTCCTGAGTACCTAGGATGACAAGTGTGAGCCACCAGCACCCGTCTCATATTTGCATGTATGTGCACTTAATGACACTGTAGACAAATAATGGAAATTTGAATCAAGTGATGACATTGCAGCTTTTCAGAAAATTTGAGGTAGCAATAAATATGTCATCCTTTTCCATATTGTTACATTAATGACTCATGAGCCATTGGACTCTTAATTTAGCATCCTCTGAGGTCTGCATCGGTGGACTTAGTATAATTAATTTTTAGTAGATAAATAGAGAAAGACTGAGATTTTTAGAAAGCAAAGGAGATCAGATATGAAAGAACAACATAGAATGGTATAAAACTTATCTCACAGAGATTAAGAACTAGTCTAAGTGATTTAGAATGCTAAAGGAATGAGGAATAATCCTACTTGATAACTAGTTCTTTAATAACCAAATATGGTTCCCTAGAACATTTTCTGGTATAATTTAGTTATTACTATCATTGATTTCTTGCATCTGGATTTATTCCTTCACTTCTATCACAACTATTAATTAGCTGGTGCATTTTTGGTGCCAAAAGTGACCAAAAAATTTTCCAAATCTCACTTAGACTTAGATTAATCCTCACCTGATATCTAAGCACATTTTGACATTAATTGCCATGTCCTACTAACAAAATGTTTTTTTTTTCCTAAACGCAGTCTTCTAATATAGGTAAAGTACATGAATTAAGAACTATTGTTAAGTGGCGCTGTAGCTCAAGTGGTAGAGCGCTCGCCTTGAGCTGAAAAGCTGAGGGACAGCGCCCAGGCCCAGAGTTCAAGCCCCACGACCGACAAAAAAAAAAAAAAAAAAAAAAAAAAAAAAAAAGAACTATTGTTAGGTCATAGTTGGAAGGAGCAATAATATATTCCAAGTATAGTTTCTTTATTTGGCATTTACTAGTTAAATTAATTTTTTTGCCAGTCCTGGGGCTTGAACTCAGGGCCAGGGAACTCTTCCTGAGATTTTTCTTGTTTTGCTTAAGGCTAGCGCTCTACCACTTGAGGCATAGCACCACTTCTTTTTCTGTTTATGTGATACTGAGGAATTGCACCCAGGGTTTCATGCATGCTAAGCAATCACTGTACCATGAAGCCACATTCCCAGAGCCTTAAATGACTTTCTTAAGATGACTTTGCTTTTTCATTCCATTACTATGTATTATAATTTAGGTAAGGTGGTAGAAAAGGAAGTGAAAAACAATACTAAGCCCAGTAAGGCTGACATTACTGACACATCACTAAGGAAGTACAGTGTTAAGACCTTTAGGACTCATAGGGCTCTTGCATGTGACATTATTAGTTTACATTATTACATAATATTTTACATTATTATGTAAAAAAACATTAACAGTCATCTCCAACATCCATAACATTCTGCTTCCACTTTCAAGTTCAAGAGCCAAAAATTTAAGCCTTTTTATTGATTAGATGTGTTTCCTAGGAAGGAAGAATGAGGATGTGGAAGGTGATGTTGGAAAAATATTTATATTGGCTCCCAGTCCACATTTTTTGCATTCTTAAAAAGTATTACTGATGATCTCCTACATCTTCTTGACTATGCTGTCTGCACAAGATGCAGATAAAGGAAGACATTTATTCTGGTGGATTGTCACACATATTAACAAAATTCAGTTCTGCAAAAAAAAAATTACTAGTATAAAGTATTGACTATAAAATGGTTTCTTGTCCTAGCAGAACAAAATGCAGTATTGAAATGATTAGTCCAGGTTTTTTTGAGATTTTTATGCTGTTTCAGTATCAAGATGTTCTCTAATTCCAGTAATATACCAGCATAAAAGATCTGATTTGAAGATCTCAGTAGTATTAGAAACAAAGGTACATAGTAGCTTCCTTCATGCAGAGGCATGTGATGGCATGTATGACTGATCGTATTGTAATTATCTTTTTTTTTCCTCTTCATCTCATGTTGCATATTTTGGCATATTAATCTGTCCTGCATCAGCTTCCTGTAGGTGAGATTTACCTCTACTCTGCAATGTCAAGATGGAGCATGTGACTTACTTCAGCTTACAAAAATGCACCAGAAGTGGCGAAAGGCTATTTCTAGGGGAAGATTTCTATCCCATTGTCTGGATCTAAGAGTTAACTTCTTTTCCCTTAGCTATAAAAATAGCATATTTCCAGAGGGAATCTTTTTTCAACTTATATACTGAAAGAATATAGCATGTGAAATTGAGGCAAAACTCAAACACAGGAATAATTAAGCTAATATTAGAATATGATACTATGATATTAGTTTCTTACTATGCTTGTATACCTTTATGATAGTTTCCTACAGCACTTCAGTATTTTAGAAATACTAAACAAGTACTAAACAGATAACACTTCCTGTTTGATGCTATTACATTTATTACATTTGTTTTTTAAATGAATAAGCATTCTATATGTGGTCACTTGAGGTGTTAACTTTCTCTATAAATGTGTATAATCACTCTAGAGCACTGTATCTAACACCCACAATCATTATCCAGACCTTGTGATTGAGATGAGGAAGAACAAAATATCTAGATTTCTCACTTCTCTTTTCCTCTTCTCCTTTTTCTAGTGAGAATTCTCATCCTTTCTCCAAATTCTCCTATTAATAAAGGAAGAATGAGACATTGTGCATATCAAGCAAAAGGCTTCAAAGCCAGAATTTTATTCTTTCAGAAATAGATGAAGTAAATCAGAATGGCTCAAGGAAGAAGGAAAACATGATTTTTTCCCCTTACTAGTTTCAACAATAGAGTCTGAACACAACTCTAAATATTTAATAAACCATTTGCTTTGGCTAATTTTTAAAAATATAGTGTTTTAAAATAAATAATTTTAAAAATTAAAAAAATTAAATATATAGTAATTTGTTGTTTGCTTTTGGTAGGCATGAAATAAGACTGCATTAACATTGTGTGAGTTGAAAGGGTAAATTTTATCTGAATCTAAACAAAATGAAAAATATATGATGTTAAGATAAATAGCGTTTAGGGACATTTTCAACATGATATACACACAGGGACATTATTTTCTTCTTTTCCTCTCCACACTTCAATAAGCAGTTCATGTAATTCAAATATCTGTGTTTATTTCAGAAATAGATTAGACAAATAAGTTAGAAGAAGAGAACCAGGATTGGTGGTGCATTCTTTAAAAATATCAGTCAAATAACTATTAACCATAATTCCAAAATAATAACAAACAAATGCTCTTGAAAAGAGGCGATTGTAAGCAGAATATACAAAGAGTGATAGTGCCAGAACTGCTTCAGGAACTGCTCTCTGACATTTAAGATTTCTAGTACATGACAATGTTTTAATCTGGATTAAAGGCTTTCAGGAACTAAATTTCTTTAGTTATATTTCGTTGAAGAAATACCTTTTCAAAATTAATGAAAAGATAGCAGGTTTTAGTAGAAAGAATGCTTACACACTCATTGTGGTAGGCAGTAAAATACCTTTCCAAAATATCTATAGTCCCGAAATATCTAATCCATCAAATGTAGATTTACATTTTATATATGATTGTAAAATAATCACCTTTCATTACCTAAGGAACACAAATTTGAATAATTATCAGATGGGGAAAGTATACTCAAAAGTCCCAGCTGTAGTTCGAGAGGGACATTATTAGGTAAGAACCATCAGAGAGATGTAAAGATGCTACATTAGAAGATAAAGGAAAAGACAACAATCCAGATTCTGAAGTTTTTGGAAAGAGGAACAGGAAGTAAATGCGTTTTCAACTAGAATCATCTGAAAAATATTTCAGTTCTGTAGGGGGCTCAATTTTAATCTAGTGAGAATTATTTTAGATTTTTGTCCATTAGAACTGTAAAATGATAAATACGGATTGTTCAAGCCAATTAACTTGTAGAAATATTTTACAGAAGATTTGATTTAGTAAACTAACTCAACTACACCCTCTCCTGATGCAACCACAAGGTTACCACAAGTCCTGGTTTCTGAGAATAAGAAAAAGTTGCCACCAGGTTTGTACACATGTATGATATACATACTACTAAGGGCCTTGCATTAATGAAGTCTTGAAATTCTAAATAATATTTAAATAAGAAGGTCCTTTTCTTCATTTTCACATTTGGGGATCACTAAGTACCAAAGCTATGTAGAAGGCTAGGGTAAGAATATAGAAACGAAATCTGTCTTCTAATGTTATAAAGATGATTTATGTCACTTGGATTTACAGTTGTAAGGTAATAAAAAATAAGGTAAAACAGAAACAGTAAGTCAATTTTATATCTTTCCTAACTTTCCAACAGAAATTAGAGAATCCAGTAAAGATACAGCAATCCCAGGATGATACAGGATGTTATAGGATCACTAGATGGTGAAAAAAAGGTAACAAGAATGGGTCCCCTGGAACAATGGGAAACAAAATCTACACCTACACATTGTGATATAGCTAGAAAATAGTTTCTACAATGCTAAGTCTTTATATTTTAGGTTTGTTTACACAGCAACTTTACTCTCTAGGAAATGATTCCTTATTAATACTCAAGTGTTTGCAGCTTATAACCCAGCAACAAATAATGTTTCTAAATATAAACAAGCATGATACTAAGAGTAACCAAGGCTACTTGCATTGCTATAGCTGATAAAGAAAAATGATCTTGGGGAATAGTCAAACAATCTTGAACTTTTTCACACCTTTCCTCTTCTCCAACATGAGAAGTCATAGTCTAGATATGTCTCATGGACTTTCCTGCCTATGCTGGATTTGAAATATGATATTGACCTGTCAGCCTCCTTACTAGTTAGGGTTACAAGCATGAGCCATTGGCGCCTAGCTACATAATTATTTTTTACATATTTATGAAGTATGAAGTGGCAATCCCATTCATTTATATGTTGCTTAATGATCAAGCTACATCGTATCCATTAATTTCTGTGTGTAACATTTATTTATAGTGAGAATGCTCAAAAACTTATCTTCTGGCTGATGAAATATCTATTCTTAACTATAATCACTTTGCCTCTTGTAGTATAAAATTAATATGTTTACTTTTAGTCACAGAAGTCTGCTAATTAAAGTTATATAAAACATGAATTGTAAAGTGAAAGAAATTCATAGTTTCATTACTTGTTTAAAGAAAATGATAATGCATTTTTTTCAATTATATTTCTTTGCAATGTGTAATATTCATTGATTTAACTTAAAATTGATAGCAATTACATCATATCTAGTTGATTCAAACTTGTATTTAAAAATTGTACACTTAACACAAATATACTTCCACTTTCTTCTAACACATAATTAAAATAACAGTATAGGAAAGTTTGGTGTTAGCTGTTCATGTGTAGAATCAGAGAAACTCAGGAGGCTAAGACCTGAATATTTTAATTCAATATCAGTTCAAACAGACAAAAATGTGAAAACTTATCTCCAATTATCTAGCAGGAAGCAGAAGTTGAGGATGTGGCTCAAGGAATAGCGTGTCATAAGCCATTAGCAAAGAATACAACAGAGACCATTAAACATTGAGTTCAAGCCCTAAAAATGGCAAGTACACAAAAGACAACAACAAAAAAGTGATATGAACATCAATAATAAAGACAAAATAGTAGAAAAGATCATGAGAAACGTGTGTGAACATCTGGAATTCAGAAATCATTTGACAGAATTTTGATTCATGAGAGGTAAAAGTCACAGTATATTTTGAACAATCTCACTGAAGTCATTTGTGTTGAAACCTGGCTATTGGGTAACATGTGAAAGAGCAGACTGGATTACCTGACATAGCAGACATTGCCTGTAACTATACACCATCCCACTCTGAAACAATCTAAAATCGTGCTTGTTAATTTAAAAAGAACCTCATGCTAGAGACTTTTTGGTCCACACAGACTGGGGTCCTTATTTTGAGGCTTCAGACCAGTGCTTTTATTTATAAACACTTCTGTTTTACTCCCCTTCACTGGTGTAGCTATACCTTACTAAGCTGGCACCAAGCGACTCCCTAGAAATTGGGCAAGAGCATTTGCTGATGCTCTTCCAACTTCTCTCTGTGGCTCAAGATAGCCAGACTCTTGTAGCTAAGATGGGTTACTTTGATGTCCAGGTGGCCTTAAACTGGAGAAAAACATGTAATGGATATGACAACATGAGTTAGTTTCAAACCATGATCTTCAGATCTGAGCCACTATGCTCAGCCCAGTATTTCCAGTAAGTTACTTAATCTTTCTGACACTCAGGTTCTTCCTGTGTGGAAAGTGAAAAGAATTACTTTGTGTACCTAAGAATCCAGTTGGAGTTATGACTGGGTGCAGAAAGTATAAGTGTTCAGGATGTGTGGACAGAGTCTGACACTCTCATAAAACTACTGGTATTTATATTTAAATGAATTCCAGGAATTGGAAACAAGAGGGATTTTTCTGTTCTTGTTTATCTTTTTATGGACATTGAAGGAGCCGCAGAAATTCAAGGAGAACAGGGAAATAAATGCAGCAGTTGTACTCTGTAGATATTATATTCACAATGAGCTATACCTCTTGTGGACAGGGACAGGAGGGAAAATCAGAGAGAGAACAAAGTGATGAGATTGTCAAACAAGAAGTGAACTCGTTAGCGACTTATAAAATGGTGATCTGTTTGTACACTACCTTAACAAAAACCATTTGAAAAATCCAGGTTGATTATTCTCTCTTCCAATTTTTGTAGAGGCCCTTAAGACTCAGGCTCACCTGGAGTTTTTGAAGGTCACATTATATGATAATTAATGTAGAGCCTGAATCTCTGAAGAAATGTTATAAAAAGTATTTCATTCTTAGTGCCTCTTTCTCTTTGAGTGGTGATTATATATGTTGTTGTAATAGCTAAATTTTTACTTTTTGTTTTTAGTACTTGTCAGGTGTTGAATTCTTCTTAAAGCTTTGCTATATCTTGGCCCCCTGCCCTTAACTAAAACGGTAATTAATCTTTGAAATTAATGTACTTGACTATGAGTTTTATTTATTGATTTAATTTGTCGGCGGTGGTGAATTCTGGGCCTTGATGCCATTCCTCAGCTCCTCAGCTCAAGACTAGTGCTCTACCACTTGAGCCACAGTACCACTTCTATCTTTTTCTGCTTAGGTGGTGCTGAGGAATCAAACCCAGGGTCTCGTGCATTTAAGGCAAGCTGTCTACAACTGATGCACCTTCTCAGCCCTTATGAGTGTCTACAACTGATCCACCTTCTCAGCCCTTATGAGTGGTATGTTTGTGCACGGGTCTGTCAAGAAAATCTATTGAGCAAATGTATACATTTGCCACTAGACATATTCAAAATTATGAATTAACTGATATTTTAATGAATAAAACTGTTATCATTGATACTAGGAAGTGTTTGTCTCCCCATACTAAAAACATAGAGGAGGGTATTTTAAACTAAAACTACAAAAGAAATTTTAAGATCTTGTTGCTAACAAATGTGTCCAGGTATTATTACATTAAACAGACAATTCAAAATAGTTTTTCTTCATGAATACAGAGATCAAAGGTTTTATTATTCTTATTTCAAAATGCAAATTAAAGGGGAAAAACAGTCAGGAGGTAAAATATATATTGAATGTTAATAGTTAAAGAGGAAAAGAAGATCCTAGACGACAAACTAAAGACAAAGCAATATCAGAGCACTATATGCTCAATATTAAATAAGAAGGTTTAATTGAAAAATTGACCTGGAATGTGCACATCAAACAAAAGCAAGAAATCAGAGCCTACCACCAACAAAGAAACACCATAATGCATATCTCAGAAAAAGGAAACAAGTTCCTTATACTTGATTTCAATGATACATATAATCCCCCTACACACACACACACACACACACACACACAAACACACACACACACACACACACACACTCATAATGTGGTATGTATACACAATGGAATTCTAACCCTCTATCAGATAGATTTCTTCATTATTGCTATTCTAACTGGGATGAGGAGGAATCTCAATGTTGTTTTCATTTGCATTTCTTTTATATCTAGAGAGGTTGAGCATGTCTTCATATATCTATTGGCCTTTGTTATTTCCTCTTCATTGAAGTTTCTCTTTAAGTATTTAGCCCACTTATTTATCAGGCAATTGTTTCTGTGAGGATTTGTTGGTAAGGGATTTAATTTTTTGAGTTCAAAGTATATTTTAGATATGAGACCCTTATCGGTTCTATGGCTAGTGAAGATCTTCTCCCAATACGTGCACTTCCTATTGATCTTGCTAACTATGACCTTTGCCATGTAGAATCTCTACAGCTTCATGCCATTCCATTTGTGCAACAATTCTTTGATTTGTTGTGTTTCAGGGTCTCTATTACAAAAAAATTCAACCTGTGAGAAGGAGACCTGGGGTTTCCCCTATTCTGTCCTTTAATGTTTTCAGCGTGTCCTCTTTGACTTTAAGCACTTTGATCCATTTGGAGATGATTCTGTTACAGGATGATAAATACTGATCTAGCTTAGTTTTCTACAGGTGATTAAGCAAATTTGTCATTTACTGAAGAGGCTGTCTTTCTTCCATTCTATTGTTTTAGCTCCTCCCTTATCAAAGAATAGATATCTAAAGGTCTGTGGGTTCCTTTCTGGGTTTTCAATACCATGCCATTGGTCCTGAGGTCTCTTCTTGTGCCGTACTACACTGTTTTGATTACTATGGCTTTGTAGTCGAATTTGTAATTTGGTATTTATATTCCTCTAGCACTCTCTTTTTTTCTGTTAAGAATCGTTTTCCCATATTCAATATTTTATTGTTCCATATGAATTTTTGGATTGCTTCTTCTATTTCCTTGAAGAATGAGGTTGGAATATTGACAGGTATTGCATTGCATTTGTAGATACCTTTGGGAAGTATTGCCATTTTCACGATAATGATCCTTCTGATCCAGGAGCTACGGAGGTTTTTCCACTTTCTAAGTTCTGCTTTGATTTCCTTTTTCAAGTTTTTAAAGTTTAGATCATAGAGGTCCACTTCTTTAGTTAACTCCGAAGTATTTTATTATTTGTGGGGTTATTACAAAAGAACTTGCTTTCCTAATTTCATCTGCACTTTTCTTATTGTTGCCATACAGAAAAACCATTGATTTTTGAGGGTTAATTTTATATCCTGCTTCTTTGCCAAATTTTCGAATCAGCTGGAGTAATTTGGGAGTGGAGTCCATGGAATTCTTTAAATACTAAATCATGTCATCTGCAAGAGGGAGAGTTTTACTTCATCATTCTCTATTTGGATCCCTTTTATGTTTGCATCTTGTCTTATTGCTGTAGCTATCATTGTAATGCTAAATTGAAGAGAAGTGGATAGAGTGGACATACTTGTCTCGTTCCTGAATTAAGAAGAAATGGCTTTAGTTTTTCACCATTTTGTATAATGCTGGCTGTCGGTTTGTGATATACAGCCTTTATTGTATTGAGGAATGTTACATGAATTCCTAATTTTTCCAGAGCTTTCAACATAAGGGGGTGTTGAATCTTGTCAAATGCTTTTTCTGCATCTATTGAGATAACCATGTGTTTCTTATCCTTGCTCTTGTTGATGCGATGGATTATATTAATTGATTTGCATATATTGAACAAGATTTGCATCCGTGAAATGAAACCTGTTTGATTGTGGTGGATAATTTTTTGACGAATATTTGAAGTCGATTTGCCAAAATTTTGTTTTTGCATCAATGTTCATCAAAGAAATGGGTCAATAGTTCTATTTCTATGATGAGTCTCTGCCTGGTTTTAGGATGAGTGTTATAATGGCTTTTTATTGTAAAGGCACTCTAGGGAGGGTTTACAATTACATAGGTAAGGTAATGAGTACATATCCTTTCAAACATTGTTACCCTCTACTTTGTTTTTAGCATACCGTACCTTCTATCCTTATCTCACCAACTCCTCCCTTCCCCCATATCCAAAGATATAAATTTCATTATTAATATAGTGTCTTATACCTCTCATTGTTACAATGTTTCAACCTGTAACCTTATTTCAACATTTTGGTATTTTTTCCCCTCCCCAAATTTGAAAATTGTATATATAAAATGTAGGGCACTGGAATATTCTTCCTTCACCTTGGGAACTCCCTGATTCCTCGTCCTAGTTGTCCCAGGTGCATATATCATCTGGGGATGCTCTTGGTCCACATAAGTGTTCCCCTTCCCTTCCTGAACTGTAGGAACCTAGTTTTAGGGCAAGGGTTGTGGGGTGTTGTCTTCAGCCTTAAGAGAACATGGATTTCTTTCTCTTGCTGTCACTTACTGAATTAAAGATTTTATGTTGAAATATACACTAATTTGTTGCTATTTTCATATATACACACATATATATATATATATATATATATATTTCTTTTGGGAAATAAATCTCCATTCTTAAAACACACTTATTATTCTTAAAGCTCCCAAGAGTTACTTTCTATCTTTGAGTCCTTATTTGTTTTTAGGAATTGTTTGTAAAGGTTTAAGACATGGTTTATTTTGTATCATATTCATATAGATAGCTAGCTATCTTAGTGGCTGTTTATTACATAGTCTAGTGTCAGATCTCATGTTTTCACACAAGTTTGGTTCTCATTTCTCTATTGTTTCCTTATTGTGTTTCTTCAGCTTTAATATCAGACTGTCTTAATTACTATGCTTCAGTGTGGCAAATCTTAATTTCAGGTGCGATGCATCCTCACTTGTTCTTCCTCATTCTTTGGGTCTTTGATCTTTCATAATCCATCTCCTTCTCTATTGTTGGAGACCAAACTCAGGGTCTTCTGCATGGAAGAAGTGCTCTAGCACTGAGCTACACTCCCACCCAGCTCTTAAATAATTGAAGCAACAGTCACTGTGTCCAAGTGGAGCTTTTTAAAATTTCCCTCTAGAATTAGGGTCTCTTGACTTAGAGTCCTTGACTTTGGTCACAGAAGAAGAATTTCCACAGAAGTCACCATGGCAAGAAAAGTTGGCATAGCTTTACTGAGTAAGCAAGGAAACAAACAGCAGAAGACAGACAGAGGCCCCCTCAGTATATAGGTGTTGTCACAGAGAGAAGCCTAGAGCTGATTGACATCAGGGGTGTTTCTCTGATAAAGCAAGGCCTGTCATAAAGTCAGGCAGATACTTGTTTATCTTTGCACTTTATCATTCTTGGTGTTACACCTTCTGAGTTCTTGGTTATTTATTTGGTGTCTCACTCTTTAGATTATTTCTTCCAGGAAAAAATGCTTTTTGCCATACAGCAGATGTTTGTCCTTAAGATGAGGAATACATATTGTTGTTTCTCAGGCTGTATTTAAAAACAAAAAAGATGTACTTGCATGTTTCTAAATGTCTTGTTTCTTTTGAGTTCCTGTGGGCCATCCTCAAGGCTTATTTTTTTTAGTTGATGGTGCCACCAATGTATACAAATTCCTGTGAAGAATTACCATAGTATTGCATTCAATGTATAGATTGTTTTATGGAAAATAATACCTTCTTGATGCTGTGTATTGCTGTTCACGATTGAGCCATGGTTCTACTTTTAGCTCTTTCAATTATATTCGTGTTTTTATTTTCTTTACAATGTGTGATATATTGTTAGATAGTTCTTAGTGTTCTTTTCTTGGGTTGTTTTGGTATGAACAAAACTGGGGATTGATCTCATACCTCCTTTATGGGAAGAAAGCACTTTCCCACCTAAGTCACAATTCAGCTTATAGCAGTTTTTTTTTTGTTTGCTTGTTTGTTTTTCTTGGTCATGGGGCTTGATCTCTGGGCCAGGGTGATAGCCCTCAGCTCTTCAGCTCAAGACTAGTGCTCTACCACTTTAGCTACAGTGCCACTTCCAGTTTTCTGTGTGGTTCCTTGGAGATAAGAGTTTCATGGACTTTTCCTTCCTCGGTTGTCTCTGAACAGCAATCCTCAGATCTCAGCTTCCTGAGTAGCTGGGATTACATGTGTGAGCCACCACCACGGTGCTATGGTAGATTCTTTTTTAACAATTTAAATTACTTATTTTTGTCCTAATTTAATTTAATACTTTTATCCTTTTTCTCCCAGGGAATTGAGTATAGGACCATGTATATATATAGATATATTATATTTTTTTATTTTTAATAGTGAAAATCATGTACAGAGGAGTCACAATTACATGGGCAAGATAATGAGTACATTTCTTATCAAGCATTGTAGCCTCCTCCTGTGTTTCCCCTTCCAATCTCTTTCCATCCTCCCCCCCCCCGCCCTCCCACCCAATCCTTGCCCCCACCCCCGCACCAAAGTTGTAAAGTTCATTTTCGACATAACGACTTGTACATCTCATTGTTGCAATGGGTCCACCTGTATCCCTATTATGTGTATATATATTTATGTACATGCTTTTGTGTACATATGTGTCAATACTTAGGCTTGAATATCCTTAACTTTTTCCAAGCAACGCTGAAACTATGCCACCAGAGCCACACCTTCAGGGTTGTTTTTTTTTTTTTTTTGCTGCTTAGTTGAAGGTAAGAATCTCTGATTTGCTACTTCGAAGGCTTAGTTTTTGGATGGCAGTTCGGAGCCAGACTATGCAATAACCTTACCTCTTCCCTGTAATAAATTACTCAGGAAAAACTTCAAGTGTTTCTATGGCTCAAAAGGTAGAGCACTAGCCTTAATGAAAAGCAATTCATATACAGTTCTTAGGCCTGAACTTAAAACCTGGGGCCAGCAGGTTAAAAAAATGATAAACTCTGAATTGTTTGACCAGTCTATGTTTAAACCATGATCCTATAAATCTCAGCCTCTAAAATATCCAGGATTACAGGTTTGAGTCTTTAGTAATAGTGATAGTTTTCTATTATTATTGACAGATGCTTTAAGAACACATAATATGGGTAACAGTGGCTTATGGTTATAATCCTTGGTATTATGGAGCCTGAGACATAACAATCTCGGTTTGAAGTTGGGCCCAATGACAGAATGTCTGTGAGTCTTATCTCCAATTAACAGCCAAAAAGTTGGATGTAGAACTGTGGCCCAAGTTTTAGAGTCATAGCCTTGAGCAGAAAAAGCTTAGGAATAGTGCTCAGGAAATGAGTGCAAGTCCCAAGATCAGCAAACAAAATTAAAATAAATAGAACAAAACAATAATCCCAGGTATGGGTAGTGATAGTTTGCCTAGTTTGCTAAAATTCTGAGTTTGGTAGCCACCACAAAGAAAAATAGACAAATCAACAAATTATGTATCCATAGCCAGATGAAACTTTTGCTGATAAATCTTCACTAATATTTTATTTTAAATTTCTTACACTCTTTCATTTAGAAAGTTAGTCAAAACTTAATGCCAGTTGAAGAGAAATCGTAAGTGATGACTACTTCAGCAACAATGCATTTTTTAGGTTTTGAAAAGGAGATGTCACATATTTATCATCTTTTAAATATATATATATATATATAAAACATTATTAAATAAATTTCAGCTAAATAGTAACTTCACTGTCCTCTAAATTGAAGTATTGACATATATTTTATATCAGAGTGACTTGTATGCGCATTAGGGGAATAACTGAGGCAATGAAAAGGTGAGCAGAAATAAATGTTCTTTTCAGAACAAATTGTTTTGAGGCAGGCCAGCAAGGTAGGTCTTTGAAAGGCCAGGGCTGTTTATCATTCCTAAGGTCCCTTTCCTGACTGGTCCTCCTCCCCTTGAGTCTAATCAAAGGATTAGCTTATAGGTGTGGGAACAGCAGCAGGTTGAGTGGAAGGCTTTCTTTAAATCCTCTTTCTTGGGTTTAAATGTAGGAACTAGAGAAGTTACTGGCTGCCTGAATTCTAACTTTGAAAGAACTTGAAACAATGAAGACAAAGCTTAGCCAGCACATTGTGGAGGAGAACATGGTGGCGGCAAAGAACAGATAGAACTTTTGCACAGAACATGCACATTCTTAGTCCTGTGTGTAAGTCAGTATTCTTCCCATAGGAAATTGCAATGTCCCCAAATGCCAATGGTAGAAAGGAGCTTTAATTTCGTCAGAGTTCATTTTCAGTGGAATCCCTGCTTTTCCACTGTTCCTTTAGATTCTGTAGTTTTAAAAGGCAGCAGCATGCTTAACAGAAACAACCCCTTGTTTCCACAGCACTGGATGCTGCAAGTCTGTACACATTTAAGGAAAGTTTGAAAATAACCGTCATCAGGGAGAACAATGAGAGGGATGGGGTTCTAATGGGGCTCAGCTCTTATTGTTTACATGGTGACAATTGTTGTCTGTCTGTTGAGAGGCCTGTGGCCTTGCTTGACCAACACCTCATCTGAGTCTAACAGGAGGGGTCTTAATGGGCTCCCCTACATACCATGTAATCAGCTTCTTTTTAGAAGCTGGTGGAATTTTTAAACTTTTAGAAGCTATCAGATTAACTGAACTCAAGAGGGTATGGGTACTTAGCTGTTCACTGCTACTCAGGAGAGATTCCTGGTTAGTGTATTTGACAGTTTATGGAAGTGATGAGCTCAAGGCAAATTAAAGGTTTGAAGTAGTCTTTTTTTTGTGTGAAAATACCATACAGAGGGGTTACAATTACATGGTCAAGATAGTGAGTACATTTTTCAAGCATTGTTGCCTCCTCCTTTGTTTCCCCTTACCATCCCTTCCCCTATCCATCACCCCAACCCCACTAACCACCCCCCCCCCGCCAAAGTTTTAAAGTTCGTTTTTCAAGATAAAACCTTGTACATCTCATTTTTGTAGTAGGTCTGCCTTTAACCTTATTTAAACAATTTGCTTTTTTCCTTCCTCTCCACAAATTATATCTGTTGGCTCTTCGTCCATCCCGCAGAAGACAGACAGGGTCCGAGGAAAGGTAAGTGAGCTGTTTGCCTGTTCCCCAGCCTCCCTTAGCCTCAGAGACAGTCATGCAGCTGGGAGTCAAGTCAAGCCGGAACTCTTTTATTACCACACAGCAAGCACTTTTTAAAGCAAAAAACTGCGTGCCATGGAAGGGAAGGAAAAAGAACCAACCAATCACTGTGCAGGTAGCCCTATCATGTGCCAAAGCTTTCTATACTTTGCTGCCCAGAGCTGCTCACGCACTGACGTCACTTCACCTGATTGTGGTATCCACTCAGATTTTCACATAAACAACTCAGGTTCTGCCTACTCAACTTCCTCTCAGTGCAAACTTTGCTGCCCTTGTGCCCTACAGATTCCCCCTTTTTGTTTTAATGGCAGACCCACCACTTTGCTGAGGTTTGGGTCAGGGCATATGTTACAAGGTTTGCTCAATTCACACCTGCTCTTTCTGAGGTTCGCCTAAGGTAGGAGTTAATCTTTGCCCTAAGCTTATCATAATGGATGTGGAGAGCCTTCAGTTGGATCTCTTGGTTTCTATCCTTTTTGATATAACTGCAACCCCCACATCCTGCCCACCTTCCAAGTTAGTTATCCTTTTTCCATCCTCTGTTAATACATGTCAGGCCCCAAACAGTTAGAAATATTTGAAGCAGTTTGATTACTTCTGGGACATATATAAAGTCAGTATCTAGTAAGGTTCCTCTCTTTAAAGTATGGGAGCAGCTTGGGTATTGGGGGTACCACACACGCACACACACACACATATATATATAGATATATATATGTATATATACATATATATATCTATATATATACTGGTTTAAGGCCTATTGTAATTCTCTGTCTGGGACTTGGGTAGAGACCTTTTTCCTGAGATCAATAAGTCTTTGTGGTGACCATAACACATCTGCTTGATTGGAAGGAAGAATGGGTGCAGGGAGGAGTGCGAGTATGTGGGAGTGAGCCATTGAGCCAGAATCGATCACAACTACACTTTGAAGATTCCAACACTGCTCTCAAATCTTCATGGAACTTTTTCTCTTCTGTACGTGTTGAAGTACATTCGATGTCATTACCCAGTTTTCCTTCTACCATTTTACTTGGCCTCCTGGGTATGGCTTTAGTCTATGTTTGGAATTCAGCCCTGTCTTCTGAGGTACCAAGCACTGAGGCAGAGCAGTGGGACTGCAGTCCATAGTCACACTGCATTTTCTGTCTAGGATGTTGGCTTTAGTGGCACTTTCGTTGAGGTCTGGCTGCCACTGAGTTTGTGATCCATTCTTCAGCTTCACAGGATCTGTCTACCCTTCATAATTTTTTTTCATAATTTTTTATTGTGAAAATACTGTACAGAGGAGTTACAATTACATGGGCAAGATAATGAGTACATTTCTTATCAAGCATTGTAGCCTCTTCCTTTGTTTCCCCTTCTCATCCCTTCCTATGCACCCCCCACCGCCCCACCTAATCCTCCCCGCTCCCCTCCCCCCACACCAAAGTTGTAAAATTCGTTTTCAATATAATGACTTGTACATCTCATTGTTGCAATGGATCCACCTGTATCCCTATTTAAACGATTTGTTTTTCCCTCTTTTAAACACAAGCCTCGACCACCATAACCATTTTCTTTCCTTATTGGTTAGTTTATCCTTGAGCATCCTCCTATATAGAGGAAATGGATAAAAACTTAAGGTTCCTTGCCTGGATCCAAATAGGGGTTGTCTCCTCATGGGAAAAACGCATCCAAATCCCATGCTCATGGTAACCAGGGGGTCAGGTCCTCTCCAGTGTTGTGTCAGAGGATCCTTCAACCTGACTTTCATTTGGGACATAGGGTTTACTTATCCCCATTACTTCTAAAATCTGAGTTCAGTTGCCCCATTTGAAAAATTTAAAAGGTTAATGGTGAACACAGCTATTTGTTACTGTATATGGGGGGTAACTCCCTCTTTATGTTTTTATTAATTTCTCATTAAGACATTGGTGATTTCTTTCTATAATAGCTTGGCCTTGGGGATAATAGGGAATTCCTGTACTGTGACTAATAGGCCATCTGTCAAAAAAGTCTGACATTGCTTTATTAACAATACAGGGTCCATTATCGGTTTTAACTTTTGCTGATAGACCCAAAGTGGCAAAGCATTGAAGAAAGTGTGCTTGTGAATGTCTAGATTTTTTTTTCCTGTATGTGCTTTGGCCCAGTATGCCCCTGAGTAAGTATATATAGAGACAAAGATATATTTAAGCTTACCAAAGGCTGGGAAATGAGTAACATCAGTTTGAAAGAGGACTTTGGGTTTAAAGCCTCTGGGATCTACCCCTGGTGATTGTAACGGGGGTACTTTTAAGAAGGGCTAACATGTTTTGCAGATATGTGTTATCCTTTTGAGGTCGTTTACAGAAATCTGAGGGAATTTATGTTGAAGACCTTTCCAATTATGTAAATGGGTGGCCTCTTGTAATGTTAATTACAATTAATTATAATAATTAATTAATTACAATAATTGTGGGCCAGTAGCTAACTGGCCCACCTAATTATTGCCCATGGATAAAAACCCATGAAGTTTTGATTGCCCTTTCAAATGTTGAATAAGTATAGGGGCTCCCTGTCCTTCTAATAACCCCTAAGGGTAACCATAAGGGGGAAATAGGGTTTCCATCCAGCTTAATATGTGCCTGGGGAATATGAGGGAGCAAGTTAATCATATATAGGCTATCAGAATACAAATTAAAGGGTGTTTTGAATGTCCTGAATGGCCATAGATACAGCCAGCATTTCTTTATATTGTGCTGAACCTTGATAAGGTTGAAATATTTGTTGGCTCAGGGTCTTTTGTTGCTCCTCAAAGGCTGCATATGCAGAGACTGCTTTAGCTCCATCAGTAAAACATGGAAAGTGCCAAGAATAGGTGTAGGAGAAACTAGAGATGGAATTTTGAGGGGAAGTCACCATAATATGATGGTAGATTTTGATTGCCCGTAATGGTAGTCAATTGAGCCTAGAAATCCCTCCAGGGAGATAGTAAGATGAGCATTGGCTCGAGTGAGCCACTCAACGTCTGCCATCCAAATAGGAAAAACAATGGAGTGAGGGTCGAGGCCATAATGCCTTTGGGCTTGGGTCCTGCCCTATACGATAGCATCTGTAAGTTGGTCTGACTGAGAGTACCCCTTAAGTGTGCCCCCCAAGAGAGTGTGAACCCACTCTAATGTCTCCCCCCTTTGAGTTAAAACTGCAGAAATCAATATGACACCTGCAAACAACCCTAGGGAAATCAAATCTATAATTGAATACCTCTTTAGGGAAACTTGATCCAGGGCTCTTTGAAACTGTAAAAATATTGAACTATGGCTGTCTGTAAATGTAATAACTTCTTGGGGCTTCCTGTCTTTTAGTAGGGCAAATAAGGGCACAAGACTATTTTTAGGGACTGGAAACCATGGCAACTGCCAATTGATTTCCCCTAAAAGATTTTGAAGTTCGGTTAGGGTCAGAGAGGTTGGAATATCCAGCAATGGCTTAAGGGGGCTGTCCTGAGTCAAGGTAAGGTGGGATCTGAGCTTCTTAAAAGTACGTACATTTTGAATTTTATTGAGGGCTATGGTAACCCCCCCTTTTTTAATATGGCATGAACCTGGGCCAGAAGCCCCTCCAGGTGGCCTAGATCTTGGTGCCCCAAGATTATATCATCCATGTAAGCATAGGCAAGGGAGGTATCTGAACCCAGCACAGGCCCTAAAACTGTGGCCAAATATTGTTGGCAAAAGATTGAGCTATTGGCCATTCCCTGTGGCAGCACCGTCCATTCAAACCTCCAATCATGCTGGGAAAAATTAAGAGAAGGAATGGATAAGGCAAACTTCTCGCAGTCATCTGGATGCAGGGTAATAGAAAATGAAACAATCTTTAATATCAATTACAACCAAGGTATATTCTGAAGGTATAGTGGGAGTCCAGCAAATGCCTATTAGGGGCATTTCTACTAGCTCCATCCTTTCATGTACCTTAAGTAGATCTTGGAGCATGCACCAGGCCTGGAATGCTTTTTGGATAACAAATAAAGGTGTGTTCCAATGACTCATAGAAGGGCATATGTGTCCAAAGTTTATCTGTTCCTCCACCAAAAGGTGGAGGGTTACAAGTTTAGGTTTGGTCAATGGCCACTGGTCCACCCAAATAGGGCTTTCCCACTTTCACCAAATGGGAGGTACTCAGGAGACAGTGAACTTTAGGATTGGGGGTACACCTGAGTGGGTCCCTTATGTTCCTCTCTGTAATTATGAAAGTTAAAAAAATCCTTTTCCTTAACTCTCTATAGATCCCACTTAAGCCTTTGTGCTTCTTCCTCCATCCAGAATATTGTCATAGAGTGCTCGATTGTTCATAGTGACCACAGCATTCATTTATCTTAGCATGTCTTGCCCTAGTAAATTGGCGGTGAGGTTTTTTGCCACTAGAGGGTGTATCTTTCCCTGCTCTCCATCTGGGCTAGCCCATTTCATCAGGGCAACCATCTCTTTGGACTGGGAGTTGCCCCCTACCCCCAATTGGGGCCCAGGTGAAAGCTTCCAGTCCAAGGGTACTTCCATCTCCCTCTGTATGGTTCGATCTGCCCCCATGGCAATTAGGCAGTGAAATCGCTTCCCACATATGAAAATACTCATTTTAGGGTGGAGTCTTTTCACCAGGGGGATGGTCCAATGGGCCTGGGTCGCCCTGCCATGAGGCTGCCTGGGCCTTACAGCAGAGGGGCTTCCTCCTTGAGTTAACTGTGCTGGAGGATGCCCCTCCTCTAGTTTAAAGGCTTCTCATCTAAATCAAATTTGTATCAACAATCCTTTTTCCAATGGTACCCCTTCCTGCATTGGGGCAGGGTGTAGATGGCGGTTGGGACCCCCAGTCTGTTTGCTGGTGGATTGTTGTGAACAGTCCCTCTTATAGTGCCCCTCCTGCCCGCATTTAAAACAAATCCCTCTCCCTGATGGTCTTGGGGTTCCTTGGCCCTAGATGCCAGTGCCTGATAATAGCCTCAGGCATTGCAGATGTCTGAGCCTGTAAAGCTAAAGGTAGTGATTGGGACTGGTACTGTTGCATTCCCACATACTGAGAGGCCACCACCCATCTGCTCAGGAAAATCTCAATCCTGTGCAGGACATGCAGTGTTCTGCATTCATCTCTTCCCAAACCAGTAGCTTTACAAACTGATCTGTTAGTTCCCCTGCTAGCAACTTGCAGTGAACAATCTATTGGACTTGGTCCATAAGATCAGGTAGAGACTCAGCCAGTTTTTGTCTCACTCCTGCTATGGGGGACTCAGTGGACCCTTCATCTAGTTTGTACCCCACAGCAAGTCCTGCCTGCCTCATCTGGTCACAGTACGTGCCAAGTATTGTGGCCTGTTGGACACCAGTGGAATACCCTTCTCCTGTCCCATTAACATGGCATAATAAATAGGTTTCTCAGGTTGAGCCTGCCGATTATTGTCCACACACAATCTGCATTCCTCATAAAGAAGGCATACCATTTCATAAGCTGAGAACTGGTGAGGACAGCTTTGGCCACATCCAGTTAGTCCTTAGGGACACACAGTTGATAAGCAATGTCCTGTAGTAGGGTCTGGGTCTAAGGAGGGTTCAGGCCATCCTCTGTCACTGCCTGCGGAGCTCTTTAAGATCCTTAGTTTCCCATGGGTACCATTCCAAGGGTCTGTTAGCTCGGTGCCAGAATGAGAGGATATGCTTGGGGAAGCAAATCCTGTGGCCAGGGTCTTGTGCTCCCAAATGACCCTCCCTTTACAGGGTTGGCCTCCTCATAGGTTATTTCCCCAACCCTCGGCCTTTCCATGGAAAGTTAGTAGTAGGGGTCCTGGTCTCGCAGGTCCCTCTGTAGGGCCGCATAGGGCGCCGTACCTCTCTCCCAATCGGGGGAATAGGGTGGGGTCATAGGATAATCAGGGGCACTCGAGTCAGAGGGGCTAGTCTTCATCCTCATTTTGATTCCACTGTGCATACTTCTGTCTGATCAGTCACTGTGTTTTTGGTCGAATTTGACCCATTCCTTTTTCTTCTCACTTCCCAAGTCCTCCTTCTGAGAGATCGCATTACCCATACTCAGGTTTTTACTTACCCTGAGAGACTGCTTAGCCTTTCGTGACCCACGTTGGGCACCCCGAGATATTGGGTCTTCGTCACTCCTGCAGAAGACAGGGTCCGAGGAAAGGTAAGTGTGCCAGCCGCCCATTCCCCAGTATCCTTTAGCCCCAGAGGGAATCAGACACAGTAGGGAGTCAAGTGAAGCAGGAACTCATTTATTATCACACAGGAAGCCTTTTTTAAAGCAAAATCTCAGTGGCAGGTAAGGGGAGAAAAAAGAACCAAGCAATCACTGTAGCAGTCCCCCTATCATGTGCCTAAACTTTCTGTACTTTCCCTGCTCTCCACGAGCTGTTCACGCACTGACATCACTTTCCCTGATTGTGCTATCCAGTCAGATATTCACATAAACAACTCAGGTTCTTCCCACTCAACTTTCTCTCAGTGCCATCTTTGCTGCCCATGTGCCCTACAATAGCAGCATCAAATACAGTGAAAGCAGGGCTTATACAATGGGGGAGGTACATACAAAGCAATAAAGAAACCACCTTATAAATATGTTGGAAACAATTGCGAGGACAAAAAAAAACATTTGAATCCTTATCTTAGGGTTCATTTCGCCTAACATCAATTTCTCTGACAGTTTATGTTTATCTCAGGCATAAACAAGTTATTGCAAATAATGGAAACCATGGGACTTATATTCCTTTGGGCCTGGCTTACTTCACTTAATGTAATTTTTCCAAGTCTTTCCATTTCCTAACAGACGGGAAAATTTCATTCTTCTGATAGAGTCATAGAATTCCATTGTGCATATAACACATTTTCTGGATTCATTCATTTTCTGAGGGGCATCTGGGTTGGTTCCATATCTTAGCTATGGTAAATAATGCTGCAATAAACATAGTTGTGTTGGGAGATTTAGTATGGTCTTGTTCGTGATCATTTGGGGTAAACACCTAAAAGTGGGATTCCTGGGTCATAAGGGAGCTCTATGTGGAGCCTTTTGAGGAACCTCCACACTACCTTCCAGAGTGGTTGAATGAATTTACAATAACACCAACATTGCAATAAGGTTCCCTTCTGTCCACATCCCCTCCAGCATCTGTTGTTATTAGAGTTCGTGATTATAGCCATTCTAACTGGGGTGAGGTGCTATCTCAATGTTGTTTTGATTTACATTTCTTTATGGATAGGGAGGTTAAGCATTTCTTCATGTATCTATTAGCCATACTCCTTTCCTCTCCAGAGAATTTTCTCTTTAAGTCTTCAGCCCACTTATTTATTGGGATCTATTATCTATTGGGTCTCTATTAAGAAAATTTCAGCCTTTGTCAAGGAGCCCTAGGGTTTCTCCTATTCCATCCTGTAATATTTTTAGAGTGTCTGCTTTGACTCCAAGGTCTTTGGTCCATTTGAAGTTGATTCTGATGCAGGGTGATATATAAAGATCTAGCTTTAATTTTCTACAAGTGATTAACCAATTTAGCCAGCACCAGTTACTGAGAGGCTTTCTTCCATTCTAGTTTTTTAGCTCCCTTATCGAAGATTAGATGGCTATATATCTGTAGGTTCATTTCTGGGGATTCAATTCTATTCCATTGTTCCTTAGGTCTGGTCTTGTGCCAGTACCACACTGCTTTAATTACTATGGCTTTGCAGTAGAGTTTGCAATTTGCTATTGATATTCCTCTAGCACTGTTCTTTCTGTTCAGGATCATTTTTTGTTAAGCCATCATAACCCTCATCCCAAAGCCAGTCATGGATTCATCAAAGAAAGATACTATAGACGTATTTTTCAATGAACATTGGTGCAAAACTTCTCAACAAAATTTTGGCTAATGAACTTCAAAAATTCATCCAAGAAATCATACACCACGATTAAGCAGGGTTCATTTCAGGATATAAAACTGGTTCAATATATGTTAATCAATTAATATAATCCATCACATCAACAATAGCAAGGATAAGAACCACATGTTTATCTCAATAGATTCAGAAAAAGCATTTGACAAGATCCAACACCCCTTTATGATGAAGGTTCTGGAAAAATTAGTAGTTCATGGAACATTCCTCAATACAATAAAGGCTTTATGAAAAACCTACAGCCAGCCTTATACACCTAATGTTGGAAATCTAAAGCCATTTTCTCTTAACTCAGGAGTTCATTCTCTCCACTTCTCTTCAATTTAGTATTAGAATGCCTAGCTACAGTAACAAGACAAGATGTAAATATAAAAGGGATCCAAATAGGGAAAGATGAAGTAAAACTCTTCCTCTTTGCAGATGACACGATTTTATATCTAAAAAATCCCACGGACTCCACTCCCAAATTACTCAAGATGATTCAAAACTTTGGCCAAGTAGCAGGATATAAAATTAACCTTCAAGTTGTCTTAAAGATCTTTAAGAACACACAATCCAGTGGAAAGTGGCACTGTGGCTCAAAGGGGTTGGTCACTGGCCTTGAGGGCCTACCATCGACAAAATAATATGAACAAAGTATTTTCTCATCTCATTTATAGATGTCAATTTAAGCATTTTATTAAAATTTTATATAAAAATGTGTTTGGTGTTCTACCAAATTTCTTCAAAAACTAATGTAGAGCAGAATATAGTGCCATTGTGAGATTAATTAGGAATTTAGAGCCACGATACACTAGAGTTTTAAAATCTGAACTAAATACATGTCAGAGAGATGAAAACAAAACTTGGCTCTCTAGGGATAGACTTTCAAGTCTTTTCAATACATTTGGCCAGGTAATTGTTGCTACATTTGGTAATTTTCCTTCACTCTGAAAGTCTTGGTTAGGTTTTTGTGTGTAAGAAGAAAATCCCTTTTGCTTTCCTGTTTATGAACTGCATGTTAAAACTTTAGCAAAGGACCTTCGTGGACCCTTTTTCACTCTAAATATTTATAGATTTTTAAAACCTCAGAATCCTTTTGTACTGTCAGCCAGGCTGTTTTGAACTATTTACTTTCAAATTTATTAGCATAAACCATTAATCATTGTAGAGAGGAGAATCTTATGCTCAATAATGTCTACTTGATGGAGTTGTTTGAAAGCAATGAAGCATTAGGTATTTCAGGTTTAGCCCATGTAGAGTATATTGGATTGAGGTGACATTTCCATGATTTTTGACAAAATCACACTGTTCCATTAGAAGCGTGGGAGCAAATGAGTCATGGGCATTGGTTTAAATTTTATTTTATTTTGCCACGTATAAATCCTCCATCATATATGTGGCTTTAATCTTCTTGATATGTTGTATTATAAGCATTTTGTTTTAGAATGATATGAATTATAGTTTTTAAATTAAATAAGCAGGACATTTGGCTTTAATGATGTAAGAATTTGATTAAATTTTAAGAGCAAAAAATATTGCCAGAAATATATTATCAGATTATCATCATTTGAAAATAAATATTGAAAGGACATAAAGCAGAATAATTTAGGTGGTGCTTAATATATTCAGTCTTTTTTGTTTATAAGGTTTGCTGTGACCTGCTAGTAAAAAGATGTTCAATGGGTGAAAGTCCTGTTGGTCACCTAGAGTTATTACTTCAACAAAGGTATGAGAATGTCTGATGATGATGAACCCTAGGTTTCTAAGAGGAAGAAACACAGATGTAAGTCCTCAAAGATGCTGACTAAAAGGAATGAAAGTTACACTCCATTAATAGGAGTTAAGGGCACCATTTTGTTTGCTATTTTCAACAACCGAACTCATTTTTCTCTGCAGGTGACTATCAGCAAAGAGGAGATATTAGACAGACACAATTTTTGGATCCTATTCAATGAAGAGAATAAGGAGCTGTGTGGATGCTGGGATTAGATGGAAACAGTTCTATAGACATCAGAAAGCATCATTGAAGAAAGCCTTGAGAAGTTTCAGAAGGTGATCCAGCAGTGTCCAGGTAGGTGTAGTGTGAATACCCTTCTCACTCCTGAGAATCTCATGTTACAGGCATGATTCCTATAAGGGTTGAAGAGAACAGTTGCTTTCTCTGCATTGGCAAGTCTGATAGGAAGAGGAGCTTGTCTCCTGAAGTATCTTGGTGTCTTAGACCAGTGAAGTAGTCTAGTTATTGCACAATAATAGAGATCATCTACAGTGAAGTTGATTTTAGGTAGTCACTAGTCCTCAGATGTAATGTAGCTCAGTAATACATGTAACAAGAGTGATGTTCATGTATTTAAATGAAACTGAGTTATATCCACGTGTGAATTCCCAATTAAATTAGAATTGAAGATATCCATGTGAGAACTCAGTGGGGCTGTTGCATCAAGAAAGTAAGAACAAAGCACATTTTGAACTTGATTAGTGAGCCTTCCTTAACGTTCCAACATTTTCCTATGAAATTGCATTAGCTATCACGTATGATGAAAATTTCTCAATTACAAAACTCTTTAAGAGGCACCCCATGTTTTTGGCCAAGGAATAAATGCTTTTGTGGTCTTGACACTAATGGCTAAATCTTGTAATCTTAGCTACTCAGAAGTCTGTGAAGTTAAGATTGAAGTTCAAATCCTGTCCAGACAAAAATCTTACTTTAGTCCTCAAAAACCATGGAAATGTAGCTATAGCTCAAGTTATAGAGCACCTGCCTTAACAGAAAAAGCTAAAGGACAGTGCCAAGGCCTTGAGTGGAACAAATAAGAAGTAAAAAAGAGAGTTGGAGTAGTAATGGAGCTTCCTGTTTTCATACCTTTCCAGAAATGCATGGAGGTAATAATCCTATTAAGTGAAAAGAAGGTCCAGTTGAACCAAATGGGTGAACAGTAGAGAAGGGCCAGCAGCAATAGAAGAGCCTTGAAGATGGATGGCAAGCTTAGCAAAATCAATAACATTCATCTTCAAGAAAGCACACCTCTCTAATCACATATTCACCTTTGATTATTTTCTTCATCCCTATGAACATCCTCTAAGATTGGCTACATTTATCTAATAAAGTTATCATACCACAGCGTATACTTTGTGGCATTTCCTGGATAAAGTTGCTTGTCTTCATTGTCATCAGCCTTTCAGCAGCTTTAGTGAAGAGCATGTTCTCCCATTTTGCCTGTAGATGATAGCATCCTGTTCTATTTCCCAGCAAAGAAACTGTGGCTAGCAGGATTGCGAATGGTTACATTCCGAGGTTCTTTAATTTTGCATTTTTCCCTTCCTTTCTTGGTAGGTGAGTTGGAATATGAAAAAAAATTAAGCAGTATGTTTTAGTTTAAATGAAAAGATATTTATCTGAAAATACTACAACTTATAATTCTTCAAATTTATTTTTAATTCAAATATAATAGGTTTGTTTTTAGTGCGGCATGCCTTTAAACCTATTTAGAAGGCTGAAAGCTGAGGATCATAGTTTCAAGGTAGACAACGTAAAATCTATCATGAGACTCTTATCTTCAACTAAGAAGCAAAAAGCTAAAAATGGAGCTGTGGCTCAAATGGAAGAATGCTAACCTTGAGCAAAAAGGAAAAACAAAAGAAAGCTGGCCCTAAAATTATAGTACTAGCACACAGATACATCTACCTATGTACCTATGTATCTAAGTATCTATGTATCTAAATACTTATGTATGTATCTATATATCTTCCTATATGCATGCATATATATGCATATATAAGTGACAATATGTATATAAATTGTATATGCATGTGTATGTATATATAATTCTATAATAAATTATGAACAAGTGTCTACTATATACAGACACTTAGTCTTGCTCTTAAAAACAGATTCATATGCAATTATGAACCCCTGTGATTTATAGGAGCCAACATATATAGAAACGTAAACCACCAGGCTAGTAAATTAATAGAAAGAATTTTGTTATAGAATAGACTGTATGCCCAAGATTAGGCAAATGATACTAAGTCGTTTCCCAAAACATTGAAAGCAAAAGCATAATAGTACAAGAAATCACAGTTAGACATGGACTATGCCACTCAGAAGACAGGTAGATCAGGAAAATATGATAGCTATATGCATATAAATATGCATATATGTGCATATATTCATATACAAGCATATATATATATACATATACAATACATACACTGTGGAATTTTATTTATCCGTTTGAAAGAACGATAATTCATCATGTGCAAAAAAAGGAAAGAAATTGGGGAAAATCATGTTAAGTGAAGTAAGGGAAGAATGTCAAACCCAGAGAGACAAATAAGATATTTTTTCTGTTATATAGGAAGTTAGACAAAATCTAGATCAATGAAATATGCACACATTGGGGTGGAATCCAAGTATACACTGAGGTATGAATGGAAATATGGTTGGTTCAGAGAAGAATCCAAAGAATGTAATTCCTTAGAATAGCTAACTCACATTCCAACAAAATAAACACTAGGAATCAATTACTCAGAGGTGTGACTGGGATCAAGGTGGGGAGAAATAGATAAGTGAAGCAAAAAAGTGGGGAGAAATGCAGTATCTAACTGCATATCCTACCAAATGAAGAAACTTGAAAAGATGGAATTGAGAATGTTGGGGAAAATTATGAAAGAAGTGACATTGATCAAAATCCAGTGTACTCATGTACTCATGTATTGAATGTCAACTCCTGTGTACAAGTTGAAATCCAAATGAAATTTAAAAACCCAATGCTTGGTATGCTCATGAGAGTATTTTTGTGATAGCAGTTCTCTGAATAACAAAAAATCAACAAAGGGTTCAAGGAAATAAGTAGCAGAAATGGAAATCATGTTTGGGTGGAGAAGAGGTTTAAGAAAAGAAGAGGCAGATTAATGAAAAGAGGAAGAATGGCAAATACAATCATTATATTAATGATATATATGTAAAAATGGAACCAAGTAACTTGGAGGATGGGTAGTGTTAGGAAAGATGGGATAGATCAATGGAACACTAATCAGGATGCATTGTTCCCCTGTTTTCACTGTATTTAATGTTGGTATAATTTGTGGAAGGGAAGGGAAAAAACAAATTGTCTAAATAGGGATACAGGTGGACCCATTCCAACGATGAGATGTACAAGACTTTATGTCCAAAAACTAAGTTTACAACTTTGGCGTCAGAGAAGGACGGGAAGGAATGTGAAGGGGAAACAAAGGAGGAGTCAACAAAAATACATTGTACTAATAAACAAACATTGAACTGAAATCTCTTTGCACAACAACTTTATGATAATTACATATGAGTAAAACCAAAGACAATAATTAAATTTGTGCTTCATTTTATGTAGCACAATTAATATATAGTAAGCTTTAATTTGGACAAAAACTAATGTTAAATTAGCTACATGTCAAAATAAGAAACTGGAAATGTCTTGTGGGTAACATTGCCTTTGGAAATATACATACCTCATAATATACTTTTCAAAAATATCAAGATTCTGATTACTCTGATATTTTTGAAAATAAAGTGACTTGTGAACTTTGGGACATAATGTCTTATGATACATAAGTTAGCTAGAGTTGCTAAGATAATCATTGTTATTTATCTTATATTGTAAACTATAAGGAATTGGTATGATACCACTACATTATAACACAGATACCGAAGTTTCTCTTTTTAAATTGCTGTATGGGCGACTGTTACATATAAATTGTTACAAGTCTCAAAATCATAAATATAGGTAAAATTACTTAGAAGGAAATGGTAGGAGGATAATTATTATCTTTCACAATCAATGTCAGCCATGGACTTCATAAGTCAGAGACAAATGTGTTTGTTTCACAAGGCCTCTAGTGCCAAAAAAGAAGTTATGGCAACCTATTTCTCAAAGTCAGACCACTATATAGTCAGACCTTCCAAGACCACTACATGGAAGAGAATCTCTTCCTTTAGTAATTTAGGTGTTTTGAATTTAGATAATGAATGAACGTTTTTCACACAAATGAAGTTTGAAATCCCTTTGATCCATTTTGCCATTCTTAAAACTAGCAATACAATATAATAGTTGCCACAATTTGGAATTTTCTGTATCAATGGAAAAACAATCTGGATAATATAATTTCTAGAAATAATCCAAGGAATCCAGAGATGCATCTATTTTCCACAAAATTGTTCAAGTGGAATGAAGGCCAATATAATTTCTTTAAAGTAAGAATTAGTCTAATTCTGCACACCCACACTTAACAAACATTTGTTGTAAACTAAGTGATTGTACTCTAGGTAGACATTGTAGACTTTCTTATTGTTAACAGAGACAAAAATCTAATTGAATGAGACAGAGCAACCTTAAGTAAGACTTACAGATAAAGCACATAGTGTGTTAGAAGAGGAAATCATAATAGAAAAATGAAACTTACAGGGCTGGGAAGGTACCTCATTGGTAGAGCGCTGGCCTTGCATGCATGAGGCACTGAGTTCGATTCCCCAGCACCACATAAGCAAAAATAAAAAATGCCAGAAGTGGGGCTGTGGCTCAAGTGGCAAAGCACTAAACTTGAGCTGAAGAGCTGAGAGACAGCGCCCAGGCCTACAGTTCAGGCCCCATGACCGGACCCCCCCCCCCCCAAAAAAAAAGAAACTTGCTTTTTTTTAGTCATGGGGTGTAAACTCAGGGTCTGAGTACTGTCCCTCAGCTCCTTGGTTCAAAGCCAACCCTCCACCACTTTGGAAGAGATTTCCACTTCTGATTATTTGTTGAATAACTAGAGACAAATCTCATAGACTTTGTTACCAGGCTAGCTTAGAACCATAATTCTCAGATCTCAGTCTCATGAGTAGCTAGGAATATAGATGTGAGCCACCAGTATCCACCACCCCACAAATTGAAACTTTTCAGCTTCTAGTGAGTTCAATTTTCAGTGGACACTTGAAAAAGTATGGCTAGGAAAGACCTCCTAGAATGGTTCTTGCTACTAAGGAATTGAAACTACTGTATGAGCAACCAGGAAGTTGTCTGTTAGTAAAGACGAAAGTATAAAAAGGTGCTATTAATTTCAGTTATTTTTTCAATATGATTGATCTTCAGTTCAAATATGACCTTGTTGTCACCTCTTGGCAGGAGCAGAGCCTGGGCCTATTCTACTGCAAATGCAAGAGATTAGCAAAAGAATAGCCTATGGTCTTTCTGCCTAGAAGTCAGGACAATTAGTTGAATACAGGAAAGAAGCAACATATTCCTGGCATGGGAAGGTGTGGGAGAGACAACAACCTAGAGAGAAAAATGGTGGTCACAACATTTAACCCCTTCTCCTCTGAGGAACTGACCTCCCACAAAGTGGCTGTGACATATTTCACATAGTGCATTTTCTGATATGAAGGAAGGTATCATGTTTCACTAAACAACTTACTTGTAGTCAAAAAAGGGAAATTCTTTTATATGCCCCTTATGCCCAGTCTCAGTTAATCTGTACCATAGACTTTGTCCAGTTTCTGTTCTTACCAGAAGATACTTGTGTGATCTCCTGGTTCATTCTCTGAATTTTGCCTTTGTACCAAACCTCTTCAGAGAAATTCAAGGAATGACACATTCTGTCTGAGGGAGTTACTTTCTCGATTTCCAAAGAGGTCAATTAATATCTGATTCTGAGGCCCAGATCCGTCACTAGATCATCTAAGCTGGAGTGGAAATTAGTGCAGAATCCAGGCCATCCTCACATGTCTCCAGCTCTTTCTCATGAACCAATAGATCACACGAGTTAAGTTCAGAAACAAGGAAAAATAAGAGTAGCAGAAAAATCATGGGCAGGTGGAGGAATTAGAAACTCGGTGAAAATGAGATCAGAAAATCCTGTAGGATCACTCACATCATTCAGAAATCATATCATAAGATTAGGGAATAAATGTAATAAATTACTGCTTAAACTAATAACTCTACTGCTCTGACTACAAGTGTTCTGTCAAAAGGTAGGTGTCCTAGATCTATGTTGATGAGGAAAAGACAGCACACTCTTTCATCACAAATTTCTACTGAGTATATTCATCTATAACACAGATTGTTTTTACTCTCTACTTCTCAGTTCCTTTTCTTTGCTAGATTCTATCAATGACATTTGAAAGTGTTATCATTTTCAGATGTAATTACATTTTACTTTAATCCATTTGTTATGAAATAAAACAAATTTTGGGGAAAATCTGTCCATGTCTCATTTTCTTCCATAGCCTATTTATTTGATGCTATTAAGTATTGAATAGTTTCATTTTTTAAAATTGAGCAAAATGTTTTGTTAAATTAACATTAATTAGTTGCATATTTTTCGTATTTTTCCTTGTCTGTATTTCTGAAAATATATCTCAATCAGTACCCCACATGTTTTCTTCATCTTCTTTCCTTCTTTCCCACAAAAACATAGGTGCATTTTGCAACTTCAATCACATCTACAATTTTGGCCATATTCTCTCTCATTCACAATTCTGAACATCCTGTAAATTCCTGCTATTACATATACAAAGACAGACCCTGTTTTGTCTTCTCATAAACATTTTAAGTTTATTTTATGTTTTGGAATGAGTTTCATCAGTGTACACCATATATACATATACTTCATTCAAATTGACCATGCAGATGAATGTTTTTTCTAACCTTCATCCATCTTCTATCATTCAACAGCTTTTGATGAATCTTATTTTACATCTTCTTCGTTCAACTTTTCAAGATAATTTGTTTTTAAGTTCCAGCATTATTTTTTCACAATTGTTGCTTCTTAATTTGCTTCAAATTATAACTATATATGATGTTCCTGTATGTGTTCACTCATATATTTAAATTTTGTTCTAACATTCACATATTATAGGATATCTTTAACCTGTTGTAACTGCTCTGAAAATCAATAGGGATGTTCCTCACAGAAGTAAAAATACAATGCCATAAAACCCATTGAAATTAGTATTAAGTGTATATCAAAAATACTTTGCAATGAAACAGTGGAAGCATTAACTTCTATTATATCCAGAATATGTTTATAGCTATGAATAGCACATTTTCTTTATTCCTTCTTACTGGTGCATGTAGCTTGATTGCAGATCTGGGTTGGTATGAATACTGCAACCATGAACATGGATGTTCATGTTAAATCATATTCCTTCAATATGTATCCAAGTTACTGTAAAGGCCATTAAAATATATGTTGTTTTCTTTTTTTGGTATTGTGTAAACTTCCATTCTAACCTCCATATGGGTTGCGCTAGTTTAAATGTCACACAACTAAATTCAGTTCCTGATTTATTTCAACCTCTTCAGCATTTGTTTTTATTTGTTAGAGTAGTTATAACTATTCTGATGTGTAACATGGGATCTCAGTGACATTTTGATATGTATTTCTTATGTGGATAAGAATTTCAAATATTTCATTTATTTATTAAACATTTACATTTGTACTTCATTACTGATCAGTGTTACTATTTGATCTATTTTTAAGTTTTTTAATTTGTGATTTTTTTCCATTTCCAACTATTAACATTAGCAAAAATAATCATTACAGTGGTGCACAATTTACTAAAGTCAAGTGATCATATTTTTTTAATTTTTTTATTTTTGATCTGTCGTGGGGCTTGAACTCTGGGCTTGGGCGCTGTCCCTCAGATCTTCAGCTCAAGGCGAGCACTCTACCGCTTGAGCCACAGCGCCACCTCTGGTTTTCTAGTGGTTTATTGGAGATAAGAGTCTCCAGAACTTTCCTGCCTGGGCTGGATTTTAACAGCGATCCTCAGATCTCAGCCTCTGAGTAGGTAGGATTACAGGCGAGAGCCACTGGTGCCTGGCAAGTGATTGTACATTTATAACACTGTTTTTGTGTTTGTTTACACCCAGGTAAGTATTTCAATAAAGATGCTGAACTTCTTTCACTAGAAAAGTAGATTGAAAGTATAATATCTCAATTAGCTCTAAGATAATCTCAGAATTAACAGTCACAGCCTAGACCCCAACAGTTGGGCTAAGTAAAAATTGCATTTAAAGAGATCAAAGTACTTCATAAAAGATTTTTTAAAAGGCACTACCTTCATGAAGCAAATGTTGAAGTTCGCAAGCAGATCATAGGAATGTGAACATTAAGTAGATCAAGGGATAAAAGTATACAGAAGGAAAATTTTATTACATTGACTCAGAATTGGTGGAGGGGGGAAAACCACTAGATACCAAAACTCAATGCTGAAGGGAAGAAGTGTTTTACCCCAGACCTCAGCTGTCTGACTCTCTCACGCCACATAGACATACACACACACACACACACACACACACACACACACACACACACACACCTCATGTACACAGAGAACCCCAGTGGCAGCTGTATCCTATTCCTTTCAGATAATTAAACTTGATAGTGAAGTTGGCTCCACAGCCACCCCACACTTGAGCATGAGGAGGGAAAGGATTCCTTAGAATCCTGGCTTTCTGTGTAAGAATGCAGTTCATGGTCCCCTAGGCATGGGTGGCCAAGTTAAAATGGGGGTATGCTTTGCCTGGAGGATGGCACACGTGAGCCACACATGCATGGTGAATCAGGCTTGGGATGCCCTTTAAGCATCTTCGTAATGGACACTCAGTGGTGTGCCGTTGACTCTGTAGTTGGATGTGGCTGGAGGCAGGAGGACAGCTGGAATCCAGAAGGTGGGAGAGGAACAGGAGTGCATGGGCCTTTCTGTGGAGACACCTAGGGCAAGCTAAGGAAGTTCCCAGCCCACACTTGACAGCCACCATGTTGGTCCCCGGAGGACCCACCCAGTCTTGTCCATGGCACCAGTCCTGACCTACAGCTGGAACTTCCCCGGAGGCCCTCTTCTTGGCTGGGCTGGAACAGTGCCAGTCAGGCATGTTTCCTCATCCTCCCTGTGCATGGCCTCCCAGCCACTGCTCTATGGGGCAGGCCGAGGCTCTGCTGGACAGTCCTGGTGCCCAGTGCAAGATAAGTTGCAGGCTGAGTCCGTGGCGGCGGAGTTGGCCCTCACACACTTCCAGGGGTATTGGGAGAAGCATCACTGCAGCTTGAGTCCTGTTGCCTCCACCCTCAATGCCCCTACAGTTTGCCTCCAAGTCCCTGCCTTTGTTTTTTAAAATTCTTCATCCACCGATTGTCTCATTTCTCATTTTCTGCTTGGCAGGACTTGAGAATCCTTCCTTTGCTCACAAGGCTGCCAGGCCCCAGGGGATATGCCCCAACCATCCCACCTCACAGACACTCCCCAGAACCTAGCCACCATAGGGGTGGCTGCTGCCTGAGCCACTGACCTTCCCCCTCCTTCCTCTCCTAACAAGCCTCCCCCATGTCCTACCCTCCTCTCCCTACCCCCCCCCCCAACTCCAACCCCAGTAAGGCCACTGTTCTGGGGAAGACAACCCCGTGGCTTAGGTAGCATCAACGTTGCCAATGTGTGCAGCTGGCTGAGAGCTGGAGGCAGCATAGGTCTCTCTGATCAGTGTCTTTCACTTTACTTACCCATTTTTCATTGTATTAATATAGTACATAATTTTTTAATCTTGTAAGTATCATTTCATTAAGCCTTTGCAGAAGAGCTGGTAGAAATATAGTCTCAAAATTTGGATTGTCTCTTGTTTAATTCTTTCCAGATTCAGAGATGTTTTGGGTACTTACAATAATCATGAACTCTCATTTCCATAGCAGAATGCTATTCAAAAATAATTGCTTATGCATATGTTATTAATTATTTACAATACTTAACTCTTTTAAAATTTCAAATATTACAGGAAGGTCTGATTCATGTTGAGTGGATGTTTGTGAGTAGGTTGAGCTGTTGCATACATTTGTGAGGGGGTAGGGGAGTGTACATATATTATTGAAATCATGGATACAGATGATGAGCGTAGGTCTGAAACTGTTTCTTTTTTCTGAGATATACATTAGAGTGTGTCTCTTTTGGTGGTGTGCTGTGACTGCTTGTTTTTGCCTGGTGCGCACTTTCCAGCTCAATTTTTTAATAAAAGATTCTTATTTCTTATTGAGCATACAGGGCTCTGGTATTTGTCTTTAGTCTGCCATCTAGGATGTTATTTTCCTCTTTAAAAATTAACATTCAATATAAATTTTACTTCCTGGCTGATTTTCAACCTTTAATTTGCATTTAGAATAAGTATTATAAGATCTTTGAGCTCTGTATTCATGATGAAAAACAATTTTGAATTCTCTTTTTAATTCTCTTGTTAGCACCAAGATCTTGAATTTCTTTTGTAGTTTTAGTTTAAAATACCCGTCTTTGTGATTTTTGGCATTAGGAGACAAATAATTCCTGGTAACCATGAGAAGAGTTTTATTCATTAAAATATCAGATAATTCATAATTTTGAATATGTCTAATGGCAAATGAATATATTTGCTCAATAGATTTGCTGCATAAACCCATGCACAAAAATACCACTCAGTGGCTGGGAAGGTGCCTCAGTGGTAGACTGCTTACCTTGCATGCATGAGGCTCTGGGTTGGATTGCTCAACACCCCGTAAGCAGAAAAATAAGGGGTGCTGTGGCTCAAGTGGTAGAGCTCTACCCTTGAGCTGAAGAGCAGAGGAATGGTGACTAGGCCCAGAGTTCACCACCACCTACAAAATAATAATTAAATAAAACTAATAGTCAAGGAGATTAATTTCAAAGGTTGATTATCATGTTACCTAGGGGCATGGTGCCAAGACATAGTAGACCTCTATCCCAAAGCTTTAAGAAGGATTTCAACACCTAAAAAGTACCGAAAACAAAAAGTTAAAAAAAATAGCTTTGCCAACAACATAGAGAATCTGCACTCAAACAGAAACAGTTACTAAGAATGCAAACTTTTTATAACATTTCTTAAGAGATTCTGGCACTACATTATCATAAAAATTGATCTTTAAAAACTCCATAGATGGGTCTAAGTCTTAAGGGCCTCTAACTAAAACCGGAGGAGAGAATCATAAACCTGGATTTTTTTGTTATTGTTAAGGTAGTGTTCACTTGGGTCACAATTTTGTAAGTTAGGTAATGACTTCATTTCTTATTGGACAGTCTCATCACTTCCTTTGCTCTTTCTCTGTTTTTCCCTCCTGTCCCTGTCCACAACCGGTATAATTCATTATCAACATAATATCTACAGAGAACCAGTGCTGTATTTGTATCCCTGTTCTGTTTGAATTTCTGTGGATCCCTTCCTGCCCATAAATTGATAAACAAGAACAGAAAATACCTCTTGCTCCGAATTCCTGTAATTCATTTAAATATAAATATCAGAAGTTTTATGAGAGCGTCAGGCTCTGTCCACACATCCAGAACAGTTATACTTCCTGCAACAAGTCATAACTCCCACCAGATTCTAAGCTCCATACAGTAAATCTTTTCACTTTCCAGATGGGAAGAACCTGAGACTCAGAAAGATTGCATAATATACTGGAAATACTGAGCTGAACATTGAAGCTTACTCTTATAGTTTTCCTACTCCAGAGAGTGAGATCTGAAAATCATAGTTTGAAACCAACCCAGGTTGGCGTATTCATTAAATGTTTTTCTCCAGTTAGCCATCAGAATTGTGTGTTTCAAGTGGTACAGTTAGAACACCATGAGACTTGAATGGGAAACCTACATGGTAGTGCCAATATGTGATTTTATTAAGAAAAAATGTTGTCCCATACAAAAAAATCAAACACCACACACACACACACACACACACACACACACACACACACACACCTTAAAAAAGATGTTAGTACTGAAATACAAATAGGTTTTTTATTTTTATATGTCTTATTATTAGTTTTAGTGAGATTTGACGTGGTAGTCTCTACTGATGAGCCACAATTTGAAAACTGTTGAAATGACTACCCATGTCTGTGCTCAGAGAAAAAATTCTCCTATTTAAGTCTTCCTCCTTTTCCAGCAATGATAAGTTGTCTGTCCTTGGCCCAGTTTCTTTTTTCGGGATGCAATATCTTAGACATTTCTGTTTTAATATCCAGGATTATAGGTGGCAACTACTGTACTGGACGATACCGTTGGGAAAAGTGTTGAAAGTTCACCATTCAGTAGAGGTTGTTAGCATTCACCCATGATCACTCTGTACACAGAATTGGGAACTTCTTAGGGCTAGGAATTCAGGGGAAGCACTGTGTGTTATTTCCTATTTTTTGATTTAATAGCAGCTTCTATCTATTGTCGACTTTTAGCATTATGTGAAGTTTAAGATTGCCTCTAGCAGACAGAAGCACTGTACTAACTGTTACTATCAGAACACAGGAAGAGGGAAAAGAAGTTCTGAAAGAGCCATATAGCCTAGGCAATGAGCTCTTAGAAACTCAAGCTGCCTGTTATCTTATTTCAACCTAGAAAGTCAGAGCCTGAAGGGGTTTGTAAGCTCCACTTATATTCCTGATCATGGGGCTATCTTCCCCTCAGTACTTCTGACGCTTTGCTTCAGGGTTTGGCAGTGTGTCTTTCTTTCTTGTTAGTTCATTGGATATTAAGCACGCCGAACTGCGGGTTTCCATTGCCCTAGTAGATGTTTGGCAGACTAGGACCTTCCTTCCAGGGAATTCTCTTCTTAGACCCTCATAGGCATATTCCCACAGAAGTGAGTGACTCACAGACTGTGGAACATAGTTGCTCAATGATGATCAACTCAGAGACTCAAGAAGGTGTCATTTGGAGCCTTTCTGGGAGACCTTAGCCTAGGCACTGTGGGCAACATTGACAGCAATTCCTCAGAGAAATACCACTGACAGCAAGTGAGCCCTGATTAGTCCTTAGTATCCTTGACTGTTCTACTTAAGAGTGTGAACAAATGACCAAGTCCTGTTTAGCCTATTGTACAGTAGCCCAATCACTGAAGTCATTTTGAGCCTAGGAGAAAAAGCTCCCTTTGTAAAGCAGTACACAAAAGAAGCAGATGATGCCCCACACTCAAACGCTCCAGGAGAACAGAGTGTAAGGGTGTCTACACAGTTGGGAAATAGGATTCTGAAGGGTGGGAAGGGAAGACATCAGATGTTAAACTTTGAAGAAATTATAAATTTTTTAATTGTTACCCTAACTTCCTTGTGCCCCTTAGATCTGGTTTCAGGAAGTGATCTAGTTTCAGGAATTTTTATGATCACAAAATGGAGTTTTTAACCCCAGGCCCAAACTCTAAGTGATCTTGTTAGATCTTCCCACCTGTCACTTATGCCAAATAAAGAGATGTGGTGAAGGTCAGGAAAAGGCATTGATTAGATGAAAGCCATGACAAGACAACACATTAGCACAACTTCAGATCACTAAGCATTACTAACCTTCATTCCTATTCACCCATATCATTAGATCTGTGTTGTATCTAGGAGTCCTCCGTGCCTTCTGAACAGGAAGATCTAGGGAAAGATTGGTCTGGCATTTCTGACATAAACTAACTTGTTTGATGGAAACCCTGTGTACTGTCCTATATATTTATGCATTTACCGTACTATATTTGATACGTATCCCCTCACTAACTTATGTATGATTGGTTCAGTTGCTGCCATAGCAGCAGTCTGGTGGTTGAATTGTGACATCGTTTTTTCTAGTGAACCAGAAATGGAGATGGAGAGACTGACCTCAGCACGTTTGTACATTTCTCCATGAGCAGTGATTGGCAGGGGTGTATTTAAGATGCTACCTATGTTCTTAGCTGAGCACTCCTCAGATCCCTTGTGACCATGAAAATTGACGTTGGAGAGCAACAGTGAGGTTTGTAAAAGCTGAGTGCAGGTAACTATGTGGAGCCTGTTCTGCACCATTGTGGATTGTGGTCTCTCAGGATGCTTAGGGCAAAGATCCCAAAGCCGGTGTCAAAGAATGCAATCAATTTGGAGTAGACATTTATGGATGGCACGTGCCTGAACCCAACATGCTGATAATGAGATGCTAGGAGTAGCTCCCTAAAGATCTAACAGTCAAAACTGGAGAGGCAAACCCAGAGTTCTGCACCACATCAGTCTACCATACCAGTTGTTTCTACCGTAGTACTGGCTACCCAGTTTGCACACCCATGATCTTGTTACCCTGATTGTGTCACCCTAATCCCTCACAGCTTTTACTCTTTCACTTTGCCTTTGCTTCCTTGTCCCTGCTAATCTGTCTCAATACCTGTGTTAGCTACCCCAATCCCTGAAAAGCTGTTGCTACTACACAATTTCCTGCCACTGCAACTAAGCAATTACAGTCACAATTTCCCTTTCCCTTGTATCCTAGTCTCTGCTACTCTGTTCTGCTACCCATAATTCATAACACCATGGTTCCAGCCACCTGATCCCTAACACCCCTGTTGCTGATATCCCCTTCCCTAATAAAGGGAAGAATGGGCACAGCCATGGACTTGGATACTGCTGTCCTATTGAGGCACATTGGGACAAGTTATACCTCAGGTATTTAACATGAGGGACTAACTAGAGGTGGAAATGAAAGAGATTACTCAGAGTTGACTAAACTATAGGGACATCAATATATCACTGGTTGCTAGGAAAAGAAAAGCCAAAGGTGAAAATTAATGAAAAAAGAAAATTTTACAAAGAATATTCGGAATGATACAATAGGTTTAGCTTATTCTCTACTATTAGTGATCTGTATAATTTTATGACATAGATATGCAACTGTTTCACATTTTAAAAATTATATGAAAATACACATTTATGTGTACTTATATTAATTTATGGAATAGTTGCATATGATCACATTAATAATATTCTGTATTTTATGCTCTATGATATTCTCATTAGTCTGCCTTTGTCAATATGAACTGAGCTCTCTATCAAAAAATGGAATTTCATTGTCAAATACTAGAAGAAGATTACTGATGCTAGTACCAAAATGAAAGCTAGAACAGGAAAATTGAATAAAGCTACATGTTTGAAAGGAGGGGACAGTTGTAAGAGTTATGATGAGGACTAGTAAAATGGAGGTTCACATGGTGAATTGAAAGAGGATTCAGGGCACAGCCTTGCTGTAGCACTGAACAGCTGGCAAGTAAAAAGGAAAAACATCCCCTAAATCTTTACATCAATGCTAACTTATTATATTTTTAAAAAGAGTTTTACTTTCCTCTTGTTCTATATTTTTGCCTGGGACCCTCTGAATTAACCAGAAATCTCCAGGATTTCTTCATGCTCAGTAATACAAATAAATGTTGCTTCTATTTTCTTTAATTAATGAAGGTTGCATTTAGGACTTTCCCATGTAAGATACATGAAAAAGAAATCCTGCAGTGAATCTGTGAAACACCGAACAGGATGTCTTCTAAACTTCTCAATGCAAAAACGGGGAGCAGTGCCTGTCTTCAGAATAAAATGAGCTAGCAACAGGTACTCACCCACATTGTCAATGGGCTAGCTCTCTCTGATTAAAAAATAATGCTGCCGTGCACATGCAGATCACTTATGGAAAATATTTTCCAACATTCTTGTTGTTATATTGCATTTCTCTTCCTCCTCCAGTCTCCTCTCCTCCTCTTCCCTCTGGTCCTTTTCCTCATTCTTTCCCTCCTTCTCCCTTCTTTTTTCTCCCTTTTCCATACTCCTCCTCTTTCTCCTGCTTTCTCCATTTCCTCTTTTTCCTTTTCCCTTCTCTCACCCCTTCATCTCCATTTTTAATCTCTTTCTCCTCCTCTTTCACTTTCTTCTACTTCTTTATGGTCCTGGGGCTTGGAATCAGGGCCTTGTTCTCACTAAGCAGATGCTCTGTTGCTCATGCTAGTCAGCCAGTCATTTCAATGACAATCTATTTGTGAATACTTTAAGTACCACACCCAGCATGGCTTCTGATTCAGGATCAAATTCATTTTACATATTCTATACATCAAATATATGCTACACACATGTTGTGGCAAATGGGTTTTGATTATGCTCTGGGCTTCAGATAAACTTATCAGAAACAATGTGTTTGAAGGCACTCTAAATGTGAGCTTGTGTTACTCCCAATTAATGAACTGGTTACTTTGCATCTTGCACAAGTGACTTCCATATTACTCTCAATTTAAAGGGCTCTCACATTGTGGTAGTACCCACAGTAACAGTAGGGGATCAGAAGATTAAATCCAGACAGAAAAATCCATTAGATCTGCATCTCCAATTAACTACTAAGAAGCCAGAAGACCTGTGGCTCAGTGATTTAGTCCCATCCTTGCAGAGAATAAGGCCTGAGTTGAAGACTTGTGCTAGGTGTACACACACACACACAAACATACACACACACACACACACACACACACACACACACACACACACACACTTCCCCAGCAAGAGCAAGTAGAGTTTCTGTTTCCCAGTAACATATCTGAGTTTCTTTCCTATGTGTTTGGATACGTTTGAAAGCTGCATCAGCTTCCCTAATTTCAATAAATGACTCTCGTTCACTATTATTTCTTCCTCGTTGGAAAAAATTTTAAGACACATTTTCATGTAGAAAATTGAGTTTGCTCCCAATATTCTGACTCTCTTTGATTGTAAGAAAATTAATAATTGTGCCTTTTATTAATTAGCTCATAAGTTAAGTTATACGTTTCATTTAGGAGTTAAATTGATGCTCATCGGGAAGAGTTTGAAGTCACTTGTCTGAACTTTTAAAGTGGAATTTGAATTGCAGAGAAGCCTGAGGTAGTGAAAGCAAGAGACAGATGAAAAGAAACAGAAATGAACTTCAGACTCTGCTTAAGGCCAGTTATATTTCACAGTCCTGCTCTTGAACTCAGTATGTAATGATTTTGCTCAATAGCAGGCACTCTACCACATTGAGTCACACTTCTAAGCCCTAAAGGCATTCATTTGAGAGGGGAATTCCTGGAGCTTGAATTCAGGGTCTGGGCTCTATCCTTGAGCATCTCTGGTACAAGCAATCTAGCACTTGAGGCACAACTCCACTTCTGTCTTTTGGTAGTTAATTCAATCTAAGAATCTCAGAAACTTTCCTGCCCAGTCTCACTTCAAACTGGGACCCTCAGATTACATCTTCTGAATAGCTAGTGTTTTAAGTATGAGCCACCGCCAGCCAAAGCTAGGAGTTTCTATGAGACTCTTATTTCCAATAAAAGTCTAAAACACATACACGCACAAACACTCACACCCACAAGAAAAAAGTTCAGCTATTGCTCAAGTGTTACAAAGAGTGTTAACCTGTAGCAAAAACACCCACATACAGTGGCCAGGCCCTAAGTTCAAGTGCTAGAACCAACAGAAAAATAAATAAATTCATTAATTATAATATAACAATGTCAAAACAAAAAATAAGTGGAAAAGACAAGTTGGAAGAAAAGATGCATTAAGGGGGTGGAGAGGCCTGGCTAAGTTAGTGAAAGCATTGGTTGGCTTGTGGGAGTCCTGGTCCTGGACTTAAAAATATAGAAAAAAGAAAACAATTATGGCTTCTAAAATGAGCCAGGCAGTAGTGGCACACATCTGCAGTTGCTACTAAAAATCAGCTATCTGAAGGTCGGGATTCACTGTCCAGGTAGAAAATCCTCCTGCCTGCTTGCAACCAGCAGACAGGCATCATCAGCCCTGTGCCTGCAGCACAGCTGGACCCCTATGCTCACCTAAACCCAGAGCAGAAACCCACCCAGCTGGACACAACAGCAAAATCCAAGCCTTCCCCAACTTGATTTAGAGCCCAGAGGCACTTTCTGTGTACTATGGTTTTGCTGCTCCAGGGCAACAAATGAGGCAGACCCTTGTTTCATGGCTCCACTGTATTTTATCTTGCTGGCACCCTCTGTCTAGGAGTCCAGCCCAAGCTTCCTTTCTGTCCTATAGGTGCAGAGACTTCAGCCCTGTTCTTGTCTGAAAACACTTTCAGACAAGTTTTATTTTCTAGTTACCCAATCCAAATTGAATTAAAATCTGTGTTCAGAATCTCTTTCTACTTCCTTTCTCTGGATAGCCACCATTTTCTTCTCGTATATTGTAGTCAGTAAATAATCTTTACATGGAAAATGCATTCTTCATTATGACTTCAACAATGAAGGCTCAATTTAACTGATCATATACTCCAATCGTTTTCATTATCTTACCTTTTTCTTGACAGTCATGAAGCATAGAGAGTTGAATGGAAATACACGAATCCACAATTAACAGGACACTTCATTCCCTCTCTCACATCTGTTTTGCTGATGGAGACCCCTGAGAGAGGATGCAAAGCCATTAAGAAGTACAGAAAGAAGGAAAAAGAGAGGGAGAGGAAAAGCCAGAGGGAAAAGTGGGACAGGGAGAGGGAGCACCAAGCCAACAGGGACAGGTTTACCTCACGCAGAGGTTTGGCAGGTTTGCAGTGGAGTTCTTCCAGAAATTTAAAATTTGGTAACAGTGGGTGAGGGAAATCAACATCCCAGTAAGTCCTAATGAGCCATATATTAGCTTCCATGAGGTCAAGGATTGAGGTGGGTCTTCCTGAATGGAGAAAAGAATATGATAGGAAGGATCATGAAAAACTTTTCCCTGACTACAACACATGATTTAATGAAATAAGTGAAATAATGTAGGTAAGACCTGTAGATATTATATTTTGATAAGGGATATTTGTTTATAATGACACAAGCATTACTCTGTATATAAAATACATTCTCTCAAAGCTATAAAAGTATCAAATAAAATGTTAGAATCATATGGATGTCCAGAACCAATTACTAATATCACATACTCTAAGAAAGTATTCTCAGGTTTCTCTAGTTTAACATGAAATGTGTTGATCCTTGATTTATTTCCCACAACAATAATTTTTTGAGTCTTAATTAAATTCTGAGTTGTGTTATTGCATTTGTTTCATATTAAGTAGTTGATAATATTACTCTCCCCCTCTCAAAGAAAAGAGAGAGAGAGAAAGAGAGAGAGACAATTAGATGCAGTCACTAATGCATTTTCTCTGGGGGGACAGACAATATTTACTAATTGTAAATAAGTAAATAGCTAGCTCTTCCTAGAACTATAGGTAAATGAATACTTTATAACTGAGAAAAGTAAGCTACAAAAGATGGAATATTTTCCTTTTGTTCATAGTTTTGGTGATAAATTACCAACTGTAGGGAGTAAATCTACCTAGCTGTACTCATTAAGACATTAATGAGATTTATACTTCATTTTCTTTCTTTTTGTACATGTCTAGGGGTTGATATCAGGATCTGTGTTGTTTTTGAGTTTTTTTAATAATCACTCAATTTTTTTAATGTTATTATAGAGCTGATGTAAGGAGCGGTTACAGTTGCACAAGTCAGGTAATGGATATATTGCTTTGCTTTTAGGATGATGTCAACCCTTCTATCCCTGAGCTTTTGTTTTTTCAAGGTTAGCACGCTACCACACTTGGGCCACAGCTCTACTTCTGGCCTTTTGCTGTTTCACTGGAGTTAAAAGTCTCACTGACTTTTCTGACTGAGCTTATTTGAAGTTAACCTTCCATATAGGAAGGATTATATTTGTGAACATTTGGTACCTGGAATACTGTTCTTTAACCTGACATAAAAGTATAGTAAAATACACAATACTCTGGAAACCCAGTCTGTGATTCAAGTAGCAGAGTTATTCCTTCTGGAAATGTTTCTAAAAAGAAGATAGCCAGAGAATTTTAATTCCTCCTCTAATGTAAGCCTTTCATTTCGTTGATCTGAATTTCCCTCAGGTGCTTAAGATTGATATTTACTTCAGCTCACCTTCAAAGGAACAGAAAGTTAGGATTAAATCATAAAAATTTAAATGGTAGCTTACCTAAAACTTCATTATAAAACTGATTCCACTTCTTCTCATTAAATGTTTGAAAGTACAGATCAAAAACAATCATATTCATCATCTGCTTTACCCTCTCCATGAATGACATTTGATCACTGATCTCAGACAGTCCAATAGGCACATAGGAAGGTGGAAGCAGAAGTCTTCCAAACTGTTTCTCATATTCATTGCCAGGGAAGAAGCAGGGAGTGTACACAAAAGGAATTTTCAGTAGCTCAGACAGCAGTTCTCCACAGGAAACCAGGGGGTCTGCTAGCAGGACATCAAACTTTTCTTCGTGTAATTTTTTTCAAATTTTCTTGGTTCAGAACATGTCTTTGCAGAGGATTTCATAAACATCAGAAAATTCTCTAGACATGCTTTGCAATATTGAATAAAATTTCCAGACAGTATTTTGGGAACTCATATGTCCATTCATTGACCTACTGTTTGAAATGACTTTCAACACCTGCGTATTCAAAGACATTTGGAAAATCTCAAATTTAAAAGGGGATGATTTTCTGGAATCCACACGAATGGCAGTAGAGAATGACAGGACATTGATCTCATGGCCCCTCTGCACGATCTCATCCAAGATCATCTTCACATTCATCCAATGGCTGTACCATTGTGTCATTAACTAGAATTCTCTGTCCTGTTAAGGCGAACATGAAGAGAAAATGAACATTATTCATTAGCTACATTTTATGCTTAAGAACTCCTTTGGAAGCAGCATCATTTATTGAATAATGCAGGTGAGAGAACAAGTTTAGTAAAGACTGTAGGTTAAAGGATACATTCTAGATTTTCATTATAGAAAATGTTAATACATTTACCAGTGCCAACTTAATTTAATTTTCTTCTCTAGAATGAAAAATACCAGGGAAAGAGAGGTTCAGTCATAGAGGATGGTGAAAGGGAACAATGAGTACAAAGTCTCTAACTTTTTCAAGTCTTCATACTGATTGTTTTCATTTTTATTTAAATGATATATTCTAATCACTAGAATAAGAACTTAAGGATACTTTAGTGTTCGTGTAATGGCAGAGTTAAATAACAGTGACAATAAGAAAAGTAATCAAAGAACTATGTATCTACCTCTGAAAGTTTAAATGTGTGTAAATAATTAAAATTGATATAAAGGATAGTTCTTGAAACATAACAGTTTCTCACTCTAAATTACATATTTCTTGACTCAAAATCTGAAGCTATTTCACAAACTAATATGAAGTATTATAACCATTAACCTCAAATGCGGATATCAGGAAAAAAACAAAACTCTAGTTTCCATTGATCCTACCTTTTCCAATTTTATTAACATTAATTGATTTCCTAAACTTAACTATATCCCTAAACCTAACCTTTAACCTAACACTAAATTTAACCTAATTTAAAAACAAAAGTGTAAAAGTAAAAAGAAAGGAAAAAAATCACTGCTATTTTTTTAATAAAATTTAACATTTATTTTAATTTTGATTGAAAGTAGTACAGTCAGTATTACCCTAAAGCTTCCATTTTTAAAACTCTACCCTTAAGTAAAACTAGAAAGCTAAAACTAATTAGCTCGAATTATTCTTGCATGCAAAATGTCCCACAAACATACTTATTTTCTTTTATTCTAACAGTGACTCAATTGATAATTGTTAAAAGTAAGTTGCATTCTCACCAACAATGCTGTAAGGTTCCCTTCTGTACACATCCCCTCCAGCATCTGATGTTATTAGAGTTCTTGATTTTAGCCTTTCTAAATTGAGTGTGGTGGTATCTCAATGTTGTTTTGATTTACATTTCTTTTATGGCTAGGGAGTTTGAGCATTTCTTCATGTGTCTATTGGCCATCCTTCTTTCTTCTTCAGAGAAGTTTTTCTTTAAGTCTTTAGCCCACTTATTAACCACTTTGGGAAGTAGTATGGAGGTTCCTCAAAAGACTCCACATAGAGCTCCCCAATGACCCAGCAGTCCCACTTTTGGGCATTTACCCAAATGTTTACAAACAGGAACACTCTAAAGCACTAGAACACACTACCAGCACGACTATGTTTATTGCAGCATTACTTACGATAGCTAGGATATGGAACCAACCCAGATGCCCCTCAATAGATGAATGGATCAAGAAAATGTGGTATATATACACAATGGAATTCTATGCCTCCATCAGAAAGAATGGCATTGCCCCATTTGTTAGGAAATGGAAAGGCTTGGAAAAAATTATATTAAGTGAAGTAAGTTAGGCCCAAAGAAACATAGGTCCCATGGTTTCCCTTATTTGCAATATCTAGTATATGTCTGAGTCAAGCAGAAAAGGTCAGATAAGGTGATGTTAGGGAAATGAACCCTAAGATATATTCAAAGGTTTTTTTTTTCTTTCATGCAATTGTTTCTAACACATTTATAAGATTATTTCTTTGTTACTTTGTATGTCCCTCCCCCACAGTATAAACCCTACTTTCACTGTATTTGATGCCGGTATAATTTGTGGAGGGGAAGGGGAAAAACAAATGGTTTAAATAGGGATACAGGTGGATCCATTGCAACAGAGATGTACAAGTCGTTATGTCAAAAACGAAATTTACAACTTTGATGGGTGGGTCAGGGAGATTTGGGAAGGATGGTGGTGGGGAGGATGGGAAGGGATGGGAAGGGGAAACAAAGGAGGAGGCTACAATGCTTGATAAGATATGTACTCATTATCTTGCCGATGTAATTGTAACCCCTCTGTAGAATATTTTCACAATAGAAAAAATACAATAAAAAAAAGTAAGTTGCATTTTACCTCATAGTTTCTCTTTTCTAATTCTATCCCTAGCACCAACTGGAGCACTCAGGCTAAACCTAAATTTAATTATATATGAATCCTCAAATTATTGCAACGTATGTTTCACATTCCTCCTCACCTTTACTTGGCGTGTATTTACTTTTAGTTTAGGCCTCCTTTTTCCATTTTTCTAACCCTAACCATATCTCTGCACAGAACTCTTACCTGAGCCCTATTCCTAATGGTGGCCTAATCCTAAAGTTGAAGAAAAATCTTGGAGTTTTATTCATCTTAGGTGATACACCATTTGTCTTTCTTGAAAGGAATTAACCCCAAATCTTACAGGTTACCTGACTCATAATTATGAAAGAATCTTCTTCGCTGACATGAACATTACATCCATGGACCTCATATTCTCATAAACACACACACACACACACACACACACACACACACACACACACACACACACACATACACACACCACACATACTCACACCACACACACACACACATATGTATATTTATAGTTTTCATTGATATTAACTATCCCTGAACTCTTAGATGTTAATGTAAGTTTCAGATTTACCAGCTGTCCAACCCATTTTTTCATCCTAACCCAATTCCTAAACAAAACCAGAAACCTACCACTACCCTTACCAAATTTACACCATATTGAAAATGTAAGTAAATTCTCAAGTTTCTGTTCAATATAACATTTATTTTTTCTTCTACTTGTTAGTGGAAAATACAATTTAATCCTAATGTAACCCTTTCCTAACCCTAACCAGTACTAATGTAAACCTCACCTAAAAGGAATGATACCAGAATAGTTTTCATTCATCCTAACTTTGATTTAATGCATCCTCCTTATAATAAGTTGAAGTTTTATGCAGTATCCTACCATTTTTCTAAACTTCACTCTAACCCTAATTAAAACACTGAGGCTCACGCAAAATATAATTAAACCAAAATCCTAAAATTACTACCAATACTCTACACTTGTCCAAAGTCTTTTGTTTCTTGTAGTTCTAAATTCTATTTTCATATCGATGCTTCATTTTCCATTATTCGAACCTGCACCCTAATATCTGCCAGAAACCTATCCCTAAACTTCATCCTAATTGTAGCCAATTCATAAAGTAAATAAAAACTACTCAATTTTTATTCATTCTAATAGATAATCTAGTTATCACTCTTGAAATAAGTTGCAGTTGACCTTAAGTCCTACAGATTTCCTGACTCTAGACCTGAAGTTACCTTGGTCCCTAACATGAACCATTTTATCAATTGACCTGGAATGTTGACATCATGAAAAATACTATGATTTCTCTAGGTTGTAGCTTTTTCTGTCCTAGATCCTAAAATAACTTTCACATTAGCATTAATCCATTTCCTAACTCCAACTTTAAATCTACATGTAATTTAAAACCGAAATTTATAAAGTTAAGGCTAATACACAATGAAAAGTAAATGTAGGGAAAATACTACACTTTCTAGAATATTTCACACTTATTTTACATCTGTTAATAAAAATAAACTCAGTTTTATCCTAAAGCTTCCTCTTCCACAACTCAAAACCTAGCCTGAACTAGAAAAACAAACCTAAACCTAGCCCTAATAACCCTCCTAATGTATTACGTTTCATTCATCCTACCTTTGAATGAATTGATATTTGTTGAAATTGGTTATTTTTAACCCGACATCGAAACCTTTTTTCTGAGCCTAACCCTAATCCAGAATCAAACAGTGAAACTCACTATAACCCTAATTGCACCAGAATCTTTATATTAGTATCAGAAATCTACTTCACATTCATCTGAAAATTTATTTGTCTTGTAGATCTAAAGTTTAGTTTGAGTTTGAGTTTGACAGTAAATTTTCCATTTCCATAAACACCAACACCCCCAGACATGAATCTTAAACATAACCTTGATGCGAATGGTAGCCCAATCCTAATGTTATAAAAAGAACTTGAGTTTTGATTCAGCATAGATTCAAACTCTGAATCTATCTTATTCTCAGTTAGGAGTAGTTTTAACCATTGACTTCAAATGCTCACAATATTAAAATACATAACAAAAAATACTGTAGATTCTATTGAGCCTAACTTTTCCTGAATTCCTGTATACAAAAGAATGTTTCAGATTTACTACACTCTAGTTTATTACTTAACCATAACCCTATCCCTAACCTTACTGGACACCTTACCCTAAACCTGACCCAAATGATCTCTGATAGGAAATGTAGGGGAAACATTGTAGTTTACATTAAATTTCACAAATAATTGACCCATAATTAGTAGTAGAAAACAGTTTTACCTCAAATCTTACCCTTCCCTGACCCTAAGGTTAATCTGAATTAGAAAAGTAATCCTAACCCTATGGATTAAAATAAACATCATATGAATACATTGGTTTTTACTCATCCTGACTTTGGTTCAACACATCCTTCTTAAAATAGTTTGTGGTGGTACCTCATATATTATATTTTTTCAAACCCTAACCTTAATTCTAACCCTAATGGGAACATTGAGGCTAACCCTAACACTAAATGTACCTGAATGCTCATGTAAATAGCAATCCTGTGTTTAACATTCATCCTAACTCTTCCTCAGCCTGTAGTTCTCAGATTTACTCTTCAGTTTTATGCTCAACCTTCCATTTACCTAATCCTAACTCTAATCTTTGTCAGAACCCTAAGAGTAACCTTGATGATAATAGTAACCCAATCCTAAAGTTAATGGAAAATACTCGAGTTTAGATACATCCTAACAGATACTCATTGTCTTTGAAATGATTTGCAGTTTGATCCAAATCCTACAGATACCCTAACTTGGTATCTGAATTTATCTTGTTCCCTATTATGAATCATTAACCTCAAATCGTCATATCATGAAAAATACCCTAGTTTCCACTGATCTTAACTATTACTCTACTTCTATATCTCCAAAAAGAAGTTGGAGGTTTACGTAAAATCAACTCTATTTCCTAAACCTAACTACATACCTGAACCTTACTAAAAACCTAACTTTTAATTTAACCCTATTGAACACTAAATAGGAAACTAAGGAAAACTCTGTACCTTTTGTCAAATTTCACAATAATTTTATTTGAAAGTGTTAGAAGAAAACTCAGTTTTACCTTAAAACTTTCCTTTCCCTAACCCTGTCTAACCTGTACTAGAAAATAACCCTAACCCTAGAACTAATTGCCTTAGGATTCTAAAAGCCATAAAAATACATGAGTTTTTATTCATCTTATCTTTGATTTAACTCATCTTTCTTAAAAGTTTGTAGGTTTACTCAATATCTTGCCATTTTTCTAACTCGAACCCTAACTGGAACATTGAGGCTAACCTTCACACTAATCACACCCTAATCCTAATATTATTAGCAGTTTCTTATTTCACATTTATCATAATTCTAACTTGATTTGTTATTTGAAGATTTACTTTCAGTTTGACCCCTAAATTTTCCATTTCCCTAATGCTAACATTACGCTCAACTGGAACTGAAAACTAACTTTTACCCTAAAGATAGTCCAATTCTAATGTTTAAGAAAAAAACTGTAGTTTTAATTAATTGTAATGAATACTCCAGTTTGCACTCTGGAAATGAGTTTAAATTTTCCCTAATTCCCACAAATTTCCTGACTCTACCTTTGAAGTGATCTTGTTCCCTAATATGAACCACTATATTACTTGTCCTCAAATTCTCCTATCAGGAAAAATACTGTTGTCTCAATTGATCCTACCGTTTTTGGAACCCCTGTGACCTAAAACAGTTTCAGATTTACTTACCATCTAATTCATTACTTAACACTAACTCTCAACCTAAACCTGGCTGGAAAACTCTTATTAATCATTACAAGAATGATCACTGAGAAATTATAAATATAATGATAATGCTCTAGTTACTATTCAATCTCACATTTTTTTCTTCTACTTGTTGGTGAAAACTCAATTTTATACTAAAACCTTTTTTCATATCAGTAATCATAATAAGAACAAAATATTGACCTAATCTTAATCGAAATTTTATGTCAATAATAATAATAACAGTAACAGAAGTACAGTAATTTTCACATCCTCTTTATAGAAATAAGCCTTCCAAACAAAGATTTCAATTTTTTTCCAATATCTTAGTCATTTTCTAACCTTAAACTTAATCTTAACTGGAACATTGAGAATAACCAGAAGCCTAATTGTAAGTATATTCTAATATTAATAGCACTAATTTCGTTCACAAATATTCTAATCTTATCGGGTTTATTCTAAAATTTAGCTTCAATTTGAGCCTCATTTTTTTCTCCTTCCCTCTAACCCTAAACATGATTGGAATCCTAACCATAACTTTGAATCTAATGTTATCCTAATTCTTGAATTTATGAAAAATACTGATTTTGTGTCATCCTAACTGAAATTCCAATCTCAATTCAATAGAGATTTAATTCTTGAAGTAAATTGCAGGTTTTCCTAAACCCTAGTGATTTTCTCACTCTTCACTGTGAATCTATCTTGTTCCACAGCAGGAATCATTATACCCATTGATCTCAAATAATGATATTATGAAATACATTGTACTTCTATTACCTCAGCTTTTCCTGAATTCCTAGAACTTGAAATAAATTCGGATATACTTAACATTTAGCCAATTCCTTTTTTTTCTTTTTGTTGGTTGAGAGGCTTGATCTCTGGGCCTCAATATGATCCCTTAGCTCTAGGCATGGGGACAGTCCCTGAGTTCCTTAGCTCAAGGTGTGCACTTTACCACTTGAGCCACAGCACCACTTTTGGGTTTTACCGTGGTTAATTGGACATAACATTCTCCTGGACTTTCCTACCTGGGATGGTTTTGAGCTGTGATCCTCAGAAATCAGCTTCCAGAGTAGCTAGGATAATAGGCATGAGCCACCAGTTTAACCCATTTCTTTATCCTAAACCCCATTTAACCAGAAACCTAATCCTAATAAAAATCTGAATTAACACCAAATGGTTAATGTAAGGAAACTTATGTAGATTTTATTCAATCAAACATTTTTTGTTTCTACTTCTTAGTGGAAAACTAAAGCTTATCTTTCCCTAATCCTAACAAGAAATTAAAAAAACTCACACTTTAAACCAAATTATATCTGAATATTTAAAGTAACACAGACACTGGTTTTCTCTCATTCTAACTTTGATGCCATTCATTCTTCTTAAAACATGTTGCAGTTTTATACAATATCTTACATATTTTTCTCATCCTTACCCCAGCTCTAACTTGAACACCTTGCCTAATCCTAAACCTATATATAACTGAATCATAATATTAATAGCAAGGCTCTATTTCAAAATTATCCTAATTCTTGCTAGGCATGTAGGTCTAAATTTTACTTACATTTTGAACCTAAAATTTTAAAGTGTTTTTCTATTTCATGTCAGGTTTTATTTTTTCATTTTTAAAACTTTATTTTATTGTAAAGACACTTACAGTGGGATTACAGTTATATGCGTAAGGTAATGAGTATATTTCTTGTTGAGCATTGTTACCCTCTTCTTTGTTGTTGTCCCACTATCCCTTCCCTCTCCCACCTCCCTCACTCCTCCATCCCCATGGTGTAAAGTTGATTTTCAACATAGTGTCTTGTGAGTATCATTGTTGCAATGAGTCATCCTGTGTTGAACCTAAATTTTCTATTTCTCTTAACCTCATTCTAATTCTGTCTGGCATCCTAACCCTAACCATAACTATAATGATAGCTCAATTCAGAATTTAACAAAAATATTCAAGTTTTTATTCATCCTGTTAATCCACTGTACATCTTGAACTAAGTAGCATTTCACCTTAAATCTTCCAAATTAAATTATATGTGCATATAGAAGATGTAATTTTATGTGAAAAACAGAAGTTCTTTGGAGGAAGGAGTACGAAACAGTAAATAGAGGAAGTATAATCAAATGCTTTAAATATATTATGGAAAGAGCATAATGAAACTGCCAATTCTGGGAAGTAATAACCATTAACAAAATAACTCAAAATTAAGAAATAAATAACACTACCTAATAGGGTTCTTTTTTTATAGTGAAAATACCATACGGAGGGGTTACAATTACATAGGCAAGGTAATGAGTACACGTCTTATAAAGCATTATTGACTCCTCCTTTATTTCCCCTTCCCATTCCTTCCAATCTCCCACTTCTCCTCTTCCCCCTCCCCCAAAGTTGTAAAGTTCGGTTTTCCACATAACGTCTTGTACATCTTATTGTTGCAATGGTTCAACCTGTATCCCTATTTAAACAATTTGTTTTTTCCTTTCCCCTCCACTAATTATGCCAACATCAAATACAGTGAAAGCAGGGGTTACACCATGCGGGAGGGACATACAAAGCAACAAAGAAATCATCTTATAAATATGTTATAAACAATAGCAAGAAAGAAAAAAAGCGTTCGAATTCTTATCTTGGGGTTCATTTCACCTAACATCAACTTATCTGACCATTTCTGCTTGTCTCAGACTTATACTAGTAATTGTAAATAAGAGGACCCTTGGTAACTATATTTCTTTGGGCCTGGATTAATTGGCTTAATATAATTTTTTTCAAATCTTTCCATTTCCTAACAAATGAGGCAATGTCATTCTTTCTGGTGTTCTTCAGCAGAGCCATGATATGACTTGTGAAAAAAGTACTTGTGTTAGATAAACTTTGTTCATGCATAACTTATATATTGTTATTGATGAATTAGTTAACTTAATCAATAAAAATATCTCAAATATGATTCCATGATAAAAATATAAAACAGTTACTTAGTAATTGTTTGAGAAAAAAGTTATAGTCATGACTTTTAGGACAATAAATTTCTATTTCCCTACAAAGCAATGATTTAGGTTTACGAATCTACTGTTTGTGGTAAGTCTAGAGAACATAATTGGCTTGAAAAAGAACAAACTGTACATCTTGCTTCTTGAATGAGAGATATTTAAACATTGTCTTTTATCAAATGAATACTTATGTTTATTTTTCAAATTCTCCTTTCAGAACAAATATTTACCTTGCAAGTAAATATATTAATATATTAAGGTATTTAAAAGCTAAATTTTCTATGTTTGATATGTAGCTCTACATATTCAGAATGACAGGATTTTTCTATTCGTAAATGTCTAACCTCTGGGATATTTGCTTCATCAATATGAATTTTCTCATGAGGTTTTTGTGAAGGCTCTAATAACCAGTGTGGTCAAAATCATTTCCTGAATTCTAAATTTTAAATCTAACCATTTTAGCCTTTGATTATAACATTTATTTTCTCTTCAGAGCAATTAAACAAAAATACATACTACTTTCTAAACATTTCACTCACATTGTAAGTGATATTTACATAGTTCACACAGAGACTAATTATTCAGACTCACCATATTTGATGACCTTAGTGTGAAGAATGTAGAGAGTATAAGGTCTTTATACTTAATAATATTTTTGTTTATATTAAATTAAATCATACCTGGATTTCTAATTTGGAAGTTAATCACATGGAAACCGTAAAATAATAAGAAAAATGATTACTTTAGGACTATTTTCTTCTTAAAATTATGCAGCAAAAACTATCTCTAAGAAATATATTTTCAATAAAATGTTTCAATCCTTAGGCAAAGTGTATTATACTTTAATATAAAGTTAATCTCAGAATAGAAATTCTGCAACTAATCTAATATATGTTTTCATGCACAAAATGCTGTGACTTCTAGACTTGTTATGTGAATTTAATTATATTTTTCGTTGTGACATGATCCCTACTTACATTTATTACTAACTTCTGTAATTATACAAATCATGTCTGTGCACTCTAATTTACGTAAGATTATATTAAAACAAAATTATCTTTTTTCCTGTCTTCCACAGGGAAGGATGAGGTGCTGAAGTGTATTAAATGAAAGCACTCTAAAAGAGAGTTTTATGAAATGGAAATTTGCAACGTGAGGATGGGATCACAAGCACTTTCTACTTGGCTGAACAGGAATTCTTGTTTCTATAGTATTTTGTTACCTTTTAATCACAGAGGGAAGCCACAAAATTTAAAATTCGTTCGAAGGAATTACATTCCTAAAAGATGTGGCAACCTGCTTAAAAGTTCGATTTTATCACTAGTTCTTTGTGCTTGCTGGCTGATCTATTTCTCTATCATATGTTTCATATTCTTAAGCATATTAGTAATTCAGCTGTGAGGACAATGCTGGAGACTCCTGAAATCACAGCTATTGTTGTGTAATATTCAGAAGGGACAAATATATCATATTAAGCTCCAGTTTCTCCTTTTGGCCTTAAATATACCAATTAATTCTGAAAACAATCATGTAAAATGTTAGTTTACTTTTCCCTTTTTTAATTAGAGTTTAAGCAAGTGTTTTTCACAATAAAAAGTGATGACAGTGGTATCAGAGCTCTAATATGAGCACCTTCTCCCTAACAAGTAATGCTCTATGCACTGCAAATATGGAAGCCACTCTAAACACACACACTCTCTCTCTCTCTCTCTCTCTCCCTCTCTCTCTCTCTCTCTCTCTCTCTCTCTCTCTCTCTCTCTCTCTCTTCCTCCCTCTCTCTCTCTCTCCCACACAAAGACAGAACTACCACCCAGACCCATCAGAGATCAGTTTCATTCTTTTGTATTGATAGTGGTTTGATGTTTGCTCCTATGGTTTTTCTTTGCTTTAGGATCTTGCCTGGTCCTGTATCTTTCCCTGAGATCAGGTCCCTTGTTCTTAGTATACTGTATGTCTGTGTATTCATAATAGGATCCCTGGCTGCTTCAGGCCAATTAACAGTATCCTGAATACAATATCCCCAAATTTATTATTCAAGTCAAACTTCATGATTTTATATTACTATTCCAAAATACTAAAATTTATTGGATCTAGAAACGTAAAAAAACACCCACCTTGTTATTTTAGTAGCAATTGACATGATGAAATTAGAAGCATATTGATCAGAAACTGAGGTTAGAGAATGGGAGTATGTAGGGAAATGTAGAATACTGGCTGTGTGTTGGAGATACAAAATCATCTTCTATAGGCTCATTTATTGAAAAATTGTCATCCTATATTGAAAGCCCAATTTACATATACAGTTTTCCAGTTACTTTGCTTATGTATCACTTCTGATCTCAAATCCTCTTGTGAATTTTTATAGTATTTTTGAAAAAAATCAGACTATTTGCATGTGCTTAACATCTTAAGGAAAGACAGTGTGCTTCTACATCTTTCATTCTATGTGACAATCCCTTATTTTTTGTTTCTCGGTTTGCTGAGTAAATGTATTCCTTGAATCAGGATATTGACAGTAAATCTGGGTCTAATTTTCATTTTTTAAATTTCAAATATTATATAAACTTTGTTTTGACTAGTCATTTTCTAAAAATTCATGAACACAAATATTTTGGTGCCTTTAAGTAAATTGAGATTTGATGTGGTAGTTCTTGTGTCTAATTGACTTAACCATTATATTATTCGTGTATAAACATGTTCACTGCACTTTTATATTTTTATGTATAAAAATAATCCCCAAGGATTTACTTTAAAGTGATAACGCTGAGTGGGGTATGTCTTTCTGTTCCAAACTTGATATTTATTTCAGTAAAACTACTAGAAATACATGATGTTTACTGGAACAATATTAAAGATGAGAGCATATTTCTAAAAAGAAAAGATTTATTGAATAAAACATAGAAAAGAGTAAAATACTCAGGTTTCTTTCTTGAGACTGGATAAGTTTAATATGAATGTAGCTCACGATGAGACTCAAAGATAAATCCATATTAATATTCCTAAGATTTACATCACAATATAAGCAATATAGGAATTTAAATAATTGGTCATTCAAAGCTCTACATACCTGATGGATGAAGAATAGAATTCAAAATTACAGAGGAAAACAATTCAACATGCAACTATTTATGATTTTATAATACTAATATGAAAGAAATGTGCTTTTGCCTTTCTGAAGAAGAAAGTTTAGCCAGTTATTTCAATGTAATGCACCAGTAAAGTGTTTTCTTCCAAGATATCCAAGAGAACTATACTCACCATCTGAAGAGAAAATAAGTAATTACTTCAATTAGCTCTGCTTAATATTAATTTTCTTGTAGCAAATAGGTTAAAAAGTCTGCTCTCTTTCTTTTAACGTAGTAACATATATTTCATGTTGCAAGAGGTAAGGGCAAGAGAAACACATAAAGGGAATTCAAATAGGAAAGAAGTAAATCTAACCCTTTGTGCAGATGAAATGATCCTATATTTAAAGGGACCTATATGTTCCTCCCTCAAATTAGTAAAGGTTATGCTAACATTCAGCAATGTAGCAGGGTGTAAAACCCACAAGAATCAGTAGTTTTTCTGTGTTACCAACAATGGGAAGGTTGAGGCTGAAATCCAAAAAGCAAACTCATATTTATTATCCTCAAAATCTAATCAAATCTAAACAAAGAAACAACAATACAACTAGGAATTAATTAATTTAACTAAATATGCGAAGGAACTCTACTGTGAAAACATTAAAAATCTAAAAAAGGAAATTGAAGCAGATTAAAGGAAATGGAAAGTCTTTCAATATTGCAATTTTAAGGATGTTAATTCTTCCAAACAGGAGCATTGGAAAAATACTGCCACCAAACAATTGACATTGCAATACCCATCAAAATCCCAATAATATTCTTCAACGCAGTCTTGAAAGCAATCCAAATTTAATATGGAATTACAAAATGACAGATGAAACAGAAGGCTTAGAAATGAACTCATGGGCCTATAGGCATCATGAACACACACACACACACACACACAAAATGGAATTCTATTCACTCATCAAAAAGGATGACTTTTCACCAGTCTTAAGGAAAATGAAAGGTTGGGGAAATTATACTAAGAGAAAGGAATACAGACTCAGAGAAATATAGGTTTCATTGATTCATTTAGGGTAGCAAGAAAGTGCCTACAAATCTACAAGTAAACAAGACAAATTCTACCTCGTCTAATTTAGGATGGCCATTATCAAGAAAACTAACAATAGCAAATGCTGGCATGGATGTAGTAAATTGGGAAGTCTATTACACTGTTGGTGGGAAATTAAACTTTTCAACCTCTCTGGAATGCAGTATGGAGATTCCTCAAAAGACTAAACCTAGATCTCCCTTATGACTCAGTAATACTCCTCATGGACAGTAATCCAATAAATAACAAACAAGCTCATGTTAAAGCTGCTAGCATAATCATGTTCAGAGCCCAGACCCAGAGTTCAAGGACTGGAAAGAAAGTTACTACTGCTGGTATTTGTTTCCCCAAATACGAATCTCTTGACATAAGATACCAAATCATTCTATTTGCAGTAGCTAGGATAGGACTTAAATATACTGGGTGATAAAATGCCTTCTTTGTTGAATATTAGGAAAAGATGTAGGCAGTCCAAGAAAAGGGAGATTTTTGTTGTTGTTGTTGGTCAAGGGGCTTGAAGAGTGGACTTGGGCACTGACCTTGAGCTCTTCAACTCAAGGTAAGTGCTCTTCATCTTGAGCGACAGTGTCACTTCTGGTTTTCTGGTGATTAAATGGAGATAAGAATTTCAGGGACTTTACTACCCAGGCTGGCTTTGAACAGAAGTCCTCAGATCTCAGCTTCCTGAGTAGCTACGATTACAGCTGTGAGCCACTGGCACCAGGCTAAAAATGGTTCTTTTTGTTTTTTTATAAAAGAAGAAAATCCGTCTCTTATATTGGGTTTAAACTTCAGATATCACTATTAGAACACTTCTCCCTCAACTCAGTCATCAGACATTTGTAAATTTTCTCCTTCCTACATGTGGGAATATTGCAGTCAATATTAACTGAGTTGTGAGACTGGATCAATTGTACGGTAATCTCTAGCACCTAAATCAGGAACTATTACATCATAAGAAATGAAACCCTCATTTGGAATAATGTTTTTTCTCTTTTTATTACAAATCTGTGCTCGATTGCTTCCTAATGTGATATTGGACCTCCTATCAGAGTGATGCCATTTTCTTTCTCTTCAGCAATTGGCCTTCTCCCACATGTGGTAAATTTTTAAGAATTGAAAGATTTCCTTGGATAATTCATTAAGCTGACCTCTAAGAAATTGTGCGTTTCTGAAATTTGGTCTGCTGTCTTGTACTTACATGCACAGGCTTTGTATGATTTATTTCTTCTACAAGGAATTCTATTTTCCAATCTTCGTGTGACCAATTTTAGTCTCTCTGATCAGTCTTTCTGACCCTCTCACTGGAATCTCATTTCATTCTCCCTCATAAAAATATATTAGTTATCAGCTAACTGATTCTCAGCTTCTGGTTTTTTTGTTTTTTTTTTTTTTTTTTTTTTTGACTGACTTCATGTAGACTGTGATAGCAGCCCTGACTGGCTGTGCTTACTGGAGGTTTTACTGTTTGTTTGTTTGTTTTTAGATGTCTAGGATTACTATTCAAGGTAGTAGCTTCTCTGGGCCTCATTGATTTCTCTGGCCTAGAGTCAATGGTTTTATCTCCTAAAGATACAAAGAACAGCTAACTAAATTCCTGTTTTAATTGTCTCAAAATGAGGCAATTTGGCATCCTTGAAAAGCCATGAATAATCCTTGTAACCATGTACAGAAATGGTCTATCAAGATTGCTTTTAAAGATTAACTGTGAAAAATGTTCATTTCCAAGTCACCACCATAAAACAGATCACATCCTTGGGAGCTGATTTTTGGAAGGAAGGTTCACCTTCTTTCCTACTCTTATGACAGATCAAACCAAAATATTCTGCAGTTGTAGTCAGCCTGGAGCACATTTTCCCAAGAATATTCTGTAGTGTAAAAGAGGACCAACTATCAAAATAAAGGTGAAAATACTTGTCTAGTATGACTGATTTATCTTGCTTATATCTGTTGTTATTTTCATTACTTCAAACACATGGATAATTTATATTGGGATTAGACAAGTGGCAAAGGATTAATGGAATAAACATTCAGTTTACTTTCATATATCCAGTGTAATACACTTAACCCCTTATGGAAAATTAAATCTAACTCTAGAAACAATGTCAGAAATATTAAATAATCCTCAATACATGTAATCTGGCACACATACACCATCATCTACTCAGAAATTCAGTCTGTCAATAAATATTTATTTAGTACAAAATAATAAAAATTTAATTAATGAATATGACTTTTAAGTATCATCTGAAATACTCCTCACATATATAATTGTATAGCTGTCACCTAGACAGGAATTTAACATGCATGTAGAAATCAAATTTCCACAATATAAGCTAGAGAGGAGTCATATGCTCATGTATAGTATTGTGTGAATTTTACCACGGTGCTGAACCCTTCTGCCTAATACCAAGAGTCATGTGCAATAATTTATTATTTAACATTAAGAATACACTTTGAATTATTACATAATTATTACATAATTCACAGAATTGAAACAACAATGATATATTATTTGTTTAAATTCTAATGTTTCTCAATTTTACAATTCATGAAATATATTATTAAACTTATTAAACTTAATTTCACTTTCTTCGTTGCCATAGATACTAAAATTTAAATTATATATTAAACATTAAACTTATGAAATCAATAATAAGTAACTTATTATTAAAATAATATGCTATTAATCTGTGATTTAAGTTATAGTTCTAACAAATTATGAGGTAAAAAAGATTTGATAGAAGTATGGTTAATTTTTTAAAACTTACCAGCTTGTTATTTGTTTCCTAATTGTGTCATTTGTTATTCTTGTTCCAAGTCATCTGTTCCTCTTCATTGTTTAGTGTTCTATTTTATCGGTATTGGTTTACTGATTGTGCATTTTTCCGCTCTTCTTAGTGACTGACATGAGGCTGAAAATTTGTATGCTAGTTTATTCCTCCTATGTTAAAGCAAAATTACTGCTCTCCACAGCTGTTCTACTCTTCTTTGTATAGTACAGTATTTCCCCCACTCCCATCTCTTGTGTTACTGCTCTCATGTATTTTATTTTTTTATTTAAATGTTTTTCCCACCATCCCTTCCCTCACACCTCCACAATACACTCCCCAAGCCCTCCACCCCTCACTACCCCCTGCCCTCCTAAATTGTGAAGTTTGTTTTTCAACATAGTGTCTTGTGCATCTCATTGTTACAATGGGTCAACCTGCATCTCTATCTAAGCATTTTGTTTTTTCTCTTTCCCTCCCCAAATTAGCGAAGTAAATATACAAGATGCAGGAGCACCAACATTGAATACAGTGAAAACAAGGGTTATACTATGAGGGAGGATTATATTAAAAAAAAGGAAAAAAAATCACATTGTACATTATAAATACATTAGAAACAACAGCAAGAAAGAAAAAACAACTTACGTTCTTATCTTGGGGTTCATTTATCTTAATATCATCTTATCTAGTCCTATGCACATAGCTTATGATCTTTTCTGCTTATCCCAGACATATATTAATTATTGCAAATAAGGGATACCATGGGAAATATGTTCCTTGAGACTTGGCTTACTTCATTTAATATAATTTTTTCCAAGTATTTCCATTTCCTAACAAATTGGGTGATGCCATTCTTTCTGATGTAGGCATACAATTCATGTACACACACGCATGCACACACACACACACACACACACACACACACACAAACACACACATTTTCTGGATCCATTAATCTACTGAGGGGAATTGAGTTTGGTTCCATATCTTAGCTATGTTAAATGATGCTGCAATAAACATAGTTGTGCTGGTAGTTTTAATATGGTCTTGCGTGTGGTGATTTGGGTGAATGCACAAAAGTGGGATTGCTAGGTTATAGGAGAGCTCTATATGGACTCTTTTGAGGAACCTGCACACTAATTTCCAAAGTGGTTGGACAAGTTTACAGTCCCACAAATAATGCAGTAGGGTTCCCTTCTGGCCACATCGCCTCCAGCTGTTGTTGTAAAAATGGAATGCTTCAGTAATTTGCATTTGTAATCCTTGCACTGCTGCCATGCTAATGTTGTCTATATTGTTCCAATTTTAGTGTATGTCCTGCCAAATTGAGCACAGAACAGTTTTTTTTTTTAATCTCTAAAGTGCAACTGATTTTCTTAAACTAGACAATTAAAGAAAAAGTAAGTTCAAAAGAATTGTCGTGAAATTTTAGAATCATGTATTTCTTCCATAAGCACACAATTAAGAATAAAGTCAAGATTAACCTGTCCACAACAAAATAATTCCAGATATTTGTTGTTCAAGAAATTGTAGGAGGAGGAATTCAATTATTGTATACAAGGCACCTGCCATAATGAACACTGCAGCAAGTGTAAAGATTTGTTAAAGTTTTACTGTTTAAACATTTAATTTTGAGAATTTGCTTATATATGCCAAAATGAAGTCTGGCAGGTGAAAATACTTTTCCATAAACTATTTAAGATTTATATTAGCAGACATATACTACTAAATATATACATTTCAGAGTTTATAGAAACTTTACTGAGAAGTTGCAAAGTCTTTGTCTAAAGAAGCAGAATGAAGAGTTAAGACTTTGTTAATTACACAGTTTCTGTTAAAACTTTAGGGCTTCCATACTTTTTATGTTAGTGAAGAACAAATGATGATATAAGCCATGTACAAACGATAAAATTAGCCATATGTACTAATCATCGCCTACTCATCGCCTATAAAACTCTTGTTGAACATCATAAACTTAGCCAGTTTTAAATGTACAGGAATACGAGAAAATAGTAAAAATCTAATATGTAATACACTTCAAGTCCTGGAAACACTGGTAATTTTTTTTACTTTATTAATCATTAATATTTAATTATTGGTTTTCTTTATTTGTAGCATTCTTTTTCTTGTACTATAATACAACGTTTTAAGTCATCATTAAGAGGTACTTTGAGGATGTTAATGGGATTGTCACAGCATTTTTTTATAGGTGCACATGAATTTACAAAGAACAAAATTAAAACAAAATATTGATTAAAAATTTTATCAAGCGATACCACTTGATGCACAGTATCACTTCCATCTTTTTCTGCTTATGTGGTGCTGAGTAATCAAACCCAGGGCCTCATGCATTCAAAGCAAGCACTCTACCACTACGCCACCTTCCCAGCACCTGAGATACTGTGTTTTAAAAAATCATCTAAACAACATTTGTTTTCTACTTTGGGTTATATAATGAAATATATGAATATCATTTTATATTTTTGTGAATTGTCATATTTCTAAATTTTTATTAACCAAAGCTACTTTATTCTTTTCAAAGTCATGAAATATCTCTGAGAGTTTACTTCTGTGAAGATTGTTTTAGCATTTATAATTTGTTCTGAGTCATTTTTATGTTTTATCAAAATTACTTTATATTTTATGTTGATGGGTTATCATACATCAAATACATTCAAACGTACATGTAGAATCTAAGGATAGCAGTATGAGTATTCTCATACAGCTCTTGTTTATTTGTTATGCACTTTCAGTATTATGATATTTCTCTCTCTCTTTCACTCTCATTTTCTCTCTTTCTCTTTCATGTTGCATGCCTGCTACTTAGAATTTCTGCTAGTCTACTATTATCTTTCAGGTTCCACTGGTTTTGTAGGAACATGATAGGGACCATCAGTTACCCTTGCATTCTTTAAGAGTTATAATAGTGACGTGATATTATTCTCTGTCATTCTAAATGGCAAAACAACAGATCTAGGAATTCCTTTTCTCTTTTACCACAATTATAAATTTTATCTCATAGGAAACATTGGGATGAATATGATACTTTTAACCTGTGACCTAAAAGTTCTTTTTCTTTTACAAACAACCTTTTTATTTTATTATCAGTAAGTAACTACATGTAATGAAAACAAAGCTGTCCTATGGAAAATAGACTGAAGTTGTTCACAGGGATGAGAAACAAGGTAATGGGGGAAATGAGTACAAAGTGATACACATTATATACCACAGAACCTCAGAGCAGTTTATCATGTACACTTTGTGAGAATGACAATGTGCTGGGAACTGTAGGTTAAATCACTAAACACCTGATATATGTGTGTGTGTGCATATATATATATATATATATATATATTAGTGTGTGCACATATATTTTAAATGTATAGTTATTTATATATACATATATGTGTATAAGCCCTTATATGTGTACACATGTATGTTACTATACACACAAATGCACACATACTTATACCCATGTGTACATGAACACATGGAGAAAGACACATAGTTACAGCCAACACAAGTTTCACTAGTTGTTGAATTTGCCTTAGACGGAATGCTTAGAACCAAATATGTTGAAGATATATTGGTCTCTAAGAGAAATTTTGTCCTTCGTCTTATCTCTTAAAACTGGTAGGTTTTAAGAGATAAGATTCGACTTCAAATGTTTTCTTCTTTCTTGAGATTGCTTAGAACATATTCATAAGATGATTTTTTGTTCATTTGAATGTCCCTCCCCCCTGCTTTCACTGTATTTGATGTTTGTAAAATTTCTGGAGGGAAAGGGCAAAAACAAATCTTATAAATAGGGATACAGGTGGACCCATTGCAACAATGAGATGTACAAGTCGTTGTTTCGAAAAACAAACTTTACAACTATGGTGGGGGGGAGGATTGGGTGGAAGGAGGTGGAAGGAGTATGGGAAGGGATGAGAAGTTGAAACAAAGAGGAGGCAACAATACTTGATAAGAAATGTACTCGTTATATTGCCCATGTAATTGTAACTCCTCTGTACGGTATTCTACCAATTTTTTTTTTAAAGCTCCAATCAAAGAAAAAAAAGAAAACCATACATTTTTAGAGATCATTGTCATCAGAAATATATACATATATCTAAATTTATGTGTAGAACAGTATACAATATAGTGAAACAAATATCATAAAACATAATTAAAAATTTAAAAACACATAAAACAAGTGCCAGTGACTCACGCCTATAATTCGAGCTATTCTGGCTAATGAGATCTTAGAATTTTGTTGAAACTAGCCTAGACAGAAAAGTACTTGTTAGATTCTTTCTCCAATTAACCACTAAAAACAGGAATTAGCTCTGTGCTTCAAGTTGTAGAGTGCTGGCTTTGAGCACTAAAAGGCTTAGGGACAATGCCAACAATTACAAACACTAACAACAAAAACAACAAAATATAGCACATTAATTTCACAAAACATCTTTTAACTGCTATGAACATTTCTTAGAAGCATGAATACATGCACCTGGAAAATGTTAAGTAAAAATTATAGAATATTTGGTGCTGGGAAAGTGGCTCAGTGCTAGAGAGCTTGCCTTGCATGCATGAGGCCCTGGGTTTGATTCCTCAGCACCACATTAGCAAAAAGAAAAAAGCCCAAATTGGTGCTGTGGCTCAAGTTGTAGAGCACTAGTCTTGAGCTGAAGAGCTGAGGAACAGCGCCCAGGCCCAGAGTTCAGGCCCGACGACCGGACCCAGCCCCCCCAAAAAAAAGAAAGTATAGAATATTTACGTCTATGTTAAAGACATGAATATTTAGATTGTTTAAGATATTTAGATAATGATTAGAAATTAAGAAAAATGATAATGTATTGAGACTGGTCTTTTATTCTATTTTACAATAGTAAGAAATGATATTTTAATGATTATATAAAATTACTCTTGTTTGGTATTGGAATTATAATAAGTGATAACCATTTTTAACTGATTTCCATAGGAAAGGATCATGTTCTTAACAGTATCAATTCTTCTGTAATTTCACAACAATTAAGAAAATTATTCCAAGGCTGGTTTGCTCTAAGACTGTAATTTTTTTCTTGTTCTAGTTTTCATATGTTGGTAGAAATTAAAATTCCAAAAATTCAATGGATGTTGGAAATCAGGAACATCTTCATAGATACCAAATTTGGAGTCGATTGAGTGGAATTGTTTTATTTAATATTTTCACAAATAAATCAAGATGATTGTCTATTTTGTTTCTTTTCACTGCTATTGCCTCTTAACCTGAGAATACTTTTTCTTCCTAGCAAAGTAGAGAAAAGCAATTGGATTGAACAAGTAACATATGGCTTTCATAAAATGCAGATGCATAGATTTGGGTCTTCTGTCATTTGCTAAAAGTTTCTTCCAGAAAAGGTTATCAATTACTCATAAGTGATGCATAATTCCTAGATATTCCATTTATCACATACACTTTTTGATTGAGTTATCTCTGCATAAACTCAAAACGATAGACCAAAAAATAAACAGAAATATCATCTTTTTTTAAAAGCTGTAGTTTTTTTTAGCCAACTCCGAAAATATCTTTTCAAATATTCTGCAATTTGTGTAAAGTATTTTTAACAATAGTTTTTATTTTTGCTCTCATATAATTTATATGCAATGTATTATCTCCTTTTACTGTATACATTTTAGTGCTTTGGAAGTGAATTGTACAATCGCAGGTTTTCCAAGCCTAATTTTCACAAACTTGCATTTCTTCAAATAGAAATGTTGTAAATTTTAGAACAGACATTAAAATAGATATAAAATTCAGTTACAGGAATTTTTGCAGAGTACATCCTCTATAGTGTGTCTTTTGAAAGTTTGTTTTGGGGGATTATTTCCAGGGTCTCACACATGCTATTCAAGTGCACTGTCAATGAACTACATTCCCAGTCCAAAGAAGTGATTTTACTTCTCTTTAATACATACATAGAAGTGTGATGGCTGGATCATCCAATTCTCTTTCACCTTTTGAAGACTCGAAAATTTGCTGCTTAAAATGATTGCAGTATTATACAAATCATTCTGATATGTGGAGTATATCAATTTCTCCACAAATGCATTACTATATTTTGTCATTTTTTATATGATGATCATACTAGTGAGTTTTTTATATTTGTTCTTAGATCCTAATGAGGAGCTTAATTCATATGCTCCTCCTATTTACTATTAACTTACATATGTTTTTTAAAAGCTATCCTGCAGGGAAAAACTTATATAGTGTTAGAAGGTGTAAAAGTACTTAAGACTCAGGACCATTGTAGTATTAACATTGTAGCATTGAAAAATACGTGTCCTCTATCTGTTGGATATGTTTTCACTTATTTCATAGAATTATGAAAGGTTATCAGTTGATATTAACCAGTTTATTATTGCTTTTCTTTAGCAACTAATACTTTCCATGTCAAATTTTTAGAAACCTTTACTGATTTAATTTCATGAATGTTTATAGGTTTTTACATCTCACATTTAGTTTGATAATCACTTTTTATTTTAAATTTTTGTATAAGGTTTGATGTAGTAGTCTAAAATCATTCTTTAAATCTATGGAGGCAATAGTGCCAATAAACCTATTTAAGATTCTATTTTTATTTCATAAAGTCATGGCATCCTTTTCAAAATCTATTGACCATAAAACTAAGAATTTATTTCTAATAAATCTGTTACACTTTTCTATGTGTCTGTTCTTATAGTAGAGATATGTTGTCTTCACTACTGAACATGGTAATAAGATTCAAATCTTATATGAGGGCTCAAGCTACACCATTTTACAAGATTGTTCTGACTGACCTGTATTCTTTGAATTTACATATGAGTTTATTGAGCAGGTGGACCAATATTCTACAGAGATATCTAGATGTTTGATAGTCACTCATATTGTGTAGCTTGTGAAACACAAGATCCCAGATATTATATACAGAAAAATGTCTTTAGGCAATGCTTCAAGCAACTAAAACTAATTTAGGAATGAATTCAGATTTAGATAAGACTATAGCCTAAAAAATCTGAATGATAAAGACTTGAGCTGTAAGACATTGGGGAGTGAGAGGGGAAAGAATGATGGGCCACATAGGAGCTGTATGTCATTGGTATTGTGTTTCAAAAATCAAAAAGACTTCAGAGAAAAGAAGGAGGAAAATATTCAAAGTGACCTAAATCAAGGTTCTTTTGAATACACATAATAGTGTGTACTGAGAATCAGAGAAGGTGGGAAAAATAAAATAGAAAGTAAAACATTTTTAGACCTCTTATAATGTAATGAAATTGTAATAGGAATATGATAATTAATTTCCTAATAAATAAGAGAAAGAATAGGTAAACTCTGAAGGCAAATACAATGAAGAGAGAAAATAAGCAAAGTAAAACCTTTATCAATAACAAACACAAGAGTATCGAAAAGGAAAGGCAGTGGAAATATTCTAAATAACAATAAAATAACATTAAAAATTGCTAACGTGAATATAATATAGTACACATTTTATTATACATAATTTTGAAAAAACATACTAGCAATGAAAATTTAAAAGTCATAATTAAAAAACTTTGTGCATTATAACTATACGATATAGTTCAGTGGTAAAACATTGGCCTAGCATATGTGAAACAATGGTATGATCTCCCAAGCATTACAAAGTACACAGAAAGCACATACACAAAAATACCACATAAACACACACACATACACACTACATACACACATTTGGAATATTGATATTATCATATTAAATAGAGGAAATTATCACAAATAGTAAAATTAGGTTAATATATGAAATCATAATATTGCTTATACTATTTAAAAGTTTAGTAGAAATAAAATAATCACAATATACTTGGATTCAGATGGATTAAGTAAATTGAAAATTAAGAAATAGAAGACATGAGAATTTTGCAAACAAGTTTTAAATAATAAACATTGTGAAACATATATCCTTTTGACAAAAGATTGATGTTACTGGTGTTTTAACTCAAGATTTAGAATATTATATCCAGGCACTCTATATCCCGCTATGGATGGATATATCGCTAATCCTTTTACTCCGGATATTTTTATAAAAAGGTCTCTTAGTTTCTCAGGCTTTCCCGAATTACAAACCCTTTTTGCAGTTCCTACCATAGCTAGAAAATGGAAGCCACAAATCACCATGCCCAGTTCAAACATTTTTAATTCAAGTACAAATATTTACAAAAGAGTGACCAGGTAATGAAGCCTTTCTTAATAAAGTATGTGCTTCTTGAAAATACAGTAACTATTTGTTACCTGGAACAATGTGTTTATAACTATAAGAACATAGATTTATTTAAATTCAACAACCATATAAAATTAGGAAAACAATTTTAAATATTCACATATTAAATATTTTAAAAGCAAAATATATGTGTCTGAATAATTTACATGTGTAAAAATCACGCAAAAGTAAATCAACTAATCCTACAACTCTTAAAAAATTATATTAAAGAAACAAAAGAAAATAAGTAATTATTTTCAAAATTTGACATTTAGAAAATGAAATGAAGTGCACACTTAGTTGACTTAAGTAAAAGTAAACCCTCTGTATATAAATTTTTATAATAAAAACCGCATGAACAAAGAAGCAAAAGTACCCATTGATCAATAGCAACAGCAACAGCATCAGAAGTTGTTTGAGTGTACAACAAAAATCGATGAGGGGGTATCAATGTTCCTTCCATAAGAATTGTACTCATTACCTTACTTAAGTAACTGTAAGCCCTCTGTACATTACCTTTACAATAAAATTAAATAGAAATTAAAAATAAACCAAATAATACACCTATTAAAAATTCTTAGAAGATATTGGTTAAAAACGTTGTAGGAAACTGCCCCAAGTATTCAAAGAATATACTTCGATGATAATATTTAAATACTTAAATTTCATCAGAGAAGAAAAAATTTAAAAACTTTTACAAAGAAAAGTAATAAATCAGAATATATTACTATAATAAACATTATATGAATTTTCAGTGGTAGTCAAATATTTAAGAAATGAGGCAATATACCATTCGTTTGCACTTAATTAGTGAAAAAGAATTTTCTAGGTCTTTTAAATATATCACAAGTTTAATGAAGAAACTATTCTGTCACATTATATGATAATGAGATAAAGATGATATTAGAGCAAAGAACAGATTGTACTAAGTTTTTGGATGTAAATGTATATGCTTATTTTGATTGTGATAAATTGTGGGGATTTCCACTTGGAATATTGTTCTTGCTAGGATGGCACCATATCAGTGGTTAATTTTAATATAGGGGTTTCCTTTCCACAAGAACATGCACCTTATCTGTTCTTTGAGCCTTCTCATCATCAATAGCATCAGAATTGCACATCATCTTGTCTAGCTTCCTACCTTGGCTGGCCTGGATCCTGCAGTCCTTTAATCTTAGTCTCTAGGATAGTACAGGATGGTGGAAATGATCCAATGCACCCAGTTATAGATTGAGAAGGAAGGCCACTAAAATTTGGCCTGGGTTCTGTTCTCAAGCCTCCTCAGTAGTTAAGAGTACAGATGGGAACTTCTGGTGCAGAGCAGTAACAGTATTTTTAAAGAAATTAGACACATATATGACTTAGGCTTGTGATTATCGCAGGAAAAGAATAGAAGAGCAGTGAAGCATACAGGACAGGCAGAATTTTAACTAGCTACTAAGAGGCTGAATCAGCTTAGCTAGCTACTTGAGAGGCTGAGATCTGAAGACCACTGTTCAAAGCCTTTCCAATCATGAAAATACATGCAATTATCTCCAAAAAACCAGAAGTGCAGCAGTGGCTCAAGTGGTAGAGCACTATCCTTGGTCACAAAATCCTAGGGATAGTGCTCAGGCACTATCAGCCACAGGAATAATGAATGCATGCATGAGCACATGCACATGTGCGTGTGTGTACATGACAAGTGTGCATACACACACATACACACAAATATGTATTTCAATACAGAGTTTTTTATTTCTTACCTTGCTGTACTTTATTTACCTGTACTAGTTCACAAACTGACAAATTCAGCTAAGCACCTATTTACTACAACTCATTATGCTTTTATTTGACCCAAAAGTAAATTATTCAGGAGGTCAATTCATCTCCCTCAACTCTGTAGTGTTAGATGATTGTTTAGGTTCTTCCTATCAATATGATTTTGTGAAATCTTGCATAAAGCAGCATATTTCTTTCACGAGAAAGAATCCACTGTCAAACAATTAATAATAGGTTTTTCTCCTCCAGGCAAACATCTGTAGTTTTATTATCTTCATATAATTCATGATCTGTCTGTGTATGCCAAAGACAACTGTGAAAATAAAAAGACTCTTCTCAGCACTTAGCATATGTACACCATTCATAGATATGAAGGTGTTTAAATATTACTGGATTGCTTTGGACTAAGTAATGTTCACCTTCACTATCTTGAGAAAGCACAATTGGTTTCTCAGCACTTTAGGTAAGAACATGAGTGGAAGAAACAAAAAAAAAAAGAGAGGAGCAACTCAACACATACTTTCAAATGAAAGAAAACAACAACAAAAAAAACACAAATTAATTCAGTATTCAAGAACCTGCAGGAAATGCACAGATATTTTAAAAATCAGCTATGATAAGCTTATGAAAATCCTGACTATATGGGAGTGTACTGTTGTGAGGATAGTGGTTAAAGTCCAGACTGGCAGAACAATCTGTACACAATTCCAGGCAACTGTTATTCTAAATTCCAGGAAAAATAACACCAAGTGGACTGAGCCCAGGATCATACACAAGTAAGAATCCAGATTCTATCTGAAAATTAATCAGGATAATTTTTGTCTGGGAGCATGACAAAATGATACGAACACCCATTTAGGAGAAACAATTCACTCAATTCAAACGCTAATATTATGGGTATTAAAGAAAAAAGCTATGGCTTTAAATAATTGGAATAATTGTAACATTTGAGTATTTGAGTGGAGAAAAATCCATGAGAGAGATAGAATGAACCCAGGTTGCAATGTTTTCTACTTAAGTGATAATGTTATGTGGTACTCCAGACATAACAGTGTTACCTTGTAAATGAGCATGGATCTACATTTGGGTGATGGAAATACTCGATTACCCAGGGATAAATTAAATAGACTTTTTTAGGTAGATTGTAGTTCTTGGACTAAGAGCCTGGGTAATGTCCCTGAATTTTTTCTCTCAACGCTACCACTCTACTACTTTGAGCCACAGTTCCAATTCTGATTTTCTGTTGGTTGTTTGGAGAAAAGAGGCTCTTTCCCAGGATGGCTTCAAACTATGATCACCAGATCTCAGCTTCCCAAGTAACCAGGATTCCAGGCATAAGTCATCTATGTTTTTAATAATTTAGTAAATTGTACAGTTAAGAAGTTATAAATTATCATTATGTCCTGTATATGTGTGTATGTATATATCAATGCATACAGATAGAAATATTTTAACATCTACTATTGCATCTATAGTAGATTTATGAAATCATCCTTCGATATAAAATAAAATGGAAACAAAAGTTAATGAGGAGCAAAAAAAAGGGAATTGTCACATGTTTCTTATTGAATGGAATATGTATTGCGAGAATCAGTTTGGAGAAACCACCTTTACTTTAAAAAAATGGATAATAATTATTAATTCCAATCCATTTATTTGCTCGTATTGTGCATCCTCGCACATGAGTGTCAAAATCAAACCACACTTTTTGCCTTTATATTTATATCAGCTGTTATAATTTAGGGGAGAGATGAAGCAATCAAATAAAGATTAAAATAATAGTAAGTGAGGCTATGAGTTAGAGCTGAAAAAGATTTTAAATATGATAATAGGTAATTAAATTACATATGTTTTACTTTATTGTCATTTCCCTCATTCCCACATTAGTAAAGTACATAGCAGGTTCTCACTAAATAATTATGAAAAAATGTTTTGAAAAAATATGGGCACCGTGTGGTTTTACCTTATTGAGATCATTAGGAGGAGTTAATTTGTTTTTGAGGACTTGCAAAACTTTGTGATAGAGATGAAGGGAGTGATGTGCTTATTCTGTAAACTTGGCTAGACGATTGCTCCCAGAAAGATAGTGATGAATTTTTCCAAAAGGTTACAGTAAAATCACTTTCACAAATATGTTCACTGTTGCACTATTCACCATAGCCAAGTTATGGAAACAACCCAGATGTCCTTTGGGGAGGAATGGTTGGAGAATGTTTGGCACATATACACAATTGGATTGCACCCATCCATTATGAAGACTGTTACATCATTTGCGAAGAAATGGATAGATCTAAAAATATGTTAAGTAAACTACGTCAGAGCCAGACACACAAAGGACCCACTTCTTTTGTGTATTTGGAAGCTAGAACTTTACGCAAGTTTACACAACAGTATTATCCAAACCATGCTATTTGCAGAGAAGTTAAAAGGTGTAATTTCTTATAAAATTGAACTTTTAATCCTATAAAATGAATACCAGAAAACTATCACTTGGAAGATGTGAGAGGAAGTCAAAGGGAAGGAATGAAGAGAGCTATGGAGGAAGAGAGTTAAGGCATAATATTCAATGCAGATAGCAGGAAACTAAAAAAAAAAAAGTGGGGTGAGGTTTGGAAGGGTGTGGGAAAGTTATGTAAAGATCCATTGTACTTACAAACTGATTTGCTGAATGGAAATTCCTTCGTACAACTATTTAATAAAATATAATTAAAAACAATGGGGATATCTGCTCTTAAACTTTGTGCTCTTAAACCATGAATCAATATAATAATTTCCTCCTCAGATATTTTCTTTGCAGGTGTTTTTCTCAAAATGACAGAAAAGTGAACAACGCAATGAATATTAATACAGCACATTGCATATCCTAAATAGACACAATATAAAAATCATAGTAAAAATATTAGAATTCATCACATGATAAAATAACAGGTAGAAAGTATTAAATACTGCTTCTTTTTCCAAGCACTTTACCTATGGTATCTAATTTAGTCCTCACAATAATCCCATAAAGTGGAACTACTTCTATTTTTAATTCTAAGATGATGATATTGAAGACTTCTGAGTTGGAATTACTAGTACAAGATTGCACACATGGTAAGTGTTAGCTTGAGGCCCATTCCCACCATATCAAATAACCTCATTCTATTTTATGACTAAAATATCAGCACTCAGACTACTAATTCTAAGAAAATTTCCCAAAATTGTTGTGCACACTCTAATAATATTTCACTTTAACTTTGTTAGGAAATAGGTAACTAAGGTGGGTGCTGGTGGCTCACGTCTGAAATCCTACCTACTCAAGAGGCTGAGATCTGAGGATCATGGTTCAAATCCAGCACACCCAGAAATGAACATGAGACTCCTTTTTTTTTTCTTTTTCTTTTTTTTTTATTGTGAAAATACTGTAAAGAGGGGTTATAATTACATGGGCAAGATAGTGAGTACATTTCTTATCAAGCATTGTAGCCTCCTCCTTTGGACTCTTATCTCTAATAAACCACTAGTAAGCCGGAAGTGGGATTGTGGCTCAAGAGGTAGAGCACTCACCTTGAGTGGAAGAGAACAGGAACAGTGCCCAAGCCCAGAGTTCAAGACCCACGACTGACCAAAAAAAGAAAAAAAAAGAAAAGAAAATAAGTAACTGTAATATGAAAACTCCATGATCATAATCAATTTATACCTCCCTGCTGAAAGGAACTGCTAAACCATAACATTCTTGATTTCTCGCTCAAAATAGTAGAAATCATATTCTATCCCGTGACTCAACTCTGCACTGCCTGCGTACCACATCTCTGTTTAACACAGTAATACTAAAAGAATGACCTGTCCAATTCCTGATGGAAATAGACTGCAGATCTTATGGACCAATCATTTCCACATTGTAGCTCACCTAAGTTGGTTACCATTAGAAGCATTTTGATTGCTTTTTATACCCAACATTTTGAGGGAAATATATTACTTTAAAATGTTCTTAAAGCAAGACTGATATGAAAATCACATTTGAACCCAGATAAATATTTTACTTTTCATATACCCCAGAATGCAGTTTGACGTATCATTAATGTTAGGAATGAGAGGTTAAAACTCATAGACACCAAGACTTACGTATGAATTAAAGGCTAACTTGTGAATACAATTGGTTTAAAAAGACATCAATACTACTGCATTTTTTCAAAATGTCTTATGATAATGATAATGATGATGATAAACTATTAACACTTGAAAATTACTTATTTTCTTGGGAGTAGGACACAAAACACAAGATTAATCCTAATCATTTTAAAGAACTTTATTTATACTACAATTCACTCTTATAAGTATAAAGATTCTAAAACCAACTAAAGTACAGAGACACAAAGGAAATAATTTAACTGCATCATCAACATTCAAAGAACTGTGTTAATAGAAAACAAAGTTATACTAACAATTAGCTTACCAAATTCACTTACATTCTTTTATTCTATTTCATTTACATTCATAAAAATTGGGTTTTCATAAAATGATGCATAAAAAGCCTATATACTTCCATTTTCAGATCTTAACAATATTTATTTTAGAAATGTCTTTAGCTCTACAGTCAATGAACTGAAATAATACAGAAACAGTCAAAGGCTTTTCAGAAATTGCAAGACTCTCTCTGGGACGTTATTTATATTGGAAAAGATATTTAAAAGCCTTATTAGTTAAGGTTGCAATAGTTAATCCCACAAAAGAGCCATTTGTGAAGATCCCATTGCATATACAAATCAACTTCAAATGCATCCACAATCTGGAGATGACACATGATTTTTGCTTGTTTGTTTTTGAAAGAAATATCTAACAAGCATACCCATAATACTTATTTTCAGTCAATAAGATGGGATATTCAAATGTAATATGGGGTTGATTATCTCTTAGTGAGAATAGGTATGATCTTACTAAGTAACTTATTTTCAACAGAAATCCGGAAACAGTTTATCCACCTTGTGTTTCACAGGAATAACCAGAGAGTAATACTTTTTGGTCAAGTCAGTCAAACTCACTTCATGAGTGTATCTTAAATATATAAACAATTTAAGAGGTCAAATTCATATTTTGTACTGACAATCATCTTACAGAAATAACTTACTACTAATTATGTCTGTATCTTCTCACCTAACATGTAATAAGAGTTGAAAGCAGTCTCTTTTATCTAATTTAATGTTGTAAATGGTTTGATTATGATGATATTATTTGACAAATAAAAGGTACAGAAGGATGGTACCACTGAAATGAAATGACAGAACGCTGATAAAGAAAACATTGCAACGCAGTTAGCTCTTTTCAGCCTCAAACTGTCCACATTGGCAAGCAACATTGCAACAGCACACGCATACATATACACAAACACACATGTGCGCTCATGTACACACACAATTACATGAATGCTAAATTCAGGGTTTATTGTACAAAAAAAGTTCAAAAAAATATTAGTGATTAGGACACATGATAGCTTGCATAATTACAAAATAATACATAATCCAATCACCACGGGTGTTACATTTTACCTGCCTCTCCACATGTGACCAAATAATTTATTTATATTTAATTAATTAACTAATTAATTAATCCATTTTTGATGCTAATACTAGGGCTTGAACTCAGTGCCTGGCTCCCAGAATTTGTTATTTTTTTGTTTTAGTTTCTCAAGGACAACATTTTACTGCTTGTACCGCAACTCCATTTCTAGCTTTTGCTAGTTACTTTCAAATCAGAATCTACTGGACTTTCCTTTTCTTTCTTTTGTTTGGGGGGGGGGGGGTCTGGTCGTGAGAACTGAACTCAGGAGTGTGCTGTCCCTCAGCTCTTCAGCTCAAGGCTAGTGCTCTAAAACTTGAGCCACAGCGCCACTTCCGGCTTTTTTTTTCTTTTTTCTTATGTGATGCCAGGGAATCTAACCCAGGGCCTCATGCATGCACGGCAACAGCTCTACCACTGAGCCACCTTCGCAGCCCCTGGACTTTTTTTTTCTTGGTCTGGTTTCAAACCTCAATCCTCAGATTTTATCTTTGTGATTATCTAGGATTAAAGCCATGAGCCTTTAGTTTGGCTTCTATTTTTTCTTTTATGTTTACCTAATGAACATATTCAGACAATAATTTAAAACTTAGATTATAAAAGCAAGATGTACAGTGATGATATTGTCCTGTCAGAAATTCAAGTTAGTAATGTACATTTCTTCTTAAGGCCATACACAAAAAATACCATGATATAGAGTAAAAGAACACACTTGTTGCCAAAGGATAAGTATGTATCACTACCTCTTTTAAGTTGTGGAAGGCTGTACAAATTGTTCTCCTCAGTCCTAATGGTTTGGTTAAGTTTCTTAAATTTCAAAATTGCCAGACCATCCTTTGTGTCCACACAAAATATTTTCACAATCTAAATAAAATAAATCTTTTTTTGGTTGGTTCTGGGGCTTGAACTCTAGGCCTGGGTGCTATCCCTGCCATCTTCAGCTGAAGGAGAGTGCTCTACCACTTGAACCACAGCTCCACTTCCAGCTTCCTAGTGGTTTAATGGAGATAAGAGTCTCACGGACTTTCCTGCTTGGGCTGGCTTTGAACCGAGATCCTCAGATCTCAGCCTTCTGAGTAACTAGAATTATAGGAGTGAGCCACTGGCGCCCAGCAACAGCAATATCTTACTGTAAAAATTCATGGATTCTGTGGAATTCGTCCAAGTGAATTTCCTACCTTTGATGTCAAAATGTATTCCAGAGTTTTATATACATCTATAATGATTTCTGCAGAGTTGGTGATTTTTTAATCAGAAATAATTTAACTTATATGTTGAAATGAGTAGTACAGAAACTAAAGTATGTCTGGTCATTGTCTGAAAATAGTATAGTATAAAATATTCTATATTCTATGTTTGTATAACGTCCATAATCTATTTTATTCTTCCTAGATATACTCTGAATTCTATATTGTTTTATAATATATAGGTTCTTTAGTGTGTCCTTTCAGATTGCATTCCAGATAGAAACAGTTTAAGATTCCTTTTTTTCCTTATACTTATATATACGTCCTTATACTATTTTATTTCTTTGGGAGAAAATGACAAAGTTGTCTAATTTCAAAAGATTTGTAAAGATTATGCTATGTAAAGGCCTTTCTAAGGTGAAGATTTTAAACATTGATGTCAAACTAACATTTAATTATACTAATTACATTTATTGTTACATTTGTAATTTTGTAATCAACTTTTTAATAACTGTTTTTCATTTCTTGCATCTGAAGAATGAAAAATATGGAATACTTCGCAAATTTTCATATCATTCTTGAGCAAGAGCCATGTTAATCTCTGTATTGTAATTTGGGTATACGTGTTGCTAAAGCATGTAATATCCTTTAAATTTAAGTAGTTAATGATGCAATCTTTATACAGGCTTATATTATCGGGTACCTATTGGTAACAAAGAAACCTTATTGTTCCTAACAATGCTATTGATCTTATTTCCCTATAATTCTGTGAATACTGGAAAAAATTATATTGTTCAGTCAATTGCTCACATTTGCAATATTTTTGTCAATCATTATTTTAAGTCTTTTTAATTTGGGATTTGATTGTACTTTCAAGAATTTATAGGTAGGTCTAAAGGTGATGGCTGTTTCAAGTACTTATTTATCCAACTGAGTTAGCTTTGTGGAGCTAATGGATTCCAAGTAAGCCTTGCTTAAGAGCTACTTCTAAACTTCTGCAGCTGAAATTTTCCCAAATGAGGTCTTACAGCACAAATGTCTATCTGACCCTTTACCCTTTTTCCATGTAGGAACAGACCAAACAGAATATCTCACCCTGACAGCATAGACTGTCTTACTTGAATAAAACAAGTCTTAGTTGGAAGGGATCATAGAGACATGAACATTTCAGACAGAACTGTTCAGACTAGAAGGTATTTTACCAAAATATAATTGTTTATTATACCTACCATTTCAAAAGTAGCTAAAGTCAAGGAGGAGAATAAATTGTTCATATGCATGATTACCTAATGTCATGGTCTGTCTACCTTCCAACCAAGCAGGAACTTTCACTACTGCCTTTCTATCATCAAATATTTTCAGAGTTGCAGGACAAGTCCCTATGTTTCTCCTCCTTATTAGGCCTCAAATTGGTAATGTTTTAATCACCATGTTTCCTGTTGCTTACAGGCTTTAAATTTACAAATGGTAAAGCGTTAGGTCTAACTGTAACAAACACTGAGTTAGAGATAATAGAATTCTACTTTAAAACATAGTTGCCTTTGATACCTTAACCACAACAGAACAATGCAAAACATGTTCCTTTTTTATTATATTATACCTAGTTATCTATTTTATATTTATATGTGCTGATTTTATACTTCACACAGTGAAACTTATTAGCGTTTGTTGATAATTTGACAAATAAATTGATATTTATTTATTCCAATAAATAGAATTGGAATATGAATAATTAGGTTTAGAAAATATATTAGAATATAAAAATTATCAATGCAATGTCTTCAGTATAAACTTGTGATACTTTCTAAGTATTCTTGGTCTTCTGAATTCACATGGTAAAAAACAATGTTTCCTCTAATCTATAAGGGATTTTACTCTGCTGCTCATGCAACATGCCAACAGAAAGTAATTGAAGACCCATCTCAATTTCTCATTTCCTTTTTTTCAGGGCCCCAATTTCTTGATATGCAGCAATTAGCAGTAAGCAATTGTGAAATGCAAGGCAACTTAAAATGAAGGATGAGATACAAATCTGAAAGAATGTACTGTAATTCAAACTTTCAATTTACATATGACCAGCCCATATGAGTGAACAAGATCATAAAGTGTTATAAGATTATTTTTAATACCTCTCCTCTAATGATTAATGAAAGATTTCAGTCCAGCATAAATTGGTTAAAAAATAGTTTCTGGAAGGGTAGATCTATAATTGTTCTACCAAGTTTCAGAAAGCTTGATTAGAGGTCAAATGTATTTCAGAAAAACATTAATTGAAAAGCTCCTTAGTGCTTCAAAACACTGGCACTTCAGTACAACTTGGTTCTATGGTATAAAAATGTCACTCTCAAACCAATGTTAACCTACATTTAATTTGAAAATGTATTTCTTTTCAAATAAACTTTTAAAAATCACATTCGCCAAAATAACATTTTACAAGCAGATGATAATTAGTGACATTACAAATTTTTCAAGTGTAGAGAGCAAGTTAAATAGAATTGATTTATTTACACAGCACTAATGTCAAACAGGTTCAACCATTCATTAAAGTGTAGAAATAGTACCACACAGCATTTGTGTTGTTCAGTATGTGCCTTCCAGAATTGTGTTAAATAGATCATCCTCCCATATTCCAAACCCAAACTTTAACTAATAAAGTAAATTTCATTACTTAGTAAGGTACATTTTAAAAAGTCACAAATAATTGCCTTATCATATTTTGTTTTATGTTTTCCCTATCTGCCTAACATAGTAAGAAATATGACTTTAAGTCTTGAATATGGGTACTCTTCAGAGATGTGACAAACAAAATCTGTTTTCTATTTCTATCACATTTCTCTATAGTAGTAAATTTTAGTTTTCTTTTTCTTTTTCCAAAACTCATAGGTAGAATAAAGTATTATCCAATGTAAAGTTAAATAATCACACACTATAGTACAAAGCCATTTATAAAAATTTGTAGTTAGGAATACATTCTAAGCCATTTTTAAACTTTCTTGTTGACTAAAGGTGAATCTTCTAAATGGATGAGAATAAAATCATATCTAGGTGTTTCATGTCTCCAGTCTTGCAAATTGTTATTGCAGATGAATGAATTGTGGAAATAAAAACTGACATCAGTTCATGTATATGTAGCATTGAAATACCACGGAATGTATATAAACCTTTTAAAGTATCAACAGACATTTTAACAGAATGACTATCAGAAATTTGAAACCAGAGAGGAATAATAGTAAAGACATAGAATTAATGAAAAATGGAACAAGGGAGATGTACAAGTGCTTATGTTAAAAACAAACATTGCAGCTTTGGTGAGGCGCGGAGGAAGACTGGGGGGGTGGCGGGAGGATAGGAAGGGATAAGAAGGGGAAACAAAGGAGGAGGCTACAATGCTTGATAAGGAATGTACTCATTATCTTGCCCATCTAATTGTAACCCTTCTGTACAGTATTTTCACAATAAAAAAAGAAAAATGGAACAAGGGGCAAATACAGCTAGAATACTCAATGTACACATGTGATAAAGGAAGTGTTAAATCAAATAAATCTTGGAGAAGGGGTTGGTTGAGAATGATAGAAGGAGTGACTCTCATCCAGGAACATTGGACAATTAGATGGATATATTTAATTGTAACACACTTGCACAACCTTTTGAAATACAGTGAAAAAAACAAAAAAAGCACAAAACAGAAACACACGAAAATCAAAACCAAACATCAATCTCTAGAGAGTATGAATATGACCCTTCAAAATTTAAAACAGTTAATGAAGGGCAGCCCTGGGAAAAGCAAACAAAGCTTTTAAAAGAGGGCAGTTTGGAGAATTTTCAACAGATTTAAGTAGATTGTCTAATATTATAAATCACCTACATCTGCTGAAAACATTATCTTTTTTCTTCAAGTTGTATTTGTCTGAACTGGATACTCCAGTCCTGAGCCACACTTGACAGTTTATGAAGATAGTATGGAAGAAACATGATCAAGAACCCATTACCATAGATTGTAACTGGAAGTAAGTGAAAGTAATTGTTAATGGATGTGGAAACTGATCCTAGGAGAGGAATTGAACATAAAGGAATGACAAAGTTCAATTTAACTTTTCCTTTCCTTTTTACTGCACAAGAAAAGAATACAAGGCTTGAAGGATATTGACTGTTTTGAGTGTGTTCTTTACTCATATAAAACTTGTGTGTAAAGTTCTATTTGAGAGTATTACAAAAGGAAACAATGTGCCATTTGAAGGCCAGCATAGAAAAAATGGAAATAACGTTGTTTTAATAGTGTTCTACTGCAAAGAAACAAAGATATGGAGGTTTTAAAGTGTCTTATGGACAGATGTTTCACTCCTGAGCTGATTCTCTTGTTGTAGGATTCAGTTATCAATTCCTTTAGTCTGGTCCTGAGTTCCCTGGAGCAAAAAGGATTCCAAAAAAGCAGGATCCAGTGAGTATCATCAGCAAAAACAGACTCTTCTTAGACCAGTACAACTTTAAGTAGGGTCCCAAAGAAATACCTGGGGTTTGTTTTATTTGCTTGTTTGTTTAGTTTGTGCTGGTTCTGGGGCTTGAACTCAGAGGCTGGACCCTGTCGCTGATTAGTTGTCTTTCCTGCCCACCTGCTTCCAAGGTTAGTACTCTACTGTTTGAACCAAAACTTCACTTCTGGATTTTTTTGGTGTTTCATTATAGATAAGAGTTTGAAAGACTCTTCTGTCTGGGTTGGCTTTGAACTAAGATAGCAAGATATCCAAGTGACCTCAACTGTATGGACTTCTCTCTTGAACCAAGAAATAAAAGATGAAATTTATTATAAAGCTAATATTTGTCAATTTTTAAAGAAGAGAATATGTCCAACAAAGAATCTATAAATTAAAAAACTCAGCAAAAATAGGTGCACTGAATCATTTTGGCATTTTTTCTCTGCTTGGGAAGATTAGTATTGATGCCATCATTACTTTTGGGGAAACTTACAGTCATATTTGCACTTTTTTGTTGGTTGTGGGCCTTGAACTCTGACCCTGGGTGCTGTCCCTCAGCTCTTCAGGTCAAATTGAGAACTCTACCACTTTAGCTACAGCACTATTTCCTGGTTTCTGGTGGTTAATTGAATATCAGTGTCTCATGGACTTTCCTGAACAGACTGGATTTGAACCACAATCCTCTGGTCTCAACCTGCTGAGTAGCTAGAATTACAGGCATGAGCCACCAACACCCAGTTCATATTTGCATTTATGTTCACTTAATGACACTACTTAGACAAAGAATGGAAATCGGACTCAAATTATATGGCATTGCAACTTTTCAGAATAATTGAGGTAGCAATAAATATATTCTTTTTCCATTTTGTTATATTAATGACTTATGAGCTATGGGACCCTTGCATTAGCATCCTCTTCCATCTGTGAAGGAGTATTTAGTATCAGGAAATGTTCATAGGGAAAGAGAAAGACAGATTATTAGAAAGCAAAGGAGATCAGGTATGAAAGAACAGCATAGAAAGAGATACAGTTATCAAACAAAGGTTAAGAACTAGCTTAAGAGATTTAGAATGCTAAAGGCAATGAGGAATAAGACTAGTTGATAACGAGTTCTTCAATAACCAAAAATGGCTCTCTAGAACGCTTTCTGCTATAACTTAGATACTATCACTTATACTTTTCTTCTGTAGTTATTCCTTCCGTTCTGTCACAACCGTTAACTAGCCTCTGCCTTTTGGTGCCAAGACTGGCCAAAAAGGTTTCCAAATCTCACATAGACTACCCTTCTCATTGTGATTAGCAGTGACCACTCAAAAGCCTGGAATCTTTGAATTTCCAGAATTAATCTTCATCTGACATCTAAGCACATTCTTGGCATTAATTACCATGACCTAATGAACAAAGCATTTTTTTTCAACACACTATCCTAATGTAGGTAAAGTACATGAATTAAGGATTATTGTTAGGTATTATTATGGAAGGAGCAATTATATATTCCAAGTATGGGTTATTTATTTTGCATTTACAAACTAAATGTTTGTTGTTGCTGTTGATGTTGTTATTGTTGTTGTTGTTGTTTTGCCAGTCCTGGGGCTTAAACTCAGGGCTAGAGAATAATTCCTCAGCTTTTTTTTTTTTTTTCTCAAGGCTAACACTGTACCACTTGAGGCACAGCACCATTTTCATGGTTTCTTTTTCTGTTTATGTGGTACTGAGGCATTGATCTCAGGGTTTCATGCATGCTAGGCAATCACCGTACCATGAAGCCACTTTCCCAGAGCCCTAAAGGACTTTCTTAAGATGGCATTACATTTTCATTCGGTAACTATGTATCATAACATTGGCCAGAAAATTTTGCTAGAAAAGTACATGTAATGCAATACTAAGTCGAGTAAGGCTAGATGGACAATGAATAACTGTCACGGTCTAGCCAAGGCACAGAGGGGCTTACCTCATGGAGCTGGTACAACAGACTAAGTGAAACAGCACCTGACCCTCAGCCCACATCTAGAATGAGAGGGCCACCTTGGTTCTAGCCACATGAGGACTCTGGGCCATCTCCTCCAGCACCCGTTCAAATCAGTTCCTGTGAGAGAGAGAGAGAGAAAGAAAGAAAGAAGGTCAGAATTAAACTTAAGCAGGTGCCAGTGGCTCAGGCCTATACTCCTAACTACACAGGAAGCTGAGGCATGAGGATCATGGCTCATAGCCAGCCCGAGTTCCATGCAGCACCTGCAATTTGCTAACTGATCACTCACCTGATCACAGTCGGGCTGTACAAGGAGAAAGGTGATCTCTCTGTCTTTCTCTCTGTCTCTGTCTCTCTGTCTCTCTGTGTCTCTCTCTCTGTGTCTCTCTCTGTCTCGTTCTGCCTCTCTCTCTCTCCCTCTCCCTCTCTCTCTCTCTCTCTCTCTCTCTCTCTCTCTCTCTCTCACACACACACACACACACACACACACACACACACACAGACTCAGAGCAGTGTCTCTCCGGAGTTGTTGGAGACCAGATGGACAGGGAGCATCAGCCAGAGCTGGCAGAGCTGGGAAATATGATCACCCTATGAGAACTGTTGACAGCTGAGGAGGGCGGGACAGGCCGGGTGTATGTGCGTGTGTGTGGGGAGTGTTCCTCCCAGATATTCCCCATGAATTCTGACCACCAGCACCCTCACCTCCCTACTGGGCTTTTCTGGGACCCTCTTCAAGTGAAAGGGTGACCCAGCACAGAAGACGAAGGCTCACACAGCATGGGGGGTCTATCTTCTGCATCCAACACCCTCCACCCGTGTAATAAGGAAAAAACCCCTGAAGGTAGGTGTGAACATTCTGCACCCCACCTCTGACTAAAGATACCATGTTCCCACCAGGGAGAGGAAGGGTGCGGATACGCCACTGTGTGGCACCCACTACTCCAGGCCAGGGGCTCTGCTGTGCCTATTCCTCACCCAACCCTGCATCTCCCCATTTCCTGGGACACTGGGTGCTAAATATGGGGGTGGAATCTTCGGGCCAACACCCACTCCCATCCCTGGGGTGCATTTGTGGAAGGGCCGGGGCCAGACCATGGGGCATGGAGGAGGCACGGGTCCCAGTGGTTGGGAGGAGAGGGGATATAGGGTCGTGGAGTATGGGCCTGTGTGGCTAGCTCTCTACCACTGGAGCCACAGAGCTCTACTTCTGGCTTTGTTGGCACAAGTTGGACAGGGGTCTCAAGGACTTTCCTGCCTAGGGTGATTTTGACCATGACCCTCCTATCACAGCCTTGTAAGTACCAAGGAGGCCTGGTGAGAGCCACTTATGCCTGGTTAATCATAGGTCTTGCTGATGTTCTTGGACAGACTGGTGAGTTCCCTATCATCAGTTTTAAGTGGTGGGAGCTGGAGGCCACAGTTGGAATCCTGGTCCTGCCACCTCCAAATGGAAGGAGACTAATTGGTAAATAGTTCAAGGTGAATTCACCAGTCTGTGAGCAACTAAGGAGTTAGGCCATTCCCAGGATCTGACATTGATCCCCAGAGTGGGCCACGATAGTCATAAATTCATTATTTAAACACAGGATTTATATTTACATATATGTGTGGACAGCATCTTGCATTTGGTGTACTTCTTCTCCTCCTTTACTAATCCAATGTCATTATTTTTACATTTATGTTTTATTGGTTTTTACCTATCACATTTAGTTTGATAATAATTTTTATATCAAATTTTTGTATAAGGTTGATGTAGGCCGGGTGCTTGTGGCTCACCTCTGTAATCCTAGCTACTCACGCAGCTGAGATCTGAGGATCACAGTTTAATGCCAGCCCAGGCAGGAAAGTCCATGAGACTCTTATCTCCAATAAACCACTAGAAAATCAGAAGTGGTGCTGTGGCTTAAGCGGTAGGGCACTCCCTTGAACTGAAAGCGCCTTTTTGATTGAGTTATCTCTGTATAAACTCAAAATAAACAGAAAAAAAAGCCTCAAAATAAACAGAAATGACATATTTGTTTTAAACGCTGTAGTTTAGCGCCTAAGGCCAGAGTTCCAGCCCCATGACCGACAAAAAATAAAATAAAACAAAACAAAGCTTTGAGGTAATAGTCTAAGATCATTCTTTAAATCTAAAGAGGCTATAGTGTCAATAAATCCATTTAAGATTCTATTTTTATTTCATAATGTCATGACATACTTTTCAAAATCTATTGACCATAAAACTAAGAATTTATTTTTGACAAATCTGTTACATTCTCTATACATCTGTTCTTATAGTAGAAATATGTTGTCATTACTACTAAACATTGTCATTAGATTCAAAGTTAGTATGAAGTCTCATTACACCATTTTACAAGATTTTTCTGACTGACCTGCATTCCTTGAATTTACATTCGAGTTTATTGAGCAGGTGGACCAATATTCTACAGAGATATCTAGATGTTTGATAATCACTCATATTTTGCACCTTGTGAAAACACAAGATCCCAGATATCATATATAGAAAAATGTTTTTAGAGAATTATTGTAACAACTAAAATTAATTTAGGAATGAGTGAAGATTTAGATAACGTTGTAGCATAATAAAGTTTAATGATAACTTGAGCTGCACAGCAGAGGTGAGTGAGAGGGGAAAGAATGATGGACCACATAGGAGCTGTATGTCATTGGTATTGTGTTTCAAACATCAGAAAGTCTTAAGAGAAGAGAAGGAGAAAAATAAACTGTCCTGAATGAAGTTTCTTTTTAATCCACCTAATAGTTTAGACTGAAAGTCAGAGACAATGGGAAAAAATAAAATAGGAAATAATGCACTGTATAGACCTGTAAAGAAATTGTAATAGAAATATGATAATTTCCAAAGAATTAAGAGAAAGAATAGGTAAACTCTAAAAGGAAAAAGAACAAAGAGAGAAAAGAAGCAAAGTATAACCTTTGTCAATAACAAACACAAGAGATTGGAAGTGGAAAGGCAGTGTAAATATTCTAAATAACAATAAAAATTGCTAATGTGGATAGAATATGCACCACATTTTATCATATATAATTTTGAAAAAGTACACTAGAAATGAAAGTTTAAAAGTCATAATTTAAAACACTATTTGGATTCTAACTATACAGTATAGTTCAGTGGTAAACCATTGGCCTAGCACATGTGAAAAAATTGTGTGATCTCCTAAGCATTACAAAGTACAAACAAAGCACACACACACACACACACAAACACATAAACACAAAAAGACATACACACACACCACATACACACATTTGTAATATTGATATTATCGTATTAAACAGGAACATATCACAAATAGTAAAAGTATGTTAATATATGAAATCATAATATGGCTCATACTTTTTAAAAGTTTAGTAGAAATAAAATAGTCACAATATACTTGGATTCTTATAGATTAAGTAAACTGAGACTTAAGAAATAGAAGACATGAGAACATTTGCAAATAAATTTTAAATAATGAACATTTTGAAACACGTATCCTTTTATTTTGACAAAAGATTGATGTTACTGGTGTTTTAACTCAAGATTTAGAATATAATAATCAGGTGCTCTATATCTTGCTAGGGATGGGTATTATCTAATCATTTCACTCTGGATATTTTCATAATAAAGTCTCATAGTTTCTCAGGCTCTCTCAAATTACAAACCCTATTTACACTTCCCAGCACAGCTAGAAAATGGAAGCCAGAAATCATTATGCCCAGCTCAAATATTCTTTTTTTTAATTCAAGTACAAATATTTTCAAAATGTGACCAGACAATGAAGCCTTTCGTAATAAATATGTGCTTCTTGAAAATACAGTGAATATTTGCTACCTGGAAAATTATGTATATAACTAGAAGAAAATAAATTTATTTAAGTTCAAAACCAAATAAAAATTATGAAAATAATTTTTAAATATTCACATGTTAAATATTTTAAAAGAAAATATACATGTCTGAATTATTTACATGTGTAAAAATCATGAAAATATAAATTAACATGGGTATAAAAGCACCCATTGATCAATAGCAACAGTAAAAGCATCAGTAGTTCTTAGTTTGAGTGTACAAAAAAATCAATGGAATAGATAAAAATGTTCCTTCCATAAGAAATGTACTCATTACCTTATTTATGTAACTATAACTCCTCTGTACATTACCTTTAAAATAAAATGAAATTGAAATTAATAATAAACCAAATAATATAGCAATTAAGAATTCTTAGAAGCCATTGTTAAAAACTTTGTAAAAAACTGCCCTAAGACCTCAAGGAGTATACTTTGATGTTGAATATATTTTAGCTTCAGCAGAGAAGCAAAAAGTTTAAAAACTGATACAAATAAAGTAATAAATATATATATTACTATTAAAAATAATCATAACATGAATTTATAGTGGTCATCAAATATGTAAGAAATGAGGCAATTTGACATTCGATTGCACTTAATAAGTGAGAAAGAATTTTCTAGGTTTTTCAAATATATCTTACGTTTAATAAAGAAACTATTCTGTCACATCATATGATAATTAGATAAAGCTGATATTAGTGCAAAGTACAGATTGTACTAAGTTTTTGGATGTAAATGTACATACTTATTTTGGTTGTGGAAAATTATGAGGATTTCAACTTGGGATATTTTTCTTGCTGGTGTCATATCAGTGGTTAATTTTAGGATAGGGGTTCTCTTTCCACAAGAACATGCACCTGATCTGTCGTTTAAGCCTTCCCATCTTCAATGGCATCAGAATTGCACACCAACTCGTCTAGCTTCCTCCCGTGGCTGGTCTGGATTCTGCAATCCTTCCAATCTTAGCCTGTAGATAGTGCAGGATGGTGATAATGATCCAATGCATCCAGCTAGCTCAAAATAGTAGAAATCATATTCTACCCCATCTGTTTACCAGTCTTACTGAAAGAATGACCTTCCCAATTCCTGATGGAAACACACTGCAGCTCTTATGGACCAATCATTTCCACATTGTACCTCACCTAAGTTGGTTACCATTAGAAGTATTTTGATTGCTTTTTATACCCAACATTTTGAGAGAAAGGTACTACTTTAACATGCTGTTAAAGCAAGACTGATATAAAAATCACATTTGACCCAGATAAATATTTTACCTTTCATATACTCAAAAATACAATCTGACCTATCATTAGTGTAAGGAAGGAGAGGTTAAAAATCATAGACACCAAGACCTAAGCATGAATTAACTTGTGAATACAATTGGTTTAAAAAGACAACAATAATAATACATTTTTTAAATTCCTTATGATAATGAGAATGATATTGACAAACTATTCCCACTTGAAAATAACGTATTTTCTTGGGAGTAAGACACAAAACACAAGATTAATCCTAATCATTTTAAAGACCTTTATTTATACTACAAATTCACTCTTACAACTAGAAAAATTCTAAAAATAACTGAAGCACAGTGACACAAAGGAAATAATTTAACTACATCACCTACATTCAAATTACTGTATTAATAGAAAACAAAGCTACACTAATAATTAGCTTACCTAATTAAATTACGTTCTTATATTCTGTTTCATTTAGTTTCAGAAAAACTGGGTTTTCATAAAAAGATGCATAAAAAAGTCTATATACCCACTTACATTTTCAGATTTTAACAATATTTATTTCAGAAATGTCTGTAGCTCTATAGTCAATGAACTGAAATAATACTAAAATATTCAAAGGGTTTTGAGAAATTGCAAGACTCTCTCTGGGATGTTATTTATACTGGAAAAGATATTTGAAAACATTATTTGTTAAAGTTATGAAAGTTACTCCCACAAAAGGCAGTTAGTGAAGACCCCTTTGCATTTACAAAACAACTTCAAATGCATCTACAATCTGGAGGTGACACATGCTTTTTTTTTGTTTTTGAAATGTATATCTAATAAGCATATCCACAATAGTGATTTTCAGTCAAAATGATGGGATATTCAAACCTAATAAAAAACAGGGTTCATTATCTTAGTGAGAATAGATATGATCTGATGGAGGCATAGAATTCCATTGTGTATATATACCACATTTTCTTGATCCATTCATCTACTGAGGGGCATCTGGGTTGGTTCCATATCTTAGCTATAGTAAATAATGTTGCAATAAACATATTCGTGCTGGTAGCTTTAGTGTGGTCTTGTTTGTAAACATTTGGGTAAATTCAAAAAGTGGAATTGCTGCGTCATAGGGGAGCTCTATGTAGAGTCTTTTGAGGATCCTCCATACTACTTTCCAAAGTGGTTGAACAAGTTTACAGATTGCCCCATTTGATAGGAAATGGAAAGGCTTGGAAAAAAATTATATTAGGTGAAGTAAGCCAGGCCCAAAGAAACATAGGTCCCATGGTTTCCCTTATTTGCAATATCTAGTATATGTCTGAGTCAAGCACAAAAGGTCAGATAAGGTGATGTTAGGGAAATGAACCCTAAGATATGTATTCAAAGGTTTTTTTTTTCTTTCATGCGATTGTTTCTAACACATTTATAAGATAATTTCTTTGTTGCTTTGTATGTCCCTCCCGCACAGTATAATCCCTGCCTTCACTGTATTTGATGTCAGTATAATTTGTGGAGGGGATAGGGAAAAACAAATGGTTTAAATAGGGGTACAGGTGGACCCATTGCAACAATGAGATGTACAAGTCGTTAGGTCGAAAACGAACTTTACAACTTTCGTGAGTGGGGGGGGAGGATTGTGGGGGAGCAGGGGGAGGGTGGGAAGTGATGGGAAGGGAAAACAAATTAGGAGGCTACAATGCTTGATAAGAAATGTACTCATTATCTTGCCCATGAAATTGTAACTCTTATGTACAGTATTTTCAAAATAAAAAAAAAAGAAAAGAATAGATACGATCTTACAAAGAGAGTTGTTTTCAACAGAAATCCGGAAAGAGTTTATCCACTTGGTGTTTCACAGGAATAAACACAGAGAAATACCTGTTTGGTCAAGTCGGTCAAACTCACTCCATGAGTATACGTTAAAAGTATAACCAATTTAAGAGGTCAAATACATATTTTGTACTGACAGTCATCTTACAGTGATAACTTAGTACCTAATTATGTTTGTATCTTCTTCCCTAACATACAATAAGAGCTGAAAGTGATCTCTTTTATCTAACTTATTGTTGTAAATGCCTCGATTATGATGATGTTATTGAAGGGTGGTTCCACTGAAATGACATGAGAGAATACTGATAAATAGAACATTGCAACACAGTTAGCTCTTTTCAGCCTCATCCTGTCCACATTGGCAAGCAATATTGCAATAGCAAACGCACACATATACACATACACACATGTGGGCACATGTACACACACATATACATGCATGCTAAATTCAGGGTTTAGTAAAAAAAGGTTCAACTTAAATATTAGTGATTAGGACCAATGATAATTTACCTCAATACAAAATAGTACACAATCCCGTCACCACGGGTGTTACATTTTACTTGCCTCGCCACATGTGACCACTTAATTTATTTTAATTAATTCATTAATTCATTTGTTTGGTGCTAATACTAAGGCTTGAACTCAGGGCCTGGCTCTGTCCCACAATTTGTTGGTTTTTTTGTTTTAGTTTCTTCAAGGCTAGCATTTTACTGCTTGTACCACAGCTCCATTTCTAGCTTTTGCTGGTTACTTTCAAATCAGAATCTAAGGACTTTTTCTTTACTTGGTTTGGTTTTAAACCACAATCCTCAGATTTCATCTTTCTGATTAGCTAGGATTAAAGACATGAGCCACCAGTGTGGTTTCTACATTTTCCTCTATAATTATCTAATGCACATACTTAGATAGTAATTTAAAACTGAGAATATAGAAGCAAGATGTACAGTGATGACATTGTCCTGTCAGAAATTTAAGCTAGGAAATTTCTTCTTAAGACCATAAAGAAAAAATATCATGATATAATATAAGAGAACTCAATATTGAACATATGAGCTTTAAGTGCTTTCTACTCAATCCATTATTTATCGTTATCCATCATTAGAAAAAATGTATAATGCTGTAGTAAAATAGGAGTCCTTTGTAGGAATACTTAAATTTCTTCTTTTTTTTTTTTTAAAAGACACTTGTTTTCATCTAAAAAAATAGGCCTGTCTACTGTCTTCGGGTGATTTTGATGATTGAAGGTGCTTAATGAGAAGTCAAAGTGCATTAGTAGTATTTGCTATCAATTAAATCTCACCTTTTCTTCTTGGAGAATATAATGATTAAAGCAATAGTTCAGAATCAACAACAATAATAGTTCAGAATCACACTTCCAGCGTAAATGGATCACCAGTAAGTAATGTTCAATACCATTTTCCACAAAGTTTTGTCACAGATACAATTGGCCTGCCTTCTCTAGTTGTTTTCCTAACCTGGACCTATTCCTTCATTGTATAGGAAAAGTGTAATTCAAATGATTTCAGTCAGATCTGTTACTAGAATTATCAAGGATTTGGATTTTTGTCTGTAATTTGGTCAAAGCTATGCCTCTTCATGTAGGCTACTAAAAATATATTTACTATTTTCAAGTAAATACATAAATTCCATTTCCATCTTTTTTTAAAAATAAAATTATTTGCTTTATAAATTGATAAGAGGGATGGATTTTGTGGCCAGGTAGGTCATTGCACATCTGTCTTTCTCTTCCTCTCTCCCCTTCATGCTTCTCATAGATAATATGACTGTTCCGTAATTATCCTAATTTATTTTGCTTTTATATTTTTGGTTGCATCATTTCAATTTCTGCTCTGCCATTTCCCAAATCATTTACATAGAAGGCATTATTTCCTATTTTCTCATTCCTAGAATAACCTGCACATGAAGACACCACTGGCCCTCATTTTGAGTCTGTACTTTTGAATACTGAGGAAAATCTTTCCTCTGCTCTCCATCAATTCCCTACTCTCCAGCTAGAATAATTTAGAATAGTAAAAATGGAAACAGAGAAAATAAATCATGGTGAAAAAAACAGATGCAGAAAATTCTCTGGATTTTTCTGACCAGTTCAACCAACGTGAACTATTGGGGAAATACATGGACACCTCATTCCCACTGGTACTCAAAGTCTCTGATTAGGCAATTCTGATGAAGACAAGGAACAAGATGAAAAAGTGAGGAACTTTATCATTTGCAAGAAAAAATGGAGAAGTATCCAAGCAAATTTCTTCTTTGGGCTGCCGAAAATAATCGGCTTACTACAGTGTGGAGATTACTTTCCAAAAAGGCCACTCATGTGAATACGAAGGATGACGATGAGTATACCCCTCTTTATCGGGAAGCCTACAGTGGACATGTAGACATTGTCCATGAGTAGGTGTCTCAAGGCAGATATTCATGCAATAACTGTGAATGGCAGGACACCCCTGCACAGTACTTATATGTGGAATAATACCAGAGTGGCTTCTTTTTTACTTCATCATGATGCAGATACCAATGCCGAAACTAAAGTTCTCTTGACCCCCTTGCATCTTGCTGCTGGGAATAGAAATACCAAAGATACGCTGGATCTCCTTCTGTTGATCCATTATATCAACCCAGGTCTGAAGAAAAATTTGGAAGAAACTGCATTTGATATTGACAAAAGGATAATTACGTATCACTACCTCTTTGAAGTTGTGGAAGGCTGTACAAATTGTTCTTCTAAGTCAAAAATGGTTTGGTTATGTTTCTTAAATTTCAAAAATGTCAGTCAATCTTTGTGTCCATACAAAATATTTTCACAATACAAACCAACAACAATATCTTACTTTAAAAATTCATGAATTCCATGGTATTCTTCCAAGTGAATTGCTTGACTTTGATGTCAGAATGTATTCAAGAGTTGTTTCTATATCTCTATAATGATTTCTGCAGAGTTTGTGACTTTCTAATCAGAGATAATTTAAACTTATCTGTTGAAATGAGTAATACAGAAATTAAAGATATTTCTGGTGCTGGTATGAAAAAATATATTTTAAAATATTCTGTATTCTGTTTGTATAATGTCCATAATCTATTTCATTCTCACCTCAATATAATACTTTGAATTCGACATTGTTTTATAATACATAGGTTCATTAATAAATGTGTCCTTTCAGATTGCATTCCATATAGAAACAGTTTAAGATTCCTTTTTCCCTAGGTCCTTATACTATTTCTCTGGGATAAAATGACAATGTTATCTAATTTCAAAAGTTTTGTAAAAGTTATGCAATGTAAAGGCCTTTCTAAGGTGTAGATTTAACACACTGATGTCAAACTAACTTTTAATTCAATTAATTACGTGCATTGTTAGACTTGTATTTTTGTCATCAATTTTTTAATAACAGTTTTTCAATTCTTTTTCTTTTTGGGGGGGGTCCGCTCGTGGGGCCTGAACTCTGTGCTTGGGCGCTGTCCCTCAGCTCTTCAGCTCAATGCTAGTGCTCTACCACTTGAGCCACAGCGTCACTTCCGGCTTTTTTCTTATGTGATGCTGAGGAATTGAACCAAGGGCCTCAGGCAAGCAAGCCAAGTGCTCTACCACTGACCCAACTTCCCAGCTCCAGTTTTTCATTTCTTACATCTGAAGAAAAAAATATGGAATACTTCACAAATTTTCATAACATCTTTTTGCAAGTGCCATCTTAATCTCTTTATTGTTGTAATATGTGTAGACGTACTGCTGAAGAATATAGTATCCTGTAAATTTAAGTAATTAACGATGCAATCTTTATACAGGCATATACCCCTGTTTGCCTATTTCCAACAAGAATATCATATTGTTCCTAAAAATGCTATTGATCATATTTCTCTAAAATTCTGAGTATATTGGAAAAAACTTAAATTGCTTGGTTGATTGCTCACATTTGTAATTTTTTTTGTCAATGACTATTTTAAGTGTTTTTCATTTTAGTTTTGATCATACTTTGAAGCATTTATAGCTAGGTCCACAGGTGATGGCTTTATCAACTGAGTTAGCTTTGTGGAGCTAATGGATTCAAAGTAAGCCTTGCTTAAGAGCTACTTCTAAATTTCTGCAGCTTAAAATTTCCCAAATGAGGTCTTACTGGCACATATGTCTCTCTGACCCTTTACCCTTCTTCCTTGTAGGAACAGACCAACCAGGATATATTACCTTGACAGCATAGATTATCTTACTGGAACAAAACTAATCTTAGTTACAAGGGATCATAGAGACATGAACAGTTCAAACAGAACAGTTCAGGCTAGAAGGTATTTTATCAAAATATAATTGTTTATTATGCCTAACATTTCAAAAGTAGCTAAAGCCAAGAAGGTACAAAAATTGTTCATATGCATAATTACCTAATGTGCTGGCCTGTCGACCTTCCAACCAAGCAGGAACTTACACTATTGCCTTTCTATCACCAAATATTTCCATATCTCCAGGAGAAGTCTATTTGTTTCTTCTGTACATTAGGTCGTAAATTGGTAACGTTTTAATCACAATGCTTCCATTTGCCTCTAGGCTGTAAATCTACAAATGGTAAAGCTTTAGGTCTAACTCTACCAAACACTGAGATAGAGATAATGGAGTATTATTTTAAAACAGAGTAGCCTTTGATACCGTAACCACAACAGAAAAATGCAAAACATTTTCTTATATTAAATATAGTTATATATTTTATATTTATATGTGCTGATTTTATATTTCACACAGTGAATCTTACCAGAATTATTTGATAATTTGACAAATAAATGGATATTTATTCCAATAAATAAATTGGAATATAAATAGTTAGGCTTAGAATATATATTAGAACACAAAAATTATCAGTGCAATGTCTTTGGTATAAACTTGTGATACCTTCTAAGTGTACTTGGTCTTCTGAATTCCCCTAGTAAAAGAAAATGTTGTTTTCCTCTAATCTCTAAGGGATTTTACTCTGTTGCTCTGTTTATTGTTTTAACTCGTTGGTCCCAAAATGTTTTTCTCCATATTTCTGAAGCATTCCTACTGATCATACCCAAATTTTGCTGATATAACGTCTAATAGGTATTATTCTTCTGCAAGACACACGGGTCCTAGGGTCCCAGGTCCCAGTTATCTACATTATCAGATAACGAGGGCAAGACTTCTCACCTAAGCCCATGCAACATGCCAACAGAAAGTAATTGAAGACCCATCTCAATTTCTCATTTCCTATAATATTTAAGGGCTCCACTTCTTTATGACAAATGAATTAGCAGTAAGCAATTGTGAACTGCAAGGCAACTTAAAATGAAAGATGAGATCACAAAATCTGAGAGAAAGTACAGTAATTCAAACTTTCAATTTACAGATGACCAGCCCATATGAGTGAAAAAGTTCACAAATGTCACAAAATTATTTTTAATGCCCCTCTACTAATGATTAATGAAAGATTTCAGTCTAGCATAAGTAGGCCAAAAAATAGTTGCTGGAACGATAGATCCATAATCAGTCTACCAAGGCTAGAAAAACTTGACTTAGAGGTCAAATATAATTCAGAAAAACATTAATTGAGACGATCCTTAGTTCTTCAAAATACTGGTACTTCAGTAAACTTGGTTCTGTTGTATCAAAATGTTGTCATTCTCAAACCAATGATAACCTACATTTAATCTCATGAAAATATATTTCTTTTCAAATAAACTTTTAAAAATCACATTCGCCAAAATAACATTTGACTAGTAAATGATGCTTAGTGACATTGCAACTTTTTCAAGTCTAGGCTGCAAGTTACAATAGAGCTGATTTATTTACCCAGCACTAATGGCAAACCGGTTCAACCACTCACAAAAGTGTAGAAATAATACCACCCACCATTTGTGTTGTTCAGTAGGTGGCTTCCAGAAATGTGTTAAGTAGATCAGCCCCCCAAATGTCAAACCTAAACAATAACTAAAATATTTCATCACATAATAAGATATATTTTAAAAAGTCACGAATAGTTGCCTTATCATATGTTGTTTTATGTTTTCTCAATCTGCCTAGCATAGTAAGAAATATGTCTTTAAGTCTTGAATATGGGGACTCATCAGAGATGTGACAAACATGAAATCTGTCATCTATTTCCATCATATTCCTATATAGTAGTAAATTTTAATTTTCTTCTTTTTCCCAAACTTATAGGTAGTAGAAAATATTATCCCATGTAAAATAAAATAATCACAAACCATTGTACAAAGCCATTTATAAAAACTGGTAGTTAGGAATACATTCTAAGACATTTTTAAACTTTCTTGTTGACTAAGATGAATCTTCCAAATGGATGAGAATAAAATCATGTCTAGGTGCTTCACATCTCCAGTCTTGCAAATTGTTATGGCAGATGAATAATTTATGGAAATATAAGCTGACATCTATTAAAGTATATGCAGAATTGAAACTCAATGGTATGTATATAAACCTTTCAAACTATTACCAGATAGTTTAACAGAATGACTATCAGTAAACTGAAACAAGAAATGAATAATAGAAAAGATACAGAAGTAATGAAAAATGAAACAAGGGGCAAGTACAGCTAGAATACTCAATGTACACATATGATAAAGTAAGTGGTAAATCAAATAAATCGTGGAGAAGGGATTGGTTGAGAATGATAGAAGTGACTCTGATTCAGGAGCATTGGACAATTATATGGACATATTTAATTGTAACACACTTGCATGACCTTTTGAAATTCAGTGAAAAAAACACAACAAAAACACAAAAATCACAACGAAAAGGAAATCTCTAGAGAGTATGTATATGACCTCTCAAAATTTTAAATAGTTGGTGAAGGGCAGTCTTTTGGAAAAGCAACCAAAGCTGTTCAAATTGGGCAGTTTGGGTTAGGGGAGAATTTTGAACAAATTTAAATACATTGCCTAAGGTTATAAATCACCTACATCTAATGCAAATATTTTCTTCTGCGAGTTTTATTTGTCTGAACTGGATACTCCAGTCCTGAGACACAGTTTATAGCTTGTGAGAATAGAATGGAAGAAACAAGATCAAGAACCCATTACTACACTGGAGAGAAAAGAGTCCTCTAGGTTTTCTCTCATCTCTCTTCACTACTCTTTTTTCATACTTTTAAGTCAAGTGATTTTGAACTGTATCTTTCCTTCTTTGTTCTGGCAAAGTAATTGGTCAAACTAATTCTCTAAATATTATTGGCCATTTTATGTCTATCATGCTGTTTACTTGTCCAAGTGAGTCCATTAAACTTCCCCCTTGCATTTGGTTGCCACAAAATCCCAACATCTATGTTAATGAGGACAAAGTATAATGTAAAACTTTGTCTCCAAAAACCAGTCCAAGAAGCTGTAATCACAAATATTTAGCTATACTTTTTTCTTTTACCTTGAAAGTCTTCTTATGTCTAAAATGCCCACAAAAATAAGTACTCCTCAACTTTTTGGTTCAATCACTTCTAAACTCAAAGTTATAATTTGCTAACAAGATGCTTAGAGGAAACTGAAAATACTCCACTTTTATCTTCTCTTAAGACTCTCCTTAGATACCAAATCTCGAACAGTGAAGTTGTTATTTACAAAATTATTTCAATAGATTATTTTTCTCTTGGTCTTGCATTTGCTCAAAAATATGTATGGAGAAGAATAGTGTTAAATCACCCATACCTTGGATGACAGTCTGTTAAAATGGATAATACTTCTATGTCCAACTTCTATGTCCTCCTCTTAGCTCTTGCCTGATTTCCAATTAATCACATCTTCTTGGCTTCAAGTCTAGTGAAGCTGACGGACTATAAGGCCTCCCCCACTGCTCTATCTTCATGGTTTCTCTTTTATTTGGATGTGGAATTTATTTTCATGTCTTCATTCAATCTGTCCTGCATTGTAGTGAGCCAAATAGGCTCTGAAAAATCACTTTAGGTAGCAAAAATATTAACACATGTATATAAAAATGTTTTGGCCTCCCTCCACTGCTCAAGCCTATATGCTTAGCTAGGGCTTCAAAGAACGCATTTTCTTACCTTTTCAATTTGCTCAATTTTTTTCTGATCCACAAACTTTTTGGCTTATGTAATAAGAGAAGTCTTCACTATCTCATATTTTGTGAGCTACTTAGAAATGTGAAATCATTGGTTTGAATTATCCAATCATATTTTTTTCTGTGTTTCAGTGCTTCACGTGCAAAAATATTGTGGAAAATATTACAATCAGAAAAGTGTAAACCCAATACCTTCTTTCATTGTGGAGGGCGCTTTCTCCCTAAATATTTTTATCAAATTATCTTTTTCAGGAAATTACTGTTTGGTAATTAAAGGTCAATTCAAAAATTTTGATGTCTTTTTTTAAGAATTTGGAATTTAACTTCCACTACAACCTTGTTTAACACAGTGAGAGTATATTTCCTGGGTAAGGACAATTCTCAAGGGACCCTACATGATTTATAGCAAGGTTTCTGAGATTTGTTTGTTTAGTATGAAAATGAGGCACCTTCACCCACATTGCTCTCTATCCACTAAGTCTCCATGTATTTGTTTGCATGAAAGCCTATTTTCCCAGGCAATTTTAAATTTTCTTAATAGGCTAAGTTGTTAAAAAAAAGTTTGTACAATTAAAATTTACCTGTCATAATTTTAAAACTTTTTAAAATTCCCTTATCAGAATTGCGAATTCACCAATCCTAATTCTACCTTTATCATCAAAAACAGTTCACATGTTTTTTTCATGATATAGTGTCCATGAAACTACTATTTTCCAGTTGCTTTGTTATGCATATATATGACCATCTATGCTGATGCTGAGCAAAATGAACTTCAAGATATGGAAACAGATTTTTATTTGCGGTTGTTGTTTTTAATGTACTATGTGATTTCTATTTTCTGTGTGTTTTTCCTTATGGTTTATCCCCTGCTGCATTTGATTTGGGTACCCTGTGTATTGTGTATATATTTACCTTAATTCGGGAAGAGAAGAGGAACAACAAAATGGCAAGACAAACGACCAAGGAAAAACCAATGTAATAGCAATACTCATAAGAAAATATGCTGGAAATGTACATTAAAACTTGTCACAAGTAAGGGGTGAAGGAAAACAGAAAAATGAGAGTGGGAGTAACAAGTTTGAAAAGTTATGTATTCACTACCTTACAATTACTGTACCCCCACTGTACATCACATTGAAAATAAAATTAAATTAAAAAATAAGCTGCATGAAATAAAATTTCACTGTATTGGTATAATAAATATTATTCTTTATGTAGTAACTTTTAAAAAATAAATTCTATTTGACATTTAATTTGAATTAATTACCCATTTTTAATAGAGGACAATCAACTTGAATGCTATCTAACTAGACAATATTTTCACATTATACTTGCCAATAATTTGAAAAAAGAATAAATTTAGTACTTTCTCATATTAAAACTGAAAACAGTTTTAATTCTATGGAAACCCACAACTTTTAAAAGTAAATAAGTTGTTAAGAGGACAATATATGTATTTGTTCTTCAAAATTCCTATGGCTGTTAACTATTCATTTTCAAATTCTGACCATTCCATACCTGAGAGATTCAAAACAGTACCTGTTGGCATGTTATAGATGCAGTTTCCAAAGGGGTGTTACAGATTGAGTAGTCAACAGAATAATAGCCACATTCTGGTAGAGAATAAAACTATGAAGCATCGGTAATAATTAATTCTTCAAGAGTAAGCAATTGTTTATCAGAGCAAGCTATTATTTCTAAGACCATCAATCAAGATTTATGCCATAAAGTCATCATAGTCCAACAGTTTTCAACTTATATTGTGCACCTTAAAATTCCCTTAATTCACATCACGAATTGCTTATCTCTATTGTGAAAAAATATACTACACCTCTGCTAATGTGATGCCCTCTGTGTTCTGGAAAGAACACAACAATAAACTGGGTTGCATCATTTTTCCCCCACTGGTATTTCTGAGATCACAACACTTGGAAATATTATTTATATTTATACTTTTTTAACTATCATAGATATTCAGGATGTTAAGATCGGAAGATTACAATACAAAGCCTACCCAGGCAGGAAGGTTCCCCAAATTCTTATCTCCAATAAACTTCTCAGCAAAAACCAGACAAAAGTTGCACTGAGGTTGAAGTTTTAGGGCACAAGCCTTGAGCATAAACAGGCTTAGAGACAGTGTCCAGGCCCAGAGTTCAAGCCCAAAACCTAGCTTTTTTCTCATTGTATACGGAGGTACATAATTAAGGAAACTGATTCCTGTGTTACATACAAGTAGAAGAAAGAAGATGTCACACAATTATCCTGTTCATACCATGTTATACCAAAGCCTCAAAAAATTGCTCTTTTTAGCCGGGCGCTGGTGGCTCACGCCTGTAATCCTAGCTACTCAGGAGGCTGAGATCTGAGGATCGCAGTTCAAAGCCAGCCCAGGCAGGAGAGACCATGAGACTCTTATCTCCAATAAACCACCAGAAAACCAAAAATGGTGCTGTAGCTCAAGTGGTAGAGTGCTCGCCTTGAGCTGAAGAGCTGAGGGACAGTGCCCAGGCCCAGAGTTCAAGCCCCACGACCAACAAAAATAAAAAAAAATTCTCTTTTTTTTTCTTTTATCTTTGTCGGTATGGGGCTTGAACTCTGGGTTTGGGCGCGTTCCCTGCACTCTTCAGCTCAAATCGAGTGCTCTACCAATTGAGCCATAGGGCCAGGTCCAAAAATTTGCTCTTTTTCTAAATTTATAAATTAATATTATATATTTATTGGCAACTCTGTCTACATTATTCACATTATCATTTTATACATGAACTGTTGGTGTTATCTATTAACTAAGTTCTAATTATAACTCACTTGAAAGAATATCTTAAGCAAATAGAGTGCAAGAATCATTTTTGAATTTGTCAATTAAACCTCTACTTAAAAAGAATTTTGTAGTATCCTATAGAATATAAAATTACATAAAAACCAAAATATTTTAAATCTAAATTCTAATTTGGCAAGATCTACAGTCCTACATTAGACAAACTTTGCTATTTCTCCAGGCTTAAGCTTTTGTAATCCTTCATCATTTCTTTGGAATCAACAGAATGATGATTACTTACTTTTCAAATTTTGGATTGGAATCATGAGCCATTTTGCATGTAGGAATGTTCTGTAATGAAGAGAGCATTTAAAACACAACTGAGGATTATATATGAGTTGCATTTCAATAAGAAAGGTGACTTCTCAAAACATAGTGTCAAAATTAGCCCAGACTTCCGACTGTGTATTACTTTCTTGTTTGATTGTTTTATTAAGACTGAATTATACTACCTGGTCCAGGTTAGGTATCACTATGTAATTACACTCTCTAATCTCCTGTCTTAGTCTGAGTGCTAGAATTCTAGGCTTGTATTATATTGCCCAGCCATAGTTTCTTGGTTTATTTAATCTTGATACAGACTAGCAATTCTGAACTTCCCCAGTGATATTATCCACTAGACTGCTGAGACTATTCATGGACTATTTTCAAAGATGTTCTAACATTTGACACAGGATATGAACATTTTCAGATGCACATGCAGCGGTCTCTGATTTATTCCTCCATGGATCCAATCATTGTAACATTGATTATATGACTCTCTTACTATCTCTGATCCCAACCTATGCAAATAATCTCAAATTTTTTGAAGAAAGTTTACTTGAAGACTTTCTAATATTAAAACATAGCCCTTAATTCTAGTCTTACTCAGGACATATTTTTTATTGTTTTTAACTTTTCCACATATTCTGAGAGTTGTTTCATCTATGTATTTGTGTGTGCACATAAGTGTGCCTCTGTGTGTATGTGTATGTTTGTATGTACGTATGGAAAAGATTCAGGTCTCATTCATCAATCTTGCTCATGACTGGTATTTCATCACCTGAGGCATTCCTCCAATCCAGCTTTTGGCTGGTTAATTATACATAATGTCTCAAAGACTGTTCTGTCCAGGCTGGATGCAAGCTGAACTTCCCAGACTCTTTTACATTCTTAGGTTTAATTTCTCCAGTAGTATAAACTTTTAAACTACAAACATTTTTGTGAGTGTAAAGTTTAAGCTATAGCCCAGTTTTTAACACAAGAATTCATATAAAGATAGATGAACATATATATTACATATGCTGAGTGTACAATGTTAGAAATGTGATCTTAAGCTGGGTGCCGGTGAGATTTCAGGATTGGGGTTCAAAGCCAGCCTGGGTAGGAAAATCCCAAAGACTCTTAATTGTAACCCTTTTTACAGTATTTTCACAATAAAGAATAAAAGAAAAAAAAAGAAAACTGGAAGTGGTACTGTGGCTCAAGTGGTAAAGCATTAGCCTTGCACTGAATAGCAGAGGGACAGTGCCCAGGCCCAGAGTTCAAGTGCCAAGACCACTACCACCACCTATATATATATATATATATATATATATATATATATATATATATATATATATATATATGTAAAGGAAAGAAAAAAAATGTCATTTTAGCCACCAGTTCATTGCTAGTATAATCCCTGCACTCTCAAGATGGACTTTTTTTCCTGTTAAGTCCATGCTCTTATATCTGACTTGCATTGGAACCAGAATTTTTCTTCCATTCTACTATCTATAAAGTTGCTTGGTTAGCAAGCATGATTTAGAAAGGGAGTGGCCTCATACTTCGTGTTCCATGCAGGAGTAATGGTTTCTCTATATTACTCTCATAAATCTACATACTGGACTTGGCTTTATTGTTTCAATGTTGTCTTATTTGTAGAGTCTTCTATTGTTGGGAGCCAACAGTAAAGCTCAAAGGTCATCTTGACCCTTGTGCTCGCTTGAAGGCACGTACAAGGAACTGGCTTACTTGAAAGACACCAGGTGCCTGGGATTGCTTTGCTATGTCTGTAGAGTTTGTTTTACTTTTAACCAGTTGACTTTGTCTTGTTTTTACTGCACTCTGTTTTTACTGAAATTTTCCTTGTTTTTCTGGATTATAGTAACCATATGCTACTTCTTTACTTCTAACAGTATATATTAGGGAAAATTAAAAATAAATGGTGCTGCAGTATTGAGCTGCAGACCTCTGGACCGTAACATTTGTCTTGTCTTTTTTTTTTTTCATCCTTGCCCCATAAATCAGTATTCCCTTTTGTTGCTGGCAGGCTCTGGCATTCTATAGTGTATTGAACCCCTTATACTTAAACACAGAACTTCTTTTTCTCCTATAATTGCTATTGTTTCCCTTATGTTAATTCATGTACACTTGGGAAATAATGCGCAACACATAACCTCACAAAAAAATGATCTGAGAATCTTCTTGCCATTTAAAAAACACCTTAATTTACAGAGAACGTACAAAGTTTGAACTCAATGTACTCATGGATAATGTATTTATAAGCAATATAAATTTCATATTTTCCCTTTACTAAGTTTTCTCTGAAACACGTGTTACCTCTGGTACAAAGGTGTTCTTGTGTTATTTCAGTCAACCCAGAAAACATTCATTATACCTCAGGCAACACCATCGATTGTTACTGGAAGTAACTGTTACTGGATGTGGAAACTGATCCCAGGAGAGGAATTGAATATAGCGGAATGACAAAGTTCAAGTTAACTTGTGCTTTCCTTTTTACTGTATAAGAAAAGAATCCAAGGCTTGAAAGAAATTCTGTTCCTGACTTTCTCAAGTGTGTTCTATGCTCATATAAAACTTTTGTGTAAATTTCTAGTTGAAAGTATTACATAAAGAAATAATGTGCCATTTGAAGGCCAGCACAGAACACAAAAAGTAACGTTGTTTTAAAAGTGTTCTACAGTAAAGAAACAAAGACATGAAGGTTTTAAAGTGTCTTATGGATGGATATTTCACCCTGGAGATGTTCTCTTGTTGCAGGAGACAGTTATCAATTCCTTTAGTCTGGTTCTGTGTTCTCCAGAGCAATAAGGATTCCAAAAAAGCAGGATGAGCATGATCAGCAAAAGAAGGCTCTTCTCAGACTAGTACTCCTTTTAAGGAGGGTCCCAAAGAAATATTTGGGATTTTTTGTTTGATTGTTTGTTTAGTTTGTGCTGGTTCTGGGGCTTGATCCCAAGGCTAGACCCTGTCACTGAACAGTTGACTTTCCTGCCCACCTGCCCTCAAAGCTAGTACTCTACTGCTTGAGCCAAAAGTCCACTTCTGATTTTTTGGTGTTTAATTAGAGATAAGAGTTTGACAGGCTCTCCTGCCTGGGTTGCTATTGAGCTAAGATTGTAAGAAAGCTAAGTGACATCAACTATATAGTCTTGTCTTTTGATACAAGAAATACTAGATGAAGTTGACTGTAAATCTAATATTTGACAATTTTTGCAAGAAGAGACTAAGTCCAGAAAAGAAGCTGTAACTTAAATAACTCAGCAAAAGTAGGTGTACTCAATCATTTTGGAATTATTTTTTTTCTGTTTGGGAAGATTGTTGATCTTGTTGTTCCTTTCGGGGAAACTTAAAGTCATATTTGCACTTGGTCATGGGGCTTGAACTTTGATCCTGGGCACTGTCCCTCAGCTCTTCAGCTCAAGTTGAGCACTCTACCACTTTAGCTATAGCACCACTTCTGGGTTTCTGATGGTTAATTGAAAATAAGAGTCTCATGGACTTTCCTGGCCAGGCTGGCTTTGAACCACAATCCTCTGGCCTCAACCTCCTGAGTAGCTAGGATTACAGGTGTGAGCCAACAGCACCCGGCTCATATTTGCATTTGTGTGCACTGAATGACATTATGTAGCCACAGAATGGAACTTTGAAACAAATGATGACATTGCATGGCGTTACATATCTACCATCACAACTACAGAGGACCAAGCCTGGTGAAGCATACCTGTCACAGATAGGAGGACCACGATCCAACCCAGCCTGAGCATAGAGTCTCTATCTCAGAAATGCCCAAGACAGAAAGGTGGCTTTTCAGAGCCAGGGAGGGGAAACAAGCAGGGGATCATAGTGTCCCCAGAGGGGTGTCTGACACAGGCTGGAGTGGTGCTGCTGGGAGAAGTTTTTGGCTGCAATTCATACTGTTTATTCTTCTAGGTTTTGTATTTGAACTCAGGGTGTGGGTAAATCTGCAGCAATGTGGATGAAAGGGAAGGTCACCGTACTTGAAGATAAGAAAGTCAGGTCTGTTCACTAGACATGAATTCAAGCCCAGCCCTTGCAAACGTACTATTTATATACATTGTAAAGATAGGATTTATACTTACCTATAGATGTTCAGTCCATACATGTATGGTGTGATTGTTCCTTATATTGTTTATTTTATTTATTTATTTACCATTGATTTTACTATGATGAAACATATTCTGTTTATTACATTGATGACATCCTATCACAGAGCATCTAGATTTGTAGAAATATTCTCCATCATGCCTGACACCAAGGATTCTCAGAGAAAAAGAAAACAAGTTTCACATTCGGCTTCTTAGTCCACAATCCACTTGTTGGTAGTACTGGGATCTGAACATAAGCCAAGGTGAACACACCTACTTGTGACCAACTAAGAAGCTAGGCCATTCCCTGGATCTGACATTGATCCCCAGGTAGGCTATAGTCATAAATTCATAATTTAAATGTAGGATCTATATTGACATACATGTGTGGACAGGATCTTGTGTTCGGTGCACTTCTCCTTATTTTGTCTCTTATTCATGGAGGTATTGTGTGTTTTACTAAGCATGGTAACAAGTATAACTGTGCTGACATGGATGACAATCTTTTCCCATGGTTATAGGGTGGCCTATGCATTCTTCATCCTAGTTGAGACCCAGGACTTTCACAGGAGAGGAAAACGTGTGCAACAACTGGCATCTGACATCAGGATGAATCTTTTGTCAGTGCTAGGATTTGAACTCAGGTATCAGGGGAAGGGGAAGCTCACAATCCTTGAAGACTAGAATGTCAGGCCTGATCCAGGGCATGATTTGAAGCCCCAGCATTGGAGAAAATAGCAAGCCCACCTTTCTTAAACATAGGATCTCTCTTTGCCTACAGGTGTGGTATGCATCTTGTGTTCAGTATAGTTATTCTTTTTATTTTGTGTCATCGTCAGGGATGCATTTTGTTTTTTATTGCATATGGAGACAGATATAACTGTGCTAACATGGATGATAACCTATTCCCATGCCTATGGAGTTGCCTATATAGAATTCTCCATCCTCGATGAGACCCAGGACGTTCACAGGATAGGAAAACACGTGCAACCATAGGCTTCTCACATCAGAATGAATCCTTTGGCAGTGCTGGAATTTGAACTCAAGGCCTAGCAGGCCCAATTGGTGAATGGGTCATGGTGAGCACACGACTCTGTGAGCCACTAAGCAGCTAGTCCATTCCCGGGACCTGAGATCGAGCCCTGGTGGGGGCCAATATAGTCATGAATTCATAAATAAACAGAGGATCTATATTTCCAAACATGGGTGGGCAGCATCTTGCATTCAGTGTAGTCATTCTCTTTTATTTTGTGTCTTATTCATTGATGTATTGTGTATTTTCTTGAGTATAGGATGACAGAAATAACGCTGGTGAACTGGATGACAACAACCTATTCCCATGAGTATAGAGTTGTCTATACATTCTCCATCATAGCTGAGACTCAGGACTTTCACAGGTGCTAGGAAAACAGGTGCAACAATTGGCTTCTGACATGAAGATGAATCTTTTGGCAGGGCTGGGATCTGAACTCAGGGTCTAGCAAACCCAATTGGTGAATGGGTCCACATGAGCACACCAACCTGGGTGCCATGAAGGAGCTAGGGTGTTCCCAGGACCTGAGATTGAGCCCCCCCGAGGGGAAAGTGAGGAGCATAATATTCATCTATTCATAAGCTGAAGCTAGTATGCATATAAGTACATATTTGTAGAGATGGTGGCCTGTGATGGAATCCAATCTGTGTGAATACTGATTCTTGGATCTTTCCTGATGCCTCCATTTCAAGATGCTGATGATTGTCGTGCTTCATCAACTCTTCTTTGGAAATAATCGATACTCCATGAGTCTTGCCTATCATTTCCTACTTGCATCATGCACGAATGACTCAATCAAGGATGAGATCGATCGAATTCCATGACTCTTCCTAGCTCCAGAAACGAGTATCTCAGGGTCTCCAGCCATTCCCTCCTTGTAGAGGGGCTGAACTCAAGCCTCAGGCCTGGAAAAGATAGTTCTTATATACATTTTAATGATAGGATTCATAGGGGCTGGGAAGGTGGCTCAGTGGTAGAGTGCTTGCCTTGCATGCTTTAGGCCCTGGGTTCGATTCCTCTGCACCACATAAGCAAAAAGAAAAAAAGCTGGAAGTGGCACTGTGGCTCAAGTGGTAGAACACTAGCCTTGAGCTGAAGAGCTGAGGGACAGTGCCCAGGCCCAGAGTTCAGGCCCCACGACCAGACAACCCCCCCCCAAAAAAAGATAAGGTTTATACTTTAGTACAGATATTCAGTCCATATTGTGTTTGGTGTGGTTATTCATTTTATTTCTTGTTTTAGTCATTTATTTATCATTTATTTTATTGACTCTGATGACACCTCTACCATTTATTACATTGTTTACATCCTATCACATAGCATCTAGATTTGTAGATATGTTCTCCATCATGCCTGACACTCAAGACTCTCTCAGAAAAAGAAAACATGTGTCACACTCTGCTTCTTACTTTATGATTAAATTTTGGCAGTGCTAGGATCTGAACTCAGGGCATAGCAAGCCCAATTCATGAATGGGTGAGTTTGAGCATGGCAGCCTCTAGCCAATGAAGCTGTCAGGTGGTCCACAGGCGCTCAGATCGACCCTCAGGTTTGGCCAAAACAGTGATACTTGAATAGGCAGATGGTGGCATGCAAGTAAATATATATAGGTAAAGAGTGCTAGAACCGTCTCTCTATGATTAAATGACACCTACTATGTTTCTACCAACTTTTAGGTATTTATTATACCGCCATTGAAGGAATATTATTCTTTTCATGCTTAATAAACTATTACTTAAGATCAATCAGCATTCTAGGATTATTGCATCCAATTTTAGACTAGACTGATGCATGAACTACTCTTTCAATTGGTATTCCTATGCATAAGAATGAGTCTCTTGTGATCTTTTGCCATTGGTGTCAGGCCTGGGATTTGAACCCAGGGCTTATGTTGGCAAGTTGGCCTATGGCTGCACTGATAGCCCACCAGCCATCAGCAATGGCAGGTCAGGTCCACTTTGCAGCCGTATCATTCAGACCCAGGAGGGTCATCGTGCAAAGAAAAAAATTGTAAAAACCCAGCCCTCTGAAGCTCTCCACATTTTGTGATTTGCAGCTTTTTTTTTCTTACTGAAAGCCCTCTGAGCCTAGGATCTCAGGATCGGCTATGGGTCCAGAGACTCTACCCCAGCCTAGGGAGATCCAAGCTGAGACAGTTTCCACAACCTGAGTTCAAGCCCCATGGTTGACCTAAATAAATAAATAAATATTTAACTAAATTTAAAAAAATAAAGCCCCCAGGTATCCAGTTACTGCCAGTTTTATTTAGCCGCCTGGGATTTGAACTCAGGGTCTTGGTAAATCTGTAGAAATGTGAGGGAAGTGTTACCACTACTTGAGTTCAAACCCCGTGCCAACCAAAAATGAAATACTAAGTCACTGACATCGGTAGGGGGAGGTAGTTGTGGAGATGGGAGGGAAGGGATGGTAGGGGGAAAACAAAGGAGAAGTCAAAAATGCTCAATAGGAAATGTATTCATTACCTTGCTCCTGTAACTGTAACCACTCTGTACAATATTTTTACAATAAAAAACCTACATAAAAAGAATGTAGTTCTCAGAGAAGCATTTTGGAAGTAAGGGAAGGATGTCTGAATAGCTCTACAAAATTCTACACTGCTTTATTTTAAACGTTCAGTATGGAACTGAATAAACAAAACTGCTTCCATTTTAAAAAAATAAGTCACTGTCTTGGAACTGGGGCTAGTATTTCTGCCATTGCTAGGATTTGAGCTCACCGTCCAGGTAACCCTTTTGCACCATGGGTGAAGGTGAAACTCACTGTCCATGAGGAAAAGAAATTCAGGCTAGAGTTCCCAGGGCCTGAATGAAGGCCCTGTAAAGGAAAAAATATTTCTATACATGTAGGATATATGATATATACTTATATACATATGTTAATTTCATATTATGATTTTTATTACTGATTTGGTATTTTATTTTACTTTGATTCATCAATTTATTACTGTATTAATTATTATACATAATATTTATTACATTTTGCACTTCTATTATAAAATTATACACAATAAATTAGGACATTGACTCATTATTCATTAGTATTTTATTAAGTGTTGAAACATAATATATAATTAAATGGAGCATTTGTTGCAGTCCTCACATGTTTAGAATTTCTCCCAAATATGAGCTTTATGTTATCTTTGGAAATCTTTCTATTGGGATTTCTTTAGATGGTTTATAGTCAGAAGCCTTTTCTTGAGGATAAGCAAGTGAGGACAAAATTGTCAGGGTGGGGCTAGAAATGTTGCTTAGTGGAAAAAAGTTTGCTCAGCATGCGTGAATGTCAGATTTTGAATCCTCAGTGCCACATACTCAGAAAAAGCCAGAAGCTGTGGAGTGGCTCAAGTGGTAGAGCACTAACCTTTAGAAAAAGAAGGTCAGAGAGAGTACCCAGGCCCTAAGATCAAGCCCCAAGACTGTCAAAAACAATAGGCCAGATGCCTGTGGCTCACACCTGGAACCCTAGCATCTCAGGAGGCTGAAAGCTGAAGAACACAGTTCAAAGATAGCCTAGGCAAGGAAAGCCTGTTAGACCCTTATTTTCAGTGATCCACCAAAAGCCCCAATGTGGTGCTGTGGCTCAAGTGGTAGAATATTTGCCTTGAGCTGAAGGGCTCAAGGACAGTGCCCAAGCTTGAGTTTGAGACACAATTGGAAAAAAAGTGAGAGTTAATCAAAGTACTTTCCTATTTGTTAATTATGTAGCACATCCATATGCCCAGCCTCTCAGACTCAAGCATTGTAACCTTGTGTCCACAGGGTTCGGAAAGGTCCAATGTTGAAAAGCTTAATATGCTCCCCAAGCCTTTTGTGATAAGAAGTTGACTTGTATTGTCAATGTCATTACAGTTCTAAATCTAGCAGAGAACCAGTAGCTCAGGCCCATCCCTCTAGCTCAAGAGGCTGAGGTCTCAGGATCACAGGGTGAAGCCAGCCATGGCAGGAAAGTCTATGACACTCTGATTTCCACTTCTGAAAAGTCAGTTATTCAACAGCTTCCTGTGTTTCCTTGGTGATGAGAAGTACTTCCACTCTAAATGTTCTTAGAGTTCTTGAGCTCTATAGAGAAGCAGGAAAGAAACACTATTGACCCATCCTGAGTTCAAATGAAATTCTCAGGATCCAAGCCCTAGCCCTGTTAGCAGAAACAACTCCAGTGTAACACTGTATTTGAAGGAAAGAAAACAGTTGCAAAAGCCAGGCTAGGTACAGAGACCAGGCCTGTAGGATTAGGAGCAGAATATACACACTCAACAGGGAAGTGAGCTGCAAAACCAGTTCATTCATTCCAGGCACAGGAAGCAATGTGGGGAAACCTGAAACATTTGTTAGAGTTACACCAGTGTCAGGTTTTTCTCAGCCTCTTCAAACAATGACTAATTATCCTTCGTTCCTCAGGTGAAGGGAGCCTCAGTCTATCTTTACCTTGCCAATAGAGAGCCAGTTATGTGGGGTAGGGGGGAAGAATAGAGTAGAAAAATTCTGCTCTCTGGTCTTAGGAAGTGGGTTTTTGACTCATCTATCAGATTTAAAGGCCCTTCTTTTACCTCTGCCAGTCCATTCTCCTTCCTACATTCTCCACATAATTATTGCAAATCCTCAGACCAACTAGAGGCAGGGCTGTTTCTCTTCTCTCTCCAAGCACCTGAGATGGAATCTAGCGCTGCTCTCTTGTCTCTGGGGCCATTGGCTACCTGAGAAGTGGAAAAGAGACAGTATTCCTGCTCTGTGGTTGTGTGAAGGTGATGCTGGTGGCCTAACACATTCCAGAAGTCTCGTGACTGGGAATTGTTCCCATCTTTCCTTCTGACATCCAAGACAAGGTTCATCAATCATCTTTCTTTCTTATCTCTCTCTCTCTCTCTCTCTCTCTCTCTCTCTCTCTCTGTCTATCTATCTTTCTTTCTTTCTGTCTGTCTATCTGTCTGTTTGCCTTCCTGTCTGTCTGTCTGTCTATCTATCTATCTATCTATCTATCTATCTATCTATCTATCTATCTATCTATCTATCTATCTATCTATCTATCTATCTATTTTTCTATCTACCTACCTAGCTACCTACCTACCTACCTACGTATCTGTTTGCCAGTGCTTGGGTTGAACTCAAGGCCTGGGCACTGTCTATAGAAATCTAATACTTGAGCCACAGCAACTATTCTGGCTTTTTTCAGTGTATGTGCTTCCGAGGAATGATACCTAGGGCTTCTTGAATGCTAGGCAAGCACTCTCTCAGTAATCCACATTCCCAGCCCCCTCACCTTTTCCTTAATGGTAGTTTTAACATGTGTATGCTATCATTTTACATCCCCATGTTTAATTTTCTGGATACTGGTTACGTCTACGAAACCTGATCTTATCTTCTCCTGCCTGATTTGTGACTATTCCTGCATTGGCCTCATAATAAAATGTAAATAATGGCTGCTGAAAGCTTCACTGTGTCTCATATAAGGACACCGGCCTGGAACCCTGCAAGAGAAAAGCCATGGGCCTGAAATGAAGAGAATGATTTTATATGCTCAAGGAGCATATCTGAAAAATAAACTAGTAAATAAAAGCAGAAGCAATGCATACGGTCTGTTTGCACTCAGGAAAGTAAAATTCATATAAGTAGGTAGGGCACTGATACATAAACATGGCCTTCTCTTTTTGAATTTTTTTTTGTGGCCATCCCAGGGCTTAAACTCAGGGCCCGATGCATTCCTCAGCTTTTTCCTAAGGCTGAGGCTTCACCACCGCTACAGCTCCACTTCGGGCCATTTGGTTGTTAATTGGACATAAGCGCTTACCAGCTTTCCTGCCTGGTCTAGGCTCTGTCTCCTGCTCAGCTTTCTCTCTCAAAGCTGGAGCTCTACCCTCTGGGCCACTGTTCCACTTCTGGTTTTCTAGTGGTTTATTGGAGATAAGAGTCTCACAGACTTTCCTGCTCAGGCTGACTTTGAACTGCGATTTCCCAAAGAGGCTTCAAGCAGCATTCCTCAGGGATTCAGCTAGGAGATCCCCCACAGAAACCTTTAGTCTAAATCTAAAGCGGCACTAGAGAAAAAGAGATACATGAAGATGCTTCTAGTGTGTTCTAGACACTTAAGGTTGGAGACACACAACACTCATAATTATATTATTTTATAGGCAACAGGAGCAATGCAGACAGTATGAGGATCACTCCAGCTTTTGGTCCTCTCATCCTCAGTAAATTCACTGCAGCTCAATTCTAAGTGATGGAGCTGGCATGTCCTGTGGACATTTGCTCCCCAATCCGGTGACACTCATTTCTCACTTTTGTCTTCAGACCTGTGACCAGATGGGAAGATAAGGAGAGAAAATCCTTCTCAGATAAAGCAGCTATAAAGAACTTTGGGTAGTTAACTTATAGATTCAAACCATTGAAATGACCCTATTAAGGCATCAGATTGTCCAGATTAAAAAATGAAGAAGAAAAGAAAGAAGGTGCCAGAGGCTTCTCTCTGTAATCCCAGCTCGTCAGGAGGCTGAGATGTAGAGAATCTGAGTTTGAATCCAAGCAGCTTAGGAAAGTCCATGACACTGTTATTTCTAAGAGATCACAGGAAAACCCAGAAGTGGGTCTGTGATTCAAGGTTAATGTTCTACCCTTGAGCAAAAGGAACTCAGGGACAATGCCTAGACTCATAGTTCATCCCTAGGAATTGCCTCCTCAAAAAGTATAGACTTTTAAATATTTTTTTGTCAGTACTTTTGAATCTGGCTGGTATTATATTCTGTGAAAAATCAACTTTGCTTTCTCATGTAAACTAAAGTCTATGCAAACATTTTCTGTCAATTTCAACATCTTTTCTCCTTTATTTCTTTCTATAATTGTATACTTATTTCTCTTAGGCTTCAAAAACAATTCTAACTATATCTATTTAGATGATGATTGGAGTATATTCTTATTTGTATTGAAATTGTTGTTATAGCACTAAAATAATAAAACATGTTGTGCTGTTAATCTTAATTTTTTTGTTGTACTTAAAAAACGGATGTATTCAGAATTCCAAATCCTTTGATTTTCTGTCTTCTTAATATTTTTATTATTGTTTGTAATACAATATACTGTTTTATAATTATTTCAATTATAATGTTATTGAATGTAGTTTGAGTGTCATTGGGGATATAAACTACAAAATTCACATTTTGTAGTTAGAAAAATAGAGACTGTACATCCATATCTTTGTGTACGTATGGATATATTCCTATAGGTGAAACTCCAGAGAAGCTATGATGAATGGCACCAAGCCAGGAAATTTGTATTCAATAAAATGATTTCATAACATAGACTGCTTTGATGAAAGTGCATGTTCCAGGGCTCTCCTCACTGTTCCCAATGTAGCCTGAGGGTTTCTCTGCATTCCAGGCTTGCTGGAAGAAGTCTCCTGCATTGTCTGGATCGACAGACAAAAGGTTTCAGTCTTGTACACCTGTTTAACAAAAAACTCGATCTGGGTCAGATAGTGAGGATGAGTGTTGGCAGGCTCTGAAGGTCAGGAGAAAAAGGTCTCCTTGTACCCCAACCTATCTCTCTCCCCAGTACTCTGGTTTGACAGGAAGCCTTCATTTGTGTCACCTTCTGTGGCAGGCCAAGTCCTGTGCACTTATCTTGCCTTTGTGAGATTATATTCTGGTGTTCAGATACAGTGCTCAATATAATTCAGGAGTCCTTCTGGTAGAAAACTAAGGCACTGAACCTTATGAAATGTTTCATTGAGGGCATTGATGGGCCTATGATGCCTCTCCTAGGTTTCCGGAAGCTTGGAAAATCCAAGCATATGTCGGATATCACAAAGCTTCCTGTCATCTATGGCTGGTGAAGCTCATCAGCTTTTGAAACCTTTGACCTCTCCTAGTTGGGTCTTGGGTGGCTAGATTTTGGGGTTGAACACAGGGCCTGGGTGCTGACCATGAGCTCAGTGCAGAAGCCCGGAGCTTTAACATATTGTGCAAAAACATCATTTCTAGTCTGTGTGTGTGTGTGTGTGTGTTTGTACACCATCGCACGTGTGCATGGGCACATACACCATTCCTTGAGGTGGAATTCAGGACCTGAGCACTGTACCTAGTTTCTCTTGTACAAGGATAACCCTCTCCCACTTGAGCCACAGAGCCACTTCAGACTTTTTTTTTTATTGATGTGATCCTGAAAAATTAAATCCAGTATTTCATACATGCAAAGCACTCTACCTCTAAGGCACATTCCCAGCCCTCTACTTCAGGTTTGTTAGTTTGTTTCTGTCTTTTTTTATTGTTGTAGGACTTGAAGTCTGGTCCTGGGTTCTGTCCTTGAGCTCTTCAGCTCAAGTCTTGTGCTCTATCACTTGAGCCAATGCGTCACTTCAGCTTTTCTTGTGATCAATAGGAGCTAAGTGTCTCAAGGACTTTCCTGCCCAGGCTAGCTTTGAACCATGATCCTAAGATCTCATCCTCCTGAGTAGCAAGGATGACAGGCATCAGCAACAAGCACCCAGCTTCCACTTCATGTTCCTTAGTGGTGAATTGGAGATGATAGTCTCATGGTATCTTTTGTGTCTGGGATAGTATGGAAACCATATCCTCAGATCTCAGCTTCCTGAGAAGGCAGGATGACAGACCTCAGCTATAAACCCTTAGGCTGTGGCCTCTGCTGCAAGGGGGTCCTTGATTCCATCCGGTGGAGTGTTAGCCATGAGCCCAAGAGGTAAGGTACAGCACCTAGGCCACTAGTTGAAGGTTCATGACTGAGAAAAAAACAAAACCAAACATTTGTCTGCAGGAGACAACTCACTAGTCTTCAGTAATACATAATTTTGTCCCTACCATGGGGACATATCTGTGCCTCAATATTCTCCGCATAATCATCTCAGTTGTGGAGCTCTTTCATGGAACAGATGAAAGAATGCACTCTGTGAAGGACACAGAACATGGCACTTTTTGCGTGACTCAGCACAAAGCATCCCGTGAAAGACACAGCACCCCGCACCCAATGCAGAACTCAGAACACTGCACCCTGTGAAGGGATCAGCACATAGCACCATGTGCAGGACTCAGCGCAGAGCAGCCTATGAAGGACTCAGCACATAGCTCTATTCCACAAGTTGTCATTAGAATTGGGGTTCTTTCATCAGTATCACCATTCTTTGAGGATCATTTCACATGTTCACATCTAATGGTTTAGTGGATGTTTTTAGGGGGGAGGGGAGGGTTAGCCATGGATCTTGAACTGAAACCATGAGGATACTGTTCTAATAACATTTGCTCAAAGCCAGAGCTCTACACTTTGAGCCTTATTTCAAAGAGTCTAGCAGACTTCCTGCCAGGTTTTAAAGCTCCAGAGCAGCCAGGATGTTGGGGGGAAGCCAGAGGAATCCAGGATGATGGGGGTAACCCATGGATGTGGGTTGCAGCAGTTTCCATCTGGTTAAGTCAGGTTGGTTACAGCTGTCAGCACCAGACTCCTAGCTTCCTTTGTGATGAGGTTTTGAAGTCCTGTCGTTCTATAGTTGCAGAACATTCTACCTTCTTTTGTCAGCAGTCCTGGGGCTTGAGTAAGGGCTTTGACACTGTCCCTAAGGGTATGTGTGCAAGTCTAGCACTCAATTGATTGAAAGATAGCAGAACTTCCAGGTTTTCTGTTTATGTGGCACTCAGGAATCGCATCCAGGGCTTTGTGTTTACTAGGGGAGCACCCAACCACCGAGCCCCAGGAGTGAACGAGGTATAGAGATTGCTGTATATAAGTATTATATACACAAATAGATGTATGTTATTATTAATTTATAGATAATATTACTACCAATTATTAGATATTAAATTATGTCTCCATTAAATGATGTGCCCTGTTAACAATTAATAAAGCATTAATTAAAATTACTCAATAATCTATTATTGTTTATCACATATATACCTACATCCATACATATAATTACATATTTTATAGAATGAGACAGATGTCTAGGTATTATTAAATTATGCCTGATGTGTTACTACCAATTATTAGGTATTTATGTTTCCATGCAATTTTTATTCTGTTAATGCTTAATAAAATAATAAACTTAATCCACACCCTATCATTATTGTGTCTAATTTTATCCTAGAATGATTCACTACTAATTCAATCTGTTTTTCATTTATTGTAGTGACAATTCTTCCACCTATGACATTCTTTACATTTATGACATCCTATTACATAGCATATAGATTTGCATCTGAATTATACATCCTACCTGTCACCAAGCACTTTCAAAGAAAAAGAAAACATGTGTCATGCTCTGCTTCTCACTCCTCGATTACATTTTTGGCAGTACTGGGATCTAAACTCAGGGCCTAGAAGGCTCAATTCATGAATGGGTGACTGTCAGCCCAGCAGCCTCTAGCTAATTCAGCTGCCAGGTAATTCCTAGGCCCTGACATCGAGCCCCGTATGTTGACCCCATATTCTGCTTAGTGTAGTTATTCATTTTATTTTTTATTTCATTCATTTATTTACCATTTATTTTATTGACTGTTATTACACATGAAATATTTATTACATTTATTACATAGGATATAGATTTGTCTATGCATGAAACTTCACACCTGACAACCAGTACTTTCACAGAAAAGGAAAACATGTGTCACCATGGGCTTCTTACTCCATGATTCAATTTTTGTGTGTGCTGGCATCTGAACTCACAGCCTACAAGGCCCAATTCATGAATGGGTGAGTGTCAGCACCCCAGCCTGGGGCATAGTGAGCTGACAAGCATTTCTAGCACCTGAGATCAAGCCCCAGGGGTTGACAAAATAACAGATTGACATGTAGATGGTAGTACACAAATAAATATAGATCTTTATAGAGTGCCAGAAATGTCTATACATTATTCAGTTATAAAGGCTACATTCCTATTAATTCTTGGGTATTTATTATGCCTCCATGTAATTAATATTATTGTTTACAACCTTAATGAATTATCAATTAAATCAACCCCTGTCCCAAAACTATTGTGTCCATGTAATCAATAGTATTCTATTGATTCTATGTGTCAAAAATATTCATTAAAATCCGCTGGTCTCTGAAAATCACTTTGTCTAATTATATAGTAGTATACAAAACAACTAATTCAACTTTGCCATTCATATTCTTCCATCAGTATTCCTATGAATAGGAACGAGACTCTTAGGATCTCCCTCCATTGGTAGGGGTCAGGACTGGGCTTCAAACACAGGGCCTATGTTGCCATGTTGGTCTATGGCTTCCCTGGTAGCCCGGAGCCTTTAGCAATGCCAAGTTACCAACATTTTTCAACCATGTCATTCAGACCCCTGATCACCTTGCAAAGAAAACAAATGTAAAACCGACAGCCATCTGCAAGTTCCTAGGTTTTTTTTTTTTTCTGTGTCGCATTAATTTTTTTTTTTCCTTTAAGCCTTTGGGGCCTAGGCACCCAGGTTTGGCTGTGGGTTCAGTTTTTGCACTCTAGCCTAGAGTGATCAAAGCTGAGGCAGAATTGCCATGACCTGAGTTCCAGCCCTGTGCTGGACAAAATAAAAATACATACATACATACATACATACATACATTAAAAATATTTAAAATATTATGAGGCTCCTTGCCTTGGAATTCATGCCCTTTTTTTCTGCCAGGCCGAGGATTTGAACCCAGGATCTGGGTAAATCTGCAGCACTGTGGGGGATGGAGAAGATCACCGTGCTAGAAGACAAGAAAATCAGGCCTGTTCCTAAGGACTGAATTCAAGTCCTAGCACTGGAAAAAATAATAATCGTATACTTTTTAAATACATGATTTATATTTACATATACATGTTTACTGCATATTGTGGTTAGTGTGTTCATTTTATTTTGTGTTTTATTTATTTCTTATATATTTTAGTGAGCATAATTACACATATAACATTTTTGCATCCTAATACATAAGACATAGATTTGCCTATGTATACTACTACATCATTCTTGAGTCCCAAGACTGAACTCAGGGCCTGGCAGGCCCACTTCATGAATGGGTAAATGTTAGCACACCAGTCTGATGCAAGTGAAGTTGGTGGGCATATTTGAGGACCTGAGATCAAGCCCTAGGAACGGCCACTATATAAATAGATAGATGTTTAGATTGCAGTGTGTGTGTGTGCATGTGTATGAATTTACATATGTATATACATCTATAAATGTATACAGAGAGAGACAGATAGACATTTATGTAGATTCTAGTGTATAACCCTACATAAAAAGTGATTTCTATATCTTATTTTATATAGTCTATTTCTACCAATTATTTGGTTAAAATTATGCCTCCATTAATTAGTAACTGTAGAAGACTTAATAAAGTATTAATCAATGACTTATTTATTGCATACAATCTTATACTGGAATGACTAGCTAATTAGTACATTTTAAACATTTTATTAGTGTTCCTATAGATAGGAATGAGTTTCCTAGGATCTTCAGCCATGTGTAGGTGGCAGTCCCAGGATAGAACTCAGGACCTAGGTGTCTGGTTTGGGCTTAGGCTTCACTGACAGCCCACCAGCTTTTGACCATGCAAGGACACGTAAACTTTTCAAGCTGAATCATTGAGACACAGGAGGGTCACAGTGCTAAGGAAACCAAGGTAAAACTGTTGTGTAAAACTTATCGTTTTTTTTCCTCCTCCATTTTTGTTGGTTTGATGTATTTTTGCCAGTGCTGAGAGTTGAACTCGGGTCCTAGGATCCCTTGATCATCTGTGGGTGTAAAAGCTGAACCCCAGCCAAGGTTAATCGTGGTTTAAGACACAATAAAATGTTTACTTGAGCAAAAAGAGCTCAGGGAAAATGTCTAGGCTCACAGTTCAAGCCTCAGGACCTGCCACAAAAAAGAGCTAATAACTCCATGTGTATGTGTAGTATACATGTATTTGTGTTGGTGAATATTCATAGTCTCTATGAAGAAAGACACCCAGCTAGGTAATTTGCTTTGAATAGAATGATATCATAGCTGGATATTTACAGTAAATATAGGTGATTTATAACCTTAGACAATCTTTTTAAATCTGTTCAAAATTCTCCCCTACCCCAAACTGCCTTCTTTGAACAGCTTTGTTTGCTTTTCCAAAGACTGCCCTTCATTAACTGCTTAAAATTTTGAGAGGTCATATTCATACCCTCTAGAGATTGTTGTTTGGTTGTGATTTTTGTGTGTTTTTGTTTGTTGTGTTTTTTAACTGAATTTCAAAAGGTTGTACAAGTGTGTTACAATTAAATATGTCCATCTAATTGTCTAATGTTCCTGGATCAGAATCACTCCTGTCAATCTCAACCAACCCTTTCTCCAAGATTTATTCCAGATTTACCACTTGCTTTATTACATATGTACATTGAGTATTCTAGCTGTACTTGCCCCTTGTTCCATTTTTCATTCATTCTATTTCTTTACTATTGTTCCTCTCTGGTTTCAATTTCCTGATAGTCATTCCATTAAACTGCCTGTTAATACTTTGAAACTCCATGGAGTTTCAATCCCACATATACTTGAATTGATGTCAGCTTATATTTCCATAATTCATTCCTTTGCAAGACTAAGACTGGAGATGTGAAGCACTTGGACATAATTTTATTCTCATTCATTTGGAAGATTAATCTTTAGTCAACAAGAAATTTTAAAAATGGCTTAGAATTTATTCCTAACTACCAGTTTTTATAAATGGCTTTGTACAATGGTGTGTGATTATTTTATTTTACATAGGATAATTTATTTCTTCTACCTATAAGTTTTGGAAAAAGAAGAAAAATAAATTTACTCCTTAGAGGATTATGATAAAAATAGAAGACAGATTTTATGTTTGTCACATCTCTCATCAGTACCCATATTCAAGACTTAAAGTCATATTTCTTACTATGTTAGACAGATAGGGAAAACATGAAACAACATATGATAAGGCAATTATTAGTGAATTTTTAAAATGTACCTTCTTATGTGATGAAATTTACTTTATTAGCTAATATTTGGGTTTGAAATATGGGAGGCTGATCTATTTAACACATTTCTGGAAGGCACCTACTGAACAACACAAATGGTGGGGGGTACTATTTCTACAATTTAATGAATGGTTGAACTTGTTCGTTATTACTTCTGGGTACGTAAATCAACTCTATTGTAACTTGCTCCCTACACTTGAAAACCTTGTAATGTCACTGTCATCTACTTGTCAAGTGTTATTTTGGCAAATGTGATTTTAAATAGCTTATTTGAAAATGAATATACTTTCAGGAGATTAAATGTAGGTTATCATTGGTTTGAGAATGACAACATTTTTATACTACAGAACCTAGTTTTACTGAAGTACCAGTGTTTTGAAGCACTAAAGATCTTCTCAGTTAATGTTTTTCTAAATTATATTTGACATCTAAATCAAGTTTCCCTAACCTTAGTAGACCAATTATGGATCTATCATTCCAGAAACTATTTTTTTGGCTGCACTGAAATCTTTCATTAATCATTAGGAGAGGGGTATTAAAAATAATCTTGTTCATTTGTGATTTTGTTCACTCATATGGGCTGGTCATCTGTAAATTGAAAGTTTGAATTACAGTACTTTCTCTCAGATTTTGTGATCTCATCTTTCATTTTAAGTTGCCTTGCATTTCACAATTCATTATTGCTAATTCTTGTAAGGAATTGGGGCCCTGAAATATTATAGGAAATGAGAAATTGAGATGAATCTTCAATTATTTTCTGTTGGCATGTTGTATGGGCCTATGTCAGAAGTCTTGCCCTTGTTATCTGATGATGCAGATAACTGGGACCAGGTATCCTAGAACTCGTGGGTCCTGCAGACATCATATCACCAAATTTGGGTATAATCAGCAAGAATGTTTCAGAAATATGGAGAAAAAAAATTTGGGACCAGTGAGTTAAAACAATAAACAGAGCATCAGAGTAAAATCCCTTATAGATTAGCAGAAAACAATATGTTATTTTACATGTGAATTCAGAAGACCACGAAAATTTAGAAGGTATCACAAGTTTATACCGAAGATATTGCATTGATACTATTTATATTCTAATAAATATTCTAATCCTAATCATTTATGTTCCAATTTATTTATGGGAATAAATGTCAATATATTTGTCAAATTATCAATTCTAGTAAGATTCATTGTGTGAAATTTAAAATCAGCACATACAAATATAAAATATATGTTTATATAATATAAAAATTCTTTTACATTGTTGTGTTGTGGTTAGGGAATCAAAGTCAACTCTGTTTTAAAGTATTATTCAATTATCTCTACCTCAGTTTTTGGTAGAGTTAGACTTAAAGATTTACCATTTGTAGATTTACAGCCTAGAGAAAAGAGGAAACACTGTGATTAAAACATTATCAATTTAAGGTCTAATATCGAGGAGAAACATATGGACTTTTCCAGGAGCTATGGAAATATTTGGTGATAGAAAGTCAGTAGTGTAAGTTCTGCCTGGTTGGATTATAGACAGGCCAGGACAGTAGGTAATCATGCATATGAACAATTTTTTCACCTCCTTTGCTTTAGCTACTTTTGAAATGATAAGTATAATAACCAATTATATTTCGATAAAATGCCTTCCATTCTGAACAATTCTGTCTGAACTGTTCATCTTTCTATGATCCCTTGTAACTAAGATTAGTTTTGTTCCAGTAAGACAATCTATGCTGTCAGGGTAAGATATTCTGTTTGGTCTGTTCCTACATGGAAGAAGGGTAAAGGTTCAAGTAGACATTTGTCCCACAAGACTTCATTTGGGAAATTTTAAGCTGCAGAAGATTAGAAGTAGCTCTTAAGCAAGGCTTACTTTGAGTCCATTAGCTCAACAAAGCTAACTCAGTTGATAAATAAGTACTTGAAAAGCCATCACCTTTGGACTTAGCTGTAAAGGCTTCAAAGTATGATCAAATTTAAAATGAAAACGACAAAATAGTCATTGCCCAAAAAATTTTAAATGTGAGCAATCGACCAAACTATATAAGTTTTTCCCACTATACACAGAATTTTAGAGAAATAAGATCAATAGCATTTTTAGGAACAATAAGGGTTCCTTGTTACAAATAGGCAACCATGGATATATGCCTGTATAAAGATTGCATCATTAAGTATTTAAATTTATAGTACACTACATGCTTCAGCAGCAGGTCTACCCAAATTACAACAATACAGAGATTAACATGACACTTGCACAAGGATGATATGAAAATTTGTGAAGTATTCCATATTTTTCATTCTTCTGATGCAAGAAATGAAAAATAGTTATTAAAAAGTTCATTACAAAAATAGAAGTGTAACAATACATGTAATTCATAGAATTAAAGGTTAATTTGACATCAGTGTATTAAATCTTCATCTTAGAAAGGCCCTTACATAGCATAACTTTTACAAAACTTGAAATTAGATAACATTGTCATTTTATCCAAAAGAAATAAAATAATAAAAAGACCTAGAAAAAAAGGAATCTTAAACTTCGATATGGAATGCAATCTGAAAGGACACATTTATTAATGAATCTATACATTATATGACAATGTAGAATTCAAAGTATTATATCTAGGAGCTAATGAAATAGATTATGGACATTATACAAACATACATATACTTTTTTCAGAAAAGCACCAGCAACATCTTTAGTTTCTATACTATTCATTTCAACAGATAAGTTAAAATTATGTCTGATTTAAAAAAATTACAAACTCTGTAAAAATCTTTATAGATGTATACAAACAACTCTTGAATACATTTTGACATCAAAGTCAGGCAATTTACTTGGAAGAATACCATGAAATCCATGCATTTTTAAAGTAAGAGAATGCTGTCGCTTTGTATTGTGAAAAAAAATTTGAAGGGACACAAAGGATGGACTGGCATTTTTGAAAGTTAAGAAAGCTAACCAAACCATTACTACGAAGGAGAACAATTTGTACAGCCTTCCACAACTTCAAAATGGCAGTGATTACATACTTATCCTTTTGGCAATATCAAATGCAGTTTCTTCCAAGTTGTTCTTCAGACCTGGTTTGATACAATGGTTCAACAGAAGGAGATACAGCTTCTCTTTGCTATTTCTATTCCAGGCAGCAAGATGCAAGGGGGTCAAGAGGCCTTTAGTTTGGGGATTATTATCCGCATCATGATGAAGTAAGAAAGAAGCCACTCTGGTATTATTCCACATATAAGCACTGTGCAGGAGTGTCCAGCCATTCAGAGTTATTGCATGAATATCTGCTTTGAGCTACCAACTCATGGACAATGTCTAAGTGTCCACTCTAGGCTTTCTGATGAAGAGGGGTATACTCATCCTCATCCCTAGTATTCATCTGGGTGGCCTTTTTGGAAAGTAGTCTCCGCACCATAGTAAGCCAATTAATTTCGGTATCCCAAAGAAGAAATTTGCTTGGATCCTCCTCCATTTTTCTTGCAATTGATACCATTCCTCACTTTTTCATCTTGTTACTAGTCTTCATCAGAATTGCCTAACCAGAGACTTTGAGTGCCAGTGGGAATGAGATGTCCATGTATTTCCCCAATAGTTCACATTGGTTGAACTGGTAACAAAAATTTGGTGAATTTTCTGCATATGTTTTTTCACCATGATTTATTTTCTTTTTCCATTTTTACTATTCTAACTTATTCTAACTGAAGAGTAGGGAATTGATAGCAGAGGAAAGATTTTCCTCAGTATTCAAAGGTACAGACTGAAAATGAGGACTAGTGATGTCTTCATGTGCATCTTATACTAGGAATGAGAAAATAGGAAACAATGCCTTCTATGTAAATGATTTGGGAAATACGATGTTATCGTGTAAGAGAACTCACTATTCAACATATGGGTTTTAAGAGCTTTCTAGTATCTTTCTAATGTTGGTATCCAATATTAGAAAAAATGTATAATGCAGTAGTAAAATAGAAGTGCTTTGTTTGACTACCTAAATTCTTGTTTTTTGAAAGACACTTGTTTTCATCTATAAATAGGACTGTCTATTGTCTTCAGGTGATTTTGATGATCGAAGATGCTTAATGAGAAGTCAAAATGTATTAGTGGTCCTTTGCTATCAATTAAATTTCACTTTTTCTAATTGGAGAATATAATGATCAAAGCAGTAGTTCAGAATCAGCAAGCAATAGTTCAGAATCATGCTTCAAGTGCAAGTGAATCACCAGTAAATAATCCTTGACTCTATTTTCAACAAAGTTTTCTCACAGATACAATCTGCCTGCCTTCTCTAGCTGCTTTCATAGCCTGGATCTATTCCTTCATTGTACAGGAAAATTGTGATTCAACTGATTTCAGTCAGATCTGTTAGTAAAATCATCAAGTATTTAGATTCTTTTTTTTTAATTAGCTGTGGGGCCTGAACTATGAGCCTGGGCACTGTCCTTGAGCTCTTCAAATCAAGGCAAGGGCTCTACCACTTGAGCCACAGCACCACTTCTGGATTTTTCTGTTTATGTGGTGCTGTCTTGGGAAATGGCAGAGCAGAATGTGAAATGATGCAACCAAAAATATAAAAGCAAAATACATTAGGATAATTATGGAGCAATCATATTGTCTATGAAAACCATGAAAGAGAGAGAGGAAAAGAGATACAGATGTACAATGACCTAGCTAGCCACAAAATCCATGCTTCTAACCAATTTACAGAGCTAACAATTTTTTTATATTTTAAAAGTGATGGAAAGAGAATTTATGTATTTACTTGAAATTAGTAAATAAATTTTTAGTCGCTTACATAAAGAGAAATATCTTTGACCAAATTACAGACAAGAATCTTAATCCTTGGGCTGGGACAATGGCTCAGTGGTAGAGTGCTTGCCTTGCAGCTTACTAAAGTGTGGAGTCTACTTTCCAAAATGGCCACTCATATGAATACTAGGGATGAGGATGAGTATAACCTTCTCCATTGGGCAGCCTAGAGTGGACACCTAGACATTTTCCATGAGTTGGTATCTCAAAGCAGATACTCATGTAATAACTGTGAATAGCTGGACACCCCTGCACAGTGCTTATATGTGGAACATATTGCAACAGCACCTCCCCCCACACACACATATACACACACATCTTCAGATTTCTTCTTACGTATTTTTGTGTATGATCTTAAGAATAAATTTTCATTACTAACTTGAATTTCTGACAGGACAATATCATCACTGTACATCTTGCTTCTAGGATCTCAGTTTTAAATTACTATCTAAGTATGTGCATTACATAAGTATAGGAAAATGTAGGAGCCACACAGGTGGCTCAGGTCTTTAATCCTACCTAATCAGAAAGATGAAATCTGATGATTGTGCTTTGAAACCAGACCAAGAAAAAAACGTTCATTAGATTATGATTTGAAAGTGACCACAAAAGATTGGAATGGAGCTGTAGTATAATCAGTAAAATTGTAGCCTTGAGAAAACTAAAACAAAAATAATAACAAATTCTGGGACAGAGCCAGGCCCTGAGTTCAAGCTCTAGTATTAGCACCAAACTAATGAATGAATGAATGAATGAACTAAAAATAAATTAAGTGGTCACATGTGAGAGAGACAAGTAAAATGTAACAACCGTGGTGACTGGATTATGTATTATTTTGTAATAAGGCAAATTATTATTTTTCCTAATCACTAATATTTTATTTGAACTTTTTTGTACAATAAACCCTGAATTTGGCATTCATGTATATGTGTGTGTACATGTGCGCACATGTGTGTGTGTGTGTGTGTGTGTGTGTGTGTGTGTGTGTGTGTGTGTGTGCGGTTGCAATGTTTCTTGCCAATGTGGACAGAGTGAGGCTGAAAAGAGCTGTGTTGCAATGTTGTTATTTATCAATGTTCCGTCCTGTCATTTCAGTAGAAGCACACTTCTGTACATTTTATTTGTCAAATAATAACATCATCATAATCAAAGCATTTACACCATTAAGTTAGATAAAAGAGATCACTTTCAGCTCTTAGTATATGCTAGGAAAGAAGATACTCATATAAGTAGGCAGTAAGTTATTGCTGTAAGATTACTGTCAGTACAAAATATGTATTTGACCTCTTAAATTGGATACACTTTTAAGATATACTCATGGAGTGATTTTGACCAACTTGACAAAACAGGTATTACTCTCTGGTTATTCCTGTGAAACTCAAGGTGGATAAACTCTTACCGGATTTCTGTTGAAAATAACATTCTTTGTAAGATTGTATCTATTCACACTAAGATAATAAACTCCGTATTTTTTAAGTTTGAATATCCCATCATATTGACTGAAAATCAGTATTGTGGATATGTTTGTTAGATATACATTGCAAAAACAAACAAAAAGCATGCGTCACCTCCAGATTGTGGATGCATTTGAAGTAAGAAATATGCATTTTAATTAGTTATTATCATATATAAATCTTTTTCAGCTCTAACTCATAGCCTCACTTACTATTATTTTAATCTTTATTTGATTACTTCATCTATCCCCTAAATTATAACAAGTGAGTTAAATACAAAGGCAAATATGTGGTTTGACTTTGTCAAGCATGTGTGAGGATGCACAATATGGGCAAATAGATGGATTGGAATTAATAGCAATTATCCATTTTGTTAAAGTAAATATGGTTTTCCCAAACTGATTCTCACAATTCATATTCCATTCAACAAAAAGAAACGTGTAACAATTCCCTTTGTTTTGCTCCTTATTAACTTTGTTTCCATTTTATTTTATAATGAAGAATGATGTCATAAATCTATTGTAGATGCAAAAATATGTTAATATATTTCTAACTGTATGCATTGATCTATACATACACACATATATTACACAGGTTATAATGATAATTTATAACTTCTCTAACTATACAATTTACTAAATTATTAAAAAACATCGATGGCTCATGCCTGGAATCCTGGTTACTCAGGAGGCTGAGATCTGAGCCATCCTGAGTAGGAATTTGAAGCCATCCTGGGCAGGAATGCCCAGGAGCCTCTTATCTCCAAACAACCAACAGAAAACCAGAATTGGAACTGTGGCTCAAAGTATTAGAGTGTTAGCCTTGAGAGAAAAAGCTCAAGGACGTCACCCAGGCTCTTTGTTCAAGAACTACAATCTACCCCAAAAAAATCTATTTAATTTACACCTGTGTAAGTAAAGTATTTCCATCATCCAAATGCACATCCATGCTCATTTGCAAGATAACTCTGTTTTGTCTGAAGTACCACTAAACATTATCACTAAAGTAGCATTGGAACGTGGGTTCATTCTATCACTCTAATGGATTTTTTTTACACTCAAATAGTCAAGTGTTACAATTGTTCTAATTATTTAAAATCATAGCTTTTTCTTTAATACCCCTAATATTAGAGTTTGAATTCAGTGTTTTGTGCCCCTTAAATGGGTGTTCTTACAACTTTTTCATGCCCCAGCCCTAAGTTTTCCTGATTATTTTTCAGCTAGAAACTGGCTTCCTACTTGTGTATGAAATTGAGCTTAGTCCACTTGATGTTATTCTTCCTGGAATTTCGAATAACAGTGCATGGCATTGTGTACAGAATTTTCTGTTGTCTGGGCTTTAGCCACTATCCTAAAAACAGTGCACTCCCATGTAGTCAGGAATTTCATAAGCTTGTCATAGTTGATTTTTTTTTAAATCTTTCATTTCCTGCAGGTTCTTGAGTACTGAATTAATCTGTGTTTTCTAAGGTTGTTTTGTTTCATTTGAATCTATGTGTTGAGTTGTTCCTCACTTTTCCTTTTGTTTCTTTCCCTCAAGTTCTTAGCTAAAGTGCTGAGAAACCAATTCTTCTTTCTCAAAGTAGTCAGGATGAAAATTATTTATTCCAAAACAATTTCAGTATCTATGAATGTTATACACATGCTAAGCGCTGAGAAGGGTGTTTTTATTTTCATGTCAGGCTTTGGCATACACAGACAGATCATGAAATATATGAAGAAAATAAAAGTACAGATGAATGCCAGGAGGAGAATAAACTATTATTAATTGTTTGACAGAGGTTTCTCTTCTAGTGAAAGAAATATAATGCTTGATGCAGGATTTCACAAAATCATATTGCTAGGAGGATCCTAAACAATCATCAAATACTACAGACTTGAGAGTGATGAATTGACTTCATGAATAATTTACTTTTGGGTCAAATAAAAGCAGGCTTCCAAAAAGAGAGTAGATTTTAGAGAAACATGATGGATTTTATGTAAATAGGTCCTTAGCTGATTTTGTTAATTTGTGAACTAATACAGGGAAATAAAGTACAGCAAGGTAAAAAAAAAATAAAGAACATCACTTTGAAATACTCATTTTTGTTTGTGTATGTGTGCATTCATATGCGAGTACGCACGTGCACATGTGCATGTGCTCATGCATGCATTCACCATTCTTGAGCCTTGATAGTGCCTGGGAACTATTCCTCAGCTTCTGTGCCCAAAGATAGTGGTCTACCACTTCAGCCACTGTTACAATTCTGGTTTTTTTTTTTTTTTGAGATAATCGCTTGCATTTTCATGATTTAACAGTGGTCTTCAGATCTCAGACTCCCGAGTAGCTAGCTAAGCTTATTCAGCCTCTGAGTAGCTAGTTAAAATTCTGCCTGTCCTCTAAGCTGCACTGCTCTTTTATTCTTTTCCTGAGATATTCACAAGCCTAAGTCATATATATGTCTAGTTGCTTTAAAAATATTCTTACTGTTTGGCACCAGGGGATCCCATGTGTACTCTTAACTACTTAGGAGGCTTGAGAACAGAACCCAAGCCAAAAGTTTAGTGGACTTACTTCTCCATCTATAGCTGAGTGAATTGGATCATTTCCATCATCCTGCACTATCTGCAGACTAAGATTGGAAGGACTGCGGATCCAGGCTAGTCAAGGTAGCAAGCTAGACAAGTTGGTGTGCAATTCTGTTGCCATTGATGATGGGAAGGCTAAAAGAACAGATCAGGGGCATGTTTTTGTGAAAGGGAACCCCTATCCTAAAATTAACCACTGATATCACTCTGGCCTAGAAAGAACAATATACCCCAAGTTGAAATCCCCACATTTTCCCACAACGAAAATAAGTATGTACATTAACATCCAAAATCTTAATACAATCTGTTCTTTGCTCTAATATCAGCTTTATATAATTATCATATGATGTGACAGAATAATTTCTTCATTAAACTTATGATAATTTAAAAGACCTAGAAAATTATTTCTCACTTATTATGTGTAAATGAATGGCAAATTGAATCATTTCTTACATACTTGACTACCACTATAAATTTATCTTATGCTTATTATTAATAGTAATATATTCTCAGTTATTACTTTACTTTTTAACAGTTTTTAAACTTTTTGCTTTTCAGCTGAAGATGAAGTATTTAAATAGTATCATCAAAGTATATTCCTTAGGTATTTAGGGCAGTTTTTTACAAAGTTTTTAACAAATGGCTTGTAAGAATTCTTAATTGGTATATCATTTGGTTTATTTTTAATTTCAATATAATTTTATTGTAATGGTAATGTACACAGGGGTTACACTTACATAAATGAGGCAATGAGTACATTTCTTCTGGAAGGAACATTGTTATATCTTCCATCGATATTTTTGTACACTCAAAACAAGAACTACAGATGCTTTTGCTGTTGCTATTGATCAATGGGTACTTTTGCTTTCTTTGTTCATGCATTTTTTATTATAAAATTGATATACTGAACGTTTACGCTTAATTAAGTCAACTAAAGAGTAGACTTCATTTTCTTTTCTTTTTTGGGGGGGGGGGTCCAGTTGTGGGGCCTGAACTCTTGGCCTTGGCCCTGTCCCTCAGCTCTTCAGCTCAAGGCTAGAGCTCTACCACTTGAGCCACAGCGCCACTTTCGGTTGTTTTCTTTTTGCTTATGTGGTGCTGAGGAATCGAACCCAGGGCTTCATGCATGCAAGGCAAGAGCTCTACCACTGAGCTACCTTCCCAACCCCTACTTCATTTTATCTTCTGAAGAAGTTCAAATTTTGAGCTTAAATGTTTCCTTTTGTTTCTTTAGGGTAATTCTTTTTTCAGAGTTTTAGGATCAGTTAATTTAATTTTGCATGATTTTTACACATGTAAGTTATTCAGACAAATATATTTTGCTTTAAAAATATTTAACGTGTGGCTATTTAAAAATTATTTTCTTAATTTTTATATGGTTAGTGAATTTAAATACATTTATTTTCTTATAGTTATAAACGTATTTGTCCAGGTAACAAATACTTACTGTATTTTCAAGAAGCACACACTTTATTAAGAAAGGCTTCATTACCTGATCACTTTTTAGAAATATTTGTACTTGAATTTAAAAAAAAAAAAATTTGAGCTCGGCATGGTGATTTGTTGCATCCATTTTCTAGCTATGGTGGGAAGTGTAAATAGGGTTTGTAATTCTAGAAATACCGAGAAACTCTGTGACCTTATTATAAAACTATTCAGAGTGAAATGATTATAGATATAGCCATCCCTAGCGTTATATACAGCACCTCGCTATCATTTTCTAAATCTTCCGTTGAAACACCAGTAACATCCATCTTTTGTCAAAATAAAAGGACACATGTTTCAAAATGTTTATTATTTAAACTCATATGCAAAGGTTCTCATGTTTTCTATTAATTTTCAATTTACTTAATCTATTAAAATCCAAGTATATTGTGATTATTTTATTTCTACTTAACTTTTAAATAGTACGAGCACTATTATGATTTCATATAATAACATACTTTTACAGTTTGTGATGATTTCCTCCGTTTAATATGATAAAATCAATATTCCAAATGTGTGTATGTGGTGTGTGTGTGTGTGTGTGTGTGTGTGTGTGTGTGTGTGTGTGGGCGTGTGTTTATGTGGTTTTTGTGTGTGTGTGTTTGTAATGCTTGGGAGTTCACACCATTGCTTCACATATACAAAGCCAATGGTTTACCACTGACCTATAGTCTCGAGTTATAATCCAAATAGTGTTTTAAAACATGACTTTCAAACTTTCATTCCTAATACGCTTTGTCAAAATTATATATGGTAAAATGTTATCCATATTCTATCCACGCTAGCAATTTTTATTGTTATTTAGAATATTTCCACTACCTTTCCACTTCCAAACTCTTGTGTTTGTTATTGATAAAGGTTTTACTTTGCTTCTTTTCTCTCTTCATTCTTTTTCCCTTTAGAGTTTAACTATTTTTTCTCTTATTTCTTTGGAAATTAATGATCATATTCCTATTACACTTTCTTAACATTGTAGCAGGTTATATACAATGCTTTAATTTCTATTTTAATTTTTCCCATTTTCACTGACTTTTAGTACAAACTATTAGATGGATTTAAAAGAAACTTGTCTCAGGACACTTTATTTTTCTCCTTCTCTTCTCTGAAGTCTTTCTGTTTTTTAAAGCTCACTATCAATGACGTATAGCTCCTATGTGGTACATCATTCTTTCCCTTCTTACTCTCCTCTGCTGTACAGCTCAAATTGTTATCATTCAGCTTTGTTATGCTACAGTGTTATCTAAATCTTAACTCATTCCTAAATTAATTTTAGTTGTTTCAAGTATTCTCTGAAGACATTTTTCTATATATAATATCTGAGGTCTTGTGTTTTAACAAGGTACAAAATATGAGTGAGTATCAAACATATAGATATCTCTGTAGAATATTGTTCCACCTGCTCAGTAAACTCGTATGTAAATTCAAGGAATACAGGTCAGTCAGAACAATCTTGTAAAATGGTGTAGGTTCAGCCTTCATACTAGTTTTGAATCTTTTTACCATGTTTAGTAGTGACGACAACATAGTTCTACTACAAGAGCAGACATATAGAAGAATGTAACAGATTTGTCAAAAATAAATTCTTAGTTTTATGATCAATAGATTTTGAATACTATCCTATGACTTTATGAAATAAAAATAGAATCTTAAATGGGTGTATTGGCACTATTGTCTCTCGAGATTTAAAGAATGATCTTAGACTACTACTTCAATCATTTTTTGTTTCTTTTGTTTTGTTTTCTGTCACTCATGGGGGTTGAACTCTGGGCTTAGGCGCTGTCTGTGTGCTCTTCAGCTCAATGCGAACACCCTACCACTTGAGCCACTGCACCACTTCTGGCTTTCTAGTGGTTTATTAGAGATATGAGTCTCATGGACTTTCCTGCCAGGGCTGGCTTTAAACCATGATCCTCAGATATCAGACTCCTGAGTAGCTAGGATTACAGGTGTGACCTACAGGTGCCTGGCCTACCTCAATCCTTATACAAAAATTTAAAATAAAAAATGATTATCAAACTAAATGTGATATGTAAAAACCTATAAGAGATAAACGTAAAAATTGATGACATTGTACCTGTAAACGTTTCTAAATGGAAAACATTAGTGGCTAAAGAAAAGCAAGAATATACTGGATTATATCAAGTGATAGCCTTTCATAATTCAAAGGACACTATAACAGAAATGAAACCATATCCAACAGATACAGTGAACATATTTGTTAATGCCACAATGTGAATGCTACAATGATTCTGAATCTTTATTTTTATATCTTCTAATTCTATATAACTTTTCCTGAATAGGATATTTCTTTAAAGAACACGTGTAAATTACTAGTCAATAGGATTAGCATATGAAATAAGTTCCTCTTCAGTATCTAAGAAAAAAGACAAAAAAAACTCACTAGTATGACCCTTATATAAAAGATGACACAAAATATAGTAATGCATTTGTGGAGAAATTGATAAACTCCTCATAATGAACGATTTGTATAATACTGCAATCATTTTAGCAAGCAAGTTTTCAAGTCTTAAAGGTCAAAAAGAATTGTATAGGATCCATTCATTATACTTCTATGAATGTATTAAGAAGTAAAAACATGTTTGGACAGGGAATTGTAGTTCATTGACAGTGCAATTGAATAGTATGTGTGAGACCCTGGAAAAAATGCCCAAAATAATATTTTGAAAACACACACTATAGAGGGTGTATGCTGGACAAATTCCTTTAACAGAATTTTATATCTATTTTAATGTCTGTTCTAAAATTTATAGCATTTCTATTTGAAGAAATGCAAGTTTGTGAAAATTAGGCTTTGAAAACCTATGAAGGTAAAATTCACATCCAAAGCACTAAAACGTATACAATAAAAGGAGATAATATATTGCAAGTGAATTACATGTCAGCAGAATACGTAAAGAGACGTTTTTGATGTTGGGTAAAAACTCTGTAAACTACAGCGTTTAAAACAAAGATGTGATTTCTGTTTATTTTGAGGGTTTTTTTGTCTGTTATTTTGAGTTTTTACAGAGATAACTCAATCAAAAGTGTATGCGATAACTGGAATACCTAGGAATTATGCATCATTTATAAGTAATTGATAACCTTTTCTGGAAGAAACTTTTAGCAAATGACAGAAGACACAAATCTATGCATCTGCATTTTATGAAAGCCATTGGAGCACTAAAGTAGGAAAAAGCCAAGTAAATATTTTGCATGTATTCTATTGCTCTCTCTTTAACTTGAAAGTTATAGATTATGTGTTTTTATATTCTATTGGGACAATGATCTGCTGTCACTTATTTTTTTCTCTTCCCCTTCTTTTGCGCTTCCACTTACATAATTATTATTTAAAGAGACATACTTGACCTTGCATTTCTAAATTCTTCAAAATTATCAGAACTACTTTATACCTCTGGCAGCCTCCTATATCTTTCTCAAGGGAAATATTTTTGTCACTACCATTTTTATCCTCTATGATATTGGATATCTTCCTGCCTAATTCACTGCAAGATATACATTAGACTCATCCAGATATCTCAACACTCGTACCACCATAACATCCTATCTTACTTAGAAATCATGCTTTTAGAATGTCTGGGGAAGTGGCATCTCTCATTTTTGAATGACCTTAAGTGATACTTACAAGCAGTCATGTTTTAATACAATATGACACTCAGTAGATGAATGAATTGACAAAATGTGGTTTATGCATGCACGGTGGAATTTAATGCTTCCAATTCATACGGAAATGGAAAGTCTTGGAAAAATCAAACTAAGTAAAACAAACAAGACCCAAAGAAACAGATTCCGTGGTTTCCTCATTTGTAATGAGTAGGAAATGTCTAGGATCGTCCTAGCAGTGGAGCAGAATTGCTCAATAACTATGTATGTATGACCATATAAGATAATGATGAGCAAAATGAATTCCTGTATACGGAAACAGAGTTTTTTCTTTGTGGTTGTTGTTTTTAATGTACTATGTGATTTCTTATTGCTTTTGTGTTTTCCCTTTGGTTTATCCTCAGTTATATTTTATTTCAATATCCTGTGTATTGTATATACATTTATCTTCATTTGGCAAGGGAAGAGGAACAACGAAATGGCGAGACAAAGAACAAAGGACAAACCAAAGCAATAGCAATACTCACAAGACAACATGTTGGAAATTTACATTACAATTTGTGAGGGGTATTGGAGTGAAGGAAAACTGTGAGAAAAATGAGGGAGTGGGTAAAAAGTTCAACATGTTATGTGTTCCCTACCTTACAATTACTGCAACACCTTCTACCTATCACCTTGACAATAAAATTAAATTAAAAAATGAGCTGCATAAAATGTAATTTCACTGTATTGGTATAATAAATATTATACTTTGTGTATGACCTTTTTACAAAATGAACATTTTGGCTGCTAATTTGAATTAATTACTCCTTTCTTTATCAGAGGGTCATCAACTTGAATATTATCAAACTATACAATATTTTCAGAATATACGTGCCATTATTTTGAAAAAAAATTATTTTAGTATTGTCTCATTCTAAAACAGAAATAGTTCAATGCTGTTGAAACCCCTTACTTTTAAAACTGAATACTTGTTAAGAGGAGAGAGTATATGTGTTCTTCAACATTCCTATGACTACTAACTACTCATTTTCAAATTCTGAACACGCCATACTAGAGACATTCAAAACAGTACCTGTTTGCGTTTTATTTAATTTTGCAATAGGTGCAGTTTTCAATGGGGAGTTACATATTTAAATTCAACAGAAAAAATAGCCACAGTCTGGTAGAAGGTAAAATTATGAAGTATCTATAATAATTCCTCAAGAGTAAACATTTGTAAGCTATTATTTCTATGACCATCAATCCCCAATTACTATGCCATAAAGTCATCCTAGCCCAACAATTTCCAACTTGAAAGGTGCACCTTAATATTCCCTAAATTCCCATCATGACAACATATAACTTTTTTAAAAAATACTACACTTCTGCTAATGTGATGCCCTTTGTATTGTGGAAAGAATACTACACTAAATTTTGCTGTATCATTTTCCACCCAGTGTTATTCTTGAGATCAGAACACTTGCAAATAATATTTATAGTTATATATTTTATCTATCATAGATATTCAGGAGATCTGAATGTCTGAATATTAAGATCTGAAGATTATGGTTCAAAACCCACCCAGGCAGGAAGGTTCCTTAGATTCTTATCTCCAATAAACTGCTCACGAAAAGCCTGACACAAGTGGCACTGAGGTTCAAGTGGTAGAGTAATAGCCTTGAGCAAAAACAGGCTCAGTGACTGTGGCCAGGCCTAGAAGTTAAGCCCTAGGACAAACCAAACAACAAAAACAAAATAAAAACAAACCCTAAACCTAGCATTTTTTTCTCATTTTTATACAGAGGTACATGATTAAGGAATTTTTTTCCTGTGTTATGTATAGGTAGAAGAAAAAAGATGTCACAAAGTTACTCTCTTCATACCATGTTACAGCAGAATCTCAAAAAAATTTTCTTTATCTAAATTTATAAATTAATAGCATCAATTTGTTGGCAACTTTGTCTAGATCATTCACATTATCATGTTACTTATGAACTGTTGGAATTAACTATTAACTAAATTCTAAATATATCTCACTTGAAAGAATATTTTAGGCAAATAGAATGCCAGAATCATTTGTGAATTTGTAAAATAAATCTCCTACTTAAAAAGTATTTGGTAGTAACCTATAGAATATAAAATACAAACAAAAATATTTATTTTAAATCTAAATTCTAATTTAGCCAGGTCTACAAAGTCCTACATTAAATGAACTTTCTTATTTCTCTAGGCTTAAGCTTTTGTAATCCTTCATCATTTCTTTGGACTCTAACAGAATGATGCATACTTTTTCAAATTTTTGGTTGGGAATCAAGAGCTCTTTTGCATCTAGTAATGTTCTGTTTTGAAGAGAACATTTAAAACACAACTGAGGATTATATATGAGTTGCATTTCAATAGGAAACTTGACTTCTCAAAACATAATGACAAAATTAGCCCAAACTTCCAAATGAGTATTCCTTTCTTGTTTATTTTTTATTCCTTTCTTGGTTTGTTTTATTGAGACAAAATTATACTACCTAGTCCAGTGACTGTATCACTGTGTAGTTCCACTATCTAATCACCTGTCTTAGTATGAGTGCTAGAATTCCAGGCTTGTATCACATTGTCCTACCTTAATTTGTTGGTTTATTTAATCTAGATACAGACTAGCAATTCTGAACTTCTCCAATAATATTTTCCACTAGACTGATGGCTCAGACTGTTCATGTACTATTTTCAAAGATGTTCTAACATTTGACACATGATATGAACATTTTCAGATGCACTGAAGGGATCTCTGATTCATTCCTCCCTGGATCCGTTCCCTTTATTAATGATGACTTGCCTTTCTTACTATCTCTCTGCCCACCTATGTAATATTCTCAAGCTTTTTTGGGGAAATTTCACTTGAAGACTTTCTAATATTAAAAATTATCACTCAATTCTAGTCTTATAGGACATATTTTCTATTATTTTCTAACTTTTCTACAGAATCTGAGAATTGTTTCATATGTATGTTTGAATACATATAAGTGCTTCTGTGTGTATGTGCGTGTTTGGATGTATATATGTATGCAAAAACCTCAAGCTCTTCTTCAGCAATCTTGCACATAACTAGTATTCCATCACTTGAGCCATTCTTCCAATGCATCTTTTGGCTGGTTAATTATAGATAGTGTCTCAAGAATTTTCTGCCCAGACTGGATGCAAACTGAACTTCTCAGACTCCTTTACATTCTTAGTTTTTATTTCTCCAAGAGTATCAACTTTAGAACTACAAACATTTTTGTGAGTGTGAAGTCTAATCTGTGGCCCAGATTTTTAACTCGAGTTCATATAAAGATAGATGAACATACTCATTACATATGCTGAGTGTACACTCTTTGAAATGTGATCCTAAACAGTGTGCCAGTGGCTCACACCTGTAATCCTAGCTAATCAGGAGGCTGAGATCTGAGGATTGCAGTTCAAATCCAGCATAAATAGGAAAGTTTCTGAAGCACTTATCTCTAATTAACCACCAGAAAACTGGAAGTGGTGCTGTGGCTTAAGAGGTAGAGCACAAGCTTTGAGCTGAAGAGTAGAGGGACCGGAGTTCAGGCCCCACTACCATCAAAAAAAAGAAAGAAAAATAAATGTGATCTTAGCTACCAGTTCATTGCTAGTATAATTCTTGCTCTCTCAACATGGCCTTTTCTTTTTTCCAGTTAAGTCCATGGTCTTATATCTGACCTTCTTGGAAACAGAATTATTCTTCCATTCTACTTTCTACAAATTTGCATGATTAGCTATCATGATTTAGAGCTAGTAGAAGAAAGAGAGTGGCCTCATCCTTCATGTTCAACTTAGGAGTAATGCTTTCTCTATATCACTCCCATAGGTCTACATACTGGCCTTGGCTTTATTGTTTCAAAGTTGTCTTATTTGCAGTCTTCTATAGTGTATTGAACAATTATACTTAAATACAGAACTTCTCTTTCTCCTATTACTATTGTTTCTACTTCTGTTAACTTATGTATACTTGGGTAATAATGCACAACACAAACACTGACAAAAATGTTTCTGAGAACCTTCTTTCCACTTAAAATTGGTCTTAATTTACAGAGCACATAGGAAATTTGAATTTAATGTACTCCAGGATAATGTATTTTTTTCATTTTTTTATTGTGAAAATGGTGGACAGAGGGGTTAGAGTTACATAAGTAAGTTAATGACTACATTATCTAATGAGCATTGTTACCTCCTCTTTTGTCTTTCCCCTGCCATGCCTTTTCTCCCCACCACCGCAACTCTCCCCTCCTATCCGCAAGTTGTAAAGTTCGTTTTCAACATAGTGTCTTGTTCATCTCATTGTTACAACAGGTCATACTGTATCCTTGTTTCACCATTTTATTTCCCTTCCCCTCCCCATATTAGAACAATGTATATGCAAGGTGCAGCTCACCGACCTCAAATACAGTGGAAGCGGGTTATACCATGGAGGAAGAAAATAGAAGGAAACAAAAAAAAAAATCACATAATACATGGTGGATACATGAAAAACAATAGTAAGAACGACAAAACAAGTTGTTTCCGTATTTGAGGGTTCATTTCACTTAACATTGTCTTATATGGCCATATGTACGTGTATAATGTTTATGAGCCATGTAAATTCCATACTTTCTCGTTACTAAGTTGTCTCTGAAACACGTGTTATCTCGTGTCCAAAGATGTCTTTGTGCTATTTCAATGAAGCCAGAAAACATTCATTTTGCCTAGAGCAGCACCGTAGATTGTTACTGGAAGTAAGTGGAAGGAACTTTTACGGGAATTAGAAACTGAATCCAGGAGTGAAATTGAACATAGAGAAATGACAAAGTTCAAGTTAATTTGTGCTGTCCTTTTGCTGTACAAGAAAATAATCCAAGGTTTGAAGGAAACTCTGTCCCTAACTTTTTCGAGTGTGCACTTTAGTCATAAAACTTTTCTGTAAACTTTTAGTTGAGAGTATTACAAAAGGAAACAATATGCCATTTGATGGCCAGCATGGTAAAAAAGGAAATAACATTGTTTTACAGTGTTCTACTACAAAGAAACAAAGACATGGAGGTTTTAAAATGTCTTATGCATGGATATTTAACTCCTGAGATGATTCTCTTGTTGCAAAATTCAGATATCCATTCCTTTATTCTGGTCCTGAGTTCACCATATCAATAAAGATTCCAAAAAGCAGGATTCAGTGAGTATGCTCAGCAAAAGGAGCCTCTTTTCAAAGTAGTGCTTAAGGATGGGCCCAAAGAAATATGTGGATTTTTTTTTTTTGTTTGTTTAGTTTGTGCCGCTTCTGGGGCTTGAACTCAGAGGCTGGACCCTGTCCCTGAACATTTGTCTTTCCTGCCCACCTGCCTCCAAAGATAGCACTCTACTGCTTGAGCCAAAACTCCACTTCTGGCTTTTTGGTGTTTAATTACAGATAAGAGTTTGAAAGACTCTCCTTCCTGAGTTGGCGTTTAACTAACACAGTAAGAAAATTAACTCCATCAACTGTATGGACTTCTCTTTTGAACCAAGAAATATTAGATGCAGTTTATTATAAAGGTAATATTTAACAATTTTTAAAAGAAGAGAATACATCCAGCAAAGAAGCCATAACTTATATAACTCAGCAAAAGTAGGTGCACTGAGTCATATTGGAATTTTTTTTCTGCTTGGGAAGATTACTATTGACTTCGTAGTTCCTTTTAGGGAAACTTACAGTATATTTGACTTTTTTTTTTGGTCGTGGGGCATGAACTCTGATCCTGGCATGTCCCTCAGCTCTTCAGATCAAGTTGGGTGCTCTGCCACTTTAGTTATAGCACCACTTCTGCGTTTCTGGTAGCTAATTGAAAATGTGTCTCATGGACTTTCCTGAACAGGTTAGCTTTGAACCACAATCCTCTTGTCTCAACCTCCTGAGTAGCTAGGATGATAGGCATGAGCCACCAGCACCCGGCTCATATTTGCATTTATGTGCACTTGATGACACTGTAGACAAATAATGGAAATTTGATTCAAATGATGACATTGCAGCTTTTCAGAAAATTTGAGGTAGCAATACATATGTCATCCTTTTCCATGTTGTTATGTTAATGACTCATGAGCTATTGGACTATTATTTCAGTATCCTCTGAGGTCTGCATCGGTGGACATAGTATAAATAATTTTTAGTAGAGAAATAGAGAAAGGCAGATTTTTAGAAAGCAAAGGAGATCAGATATGAAAGAACAACTTCAAATGAGATAAAACTTATCTCACAGAGATTAAGAATTAGCCTACATAGCCTACATGATTTAGAATGTTAAAGGCAATGAGGAGTAAGCCTACTTGATAACTAGTTCTTTAATAACCAAATATGGTTCCCTAGAACAGTTTCTGGTATAATTTAGTTATTCTTATCATTTATTTCTTCCATCTGGATTTATTCCTTCACTTCTACCACAACTATTAATTAGCTGGTGCCGTTTTGGTTCCAAAACTGACCAAAAAGATTTCCAAATCTCACTTAGACTTAGATTAATCCTCACCTGATATCTAAGCACATACTTGACATTAATTTCCTTGACCTACTAACAAAACGGGATTTTTTTCTCAGCACAGTCTTCTAAAATAGGCAAAGTACGTGAATTAAGAATATTGTTAAGTTATAGTTGGAAGGAGCAATTATATATTCCAAGTATACATTCTTTATTTGGCATTTACTAGCTAAATGAATTTTTTTTTACTAGTCCTGGGGCTTAAACTCAGGGCCAGGGAACTCTTTCTGAGATTTTTCTTTTTCTGCTTAAGGCTAGCACTCTACCACTTGATGCATAGCACCATTTCTTTTTCTGTTTATTTCTTTACTGAGGAATTGAACCCATGGTTTCATGCATGCGAAGCAATCACTGTACCATGAAGCCACATTCCTAGAGCCTTAAATGAGTTTCTTAAGATGACATTACTTTTTCATTCCATTACTATATATTATAATTTAGGCTATGTGGTAGAAAAGGAATTAGAAAACTATACTAAGCCCAATAAGGCTGACATTACTATCATATCACAACGGAAGTACAGTGTTAGGACCTTCAAGACTCATAGAGCTCTTGCAGGTGACATTATTATTTTACATTATTACATAATATTTTACATTATTATGTAAAAAACCATTAACAGGCATCTCCGACATCCATAACATTCTGCTTCCAATTTCAAGTTCAAGAGTCAAAAATCTAAGCCTTTTTATTAATTGGGTGTGTTTCTTAGGAAGGAAGAAAGAGGATGTGGAAGGTGATGTTGGAAAAATATGTATATTGGCTCCCAGTCCATATTTTTTGCATTTTTAAAAAGTGCTACTGATGAATTCCCACATCTACTTGACTATGCTACCTGCACAAGATGCAGATAAAGGAAGATATTTATTCTGGCTGATAGTCACATATATTAACAAAATCCAGTTCTGGAAAAAAGAAGTTACTAGTATAAAGTATTGTTTATAAAATGGTTTCTTGTCCTAGCAGAACAAATTGCAGTATTGAAATGGTTAGTCCAGCTTTCTTTGAGATTTTATGCTGTCTCAGTATCAAGATGTTCTCTAATGCCAGTAATATATAAGCATAAAAGACCTCATTTGAAGATCTCAGTAGTTTTAGAAACAAAGGTACATAGTAGCTTCCTTCCTGCAGAGACATGTGATGGCATGTATGACTGATTGTATTGTAGTTATCTTCTTTTTCCTCTTCATCTCATGTTGTATATCTTGGCATATTAGTCTGTCCTGTATCAGCTTCCTGTAGGTGAGATTAACCTCTACTTTGCAATGTCAAGATGGGAATGTGACTTACTTCGGCTTACAAAAATGAAACAGAAGTGGGGAAAGGCTATTTCTAGGGGAAGATTTCTATCCCATTGTCTGTGTCTAAGAGCTAAGTTCTTTTCCCTTAGCTATAAAAATAGCATATCTCCAGAGGGAATCTTCTTTCAACTTATATACTGGAAGAATATTGCATGTGAAATAGAGACAAAACTCAAACACAGCGAGAATTAAGCTAATATTAGAATATGATATTAAGATATTAGTTTCTTACTATTCTTGTATAACTTTATGATAGTTGACTACAGCACATGAGAATTTAAGAAATACTAAACAAGTACTAAACAAATAGATAACACTTCCTGTTTGATGTTATTACATTTTTTTAAATAAATAAGCATTATCTATGTGATCACTTGAGGGGTTAACTTTTTATATAAATGTGTTTAATCACTCTAGAGCACTGTATCTAATATCCACAAACATTATCCAGACTATGTGATTGAGATGAGGAAGAACAAAATATCTAGATTTCTCACTTCTCTTTTCCTCTTCTCCTTTTCCTAGTGAGAATTCTCATCCTTTCTCCAAACTCTCCTATTAATAAAGGAAGAATGAGACATTGTGGATATCAAGCAAAAGGCTTCAAAGCCAGAATTTTATTCTTTCCTTTTGGAAGAGCTGGGGTATTGCTTTTATGAAATATTGCACCTTTTAGGCAAACAAATGAGTCATAAGATAGTAGGAGCCTTATGGAGTGAGGCTGATTTTAGCTGGAAGGACTTTTTGCCAGACGGAGAAGATGTACATAATTTTTTCTTGGAGCAGAATTTGGACTTTATAGAGACTGACAGTTCCTATTCCTCTGAAGCACTTTCAAAGAAAGACCTCTCTGCTTAACAGTTATATCAGTGGCTTGAGAAACTCATCATTGAGGACAAAGCAAATGATAAGCAGATCTTTGACTGGGTAGAGGCTAATCTAGATGAAAACCAGATGAGTTCCCCCACCTTCCTTAGAACTTTAATGACAGCTGTTTGTAAAGCTGCTATTATAGCCAACTCTTCTACCTTTAAAGTGGATACTGTTTTATCAAGCAGAGAGTGCCGATCTTACTCAAGTACCTGGACTCAGATACAGAGAAGGAACTTCAAGCACTTTATGCACTACAAGCATCAATAGTAAAACTTGATCAACCTATCAATTTGCTACAGATGTTTTTTGATTGCCTGTATGACTAGGAGGTCATCTCAGAGGATGTCTTCTACAAATGGGAGAGCAGCAAGGACCATGCAGAGCAAAATGGAAAGGGCATAGCCCTCAAATCTGTCACAGCATTTTTCACATGGCTGCGGGAAGCAGAATAGGAGTCTGAGGATAACTAAAACTTCAAATATACGAAACGAAAAAAAACAATTTAAATATATTTTTTTAAAAAAGCTTCACGTCTTCGCCAATTACAGTGCAGCAAGGCCAATTCTCGCAGGAACCCCATGTATGCACGAGTGGGAGAGAGGAAAGAGAAAGGTGATCATGGAGGAAAAACGTACTGGAAACACGGAACTTCAAACCTGAGGGCGAGAGTGAAGACCAAAATACATGTACTATTTATAGAAAATATTTTCTGTTTTATTCTTTTATTTTTAATTGAAAGGCTCATACTTAAAAAAAAAAACTTTAGCAAAATAAAAAAACCAAAATACAAAAAAAAGAAAAAAAATTTGAGAACTTTTCATTTATTTTAAGGACTGCAAATGCCCGTGTATAATTTTTTATTTGCAATTTCTGTGAACAACTTGTATAAAAGAGAAGCAGAGAAATAAATTGCCCTCCCCTTCAAATGCACCTCACGTTTATTTTAAGGCATTTGTAGTTAATCCAGATTTAAGAAGGTTTCGGGGCAACAAGGTAAGAAAATCTTTTTTGTTGTTTTTTTGTTTGTTTGTTTGTTTTCTGGCATCAAATCTTTCTTGCCTGCCTTTCAGCTTGCTTCAGAAAATTAAATCACAATAGTAAAACATACATAACTTTGGAACAGAAGTAAATGCTTTGGACCAGAAAACTCCAAGAATTGTTAAAAAAAAAAAAAAGTGTTACCCCAGAAAAAGTACTCTTAATACTTTTGAACTCTTTAGAAAAACATTAAAGTTTGTAAATAATAGAACAATTTTTTTTTTAAAAAAAGGAGGAAAGAAATTGACTCAGTACTATTTCTTTTCACTTTCAAAATATAAAGAACAAAATAAAGGCAAACATTGCAATTTAAAAAAAACAAATAGATGAAGTAAATCAGAGTAGCTCAAGGAAGAAGAAAAACATGATTTTTTCCCCTTTCTGGTTTCAAAAATAGAGACTGAACACAACTCTAAATGTATAATAAACCATTTGCTTTGGCTAATTTTTTTAAAATGTAGTGTTTTTAAATTAATATTTTTAAAAATTAAAAAATTTAAAACATATAGTTATTTGTTGTTTGCTTTTGGTAGGCATGGATTAAGACTGCATTAACATTGTGTGAGTTGAAAGGCTAAATTTTATCTGAATCTAAACAAAATGAAAATTATGTAATGTTAAGATAAATAACTTTTAGGTACATTTTCAACATAACATACATACAGGGACATTTTTTTCTTCTTTTCCTCTCCACACTTCAATAAGCAGCTCATGTAATTCAAAGAGCTGTGTTTCTTTCAGAAATAGATTAGACATAAAAAGTTAGAAGAAGAGAACCAGGATTGGTGGTGCATTCTTTAAAAATAGCAGTCAAATAACTATTAACCATAATTCCAAAATAACAATCAAATGCTCTTGAAAAGAGAAGATTGTAAGCAGAATATACAAAAAGTGATAGTGCCAGAACTGCTTCAGGAGCTGCTGTCTGACATTTAAGATTTCTAGTACATGACAATGTTTTAATCAGGATTAAATGCTTTCAGGAACCAATTTTTTTCAAAATTTGTTCAAAATTAATGAAAAGATAACTGGTTATAGTAGAAAGAATGCTTACACACTCATTCTGGTAGGCAATAAAATACCTTCCAAAAATATCTATAGTCCCAAAATATCTCATTAATCAAATGTAGATTTATATTTTATATATAAGTTTGTAAAATAATCACCTTTCATAACAGAAGGAACACAAATTTGAATAATTATCAGATGCGGAAAGTATACTCAAAAGTCCCAGCTGTAGTTCGAGAGGGACATCATTAGGCAAGAACCATCAGAAAGATGTAAAGATGCTACATTAGAAGATAAAGGAAAAGACAACAATCTCGATTCTGAAGTTTCTGGAAAGCGGAACAAGAAGTACATGCCTTTTCCACTAGAATCATCTGAAAAATATTTTAGCTCTGTAGGGGGCTCAATTTTAATCTAGTGAGACTTCTTTTAGATTTCTGTTCTTTAGAAGTGTAAAATGATAAATATGGATTATTCAAGCCAATTAACTTGTAGAAATATTTTACAGCAGATTTGGTTTAGTAAACTAACTCAACTACAACCTTTTCCTGATGCAACTACAAGGATACCACATGTCCTAGTTTCTGAGAATAAGAAAAAGTTGCCACCAGCTTTGTACACATGTATAATGTACATACTACTAAGGGCCTCGCATTAATGAAGTCTTGAAATTCTAAATATTATTTAAATAAGAATCTCCCTATCTTCATTTTCACATTTGGGGATCACTAAGTATCAAAGTTATGTAGAAGGCTATGGTAAGAATATAGAAATGAAATCTGTCTTCTAATATTATAAAGATGATTTATGTCACTTTGATTTACAGTTTGTAAGGTAATAAAAAATAAGGTAAAACAGAAACAGTAAGTCAATTTTCTATCTTTCCTAACTTTCTAACAGAAATTAGAGAGTCCAGTAAAGATACAACAATCCCAGGATGCTATAAGATGTTATAGGATCACTAGATGGTGAAAAAATTTTAAAAAGTGGGTCCCTTGGACCAATGGGAAACAAAATCTACACCTACAGATTGTGATATAGCTAGAAAATAGTTTCTAATATGCTGTCTTTATATTTTACATTTGTTTACACAGCAACTTTCCTCTCTTAGGAAATGACTCTTTATTAATACTCAAGTGTTTTCAGCTTATAATCCAGTAACAAATAATGCTTCTAAATATAAACAAGCATGATACTAATAGTAACCAAGGCTACTTGCATTGCTATAGCTGATAAATAAGAATAATCTTGGGGAATAGTCAAAAAAATTTTGAACTTTTTCATGCCTTTCCTCTTCTACAACACGAGAAGTCCTAGTCTAGATATGTAAAAGTTTAATAAAGGATTTTTATATTTTTTATTGTTCACACTAAAGCAAATACACTTTTCCTCTTTGCAAGCCTGACTTTGAACGACTCAGACCCTCACCATTATTTTATAGACAAACGTTTACTGCTTTGGCTTAGGTGTTTTCTTGCCTTTGCGTGTTGCTCTGTATTATTTTGGCAATTTCATTGAAAAACAAGATAAATCTATTTTGCTTATGTTGGATTGTTCAAAGTCAAACTGTCTTCAGTTTTCTGTTCCCTTCTTCACTGCTAATTAAAGTTTAATTACTGCTCTTTAAATGATGACAAAAATGTGATACTTTAACGTATATTCTCATTGAAACTGGTGATTACAGGGGTGTCTGTGATTGTTTTATAATTGTTTTCAAATATTTTCCTTGGCTATTTTCATTATTGCCTTTGTTCCTGTCTTCTAATCAGGAACACAAGGTTACACAAAAGATCTTCCTAAGGAGTAGGATGTTAGGCAGAAAAAAATACATGTACAATTAAACATTTTCATCTCTTAAGAGACTGAAAAGCTCAGAAGACATTTTGTTATTACTGGTATGATTAAGATGACTTGAATGTTTTGGTTCTTAAACTAAGTGAAATGCATGTACAATGTTACACTTGTTCCAAAAAATGATTATGGTTTATTCTTTTCTGCTTCAATGAGATGAAATATCTTACAAGGTTGGAGGGCATATTTATTTTAGGGTAGAAGGGTTAATGCTAGAAAGCCAAGGGAGCACTGCTTATCACATATCAGTTAATTATACTTATGGCATATGAGTATATAAACATACAAATATGAATTGAGTGAGAAATGTGTGATTTAAACAATTGATTCAATGACAACTAATACCAGAAAACAATTCTCTACATTTATATAAACTATTATATCTAGTGAGGCTTTAAACTTTTTATAATATATATTTTAACATTTATGCCAAAATATTTGTTTATATGTAACTGTTTATTTTTAGTTTTTGTCCATCATGGAGCTTGAAATCTTGACCTGGACGATGTCTGTCAGGTCTTCAGCTCAAGACTAGTGCTCTGCCACTTGAGCCACAGCCAGTTTTCTGGTGGGTCATTGGAGATAAGAGTCTCACGGACTTTCCTACCTAGGCTGATTTGAAATATGATTCTCACCTGTCAGCCTCCTTAGTAGCTAGGGTTACAAGCATTAGTCATTGGCGCCTATCTACATAATTATTTTTTACAAATTTATGAAGTATGGAATGGTAATCCCATTCATTTATATGTTACTTAATGATGAAGCTACATCATATCCATTAATTTCTGCATGTAACATTTCTTTATAATGAGAATGCTCAAAAACTTATCTTCTGGCTATGATGAAATATCGATTCGTAACTATAATCACTTTGCTTCTTGTAGTATAAAATTAATATATTTACTTTTAATCATGGAAGTCTACTAATTAAAGTTATATAAAACATGAATTGTAAAGTGAAAGTAATTCATAGTTCCATTGCTTGTTTAAAGAAAATGATTATGCACTTTTTAAATTATATTGCTTTGGAATGTGTAATATTCATTGATTTAACTTAAAATTGGTAACAATTACATATATCAAGTTGATTTAAACTTGTAATTGAAAATTACACACTTAACACAAATATACTTCCACTTTCTTCTAACACATAATTAAAATAACAGTATAGGAAAGTTTGGTGTTAGTTATTCATGTGTAGAATCATAGAAAACCAGGAGGCTAAGACCTGAATATTTTAGTTCAATATAGGTCCAAACAGACAAAAATGTGAAAACTTATCTCCAATTATCTAGCAGGAAGCAGAAGGTGAGGATGTGGCTCAAGGAATAGTGTGTCATAAGCCATGAGCAAAAAATGCCACAAAGACCATTAAACATTGAGTTCAAGCCCTAAAAATGGCATATACAGAAAAGACAACAACAAAAAAAAATATGAACATCAATAATAAAGACAAAACAGTAGAAAAGAACATGAGAAATGTGTGAACATCTGGAAGTCAGAAATCATTTGACAGAATTTTGATTCATGAGAGGTAAAAGTCACAGTATGATTTGAACAATCTCATTGAAGTCATTTGTGTTGAAACCTGGCTATTGGGTAACATGTGAAAGAGCAGACTGGATTACCTGACATACCAGACATTGCCTGTAACTATACACCATCCCACTCTTCAAAAATCTAAAATCATGATTGTTATTTTTAAAAGACCCTCATGCTAGAGACTTTTTGGTCCACACAGACTGGGGTCCTTATTTTGAGGCTTTAGACCAGTGATTTTTTTATAACCACTGCTGTTTTACTCCCCTTCCCTGATGCAGCTATACCTTACTAAGCTGGCACCAAGCCACTCCCTAGAATTGGGCAAGAGCATTTGCTGGTGCTCTTCCAATGTCTCTCTGTGGCTCTGGATTGCCAGACTCTTGTAGCTAAGATGGGTTACTTTGTTATCCAGGTGGCCTCAAACTGGAGATAAACATGTAATGGATATGTCAACCTGAGTTAGTTTCAAACTATGATCTTCAGATCTGAGCCATTATGCTCAGCCCAGTATTTCCAGTAAGTTACTTAATCTTTCTGACACTCAGGTTTTCCTGTGTGGAAAGTGAAAAGAATTACGTTGTGCACCTTAGAATCCAGTGGGAGTTATGACTGGGTACAGGAAGTATAAGTGTTCAGGATGTGTGGACTGAGTCTGACACTCTCATAAAACTATTGGTATTTGTATTGAAATTAATTCCAGGAATTGGAAACAAGGGGGATTTTTCTGTTCTTTTTTATCCTTTTATGGACATTGAAAGAGCCCCAGAAATTCAAGGAGAACAGGGAAACAAATGCAGCAGTTGTAGATATTTTATTCATAATGAGCTATACCTCTTGTGGACAGGAACAGGAGGGAAAATCAGAGAGAACAAAGTGACGAGATTGTCAAACAAGAAGTGAACTCATTAGCGACTTATAAGCTGGTGATATGTATGTACACTACCTTAACAAAAACCATTTGAAAAATCCAGGTTGATGATTCTCTCTTCCAATTTTTGTAGAGACCCTGAAGACAGGCTCACTTGGAGTTTTTGAAGGTCACATTATATGATAATTAATGTAGAGCCAGAATCTCTTAAGAAATGTTATAAAAAGTATTTCATTCTTAGTACCTCTTTCTCTTTGAGTGGCGATTCTATATGTTGTTGTCAGAGCTAAATTTTTACTTTTTGTTTTCAGTACTTGTCAGGTGTTGAATCCTTCTTAAAGCTTTGTGACAAAGTCTGCTACATCTTGGCACCCTGCCCCTAACTAAAATGGTAATTAATCTTTGAAATTAATGTACTTGAGTATGAGTTTTATTTATTGATTTAATTTTTCGGTGGTGGTGAACTGTGGGCCTGGTTGCCATACCTCAGCAATTCAGATCAAGATTAGTGCTCTACCACTTGAGCCACAGTACCATTTCTACCTTTTTATGTTTAGGTGGTGCTGAGGAATCAAACCCAGGGTCTCGTGCATTCAAGTAAGCTGTTTACAACTGATCCACCATCTCAGCCCCTATGAGTGGCATGTTTGTGCATGGGTCTATCAAGTAAATCTATTGAGCAAATGAACTCATTTGCCACTAGACATATTCAAAATTATGAATTATCTGATATTTTAATGAATAAAAATGTTATCATTGATACGAGGAAGTGTTTGTCTCCCCATACTAAAAACATGGAGGAGGGTATTTTAAAATAAAACTACAAAAGAAATTTTAAGATCTTGTTGCTAACAAATGTGTCCAGGTGTTATTACATTAAACAGAAAATTCAAAATGGCTTTTCTTCATGAATACAGAGATCAAAGGTGTTATAATTCTTATTCCAAGATGCAAATTAAAGGGGAAAAACAGTCAGGAGGTAAAATTTATATTGAATGTTAATAGATAAAAAGTAAAAGAAGATGCTAGATGACAAACTAAAGACAAAGCAATATCAGAGCACTATATGCTCAATATTAAATAAGAAGGTTTAATTGAAAAATTGAGCTGGAATGTGCACATCAGGCAAAAGCAAGAAATCAGAGCCTACCACCTGTCGCGACCGCCTCGACCAGCAAGGATGACGTGACAACAGGTTCTTCTTTCGGGCGGTTTATTCAGGACCTTTTACGACATCTCTCTCCCGCTTCTTCCTGCTTCTTCCTGCTTCTCTTTCCCTCCACCCCCGTGCTCCGGTTATAAGCCTCCTGGATGGCCAATCCCGAAGCGCCACGTGGGATATACCGATAGGGCTTCAAACACGGAAGCAAACTAGGAGCCAAGTCATAGGCATATAAGGAGTTGTTTTTTACAGAGAGCACTTGTCACCGGGAAGACGGAAGGCGGGAGCCAGCGCCATCTTTGGTCGCAGCCGCACCAGCTACAATGTTGCTTTTGTGGCCGCGCCTTACAGCCGTGCCGTCTTTGGGCGCGGCTCCTGCAGCTCTCCACAGCTCCCCCTTTTTTGTTTTATTAAGCAACAGGTAAGAGTAGAGGTTGGGCCTCTGTCTAAAACATTAATGAGAGGACCTTGCACTGGTCTTCGCCTGAGGGGCGCCTTCCCCAGTGATGACCAGGCCCGTCCGATGCCTTTTTTGCAGAGGTGGGATCTTGGGCATCAACCCACTTGCAACCCAACATGCTCTTCTTGGGCTCACGCCAGGGAGTGATTCCCAAGTGCAGTGCATTTGCCTCGCACCCTGAGCTATTCTTTTAACGTGGCAAGCCATGCGTAGGGGGACTCTCCGGCCTCAATGGCAGTGAAGGCCTGGACTACCATAGCCATACTCCTGGGCTGCAAGCTCCTAATCCGGCATATGCACCGCAGGCACAGCAAGATCACCAATGCCAGGATACCAATAAGGGAGCCCATTCCCGCCCACTCCTTCAAATGATCCACAGCTGTCAAACTCTCCAGTCCAATTGACTAAAAGATAAGGGCATCGGTCTCGGGAACACGGACAGGATCCTCCATCTCGGCACTGGTCTTACAGGCTGTATCGTTGTGCTGGCGATCAGAAGAATCATCACCACCCCTTGCATCTTGTGCTTCTTCTCCTTGGACCCTCCTAACAAGTCATTCAGGTACCCAAACCGGATCCTGTTGGTCCTGTGGAAAAACACAAACAGAACCTCGTGCCCATGTTAGCACGGGATCAGGCCCGCGCCAGAGCCCTGTCAAAATATCTTTCCATTTTACCATTCCTTTTGTTAGACCTTGAAACTTGTTATGCCTGTCCGCCGTAGACAGGCCTTGAGCATCCAAATTTTAAAAAATTAATAGTGAATAAAGCAAGAGAAAGCCTTTCCTTAGGGGTACGGCCATGGCCAATTCCCCCTTTTTGTTTTTGTAAAGTCTCCTTTAGCGTGCGATGTGCACGTTCTACGATGCGTTGACCTTGAGGGTTATAGGGCAACCCATGAAGAAGTTGAACATCCATTGCTTTTTGGAGAAAAATTGATTTCCTGCATATGCAGGACCATTATCAGTTTTGAGCTGTTTTGGTGTGCCCCAAGCTGCCCACGCCTCTAGGCAGTGGGTAATAACCTGATGTGCCTTTTCTCCAGTTATAGGGGAGGCATATATAATGCCAGAGCATATGTCTACAGAAACGTGTACGAATTTCTGGCATCCAAATTCAGGTACATGAGTAACATCCATTTGCCATATTTTAAGAGGCAAAAGGCCTCGAGGATTAACACCAACACTAGGTAAGTGGTGATAAATTACACAATGAGCGCAATCTAAAACTATTTGTCGGGCATCCGCACGGGAAAGTCGAAATTGTTTTTGTAAAGCTTTTGAGTTAACATGAAAGTTATTATGAAAAGTTTTTGCTCTATCCAAATTTGAACTAAGAAAAATCCAATCTTGACGGGTATAGCAATCAACAATATCATTGCCTTCGCTTAAAGGGCCAGGCAGACCAGTATGGGAGCGAATATGTAAGGGATAGAAAGGGTGTTGTCGTTGCCAAAGCAATCGTTGTAAGCGACAAAACAAATATCCAACAGGAGAGGCCAATAAAACAGGCAGCCTCCAAGACTCTTAAAGCATTTATAACATAAGCAGAGTCTGAAATTAAATTAAAAGGAAAAGGACAGGTTTGAAACACTTTTACAACAATTTGTAGTTCCACTAATTTGGAGCACCGGCTTGAAACTGGTGGTGGACTGGGTCATGGCCTTCCACCATGTACACGCCGCATCCCGTTTTACAGCCATCGGTAAAAATATTGCAAGCTCTAGCAAGGGGATTTAAGGAGGTAACTTTAGGAAAAACTACGGGATGTTCTTTTAGAAAATTTAACAGGGGATGTTTTGGAAAATGGTTATCTATCTGTCCTTTAAAACTACATTGTAAGACTGCCCAATCATCTACAGTAGCACATAATGTTTGTACTTGATGATTAGTATATGGAACAATAATGAAGCATGGAGCATTGCCAAAATATTGGACGCACTGCTGAACCCCCGACAACACCAGACTGGCTACCGCGGCAGGGTAATACTCAATGGATTTTGCCAGAAAAACTTTTGGGTAAATCCAAAGCAATGGGCCATCTTGCCATTAAAGCCCTGAAGGTTGAACACATGTAGGGGGAATACACAAAGTAATTGGCTCACCTTCCTTAACTCTTTTTAAACATGCCTTTTGTAACTCATGCTCTACCTTTCGTAGTGAATCACGTGCCTCATCCGTAAGCTGTCTTGGAGAATCTAATGCAGAGTCTCCTTGTAGCATGTTATATAAGGGCTTAAGTTCATAATTTGGCAGCTTTAAATAACATCGGATCCAATTAATGTCTCCCAATAACTTTTGATAATCATTCAGGGTTTTTAAATGATCCTTCCTCAGTTCTACCTTTTGGGGTACAATACGAGATTTATGTATGGTAGCCCCTAAATATTCAACAACAGAGTGTTGTTGTACTTTCTCAGGGGCAATAAACAAGCTTTTAGCATTTAACAGCTTGGTAAGTTCCTCATAAGCTTTGTGTAGTAATTGCTCTGATTTAGAGGCCAACAAAATATCATCCATATAATGAATGCAGCACACCTTGGGATATTTTTGTCTAAGCGGCTTAAGAGCCTGGGCCACAAATAACTGACACATGGTTGGACTGTTTGCCATGCCCTGGGGAAGTACTACCCATTCGTACCATTTGTCCGGTTCCTCATGATTACAGGAAGGGAGGGTAAAAGCAAAACGTTCAGTGTCCCCAGCAAATAATGGAATAGAAAAGAAACAATCCTTTATGTCAATGACTATAACAGGCCAATTTTCAGGTAGGGAAGAAAGAAGCGGTAAGCCCCTCTGAACTGGACCCATAATTTGCATTTGTCCATTGATTGCTCGCAAGTCATGTAGCAATCTCCACTTTCCAGATTTCCTTTTTATTACAAAAATAGGAGTATTCCAAGGAGAAACAGAAGGCTTAAGGTGCCCCAGTTCTGGTGGTACAAGGTGACTGAAGGGAAATGTCACCTATTCTGTGATTGCTTGAACCTCCTCGAAGTCAGATTCCTCAAGGGAATTGAGCTCTGTAAAATCGGGGTATAATTTTGACCTTGGCCTTTTTGCAGTGCCACTAGCAACACTGCCTCTCTCTGATCTTTCTTCCTGCAGTCTCTCTAAAGCTGCTTGCCCAATCTCCACTACCTCGCTGCAGCGCTGATCCTCCAGGCAACTTCTCACTAACCTCCAAATTGGTCTTACCCCACTCTTAAGTGTTCCTTGTTCATAAGCAAAATCTAAGTCCTCTCCCAACTTCTCCCATGAGGCTACCATAAGGCTCCCGGGAGACTACGAACCAAGGAGCTACAATGTTGCATTCATCAAGGAATGTCTGTAAAGTACCCTTCCCTAACTTTAGTCCTTTCGAGCGTAGTAGCTCTTCCAGGGCCAGAAAAATTGGATGAGACGTCGCGGCACCCATCTTAGTTATTTTTTGTTACTTTCACTTTAGGCCTGTATTTTATTTCTTCCCGGGTTTCCGCTCTCTCTTTTATCTACCGAGATGAGCCCCGTATTACCCCCGCTTTAATCGCAGATTCCCACTTCACCTGGGAACTTACCCCCGCTCTTGTCGCGGATTCCCCTCTTACCTGGGGACTTACCGGTGCACCCCCTGACTGCTGAAAGTTCTGAATCCTGTCGAGCCCCACGTTGGGCGCCACTTGTCGTGACCGCCTTGACCCGCAAGGATGACGCGACAACAGGTTCTTCTTTCAGGCGGTTTATTCAGGACCTTTTACAACATCTTCTCTCCCGCTTCTTCCTGCTTCTTCCTGATTCTCTTTCCCTCCGCCCCCGCGCTCTGGTTATAAGCCTCCTGGATGGCCAATCCTGAAGCGCATGTGGCATATACCGATAGGGCTGCAAACACGGAAGCAAACTAGGAGCCAAGTCATAGCCATATAAGGAGTTGTTTTTTACAGAGAGCACTCGTCACCGGGAAGACGGAAGGCGGGAGGGGAGCCAGCGCCATCTTTGGTCGCAGCCACACCAGCTACAATGTTGCTTTTGTGGCCGCGCGTCTTTGTGCGCGGCTCCCACAGCTCTCCACAACCACCAAGAAAGAAATACCATAATGCATATCTCAGAAAAAGGAAAAAAGTTCCTTGTCCTTGATTTCAATGATCAATATAACCGCCCCTACACATGCACACATACACTCACACACACACATACACACTAATGTACGCAATAGCTCAACCTACTCACATCTATTCAACATGAATCAAAGATCTTCCTATAATAATTGGAACTTTAAAAGTTTCTAGTCTTGGACTGGGAAGTTGGCTCAGTGGTAGAGCGCTTGCCTTGCATGCCTGAGGCCCTGGGTTCGATTCCTCAGCACCACATAATCAAAAAAAAAGCCGGAAGTGGCGCTGTGGCTCAAGTGGTAGAGTGCTAGCCTTGAGCTGAAGAGCTGAGGGACAGCGCCCAGGCCCATAGTTCAGGCCCCACAACCGGACCCAAAAAAAAAAAAACATTTCTAGTCTTGTAAATTATTGATAACAGATGCATAAGCAAATATTTTCTGAATAACACTTCGTTATGTAAATGAGAATTTATTATGGTTATATCTACTTAAAATATCTCTGAATATCGAAAGAATTAAACAAGAGACAATACGAATTTGGGACTATATTTCTACCAGCTATTCTGCAAAGGCTTAATAAGAAGTTATGAGATTCAATATTAAATATCAAATTAATACAATTAATACATGTGTAAGTGAAGTGAAAGACAGTGAACAGAGACCTATGCTGCCTCCAATTCTCAGCAGGCTGCACAGTGTGACACTTTCATTCTGCTGTTCCAGGACCACAGTTCTTTTCCCTAGAGCAGTGGCCCTGCTGGGGTTGGGGATGGAGGCTGTGTGGAGAGGGAGGAGGCCACAGGGGAGGCTGAGTTTTGGTTGGGGCTGAGGGCAGTAGGGAGAGGATGGTGGAGAGGCCCTGATGGAGTCTGTGAAGGGAGGAAGAGGCAGTTGGCCAACAGCTCATGCAGCAGCAGCCCTAAAGGCAGATGGATTCTGGGGAGTGTCTGTGAGGTATGGAATTTGGGGTGGATTTGCTAGGGCCTGTTTGCTTGGTGTGGAGAGTAAGAATTCTCGAGTCCCACCCAAACAAATAATGAAAAATGAGATGACCAATGGCTGAAGAATTTCAAGAACAAAGGGAGGGACTTATAGGTAACCTCTAGGGGCAGTGAGGGCAGCAAGGCTGGGCCTGTGGTTCTCATGCCTCTCTTGATGCCCTTGGAAGTGAGAGCCACCTCTTCTGTTGGCTAGGCCTCCCTATTGCCTTGAAGCAGGCACCAGGAATTGTCAGCACAGTCTCAGCATGTCCCAAGGAGGTGGCCTGTGGTGGGTGCTGTAGCCTGGGCAGCTGTTAGGAGGCTATACACAGCAGGGCAGAGGAAGCATGGCTCATAGGCTCTGCTCAAGCCCAGCTCAGGGGCACTTGGGAACTTCCAGCTCTGGTTCAGGACCAGACACTGCTCCCCAGACAAGTAGGGCCTCTGGGGACCTGTGCAGTGGCTGCCACGTGTGGGTGGTGAACCTCCTTAGAATGGTAGAGGAGTCTCAATGGAGAGGTGCATTTGCTTCTGTGCCTCTCCAATCTTCTGGATTCCTGCCATGTCCAACTACAGGAGTCAACTTCTCCAAGCCACTGATAGGCTATCCCGGAGATGCTCACAGGGCTTTCCAGGCTGCTTCACCATGCATGCAGCGCTCACAGGGTGCCATCCTCCAGGCAAAGCATATCCCCATTTCAGCTTGGCCACCCCTGCCTAGAGGACAATGAACTGCATTCTTTAGAGAAAGCCATGGGTACACAAGGCCGTTCTGCAGTCAAAGGCATCCTTTCCTTCCTCCTGCTCAGGTGTGGAGCAGCTGTGTAGCCAACTGCAACATCATGTTTGATTATCTAAAAAGAAGAGGAAAAAAGCTTCATTGTCCCAGATACAGCTGCCCCTGGGGTTCTCTGTGTACACTAGTCTTGTCCTTAGATAAGGATCCCTTAAAACAATCTTATTGGCTACCGAGTGCAGGCTAAGCAATAAGCAATAATTTGTGGAGGAGAAGGAAAAAAAACCCAAATCGTTTACATAAGGATACAGGTGGACCCATTGCAACAATGAGATGTACAAGTTCTTATGGAGAAAAACGAACTTAACAATTTTGGTGCGGGGAAGGGGGGAGGAGGATTCGATGGGCGGAGGTGGGGGTAGGATGGGAAGGGATGGGAGAGGGAAACAAAGAGGAGGCTACAATGCTTGATAAGAAATGTACTCATTATCTTGCCCACGTAATTGTAACCCCTCTGTACAGTATTTTCACAATAAAAAAGTAAAAATAAAAAATTAAAAAGATCTGTAGCTTTAGGTACTTCCTGTCATTTGCTGATGGCTATTGATAGGGGAGTTATGGGCGGAATGTTATTGTGACATTTCACGGTTTTTCCAGGAACCTGAGTTCTAAATTTCTTACGATGGGTACTTTCAGTAAAGGTCTTCACAATAGAAACTTTCGGAGTATTCAGAGTCTAAGTCCAGAATGCCTGTAGTTTGGCAAAGGCCTTTCACTAGGAGTGTGTGTGTGTGTGTGTGTGTGTGTGTGTGTGTGTGTGTTGTGTGAGAGAGTCAGACACAGCTGAGGTTTGTGGTAAAATACTCCTTCAGCATTAAGTTTTGGTATCTATTGTTTGTCCCACCCCCCCAATTTTGAGTTCTAAAGTTGTCCTTCTAAATACTTTCATCCTTTGATCTTCTTGATATTCAGATTCCTAAGGTCTGCTTGTGAACTTTAACATTTGCTTCATGAAGGTGATGCCTTTCTTCTAACTTTTATGAAGCCCTTTGCTCTCTTTAAATGCAGTTTGTGCTGTGTTAGTGGTTTTACTTAGCCCAGACTGTGGTGGCACAGGCTGTGACTGTTAATTCTGAGATTATTTTAGCCCAATATGAGATACTATACTTTCAGTATATCAGTGAAAGAAGTTCAACATCTTTATTGAAACAATTTCCTGGCTGTAAATACAAACAAAAACATCCAGTGATATAAATGTACAATTTGTTGTTTTTAGTTAATTGTTCACCACTGTAATGAAAAAAATCTTTTTACTAACTAAAATGAGTATTTGTAATGGGAAAAAATCAAATGTTATAAATCTTATAAATTGATCAAATACCAAAAGAAAAAGAAAGATACTAATCAGGAATGAAGTACAAAAGTAAGTAATAAATAAATGAAATGTTTGAGATTCATATCTACATAGCAAATACAAAGGAAAATAAAGAGGAAAGTCACTGAGATCCTATCTTACACACCAGAATAGCTATCACCACTCAAATAAATAAACTGCTGGAGAAGTTGAAATAAATCAGGAACTATATTTGGTTTTGTGGCATTGTAAACTAGTGCAATCCATAGGGATATCTTAATGGAAGTTTACACAATACCAAAAAGACAGATATCTTGATGACCTTTACTGCAATTGGATACATATTGAAGGAATGTAAATCAACATGAACATCCATGTTCATGGCAGCAATATTCATAGCAAACAAGTTGTGTAATCAACCTAGATGCACCGGAAAGAGGGAATAAAAAAATGTGCTATTCATAGCTTTAAACATGTTCTGGTATATGAGAAGTGAAGGTTTCTACTGTATCATTGCTAAATATTTTGAATATATACCTAATCCTACTTTCACTACGTTTTGTGGCATTGTGTTTTTGCTTTAATGAGGAACGTCCATATTGATTTTCAGACCAGTTACAATAGGTTAAAGATATCCTATAATATGTGGATATTATATCAAAATTTAAATATATCAATGAACACATAGAGGACCATCATATATAGTTTATAATTTGAAGCAATTTTAAGAAGGCAACAGTTGGGGAAAAAGACGATGTTAAAAGCTTAGAAATACACAGACATGGAAAAATATGTGCAACTAATTACTGCTAATAGTAAAACATTTTCCTCAAGTTTGAACAATGAAACTATTAAAATAATACTTAATAACATCAAATAAATATGCTATAGAAGAAAATGTAGCGTAGATATACATTCCCCTATAATTTGTTTTACTTTATAACAAATGGATTAGAAGAAAGTGTAATTACACGTCTGAAGATGCTAACACTTTCAAGTGTCATTGATTGAAACCAGCAAAGGAAAGTAACAGAGAAGTAGAGAGTAAGAACAAACTGGGGTATGGATAACGATACTCAGTTGATCTTTGTGAGGAAAAAATGTGCTCCGTTTTCCTGATCAAAATAGAGCTAGGACAGCTAACTTTTGACAGAACACTTGTAGAGTAGTGGAGTTAGTACTTTAGGTAGTAATTTATTACTTTTATTCCCTAATCTTATGACGTGATTCCCAAATGATGTGAGTGATCATAGATTTTCTTTTTTTGGGGGGGGAGGGGTCTGGTCGTGGGGCCTGAACTCTGGGCCTGGGGGCTGTCCCTCAGCTCTTCAGCTCAAGGCTAGCGCTCTGCCACTTGAGCCACAGCGCCACTTCCAGCTTTTTTCTTTTTGCTTATGTGGTGCTGAGGAATTGAACCCAGGGCCTCAGGCATGCAAGGCAAGTGCTTTACCACTGACCCCCCTTCCCAGCCCCCTGATCCTAGATTTTCTGAGCCCTTTTTTTCACCCAAATTTCCTAATTCCTCACCCTGCCAATGGTTCTTCTGCTACTCTCATTTCTCCTTGTTTCTGGACTAAACTCCTGTAACCTTTTGGTTCATGAGAAAGAGCTGGAGAAATATGAGGATGGCTTGGAGTCTGAGGTAACATCCACTCCAGCTTGGAGGATCTGGTGAAGGACTACCACCTGGGTCTCAGAATCAGATATTAATTGACCTCTTTGAAAATGGAGAAACTCACTCCCTCAGGCAGAATCTGTCATTCCTTGACTTTCTCTGAAGAGATTTGATACTAGGGCACAATTCAGAGAATGAGCTTTCCCATTGTCAGAAGGAATAGGTTGAAAACTAAAAGTGGCCTCAGGTCCCAAAGGGCAAGTCAGAAGCCAAGAGATCACACTTTTCTCCTCATCAGGGACCTTCTGGTAGGAGTAGAGTCTGAGCAAAGTCTAAGATGGAGATAAACTAAGACTAGGCCTAAGGAGGAAACAAAAGAATGACCCTCTCTTTGACTACAAGAGAGTTGTATAGTGAGACATGACTACTTCCTTCATATTATAAAATTCACTAGGTAAGTTATCTCACTGCCACTTTGAAGGAGGTCAGTTTCCCCAAAGGAGAAGTTGTTAAATGTTGTGACTGCCAATTTTCTCTCTAGGCTGTTGTCTCTCTCATCCCTTCTCATGTCAAGAATGCATTGCTTCTTTCAGGCACTCAACTACTTGTCCTGGCTCCTAGGCAGGAATAATGTAGGCTATTCTTTGGCTAACCTCTTGCATTTAAGGTAGAATAGGCCCAGGCTCTGCTCATGCCAAAAGATAGATGCAAGAGGTGAATATAAGCTCAGATTTGTACAGAACAACAATCATGTTGAAAAAATTAAATTAAATTAATAGTTGAGTAATTTAGGGTTTATAGCCACAAAATTTAGGTAATTATTAGGAATACATCTAGAATCATGGATTAGGAAGAGAACAGTGAAGTAGGTTCAGGATACAATGGAAAAGACACACCATAGCCATAACAGGAGATGAGAGTTTGAAGGAACTATTGGCATAGGTCCATTTACTATCTTAGGAGTGACCTTCAATAGGAGGCTTTTAGAATAATATCTAAAAGAGAGGGACTTGCTGGGAACTAGTGGCTCACATCTGTAATCCTAGCTACCCAGGAGGCTGAGATCTGAGTATTATGATTCAAAGCAAGCCCAGGCAGAAAAAGCCAGAAATGGTGCTGAGGTTCAAGTGGTAGAGCATGAGCCTTGAGCTCAGGGAAAATGCCTAGGCCCTGAGTGCAAGCTTTAGGATCAGCAAAACAACAAGAAACAATAATGATAAAAGAAATAAAAGAAGGACCTAAAGATATGCGATGGATGATGATCATGTGTAACTGTTTAGGGGACATAAAAGGAGACAATATGTGGAGCAAAATGTTATCTACTTTTTACTAATCAAGGATGCAAAGCAAATGCCAAATTCCTCTTCTCAAAAACTTCCAAACTTGGGCTGGGAATGTGGTTCAGTAGGTAGAGTGCTTGCCTTGCATGCATGAGGCTGTGGGTTCGATTCTTCAGTGCCACATAAGCAGAAAAAGCCAGAAGTGCTGCTATGGCTCCAGTGGTAGAGCACTAGCCTTAAATTGAAGAAGTGAGGCACAGTGCTCAGGCCCAGAGTTCAAGCCCCTTGGCCGGCCTAAATAAAAACAAAATAATAAAACAAAAGAAAATTCTTACAAACTTATTTTTTCTCATAATTGAAGAGAGGCTCTTTTTACAGAAATTTTCCTTATCTAGCTCAAGGTCATCAGAACTTTAGTAGACTTTTCCTGTTGAGATGTAATGCACCTAACTCTACTGAACCTAATCATGGCTAGGAATGTATGGACATCGATACATTTGTTTTATTTTTCCTTATAAATATATAATAATGTCAGTTATTATATATAATATATTATACATTATATAATATATTAAATATATTATAACATGTATTATGCATTAACAGACTTCTTAGTTTTAGATGTAGGAACAGGCGACATATTGAAAGAAAAACATTTGAATCTCTGAGTTATTTCTCTACCACAGGACAATACCAGGATTTATTCTTATTTCCCAAAGAGCAACATTGGAAAGTGATACCCATGGATGTGGTTCTCTGGATTTTGGAAATTGTGATCATATACATATGTATATATGATATATATATATATATATATATATATCATATATATATATATATGAAATATCGTTTAATAATAGTGAATTTGTAAAATTATAACAACAGATAAATAAGTGAACACCTATGTGCACACACTCCCAGTCACTTTCATGTATAAGAATTTCTTTTCTATCTATAGTTTTTTTGGATTCTAATTCATTTAATTCTGATTTAATTTTGATTATTTCTTTCCGTCTACTGGATTGGGGTTTATCTTGCTGCTCTTTTTCAAGGAGGTTTAGATGTGTCATTAAATTGTTAGTTTGAGGTCTCTCCAATTTGTTGATGTAGGAGCTCAGAGCTATAAACTTGCCTCTGAGTACTGCCTTTGCTATGTCCCAGAGGAGCTGGTATTTTGTGTGTTCATTTTTGTTGAATAGCATGAACATTTGAATTTCCTTTCTAATCTCTTCCATGACCCACTCATGATTCAGCAGTGTGTTGTTCAGCCTCCATGTGATACCGGACTTTCTTTGGTGGCTTTTGGTGTTAAGTTCTACTTTTATTCCCTTGTGGTCAGAGAGAATGCAAGGTATAACTTCAATGTTTCTGAATTTAGACAAGTTTGCTTTGTGGCCTAAAATGTGGTCTATTTTAGAAAACGTTCCATGTGCTGCTGAGAAAAACGTGTATTCTGATGCTGCTGGGTGAAATGTTCGGTAGATGTCTGTTAAGTCTAGTTGATCTATGCAGCTGTTTAGATCTGTGGTTTCTCTGTTGAGTTTTTGCCGAGTTGATCTATCTAGTGGGGAGAGTGGTGTGTTAAAATCTCCAACAATTAATGTCTTTGGATCTATATGAGATTTGAGGGAAAGTAGTGTTTCTTTGATAAATTTGGGTGCTCCATTGTTTGGCGAATAGATATTTAGAATTGTAATATCCTCCTGAAGGAGAGATCCTTTAATTAGTATGTAGCGACCTTCTTTATCTCTTCTCACGAATTTTAATTTGAAGTCTATTTTATCTGATATTAGGATTGCAACTCCCGCCTGTTTATGGGGTCCGTTTGCTTGGTAGATTTTGTTCCAGCCTTTAACATTGAAAATGTGTTTGTTTTTACGGGCAAGATGTGACTCCTGCAGGCAGCAGATAGAAGAGTCTTGTTTTTTAATCCAACTAGACAGTCTATGTCCCTTAATTGGAGAGTTCAGTCCGTTAACATTAAGAGATAGGACTGAGAGGTATTTGGGAGTTCCTGCCATGTTATCTACCTTCTTGGGGGCTGCGAAAACTGGGTTCTTCCTATGGTTCTTGGATTACCAGCTCCTTCCTATGGTTCTTGAATTACCAGCTCCTTTGGGACACAGCAAAGGCAGTACTCAGAGGCAAGTTTATAGCTCTGAACTCCTACATCAACCAATTGGGGAGATCTGAAACCAACAATTTAATGACATATCTAAACCTCCTTGAAAAGAGCAGCAAGATAAACCCCAATCCAGTAGACGGAAAGAAATAATTAAAATTAAATCAAAATTAAATAAATTAGAATCCAAAAAAACTATAGAAAGAATCAACAAAACAAAGAGTTGGTTCTTCGAAAAAATTAACAAAATTGACAGACCCTTAGCAAATCTTATCAGAAAAAGAAGAGAACACACCCAAATAAATAAACTCAGAAATGAGAATGGAAACATCACCACGGAAACAACCAAGATTCAGAACATTATAAGGGAATACTTCTCAAAACTTTATGCTAATAAGTTTGAGAACTTGACAGAAATGGACCTCTTCCTAGCAAATATTGACATGACAAAACTAAACCAAGATGAGGTAAACTATCTTAACAGGCCCATATCAAGCATTGAAATAGAAACAGCAATAAGAGCCCTCCCAGCTAAGAAAAGTCCACGGCCAGATGGTTTTACAGCAGAATTTTACAAGGCCTTCCAAGCAGAGCTCACACCAATTCTTCTCCAACTGTTCAATGAAATTGAAAGAGAAAGCTCACTACCGAACACATTCTATGAAGCCATCATAACCCTCATCCCAAAACCAGGCAGGGACTCATCAAAGAAAGAGAACTATAGACCCATTTCTTTGATGAACATTGATGCAAAACTTCTCAACAAAATTTTGGCCAACCGACTTCAACAACAACAATTCATCCAAAAAATCATACACCACGATCAAACAGGATTCATTTCAGGGATGCAAAGCTGGTTCAATATACGCAAATCAATTAATATTATTCATCACATCAACAGGAGCAAGAATAAGAACCACATGGTTATCTCAATAGACGCAGAAAAAGCATTCGACAAGATCCAACACCCCTTTATGATGAAGGTTTTGGAAAAATTAGGAATCCATGGAACATTCCTCAATACAATAAAGGCTGTATATGACAAACCTACAGCCAGCATTATACTCAATGGTGAAAAACTAAAGCCATTTCCTCTTAACTCAGGAACAAGACAAGGATGCCCACTCTCTCCACTTCTCTTCAATCTAGTATTAGAATGCCTAGCTACAGCAATAAGACAAGATGCAGTCATAAAGGGGATCCAAATAGGGAAAGAAGAAATAAAACTCTCCCTCTTTGCAGACGACATGATCTTGTATTTAAAGAATCCTATAGACTCCACTCCCAAATTACTCAAGCTGATTCAAAACTTTGGCAAAGTAGCAGGTTATAAAATTAACCCCCAAAAATCAATGGCTTTTCTGTATGCCAACAATGAGAAAAGTGTGGCTGAAATTAGGAAAGCAACTCCATTTGTAATAGCCCCACAAAAAATAAAATACCTAGGAATTAACTTAACTAAAGAAGTGAAGGACCTCTATGATGAAAACTTTAAAATCTTGAAAAAGGAAATCAACACAGAACTTAAAAAATGGCAAAACCTCCCATGCTCCTGGATTGGAAAGATTAACATCGTGAAAATTGCAATACTTCCCAAGGCTATCTACAAATTCAACGCAATACCTATCAAAATTCCACCCTCATTCTTCAAGGAAATAGAATAGGCAATCCAAAAATTCATATGGAACAATAAAAGACCCCGAATAGCAAAAACGCTCCTCAACGGAAATAACACTGCTGGAGGAATATCAATACCAAATTTCAAACTCTACTATAAAGCCATAGTAATCAAAACAGCTTGGTATTGGCATAAGAACAGACCTCAGGACCAATGGAATAGAATTGAAAACCCAGAAATGAACCTACAGACCTATAGCCATCTAATCTTCGATAAGGGAGCTAAAACAATAGAATGGAAGACAGACAGCCTCTTCAGTAAATGGTGCTGGCAAAACTGGTTAACTACACGTAGAAAACTAAAGCTAGATCCTTATATATCACCCTGCACCAGAATCAACTCCAAATGGATCAAAGACCTTGAACTCAAAGCAGACACTCTGAAAACATTACAGGATGGAATAGGAGAAACCCTGGGTCTCCTTGGCTCAGGCCGAAATTTTCTGAATAGAGACCCGGAAACACAACAAATCAAAGAAAGGTTGGACAAATGGGATTGCATAAGGTTGCAGAGCTTCTGCAGGGCAAATGACATAGCTAGCAAGATCAATAGAAAGCCCACGGATTGGGAGAAGATCTTTACTAGCCATACAACGGACAAGGGTCTCATATCTAAAATATACTTGGAACTCAAAAAATTAAACTACCCAACAACAAATCCTCAAAGAAACAACTGCCCAATAACTAAGTGGGCGAAAGACTTAAAGAGAAGCTTCTCTGAAGAAGAAAGAAGGATGGCCAATAGACACATGAAGAAATGTTCAACATCCCTAGCCACAAAAGAAATGCAAATCAAAACAACATTGAGATATCACCTCACTCCAGTTAGAACAGCAAAAATCAAGATCTCTAACAACAACAGATGCTGGAGGGGATGTGGACAGAAAGGAACCTTACTTCATTGTTGGTGGGAATGTAAATTTGTTCAACCACTTTGGAAAGCAGTATGGAGGTTCCTCAAAAGACTTCACATAGAACTCCCCTATGACCCAGCAATCCCACTTTTGGGCATTTACCCTAATGTTTACAAAAAAGACCACACTAAAACTACCAGCACAACTATGTTTATTGCAGCATTATTTACCATAGCTAAGATATGGAACCAACCCAGATGCCCCTCAGTAGATGAATGGATCAAGAAAATGTGGTATATATACACAATGGAATTCTATGCCTCCATCAGAAAGAATGACATTTCCCCATTTGTTAGGAAATGGAAAGGCTTGGAAAAAATTATATTAAGTGAAGTAAGCCAGGCCCAAAGAAACGTAGGTCCCATGGTTTCCCTTATTTGCAATATCTAGTATAGGTATGAGTCAAGCGGAAAAGGTCAGAGAATGTGATGTTAGGAAAACGAACCCTCAAATATGTATTTTAATGTTTTTGTTTCTTTCATGCATGTGTTTCTAACGCATTTATAAGATTATTTCTTTGTTGCTTTGTATGTCCCTCCCCCACAGTGTAACCCCCGCTTTCACTATATTTGATGTCAGTATAACATGTGGAGGAGATGGGGACAAACAAGTCGTTTAAGGATTCAGGTGGACCTGTTGCAACAATGAGAAGTACAAAATGTCATGTCAAAACCAGCTTTACAATGTCGGTGTGGGGGAGGGGATGGGGGTATGATTGGGTGGGGGGGAGGGGGGAGGCTGGGAAGGGAGGTGAAGGGTAAACAAAGGAGGAGGCTGCAATGCTTGGTAAGAAATGTAGGCATTATCCTGCCCATATAATTGTCACCCCTCTGTACAGTATGTTCTCAAATAAAATAAAATTAAATTATAAAAATAAGAATTTCTTTTCTATTCTCCTATTCACCTACACAGAGAGTACATGAGTTGCCCTTGAATTGTCCTGGAAGATCTTTATCGGGATATTGTAGCTTCACATCCTTTGTTCCCTAAGTAGCCAGATGTTATGTATTCAATAACAAAATTGTTTCAGGCAAAAGTATCCACCCTGACACACAGAGGAACTTGGATTTCAGAAATGCCACAAATAAGTGGGAGGTACAGCAGTACTTTTCCAAATTGAATAGATTACATATTTATTAGAAAGCTTGTAAGAAAAAAACTTCAGTGTATGATGATACACTTGAAGAAAACTACAGTTTAAATTACATATAGGCGGGTGCTGCAATAGACAATAAATAAAACTAAAAAAAATTACATATGACATCAAATTACAAAGTTCCAAGGCATTTCCCTACTCTTGAGAACTAGAGTAATCCATATTAAAAATAAATATATAAAAAGACTAATGTTTTATACCAAATTTCAAAACATACTATATGTTATACAAAGGAAATGCAATAAGCATGCATTTTACAATCTAGTACCATCATATGGTATGAAGAATCTGTATTGATTCATAAAAATCAATACAATGCACTTAAAACATCCAATATCTCAAGTGTCAACTTAGCAGAATACTTTCAATCTGTGGTGTCTGTTTTGCATATTATCCAGCCCTATCCATCCCACAATGGCAGAAGGCTCTTCTGAGAAAGTCCAGAGACCAGTCTACTGTGAGTGCTCAATGTGGACCTGTTCCCATTCTCTTTTATTTGGGAATGTGATAGACTGACTATCTGTTAACTTGCCAAAGGAACAATTTGGATAGGCTTCCAGTAATGACATTTTAGCTCTCATAAAAAGAGGGAAACTGAAGACAGAGGGAAAAATCTATCAGATCCCTGAAAGATTTCTATCATTGTGCTAACCCTGTAGCTTTCTACTGACACTTGAACAAACTGCAGTAATTGCCACTCCAACCACATGTCCAAAAAGTGGCTTTCCAAATATTGGCCTATTTTTACTTTGGTAAATCAAGACACATTATTGTGGCTCCGTTTTACTTACACTATCAGCTATGGTTGGCCCAAAGGATAGTTGAACTTACCAATTTCATAAATTTTAGGTCATCACACAATCACTTCATAGCCCTTAAACATTAAAAATACCTACCCATATAAGTCTGCATTACATACTTATTATTGTTTTTCTTCATTTGTCATGTTTTACATATTTGTGTATCCCAGGGCTTAGCTCTGTCAAAGTCCTTCTCATGGTTGTTACCACTGAGTACAGTAATTATTTCTGTATTTTTTCTCCTGCTCTGTTTTCTTTAATTCAAGTCCTTAATAGCATCCTGTCTACTGACAACTACTAACTACTGATTTTAGAAAACTCAAAAGATCCCAAAGTGAGCTTTGATCTCTATCTACAAACCAATCCCTCATTACTATTTGATTAAGTGATAACTCTTCCAGCTGTCTTGTCAAAATACCATGGAAACATTTCAGACTTACATATGTTTTCACACCTCATATTTAATTTATGACCAGATTTCGACAAATTAACTCACTGTATATTTTAGGAACTATATATATATATATATATATATATATATGGTATATCAGTGCTAGTACTATGACTTAAATTTGGGGCCTAGGTTCTTTTATTTTTCTTTATTTGGGGGGGGGGGTCTGGTCGTGGGGCCTGAACTCTGGGCATGGGTGCTGTCCCTCAGCTCTTCAGATCAAGGCTAGTGCTCTACCACTTGAGCCACAGCGCCACTTGCAACTTTTTTCTTTTTGCTTATGTGGTGCTGAGGAATTGAACCCAGGACCTCATGCATTCAAGGTAATCGCTCTACCACTGAGCCACCTTCCTAGCCCCTTACTTTTCTTTTTTGCTCAGGCCTTATTTGGTATAAAGATCACCTACAATGTCATTACCCACACCCTTTTCATTTAAAAATATGTATATTCTGTAGCAATATTATTGTCATTATAACCATAATTAGGAAGATAATATGTGTTCATCTGCTCCATACATCTTGAAAGCTAATGAATGTGAAATTTACAGAATATCCTCAGATATGCCTAGTGGAAACCTGGATTTGAATTATGGGTGTATAGCTGATCAGTATTAGGTACTTGGGAAATTTGTTTGGCCTTGTTGCCTACTTCTGTTTTTAATAAAATACTTAATTCATTTACTAACTGGAAGAACTATCATGAGCACTAAAATTAACCTAATGCAGATGCAGTGCTTGGAATGGTGTCTGCACATTGTGTAGTAGGTCCCAAAGAAGTCGGCTTCCATCAACATAGTCACAGCATCCTTCCTAAAGGCCTTAAGAAATATATACCCAACTGATGTTAATATCTGTGAAAATTTGTCTTTACAAATAAAGGTCTTTTCTTCATATGAAGCAATTAAAGTAATGTTGGGGCTGTCCTGTGGCTTTTACTCTGAAAGAGTTTTGCTTAAATTTTATTCTTACTCTATTAGTGGTAGCAGTAGCGTTCTTTAGTGCTACCCTTCATTTTTCTAGTTCTATTTTCTAGAACTAGAAAATAGTATTCCATTTGGAATACTATTGTAACTTAGTTTATAAACTTTGTTATCAGAATCAATAAACTACAACTGCTGAACTTTCCAATAAAGAGACAATTTTAGGTGTGCATTACATTTTATGTGCTTAATACTTTCCTGAAAGTATTCCTTTTAGGTTATATATCCCTAACAACTATTTTTTTAAGATTTCTTATATGATTTATAGATTTAATATATGATTCTTATATGATTTCTTAGAGATCCATAAATAAAACATCTCAGAACAGGAAAAGAGTAGGTAAGAAGTAATAAAATAATATTATGGTGTCTTAATGGCTAAGTGTAAAGAACATGTAACAAAAGAGTTGGTAGATTCATTTGCTCTTTTTTCTATTCTCTCACCCTTCATTGTAGAAACCTTCTTACTATGAAGTGCCAAGTTGTCTGGACCTTTCAAGCCTCGTCTCAGTGACAGAAGTGATGGGATTAGGACATGTGCTCCTATGACTGGCTTTTAGGAAGTTCACAATAAAGCAATACCAGTACATATAAAGAAACCTTTGTGAGTGATATGTATTGACTTCCTCAATTGCCAAAATTAAATTCATATGTCAAAACATCAAATTACTTACATTATAATATATGCAGTTCAACTGGAATCACTAACACTTCAATGAATCAAATGCAAACTAAAAGCTCCATATCAAAAACAAACATCTAAGGCAGTGTTGGAAATGCAAGAAGAAACACAATAAATCTAATGGAGTGAGATCTTTAACACTGGCAATGAGCAATGGTAGCTGAATTTTTAACCAAGCTTGGAAAGTTCAGGTGTCTACTAATGATGTGTTTAGAGTTGCGGAGTTGACCTTGATATTAAGATTAGAGGTAAAATCAAAGGCAGCTAAGGTTGCTGCAGTATTTTAGCTCAATACAGTGTGACCTTCCCTGATAATGTTAAAGCACAGAGTAGAAGCTAAATCAGTAAAATGTATAGGAAGAATTTTCCACTGAGAGTAATTGCAGGGTGTGATCATCACTCTTGCATTGAAAATGTACAGCCCATCATTCTTTAAACTCTAGAGTATTTCTGAACTGAAGACAATTAAAACACACCAATGTGCTGTAAGTGCTGAGCAGTTTAGGTGTGTATTACTGTCATATATGTAAAATCTTTAGAGGTATGGAGTGGACTTACCCTCACACTTCATTCTGTGTTGTTAAGTTTCATGGAGAAATGTTCATAATTACGCAATTCACACTCATCTAAGTCTGAATCAGGCAACTGAGATAAGACATTAGGATCATCACTCCAGTGATGAGGTTTGTGACCTATGAAATAAATAACATTATTTCACAATGTATATGCGTTTCTGAAAATTTATGCAATACCAAATACCAAATGTACAAAAGGGACAATTGTCCATCGCTTATATTATCAGAAGTTAAGATACTCCTGAATTATACTTTCTTGCTAGCGGATCATAGGGTGACTGCTGATGTTTCGTACCTTTTCAAGTGCTCCTATACATTTGTGAATTTTTTGTGGGGAAGTGTTTTTCCATAGTTTGTTTTGAGGTGTTCAAAATTTCAGTATTGTCACTGACCACAACCATGGAACAGCAAAGAAGATGGGATACCTGGCCAAAGAACTGAGAAATCACAGGAAGTGATAGGAAAATAGACACCAGAGGACCCAAAGCCTCATTGCCGGCTTCCGGAACCCCAAATCCTGCTTAACATGTTTATATTCATTCTACTACAGTGGTGGGGTAGTGAGTGATTACAGGTATATCCACAAACTAAGGCATCAATCTAGCTTGTGGTTACAACTATTAACTGAGTTATTGTTTGTATACATAGTGATAATTGAATCCCTTATATATAGGGAGCAGAAGGGAGCAATAGTCATTACAACCATAGCACAGACATCCATCTTGTCTCCAAAGTCTTAAACTTTTAGTGTCCAACAGCTCTAACTTAAATATTTTTGAGGTAATAACCCATACCCTTGTCTTCCCTTAACTGTTTGACCTTTACAGAGCACAGCTCTCAACCTTTTGATTGCCATTTGAGAGGGCTTCCCAATATATCCCTTTCCAGGTATAACAGTTTGACTCTAGAATCACTCAAAAGTGCTATTACAGATGGGTTATTTTGAAAAGGATATTTGTTTTCTAGGGTAGGTTCACTTTTGTAAATTTTATTTTATTTAAAGGTACTGTACAGAGTGGTTACAGTTACATGAGTAAGGTAAATTCCTTGTTGAATATTGTTACACACTCCATTGTTTTTCTCCTATCTTATCTCACCCCCAACTCTACCCCCCACCCCAAAGTTGTGAAGTTCATTGCCGGTATATTGTCTGTGAATATCATTGTTGCAATGGGTCACTTCTTTCATCCTTATGTTATTTCCCTTTCCTTCTACAAATCAGATAATGTATATACAAGATGGAAGGTACCAGAATCAAGACAGAGATGTCCAGGGATAAATCAAAGAGAAATGAAACAAAATAAGATCTAGATACACTACTTTACCGATATCAAGGTTGATATCTGAAAAAAAAAGTACTTGTTATTTCCATGTCTTGGAGTTCATTTCAATTAGCATCATTTTGTATGGTGAAATGTACATAGCTTTGGGGCCAGCAATCCCACTAATGGGCATTTGTCGAAATTATCTCTAAATAGCTAATGGATGAAGAATGGAATTGAAAATAGCAGAGGAAAACAAATCAACATGCAGGTATTATGATTTTATAATTCTAATATGAAGAACTGAAGCTTTTGTTTCATGAAGAAGAAAGTTTAGCCTGTAATTTCAATGCAAGGCATCAGTTGTAATGAGTCTAAAGTCTTTTCCTCCAAGATATCTAAGAGTACTATACTCATCTTCTGAAGAGTAAATAAGTAATGATTTTAATTAGCTTTGTTTAATATTAGTTTACTTGTAGAAAATAAGTTAAAATATCTTCTCTTGGTCTGGGAAGGTGACTCAGTGGTAGTGTTTGCTTTGCATGCAACAGGCCCTGGGTTCGATTCTTCAGTACCACATAAGCAAAAAGAAAAGAGCCGAAAGTGGCACTGTGGCTCAAGTGATAGAGCCCTAAACTTGAGCTGAAGAGCTGAAGGACAGCGCCCATGCCCATAGTTCATGCCCAGGACCAGACTCCAAAAAATAAAACACTAAAACTACCAGCACAAGTATGTTTTTTGCAGCATTATTACCATATCTAAGATATGGAACCTGTCCGGATGCCCCTCAATAGATGAATGGATCAAGAAAATGTGGTATATATACACAATGGAATTTCATGCTTCTATCAGAAAGAATGACACAGCCCCTTTCTTAAGAAAATGGAAAGACTTGGAAAAAAATCATTATGTGAAGGAAGCCAGACTCAAAGAAACATAGGCTCTATGGTTTCCAACATTTTCATTAATTAATATATGCTTAGGATAGTCCTAGCAGATAAGTTCATTTTTTACACTCTTAATATTCGCTGTGTGGATGTGTGTGTGTGTGTGTGTGTGTGTGTGTGTGTGTGTGTGTGTGTGTGTGTGCAGTAATGAAACTTGACTCGGAGCCTCAAAATCTTGCTTGTTTTTTCACTCATGATTGACTGAATCTGTGCTATTTTAACTAAGGTTTTACTCTGTATTTGATTGAACAATTGAACATAAACGTTCATGGATTGCTACCCCAGCCATCTGTGAACCATGGTCTTCCAATCTCAGCCTCATGAGATGAGATACTGGCATCTAGCTCTATTGCCAAGTGTCATTTGCTTTGTGTTGTTTGGTTTTGTTTTTGTTGCTTTTGTGCATCCAAAATCTGTATGGAAAACAAATCATTAATAATCAGGACTATTCACATAAAATGTGTGTTGTTTATAGATTACCTTAATAATATAATCCTTTTGCATCCACATTATGTGATTTGATTTTTTGAACTCTATTGTTGCAGTCAAGTCACTTATATATAATTTGAATCTTCTTGTCTTGGTATTAGGGTGTTATGTGTTTAAAAACAGAATTTATCAAGATTTAACTCTGCACTACCGAAGCAAGACCTTTATGATTATTCAATGTCCTGTAAATCAAAAGTTTATCACAATTGAGGCACCATATGAGCACAAATAGTTTCCTATAATACCTACACATATTTTAGACTTCAATGCTATGCAATGCACACTTCTGCCAAATATGCAAGGTCATCCTTTGTAATTCTCCATGGATTTTCACTGTTCTTCTCTCTACTCTCCAGTGCTAAGTCCTGTGATGGTCATGTTGATTTTCTCCCCTGTTACATTCATCATTGCATCTTGGGAACTACTGGTATGCATTACTGTACTTCCGTCCATTCTCCTTGTGCTTCGGCTTGTACCCTTCTCACCTCAAAGGGCTAAAAATTGGGGATATTTGCTTTACTCTTATCTCAGACATCTATCTTTACTTTCTAGAAATACATTCATTGAATTCCTTCTGTAAAGTCTAATGTCTTGAAAATTATTGTTAAATTTTCATGGCTTTGTTATTTGGCATAAAGGAAGAACATAGATCAGTACTGTAACTTAAGTAAAAGATTATTGCAGTCATGCTTCAATAGGTGTTGTTCATTGGATAATGTTTACTTCAAGGTCTGCCTGTCTGCTTCTTTTTGACTGTTTTGTTTATTTTTCAATGTAGTCTTTTCTTCTGGAAAATAATTATGGTCCTAGTGAAGATCAATTCCAACTGTAATTAGTCATTAATTTTATTCCAACCTCATTTCCCAGATCCTTCTGAGTTTCTTAAGGGTCTGTATAGTGCTTCACATTTTTAGATATGTTTTAACATCGATGCATCCAATGATGAAGACACATTCCTTAAGTCACCATTTTGATGACTGAAAATAAACCAATCTGCAATCTCACTAGATGGCAATTTTCTGGTTTTAAATTCTTTTAGATTAAAATTGATGCTGGACAACAAACATTCTGTGTACAATTTTATATTTTCCTAATTATTTCACTATACTTCCCAATATTATATAAAGTTAAAACATTATCATTTACTTAGTTTTAGGATTTCTAAAACAGTCAGAGTAATAGTTCTATTCATTCACAATTTTAAGATAATAGAGTGTCCATTATGACCAAGTGAGATATTTAAAATTTTTTATTTGTAGTCCTTAAAGGTTGTGCTGGGGAATCAAGTCCAGTGCTTCATGTGTCTTAGTCTACTGTGGGCCTCTGATCCTGATGTGACCCGTGGTCTTATTTTCTCACAACTGGAATACAGAAAAATTTCACTAGGAAGGAATTATTACTTGCTTACTTTCTCCAATATCTCTCGCATACAGAAAAGTAATATAATTCTAAACTGACTGAAAATGGTGTTCCTATTAGAGTAATTGTTTATTTTTTGTACCCCACTCTTCACTAAGTCTTGTCCCTTTCCTATCCCCCCTTCCCATAAAACTTGACTGGATCCACTGGAAACCCACTTCCAGTCAGCCTCATCCTTAAAAAGCTCAACCTTAACTAACCTACCCCTGGTAGTCCTGCTCTAAACTTTCAAAGGCCTGACTGCAACCAGAATCCTTCTTGAAAGTCCTCATCTGCTACAGGGAATGCCTTCTTCCACTCCACCCCTTCCTGGAATCCCTGCTCTGCACCACCAGAAACCAGGCCACATCCATATCTCCTCCTATGATCCACCTTGCTGCACCAAGAACCCCGCCTACATCAGGCTCCTCCCTCTAATCCTAACTTCATCCAACAGATACCCCATCCCTAACTATTCTATTCCCTCAAAGTCCCATTGCTCCCATATTCTATTACCTCCAAGCTCCTCCTGTCCCTTTCATACCCCACTCCCAACCAGACTTCTCCCTCGACCCCTCTTGGTTTCATCAGAAACTCCATCCATAACTAGTCTACTTCTAAGTGGCCTAACGTCTCAAACCCAGCCCTGAACCTACCTCTTCCCACAAAGCCCTTCATGCTACACCAAAAACTCTCCACCACTCTATAACTGCCCTTGTAGCACCGCCTTGGTTGAGCAGAAGCATCTCACACAGCCCATCTCCTGCCTGGAAAGCCAGCCCTGCTCCACCACAGGCCCCTCTACCTCCCATATCTACTCTCTCAATGGTTGCATTGTTCCTGATATGAATCCCCCCTTATTGGATCCTCCCGAAGATCCACAACCTACTCAACCAGTTACCCTGCCCATAATTACCCTACACCTCTGTAGACCTTCCACTCCTTCTCAAAGTCCCTCTTCCAATTAACCCCATCGCTCCAAGCCCTGACCTACTCTAGAAAACCCCCACTAGACAACCCCACCACACTATCCCATCTCTCGACACCCACATTGCTCCACTGCAAACCACTGCATCTGTTGGCCTCCCTCTGGAAGCCTCACCAGGCTCAAATGTAAATCCCTGTCCCTTCATAATCCCTTTTTGAAGGTTGCCTTGCCCCACTGGAAACCCTGTCCAAAGTCTAATGTTCTGCATTGCAACACTAAAATCCCCACCCAACCTTACTCCTCTTTTCGAAGTGGTGACTGGCTACACCAGAAACCCTGTCCTAACTAGTCTAGTCTACTGGATCCTATCCCTGCTCTCACCAAGCTCTGGTCCGCAAAAATTCCTCCATACATTGTTTCTACATCCTGCTCTGCCAGAAACCCCACCTCCACCCTAACACACTTCCCAAAGGCCTGCCATTCTCCAACAGAAACCCCGCCCCTTACTAGCCCACTTTTTCCTAGTACCGCTCTGCCCTCTCACAGACCCTGAAAAGCCTCTCCCTCATAGCTCCGCATTCCTGCACCAGAATGCCTTCATTCTCTTCCATGCCTTATGGGAAAACTCACCCTACATATCCCACCAGGGCTCACAGTGCTACACGTCAACCCCTCCTCTAAGTAACCTCCTCCTTTGTAGCCTTGTTCTTCCTTTTCAACGCTCTGTCCCAAAGAGCCTCTTCCCCAGTGACCATGCCTTCTTCCACTGAAAACCAATCCACCTACCAGTCTCCATCCTTAAGTCCCACCTACTCCACAAGAGACCTTGCTCCTAACAAGTCTAGTCTTTCCTGTCCCCTCCCTCCTGTCTCACAGCCCTACACAGACTGGCTTTCACCCACAAAGCCCCGCCCTGCTCTACCACAGAGACTGTGCCAATACCAACTCCTCCCTTGAACCAGAGAGGGCTCCACGAGAAACCCCACACCACCTCATCCTTGAAGTTCCCACCTAGTAAGTTTTATTACAAATGTGATTTTATAATGGTCACAGAATTCATACTAATCAATATGATAAGAAAGCAACAAAAATTAGATAGCTATTAGATGCCTTAATGTGGTTTGGGGTTCTGTTACTAGGCAGATACACATTGTGTGAAAATGTGTGAAGATGATTCCTCTAACTGGAAAGCATACTTTGAAGTATCAGTAAGGTTTTTTTATACAGGTAGAAGGCCAGAAATAAAAATGTATTTGACATCGTAACAAAATCATGATGAAGACCCTACCCAATGTGGTTTAAATTTTCTAATGAAAGGAACTTAAGCATATTTAACTGCAGACTTTCTGAAGACTAGAAGACAAAAATATAAGAAATGCCCTCTAATACCATGGTTCTGAAAACAAAACAAAACCAAGGAAAGACAACATAATGAGACAGAAGGGAATGAGGAACTTGTACATGTGATATAGAATGGAAAAATACACTGAATCAGGTAAAAATAATTTTGGTCACAATGCCTTGTTGTTCAATATATTTCATTGTATATACTGTTCTTTGTTAACCTGTGACTTAATAAAGGTCTCAACAGGGATCTGCCAAGGTAATTGTGTAGTTAGTCAATTTCATCATTTCAAGATCATCAGGATGATAAACTCCCACATATATTAACATACATGCAACAGCACTAGACATACATTCTCATTGTTCCAACAGTTTAAGGCAGACCTGTATTTAACACAAGCTTTATATGTGGTATGCTATGGTTTTTTCAGGCTTGATACAAAATGTCTCTGCCCAGAAGTAAATGATGGTATTTATAGCTAAAATGATTTAGGGTCATTGTTAACTTCTAACGCATGCTGAGGTTTTTATTTATACCTCTGCTTTTCCCTTTCTTTTTTCCTCCCTTCCTTTCTTCTCTTTTCTTCCTTTCTTTTCTTTTCTTTCTTTCTTTCTTTCTTTCTTCCTTTCTTTCTTTCTTTCTTTCTTTCTTTCTTTCTTTCTTTCTTTCTTTCTTTCTTTCTTTCTTTCTTTCTTTCTTTCTCTCTCTCTCTCTCTCTCTCTTTCTTTCTTTTTTCTTTCTTTCTTCCCTTTTCTTTCCTCTTTTAGGAAATAAGTATGAATTTAGATATTTTGTTTGCTGAACAAGTATTCTACCTTTAGAATATCCTTTTTCGATTTATTTACTTTGCTCATAAGTTATCCATTTTGCTGAGGGGCGAACACAGGCTATGTTCCTCACTTCTGTCTGCCAATTAGCGAGGATCACAAATGCATTCCAACATGCGAACTTTTAGGATGACATGAGACTCTTATTATTTTCCTTGCACACTGGTTCTGATCTGTGATCCTCTCAAATTCTACCTCTTCAATTAGTGATGTGAGTTCCAGTAGCCTGCCCTCAGAATAGATCGTCTAAATGAATTATTGAAGGCAATTTCACTTTAATCTCTTTTTTTGCCAGTCCAGGGGCTGTTATAGTTTATTTCTAGACAAATTTGTGTTTATATGCACATTAGCTTTAAAATATTACTTTTCCCCCTTTTTTTCCTTTTTAATTTTCTTGGTCAGGGGGCTTGAATTCTGGGTCTGGGCACTGTCCCTGGGCTCTTCAGATCAAGGCTAGCACGTTACAACTTGAGCCACAGTGCTACTTCTGGTTTTCTGGTGGTTAACTGGAAGGAAGAGTGTCATGGATTTCCTGCCAGGGCTAGCTTTGAACTACTAACCTCAGATCTCAGCTCCTGAGTAGCTAGGATTACAGGCATGAGCCATTGGCACCCAGCTAAAAATGTTACTTATTTTAAGTTCTGTGATTTAGTTGAGGGAGTAACATGAGTGTCTAGAAAGTAACTTTCAAGTTATATCTCTAAATAATTTCAGAGTTTAATTTTCATATTTATTACAGTTATTAATAACAGAAACTTCCAAAGTAACAGAATAATCCTTCATTTTCTCCTTACCATAGGTACTATTGGAAGAGAATGAGTGAGATCTAAGACAATATGCACTTGAAATTATAAAAAAAAATTTTGATAGTACATAAATAGCCAGATAACATAACGTGCTTTTCATTTTCTAAAGAAAGGAATGTCATGAAAGTATATTTATTGGCAGGCTTTTCACCTGAAAAACAAAGAAAAAACAATATCATATAAAATCGGAAGAGGATCAGCAACCATGTAAGTGTTATATAGCATTGGAGACTTTAAGACATGAACTGGGTCAGGTAAAGCAATACTTTGGGAAAGTTATCTGTTCACTAAATTTATTCATTGTAATTTTTTATTTTTATTTACATGTCAGTTAATATACAAATGCATACATGTGTGTGCTATATATATCAGCAGTATCTGTCCAGTGAACTGTATGTTTATTTATGGTTAGGTAATTTCATCATGTCAAGTTCATCAAGAAGATGGACTTCCATAAACCTTAACAACCCTGCAACACCACTGCACATGTAAACTTAAGTGTTCACCATTGTAAGCTAGACCTGTGTTTTACCAAATCTTTATATATATGGTGTTATTTTTTCATTTAGTCTTGACACAAAATGTGTGTGCTCCTAGAAATAAATGATGGCATTTATAACTACAATAATTTAGTGTAAATCTTTACATTGAACACATGCTCAGTATGAGTTGTTCTTTCTTTCCTTTTCTTATTTTATCTTTAGGAAGTTGATTTGAGTTTTGATGTTGTGTTTGCCAGACAAGTATTCCACCACTGGAGTCATTCCACCAATCCTTTCTAGTTTAGGTTACTTTGCTTATAGAGTAGCAATTTTTGCACCCAACCCAAAAAGCAGGGATCATGATTGCATTCCATTATCCCTACCTAGTGGGTTGATATGGGTGATACTTTGCTTCCTAGACTGATTCAGAACTGTGATCATCTCAAATTCTCCCACTTTAGTTAATTGTGTGAGTTCCAGTTCTCCCTACTTCTAGAAGATAGGACAGACATAAATGATTACAGGTAATTTGAGTGAATCATTGGCTAACATAGGTGATTTGATATTCAAGTGTAGGGTTAGTTTGAAAGTATAATCACAGTAGTTACATATTTTGCTAAGTAATTTTGGTTCATATTAATAACACATCTTGACCAGAATTAAGGACTTACTTTTGCTGTCTGTCAACTTGTATGTCATTTGGTAAAATAAACTTCATGTCTTCCATGTGGGATAAAGAACTTTTAATGGTCTGATGTGCTGGTTCACATCTATAATCATGGTTAGCAATCAGAAATAAATAGATCACAATTTGAACATAGCTTAACCAAAAATTTAAGAAGTCCCAATCTCAACAAACTAGTGGATCATGTTGAATCATGCCATTAATCTCAGCACCACAAGAGGCTAAGTCTCTGCCTAATACCTATGTCACTTGAGTAACTGGCACTCTTGGAGACAGTCACCTCTACTGATGCAGAAACTGAGTTGAGAGTTAGCAAGAGGAGGGAGGAGTCTGCCCCACCTTCCTAGGGTTGACCTCACAGAATGCAGTGAGCATGCTTGCTTTCCTCCTCCAAATTGCTTGAGATGCCATGCTGCTGAGTGTTCATTATTTGATTCCAGTGACTTGTAGTAGAGGTATAAGGAAACATTAAATAAATTTCACATATGCCAATTGAGCTGCTCTCCCAGCCTGTGAGTTCAACTCAGCAAGTGTTTATTATTTGAGAGTTGAGAATATTGAGGTAGGGGAGAGAGGGAGGGTGAGTGAAAGAGAGGAGAGATAGAGAGAGAGAGAGAGCTGGGCGCTGGTGGCTCACACCTGTAATCCTAGCTACTCAGGAGGCTGAGATCTGAGGATTGCGGTTCAAAGACAGCCTGGGCAGAAAAGTCTGTGAAACCCTTATCTCCAATACCCAGAAGTGGAGCTGTGGCTCAAGCGATAGAGTGCTCGCCTTGAGCTCAAGAGCAGAGGGAAAGTGCCCAAGCCCAGAGTTCAAACCCCACGACCGACCAAAAAAACAAAAAAGAGAGAGGGGGAGGGAAAAAAGAAAGGAAGGAAGAAAGAAAGAAAGAAAGAAAGAAAGAAAGAAAGAAAGAAAGAAAGAAAGAAAGAAAGAAAGAAAGAAAGAAAGAAAGAAAAAGAAGGAAAGAAAGAAAGAAAAAGAAAGAAAATAATTGAGAATGAATTGTTTGGAGTCAGGAGTCATATGTCAGGGCTACTACCTATATTTGGTGTTAGGTCTGTTCCAGGTAATGTAGACCCTATGCAGAAACCTTTCCACTTCTTGGCTAAGTTTCAACCCTTTATGTGTTGCCTAGTATTTGGCACACCTGGAGGCAGCCACCTCCTCCCTATCCTGTTAAGTCACAACCTGGTCAGCCTCTGGTCACACTTTCCATCTGACCAGAGGTGAGTCCAAGAACGTGAAGTCACATCCAGATCCAGTGTGGTCAGAGTTTCCCCCAAATGGCCACACCTCATCTGGTCCTTCACATAGATACATCCTTGCCTGAGGTTGGGTCACCCCTTTTTTTTTACATGCCTTTCCACCATATATGGCATGGGCAGCAGTTCAGTAAATAAACTTCTTTACCTGACTGAATACCGTGTGGTGTTCTCTTCATTGGCTACCTAATGAAACTCACCTTATTAATATACATTACACTTCAGAGTTTCTAGTTATGAATCCATGGATATTTTTGTGACACATGTGAGATCAGTATCTACAAAACATATTTACCAACATCATTTAACAGTATAATTCTGCCTGGAATCTTTAATAGCAGCTTAATTAACCATAAAGTCTATGTTGTTTGCTTTGCTTTGCTTTGTTTTTGCTTAAAGTAATAGAAGAGTTGGTGAGACAATCTGTGTGAAGACTCTGGGTCTGTGTTGGAGGGCCAGAATGATGCAGGCTCTGGCCTCAAGATTATCTGAGGACTGTGTTTGTGAATGTGGAAAGCTATTGGCATGCTGGACTATAGAGGGAATATATTCTCTCTCCCTATCTCAAAGCTCATGTCAGACTCCTGGGAGCTGAGGAAGTAGCTCTTCTACTTACTTAAGCATAGACCAACAGCTAGTCAAGCATTTTCCTTAGTACGGGGAAGTGGTTTGAGCTTGCTCTAAAATAGTTCAGATAAAAATATACAAAGACTTTGTCTCATTGTTTAAGCAAAATTGTTTCTGTTGAAATTCTTTGTGTTAATGTCTCCTGACTAAATCTTGGCAAAGATAAACTTGCTTGTCTTTAAACACCCACTAGCAATAAAACACAGCATGAAGTGGCAATTGCTGTTTGCACTCTGGAACCCCTGTGTCCTGGTGATTTTGCGGCACTTACCCAGGGACCCCAATGCGTTAGACGTTGACAACTGGCACCCAAACAGGGACCCTGCAGTGTTGAATTCAGAAGGGATATTCATGTAAGTACTTTTAATTACAGGGTGATGGGACAAGTTAAGTCTACTCTGTACTTACATTTGCTAAAATATTTACTTGCTGCTTATGGTGTAACTATTTCTTCTTTTGACATAGAAATGTGTATTAATGTAGTTAGGGAATGGAATCCTTGGTTCCCCTACGAAGGGACGTTAGATGTTGATAATTGGAAATGAGTAATGTATAATGTAGAAAGAGCTGTTTGAGAAGGGGAAAGGAGTCCTGCTAGATTTTGGTCCATTTGGGCTTTTTTACATAACCTTTTTAAAGCTTTAAATGAGAAAAGATTAATAGCAATCTTAAAGAAAGAGGCCACCCCTTCTATTGTAGATTTACTATTGGACTCTGAGGTTAAGGACGCAATAGATAAGGATGCATCACAATTAACGGAGAAAAAATAAGAGTTAAAGAAGGCTGAAAAGGAACAAACTGAAAGCATCAATAGAATGTCTGTGCAAATGGAATTGATTTTATCAAGATTACAACATATGGAGTTAGAAATTAGCAGGGTGAAAGGAGAATCTGAGAAAGTGAAAGTAAAACAGCCTTCTACTCCTCCACTTGCAGAAGTAATTTTTACCTCGTCACTCCCTCACAAAACAGAGGTCTCAGACAGTGAGTTTCATGATGAAATGCCTATTTTTTCTCATCCTGTAATTCGACCACCTCCTATGAATGGTATAGCTCAACCACCCAGATATGAGGGTGTTGCTGTCCATGATATTGGTAAACGTAAGAAGGCAGTGACGTTGTATGGTCCTCATTCTCATTATGTTAAGGAATTGCTTAATGGGCTTGCCCGACATTACAATAATTTTGCTCCTGAGGACTGGAAGATTCTTTGTAGAGCCTTGCTTAAGGAACCTGAATACCTACAATGGCAAATGTGGTTTACTGAGTTATATACTGAAAGGATTAGACAAAATGCACAGAACAATAATCCATGCCTGCAGGTCATAACCTTTCCCATGTTGAGTGGAACAGAACAATATGCAGATGCTCATATGCAAGTGAACTCTCCTGAAGAGATCCATGAGCAGTTACGAGACATAGGTATTGAGGCATGGGAGAGGATTCGGCTGGTAGGAGAGCATTATGGCTCCTGGACTAAAGTAATTCAAAAACCTAATAAACCCTATGTTGAATTTTTATCAAGATTGACACTGTCCTTGGAACGTACTGTTGTGGGAGAGGCTGCACTGCAACAACTACTAGGCATGTTGGCTTATGAGAATGCTGATGAAGACTGTAGACGAGCCCTATTGCCTATTAAAGAATCTGGGGATGTAAATACATATTTAAGGGCGTGTAAAGACATTACATCCGAATCCCGGCATATGCAGTTATTTGCTGAAACTATGGCCACTACCTGGCATGCTTTACAAACCAAACCCTCTAATCTAAAATGTTTTGGATGTGGTCAAACGGGACATATAAAGAAGAATTGTAAAAAAAAAATAAAAGGCTACTGATGTTAACAAGAGAGGACCAGGAATTTGCCCTAAATGTAAAAAAGAAAGCAATGGTCAAGAATGTGTTGATCAAAAATAGACAATAAAGGAATTCCTATAAAAAATGCTTACCCTATGCAGGGAAACTCTCCATCTGGCCAGCCCCAAGGCCCAGAATTAATAGCTGAGGGTAGCCAACCATTTTCCTTCCTGGTCCCTGCCACAGCCCACAGCACTGCAATGGACACACCGATTCATTCATCTACTGAGAGGCATATTGGTTTAAAACATGCTTGCATGTAAGTATCAATTATGGACATTAAAAAATGACAGATACCACCTCCCCAGACATACTAAAATCATGGTTTCTAAGTAAGATAGGATTTTATGGTGGTACAAGTGTTGAGATATCTGGATGAGTCTAATCTGTATCTTGCACTGAATTAAGCAGGAAGATATCCAATATCATGTAGGATAAAAATGGTAGTGAGAAGAAATTCCCTTGAGAAAGATATAGGAGCCTGCCAGAAGTATGGAGAAATTCAGATAATTTTGAAGGATTTAGAAATGCAAGCTCAAGTATGTCTCTTTAAGTGGAAGGGCAAAAGAAGGGGAAGAGAAGAAAATAACTGAAAACAGATCATTGTCCCAACTTAGAGTATAAAAAGCATAACCTATAACTTCCAAGTTAAAGAGAGACCAATATAATACGTCCTACTTAATTTAGTTACATGCAAAATATTTACTTGGCTTTTTCCCACTTTAATGCTTCAAAATAAATAAAGACTTATAAGACATGTTATGTGATTGTCATTACTTCAACCTGAACACTAATTGTGATGAGCCCTCTTTTTCTCAGTATGCTCTTGGAAAATACTCCCTAAATTGATAATGTTGTGACTGATTAGAGAGTCAGCGTAATGGGTTTAATGCAGTTTTTTCTCAAAGTATCCAAATATATTGTCTGACGCTGTACTTTGAACACACCTTCACACATGAGCACATTAATTGAAATTGTACATCAGCATTTCCTTGGCACATTCTACTTTGTGCCTTTGTCTTTTTTGCATGTTCCTTTTGATTGCTCTATTTCCACTTCATCTGTACAAACTGCTAAGAACATTGTTCAGCTACCACTTCTTGATTGCAAACACCCAGTCTATGTATGAAGGTACTTTGTCCATGTTAACCAATAGGGTAGTACTCACTCTGAGGAGAAAAGTTCCACAGTATATCTCTATGCCAACATTACAGGGTGTAGAATTTAAGGCATTTTGAGACAAACAGTGATATTAGAATTGAAAGGCTCCTTAAGGACATTTTCTTGGAGCTCATTAGTTTACCCAGGAGAAATATAAATATCCACACACTTTAGAGCTAATTAGTAAGTATCTGAATTAACACTCGATCTTAGATGTTGTGTTATTACAAGTCACCGTTGTATTATTGTTACATCAGAATCCTTCCCTACATGAAAATGTGTATCAGAAAATGAAAGAAAGGCATTAAAACAAAATGTCTTATCTTTTTAGGCATTTAGTCCTTGTGGTGAGGGTAATGTCTGAACTCTTCAAATTCAATAAAAGTTTGAAGTTTATAAGAGCACTTCCTACATATAAGAATTTGTGGCAGGTTCATTGAGAGGGTTATTTCAGCGTGGAGATATCCCTAACAAGAATTATATTTAAATAGAGTATATGGCAGTTATGACGTATCAATGGCTATTGAGGCATTTTCTATTCTAAACATGTATGTTCAACCTATAGTTGGTATTACTTGTCCTACATTTATAATGATTAGGCTGATAAGATATCCAAACATATCTAACGATATTTCAATAAAATCCCAAACTGATGTAGATACATGGGTCCCTCATTGGAACTGTAGGGCAAATTAGGCTTGTCTGTGTTATAGTTCAATCCATAATCTCCTGGTTAAACAGTCTTCAAAAATATTCACAGAATATATGTAAGTAAAGGTCATGAGAGTTACATCTGTATAATACTTCTAATGTCAGGATAAAATATTTGTTCCCAACATTTAAAATCAACAGTATCTGTTGAATTCATGGATCTAGAATTTTATGGCTTCACATTCACATCTCAAAATTTCATCAATATGACTTACATCTCTACCATTTCACCAAAACACTGTTCTTATTGAACTTGTCTATGTCCTTTTATATTTCAAATCCAAATAGCATATTTCCTTCAATGTCTCTGTAACAGTTTTGACCTTTTCTTCCTGCCAATTCTTTCCTTTCTTTACTTCTGTAAATCTGTTTTTATTACTTTATTGTTTCCTTATCTCTTTCTTCCAATTTTGTCCGCACTGGTGCTCACATTGCTACACTTCTATCATAATTTTTCTTTTCCTCTTCCCTTTAATAATGCCCCCAATTTTATCATTCTTTTTTTTGGGGGGGTCCAGTTTTGAGGCATGAACTCTGGGCCTGGACGCTGTCCCTCAGCTCTTCAGCTCAAGGCTAGCGCCCTACCACTTGAGCCACAGCTCCACTTCCGGATTTTTTCTTTTTGCTTATGTGGTGCTGAGGAATCGAACCCAGGGCCTCAGGCATGCAAGGCAAGCACTCTACCACTGAGCCACCTTCCCAGCCCTATCATTCTTTTTAATATTCATGGTCATGGATATTTTGATGATATCTAAACAGTCCTAACTTTGCATCTGTTTAATATAAACTTTAGAACTATTAGGGAGTTTTCCCCTAAATCCATCATTTTCACCTGTAATCCTTATCACCAAGAATATCACTCACACATTTGCTTGGCCATAGATGTAGAACCCTTTAGATTTCTTCTTAGCCTTCTACTCCCATCCATTATATAAACTGAACGATCAAGATTTTCTCAGTTTCTGTTACTAATTTGAATTCTTTTTTTGTTGTTGTTGTTTTGTTGGTCGAGGAGCTGGACCTCTGGGCCTGTGTGCTGTCCCTGTGCTCTTCAGCTCAAGACAAGCACTCTACCTCTTGAGCCACAGCACCACTTTCACGTTTTCTGGTGGTTTTCATTGGAGATCAGAGTCTCATGGACTTTTCTGCCCAGGCTGGCTTTGAACCTTGATCCTCAGATTTCAGCGTCCGGAGTAGATAGGATTACAGGCATGAGCCACTGGCGCCCAGCACTATTATGATTTCTATGTACTCCTTTTCATGCTCCTGACACAAGTCTCTTTTATGTACTCATCACTGGTCACCTAGTCTTAAACAACTTTTTACAAAGTATGTTTTTTTCCCCATAGTCTTTTCATATTGGTCCTCTCCATCAACAAATTATTGCTCCTTGAAAGTATGCAGAGTGAAGAGCTCAGACACAAATTCTAGTATCATTATTTACTCACCACATTGACTGTTGCCCTTACATTTCTCATCTCTAAATGGATGTAATCTACCAGAAATATTGAAGAATACATTTGCTTACTCCTAGAGCAAGAAAAAAGAAAAGTGAAGAGTCCTTACATTTTGCATCTTAGCTTAGAAATAAGGAAAGAGTCAAATTCAGTTTGTTGGCATAAAGTCACAGATTGTTTCATGCAGAAATATAAATAAAATTTACCTCCTGGCTCTAAGGGTTGTGTCCTTTTAAGGCAACTACACATATGTAAGTGGTATTATGTAAATTGGGTCATGTGTCTACATTTGTATTGAAGAACATACTCAACATATCATTGGAAAGCATTGTTTATTGAATAGTATCTATACGAGAATTACTTGAACTAATAACACTAAGTTGACCACTAATCTTAGTCCATCAAAATTTTCTTATTGCTTTATGTGTTGCCAAGTTTTCTTCATAAATTTATACATAGATTTTCTTCAGGGAACTGGATAGAAACTAAAACTGACCAAGGATTTCTGCCTAATGAGTGAAGCATGCTTGAGGCATGTGTTGTTACCGTCTAGGGATATATAACTAAGCCACTGGCTATGTGGGTGGTGAAAGGCTTTCTCCTCAGTTCCCAAGGCTAGAACAAACAAGATCATTTGATAACAAAGCACTCAGCTTATTATATTTTATCTATGTGGGATAATAAACATGTGAAAATAAACGATTTTATTTATAAGCAAACAATACCACCAAGAAAAGTGAGTATACATTAGAGAGACTGCAAGAGTAACATGAGAGATTTACTGTCTCACCTGATTATGTGATTGTATTTCTTGATATTGAAACTCTCCTCTTGTTATTCTTATTGTATGTAATCTAACACTGTTTATTATTATGTATTCAATGTGGGAGATCTAGCTTCAAAGATGTCTAAAATTTTTCCTTTTCAATCATATCATTGTCATTATCAGGGTCACTCTGGTCATCATCATCTTCAACAAAATTATTATTAGCATCATAAGTGCTAATTATTGAAAGTCTGGTATGTGTCTATGATTTTGAATTATTTGTATTTTGATTAATAATTTTAATATTACCACTGTGGATGCATCCATGTTAAATTTTGAATAAATAAAGAAAGAAAAAAAACTAAACCATAACAGGTAACTTGACTATGTGATTATAACAAATTATTGAACAGATTTTGGAAGCATTGCACATTTCTAACCAGTAAGAATTAACTTCCTCTCTCCCTGTTATTACACGCAAATATTTAAGGGTTTGAGCAGAATTTTTTCAAGTAATATACTATAAATATTACTACAATATCATGTGTATATCTAAAATTACCTTGAAAATAATATATTCTACTTTCTATTGAAATATTAGTCATTTTACTCTAGGAAACTTTTGGAAAAATAGACTATATATCTTTGAAATGAAAAGAGTAAAAAATAGTAGCATAAAAGGTTTAGAGGGAGTGTATATATTCAGAAATATATATTTATATGTGTGTGTATAAATGTTATGTGTAGAAAGTCATATATTTTTAGAGGGAACTTGTCATCATATACATAAATTTATGTATAGAACTATGTGCATTATAGTGAAACAAACATCTTAAAATGTAACTAAAATTTACAAAAAATCATCAAACCAAGTGCCGGTAACTCATGCCTATAATTCTAGCTCCTCTGTTGGCTGAGATCTAACAATTGTTTTCACATCTAGCTCCGACAGAACATGTTAGATTCTTATCTCCAATTAACCATTCCAAAACAGAAATTAGCCCTGTGCTTCAAGTTGTGCATTGCTGGCCTTGAGCACAAAAAAGCTTAGGGACAATGCCCAGGACTTGCAAACAACAACAACAACAACATGTCTCACATTAATTTCACAAAAGCATTTTTTAACAGTTGTGAACATTTCTTAGAAACATGAATACATGCCCCTGGAAAATTTTAAGTAAAAAGGATAGAATATTTATGTCTATTTTAAAGACATGACTATTTAGGTTGCTTAAGATATTTAGGTAATGATTAGGAATTAAGAATAATGGTAGGTAGGTAATAATTGGGACTGTTTTTTATTCTGTTTTATGATACTTGTAATGATTATATAAAATTACTTTTGCTTGGTATTTGAATTATAATAAGTAATAAATATTTTTGAAGTTTTTTTATTGTGAAAATACTGTACCAATGGGTTACGATTACATGGGCAAGGTAATGAGTATATTTCTTTTCAAGCATTGTTGCCTCCTCCTTCGTTTCCTCTTCCCATCCCTTTCACCTACCCCCACATTGATCCTCCCTCCCTCCCCCATTCCCTGCCCGAAGTTGTAGAGTTAGTTTTTCGACATAACAAAAAATATGTCCAGATTTCATTGTATTTGATGTTAGTATAATTTGTAGAGGGGAAGAGAAAAAACAAATAGTTTAAATAGGAATACAGGAGGAACCATTGCAACAATGAAATGTACAAGTCATTATGTTGAAAAATGAACTTTACAACTTTGGTGGGAGAGAGAGGATTGGGTAAGGGGAGTCTGGAAAGTGATGGGAAGGGGAAACAAATTCTTGATAAGAAATGTACTCATTATCTTGTCCATGTAATTGTAAACCATCTGTACGGCATTTTCACAATAAAAAAATACCTCTCAGTCCTATCTCTCAACATTACCAGACTTATCTCTCCAATTAAGAGACATAGACTGTCTAGTTGGATTAAAAAGCAAAATCCTTCTATCTGCTACCTTCAGGAGTCACACCATAAAAACAAACACATTTTGAAAGTGAAAGACTGGAACAAAATCTACAAAGCAAATGATCCCCATAAACAGGTGGGAGTTGCAATCCTAATATCAGAAAAAATAGACTTCAAATTAAAATTAGTGAGAAGAGAAAAAGAAGGTCAATACATACTAATTAAGGGATTGCCCCTTCAGGAGGTTATTACAATTCTAAATATCTATTTGTCAAACAACGAAGCAGGCAAATTTATCCAAGCAACACTACTTTCCCTCAAAGCTCACATAGATCCAAAGACATTAATTGTTGGTGACTTTAACATACCACTATCCCCACTAGATAGATCAACTCGGCAAAAGCTCAATAAACTGCAGATCTAAACAACTGCAAGGATCAACTAGATTTAACAGACATCTAACGAATATTTCACCCACCAGTATCAGAATACACGTTTGTCTCAGCACCACAGAGAACATTTTCAAAAACTGACCACATTTTAGGTCCAAAACAAAAGTCCAAAATCAGAAACTTTGAAGTTATACCTTGCACTCTCTCAGAGCACAGGAAATAAAATTAGAATTCAATGCCAAAAGCTACCAAAGAAATTCCTGTAACACATGGATGCTGAACAACACACTGTTGAATCAAGAGTAAGTCATGTAAGAGATTAGAAAGGAAATTCAAGTGTTTGTGATATTCAACAAAAATGAACACACAATTACCAGCTCCTCTGGGACACAGAAAAGGCAGTACTCAGAGGCAAGTTGGAGATACATGAAACCAACAATTTAATGACACATCTGAACCTCCTTTAAAAGGTGCAGCAAGATAAACCCTAACCCAGTAGATGGAAAGAAATAATTAAAATTAAGTAAGAATTAAATGAATTAGATTCCAAAAAAAAAAAAAAACATAGAAAGAACCATCAAAACAAAGAGTTGGTTCTTCAAAAACATTTACAAAATTGACAGACCCTTAACAAATCTTACCAGAAAAAAAAAAAAAAAACTCACCCAAATAAATAAACTCAGAGATGAGAATGGAAACATCACCAGAGAAACAACCAAGATTCAGAACATTATAAGGAAATACTTCTCAAAACTATGCTAATAAGTTTGAAAACTTGGAAGAAATGGACTTTTTCATAGCAAATATCGACATGCCGAAACTAAACCAAGATGAGTTAAACCATTTTCAGAGGCCCATATCAAGCATTAACATAGAAAGAACAATAAGAGCAGTCCCATCTAAAAAAAGCCGAAGACCAGACAGATTTACATCAGAATTCTACAAGGCCTTCAAAGCAGAGCTCACACCAATAGTACTCCAACTCTTCAATGAAATTAAAAAGAAAGTTCACTACAGAACTTATTCAACGAGGCCATCAAATCCCTCATCCCCAAACCAGGTAGCGACTCATCAAAAAAGAGAATTTTAAACACATTTCTTTGATGAATATGGATGCAAAACTTCTCAACAAAATTTTGGTCAATTGACTTCAACAATTCATCCAAAAAATAACACACCACGATCAAACAGGATTCATTTCAGGGATGCAAAGTTGGGTCAATTTCCGCAAGTCAATTAATATAATATATAGCAACAACAAGAGCAAGGATAAGAACCACATGGTTATCGCAATTGTTTGAAAAAAAAATAAACATTTGACAACATCCAACAAACCCTTTATGATGAAGGCTTTGGAAAAATTATGAACCCAGGGTCCATTCCTCAATAGAATAAAGGCTGTATATGACAAACCTACAGCTAGCATTATACTTAATGGTTAAAAACTAAAGCCATTTCCTCTTAAATCAAGAAGGGGACAACGGATTGCTGGGTCATAGGAAAGCTCTATGTACAGGCTTTTGAGGAACCTCCACACTACTTTCCAAAGTGATTGAACAAATTTACACTCCCACAACAATGCAGTAAGGTTTCCTTCCGTCCACATCCCGTCCAACATCTGTTGTTATCAGATTTCTTGATTTTAGCCATTTCAACTGGAGTGAAGTGGTTTCTCAATGACGTTTTGATTTGCATTTTTTATAGCTACGGAAGTTGAGCATTTCTTCATGTGTCTATTGCCATCCTTCTTTCCTCTTTAGAGAAGTTTCTCTTTATGACTTTAGCCCACTTATTTATTGTGCAGTTGTTTCTTTGAGGATTTGTTCTTGGGGAGGTTTAATTTTTTGAGTTCCAAGTATATTTTAGATATGAGACCCTTGTCCGTTGTATGGCTAGATATGATGTTCTCCCAAACCGTGGGCTTTCTATTGATCTTGCTAGCTCTGCAATTTCATGCAATCCCATTTGTCCAACCTTTCTTTGATTTGTTGTGTTTCTTGGTCTCTATTAAGAAAATTTCGGCCTGTGCGACATTTACCGAAATGTTCACAAACAAGACCACACTAAAGCTACCAGCACGACTATGTTTATTGCAGCATTATTTACCATAGCTAAGATATGGAACCAACCCAGATGCCCCTCAGTAGATGAATGGATCAAGAAAATGTGGTATATATACACAGTGGAATTCTATGCCTCCATCAGAAAGAATGATATTGCCCCATTTTTTAGGAAATGGAAAGGCTTGGAAAAAAATATATTAAGTGAAGGAAGCCACGCCCAAAGAAACATAGGTCCCTTGGTTTCCCTTATTAGCAATATCTAGTATATGTCTGAGTCAAGCAGAAAAGGTCAGATAAGTTGATGTTAGGGAAATGAACCTTAAGATATGTATTCCAATATTTTTTCTTTCATGCGATTTTTCTAACACATTTGTAAGATTATTTCTTTGTTGCTTTGTATGTGCCTCCCCCACAGTATGACCCCTGTTTTCACTGTATTTGATGTCGGTATAATTTCTGGAGGGGAAGGGGAAAAACAAATCGTTTAAGTAGAGATACAGGTGGACCCATTGCAACAATGAGATGTACAAGTAGTTTGTCGAAAACGAACTTTACAACTTTGGTGCGGGGGGGGGGGGGTGGGAGGTTTGCGTGGGAGCAGGGGGAGGATGGGAAGTGCTGGGAAGGGGAAACAAAGGAGGAGTCTACAATGCTTTAGAAGAAATGTATTCATTATCTTGCCCATGTAATTGTAACCCCTCTGTAAAATATTTTCACAATAAAAAAAGAAGGGGACAAGGATGTCCACTCTACCCAATTTTTTTCAATTTAACATTAGAATGCCAAGCTACAACAATATGAACAATAAGACAAGGTGCAAATATAGAATTGATCCATATAGGGAAAGATGAATAAAACTCTCCCTCTTTGTAGATGACATGATCTTATATTTAAAGAATCCCAAGGACTCCACTCCCAAATTACTCATAGTAATTCAAAACTTTGGCAAAGTAGCCGGCTATAAAATTAACCCTCAAAGACAATGGCTTTTCTCTAATCCAACAATGAGAAAAGTGTGGCTGAAACCAGGAAAACGACTCCATCTATAATAGCTCCCCCAAAATAAAACACCTAGGCATTAACCAAAAAGTGAAGGACTTTTTGATGGAAACTTTTTTGTGTTTTTTCAGTCATGGGTCTTGAACTCTGGGCCTGGGAGCTGTCCCACAGGTCTTCAGCTCAAGGCGAGCACTCTATCACTTGAGGCAGAGCACCACTTCCAGTTTTCTAATGGTTTATTCGAGATAAGAGTGTCACAGACTTTCCTTCCCTTGCTAGCTTTGAACCATGATCTTCAGATCTCAGCCTCCTGAATAACTAGGATTACAGGCTTGAGCCACCAGTGCCCCACTGATGAAAACTTTAAAAACCTGAAAAAGAAAGTCAAAACAGTTCTTAGTAAGTCTAAAAACCTCCCATGCTCCTGGATTGGAAGGATCCACATCGTGAAAATGGCAATACTTGCCAAGGCTTTCTACAAATTCAATAAGACACCTATCAATATTCCAACCTCATTTTTCAAGGAAGTAGAAGACGCAATCCAAAAATTCATATGGAGCAATAAAAGACCCCGAATAGCAAAAATGATCAAAAACAGAGAGAAAAGTGCTGGAGGAATATCAATTCCAAATTTCAAACTCTACTACAACACCATTGTAATCGAAACAGCTTGATACTGACACAAGAACAGACTTCAGGAACAATGGAATATAAATGAAAATCCAGAAATCAACCTACAGACAAATAGCCATCTAATCTTCGATAAGGGAGCTAAAAATTAGAATGGAAGAAAAACAACCTCTTCAATAAATGGTGCTGGCAAAATTGGTTAATCACTTGTAGAAAACTAAAGCTAGATCCATATATATCACCCTGCAAAAGAATCAACTCCAAATGGATCAAAGACCTGGAGTCAAAGCGGACACTCTGAAAACATTACAGGACGGAATTGGAGAAACTCTAAGTCTCCTTGGCACAGGCCGAAATTTTCTTAAAAGAGACCCAGAAAACCAGCAAATCAAAGACAGGTTGGACAAATGTGATTGCATGAAATTGCAGTTTCTGAATGGCAAAGGATGAAGCTAGCAAAATCAATAGAAACCCCAAGGATTGGGAGAAGATCTTCACTAGCCATACAGTGGACCAGGGTCTCATATCTAAAATATACCTGGAACTCAAAAAATTAAATCTCCCAACAACAAATCCTCAAAGAAGCAACTTCACAATAAATAAGTGGGCTAAAGACTTAAAGAGAAACTTCTCTGAAGAGGAAAGAAGGATGGCCAGTAGACGCATGAAGGAATGCTCAACCTCCCTAGCTATAAAATAAATGTAAATCTAAACAACATTCAGATTCCACCTCACCCTAGTTAGTATGGCTATAATCAGGAATTCTAACAGGATGGTTTGTAGACAGAAGAGAACCCTACTGCATTGTTGGTAGGCGTGTAAACTTGTTCAACCACTTTGGAAAGTTGAATGGAGATTCCTCAAAAGACTCCAAATAGAGCTGTCCTATTTCCCAGCAATCCCATTTTTGAGCATTTACCCAAATAATACAAACATGATTATTTTAAAGCTACCAGCACGAGTGTGTTTATTGCAGCATT